>NC_086234.1:19170000-19793750 GCF_036321145.2 Pelmatolapia mariae | reverse complement strand
AGAGTGGGCTACTGGATAGAAAATCCCCGACCCGCAAAAACACTGGAATATTAACATGACCGCCATTCATCCTACATTCATTGGATATTTGAGTTTTGAACAGAGTGGTGGATAAACTGACAGACTGTGTAATCCATAAAATGGATCTTGTTTTGCATCCAGCAAATTCAGTTTTACAAAAATCCACTACAGTCGATTATAACCTGCTATGTTATGATAAATTCCCACTACATGATATTGTAGATTTCCATGTCTTAATAGTAATACCAATATGCTGTTGAGTGTATTCATGCTTTAATGTCTTTCTGCATTGATTCAAGTGCTCCGGTGGAGTCCTGTCAGTGTTAATGTTTACCTCGCTTCACGGTTATTTACTTTAATAAAAATCTGTTTCGCTCTGTCTATTTAAAGTATGCAGCAGTTTGTCAGAATGCAGTCAGTCTGCGTCCCTGACAGCCTGACTTTGTGCATCTCTCAGTCTTGTGCTTTGAAATGTCCCCTAAAATCTACCTTCTGGAGCCTCACCTATCACCTTTTTCCTCTTCCTCGTCCTCTCTCCCCCCTCACTCCATCTTACTCATCCCGCATGTCACATCACATTTCTCAGGCAGCCTCAGGAAAAGGGCAGAGGCCTTACGAATTGATGTGGGTCGCTTACAGGAGCATGGCCAACACAAGGACAGGGACACAAACGCACACACTCACACACAAAGGTGGATGATGTGGCGTCTGTGTACACATACCGCCCTTAACCTGTCACCTACTTTCATCTGCAGTGTGTTACTGACAGAACCACAGCCTCTGCATCCGCACACAAAATATTTATTCATAAATCAGCGCACTTTAATTTACGCAGACACACTTGCTTGCCTTTGTTGTCTTTATCGTGACAGAGCTACAGTGCACGGTTACACCACATCTTGCTACAATAGGTCTGAAAGGGAACGATCTCTCTCTCTCTTTCTCTCTGCCGGCTTGACCTGAGAACAGGCTGGGCAATGACGACACCTATTGGTGGCTCTGTGACTCTGTGCCGCAATGGGAGCATTTCAGAGAATATATGAGATGAATAACCAGCGATATTGAGTGCATTCATCATCCGTTGACAGTAAATTCACAGAAGAAAATTGACATTAGCTCATAAACATCTATCACGGGCCTGTGTATTCGGCAACACACATTTGAGTGTGGAATGTGTGACGGATGAATCAGACGCAGTGGGGCAGAAGCGGCTACGTTGTCATATTTTCAGCTTTTTATATCAGTGCTTCATTGTTTTCACACACACACACACACACACACACACACACACACACACACACACACACACACACACACACACACACACACACACACACACACACGCTTCCTATCTGTCCTTTCTCTCCATAATCTCCTTTCCCATGACACTTCTTTGCGACTCCTTTTACTCCTGATTTATTCCTGTTTCCCACAACCTACATGCAGTCTTTTACATGTCCACTTAAGCATTTATCCCTTCTAATTGGTTAGTGGGGAGCAGAGAGAGAGACCGGGAGGGGGGGGACTTTGGTGTAAAAGGGAAGTCCCCGGAGCCTCTGAGGCCTGCTCCATGCCCACTGGACTGGAAGGGAGCCAAAATGTAGTCTCCACCAGGCATCGCCCTTATGCCTTCAGTGGACTGGAGAACATCCAAGATGGATGCCTTCAGGGCTGCGTTGCTGTGAAACTTACACTATTGTAGATAAATCTGCAACAGAAAGAGCAAAGCTGTCCGTTAGCGCTTGAATTTTACATACTAAAAACGTGATAGCACAACGCAGAGCTGCTCAGTTTAAGCCACTTTTGAAACCCAAATATGATTTTAGGACTGTGACAAGGACAAAGAAATCATTTTGCATCAATAATGCATCAAAACTTCATCCATTAGCTCACCGAACAAATTCCAAGGCAGGAACTGCAGCATCATATCAGCTCAGCGCTTTAGAAAAATGCTCGATGGAAAAAAAAAAAAAATGGAGCAATTTTTAGAAACGGTGTCTTGAAGCTCAGTGATCCAAAATGCTTGTGCATGCAGCTGTCTCCCTGAGGATAGAGAAAAACACGGGATGGAAAGAGGGGAGGAGAGATGGCAGAGAGGGAGGTAGACGAGAGGGAGGAGAGAGTTCACATAAGCCCACAAAGAGGAGGAGAGGTGAACTGGAGAATGATGCAGAATGAAAATATAGAGAAGCTGTTCAGTCTTTATATAGATTCTTTTGTATAAAAGGTCAAAGTAGCAAGAGGGACGAGTAACGCCGTCCCCTCTGTGGCCTTAATTCCCCCTTTCCTTCTCTCTCAGAGTATCTTTACTATCAGCAGTGGTGTGAAAGGTGCCCATTTTTACTTGCTGACACCAAGCAAAGCGCTTACTTTTGTTTGCTATAGGTGCCTCTAAAACTGCAGTCATCCACCATTGTGTATCCTAAATTCTCTCAAAATCTTAATCTACCACAAATAATCCTCATTGTCTCATTAATCATAGTAGCAATAACACTGACATAACTCTTTTTGATTTAGTTGCCAAAAGGAAAAAGTTAGTCATATGAGGCACCTAGGACATAATATCGCAGTCCTGTGGTAATCTATATATGGTTTGAATTGCACACACACACTTTATGTTTTGTTTAGAGATAGACTGGAGACCCCCACCAACTGGTCGATGTCCAAACATCTTGTGCTGCGATACTCTTTCTTTTAAAAAAACAGTCACAAGCACAGTCCAGTAAAATCTTGAACTTGGACCTGCTGCGCTCACTTTTGCTGTTATTCTTGGACTCTGGGGTTGCACTGCATGATTCACAGTTCAAAATAATCCTTATATGTTGGACACTGGGTTTGGTGTGACCCCCCTCCCTCAGTTCATCTTCTCTCTGAAACAATTCTTTTTTAGCTCCTCTCCCTTTTCACCTAACTTTCTTCTTAGCTCCCCTTCACAAGCAGAAGGTTTGAATAACAGGTGTGTTAGGGACACCCACCCACACTGGGGTTCGTGAGTAGAAAATACTCTCAGCTGCAGCTATTTGACAAATTAAAATTTTAAAAGCAAAAAATATGATTGGTTTACATGATACAACTGCACTTCTCCAGGTGAAACATTTCTGCAGCATATAAAATTGTTGAGGCTGCTTCCAGTATGACTAACTTAAACAAGAAATATATAATAAAACCTGCAATCATGTTTAAATGTAGTTTTTTTTTTCAGTTTAAATGTAGTTTTTTGGCTATTTCATGCATGCGCATGAATTTTGTTAGCCTCTGTTGATGTTTCCGTACTTGATGATATATGTATTTCCTTTTGTAAAACATTATTGATTTGTATCTGTGCTGGTTGGCAGGTACCTGAGCTGCTTTTGCTTTTTGGCCGATCATGGTGGGGGTTTGCGAATTGGGAGTTTACCAGTCAGAGAGGAGCTATTTATCTAAGTGTTTTTCCCTGACTTCTTAAGTATAGTACCATACTGTACCATCAGAGGGGAGAAAATGACCTTAATCTAGCTTTTTGTGTATTCTAATGACACCCGTTAGAGCCCACTCCAAGCTTGAAAAGTAAAACAGAAATGTCCTTGAGCAAGGCACTGAAATGCTCCAGTGGAGCTGCTTAGTGGCCAGAGAGTAGCCTTTTATCCAGCTGTATCCAAGCGTGAAACTGTGTAATGGTATAAATATGAGTCGAGGTGCTGCATGATAAATCAGCCGTAGCCTGAAGGTTATAAGAAAGATGTCTCAGTGTTCTTTGACACCGGGACTCTAAGATGAGAAGATGGTCGCATGGTATTTAAATTTCTCCTTGTCCTATCAGCTTGAACCCGCCAGCTGCAAAGGAACAGAGGTCAGGGTTCAAATTGTGACAACTGCAAATGTCAAATGAGTTTTGTCCCCTACTGGGACTGTCACCTTGGTTCACCGTTAAGGAAGCCAACCAACCGGTAAGGAGATATTGAAAGAACGAGAGAGCGAAAGCAAAGTGGAGAAAAAGGACCCATCTCAAGAGGGTGGGTGGATGAACACATGAAAATTTTGCGTTGCATAATGGGACATTGCGTAACGTGTCCCATTTCATACCATGTCACACACTGATATTAGAGTAGGGCCCTGCATAATGCTGCTAGTAGGCAGCCAAATGGGGAGAACGGTTTTTCGGGGGTGAGGTGAAATGAAGGGGGAAGGAAAAGCATGGAGGGCTCATGGTTCTGTCTCCGAGCAGAAGACATGGAGTGACGGAAGTAGACAGCCAATGGGGTGTGGGCACGGTGCGGTGGAGAAAGTGGGAGATGGAGGGGGGGGGGAGTGAATGGTGACGGGATGGAGATCGTGTGTGTGTGTGTGTGTGTGTGAGACGGTGGGTGGGCGAGAGCACGGTCGGTACTGGTATTTCTACCCTGTCACATCGCGTTAGTGTGCAGCCGAGCACGACTGCTGAGCACACCACTCTGGACAGCTCTGCACGCACGGGGTGAACCATGCATGCACACACTTATGCACACACACACACAAATACTGAGGTATACGTTCACAAGGACACAGTAGCTACACTTGAGTGCGCACACACACTCTCTGTAATCTCCCACGAGGACCGCAAGGACATCGAAAACAAGTGAACACCAACGGAGAATTGACAGAAACCGGGGGAGAGCTCAAACTCCCAACTTTACTTCCATCCATCCATCCATCTATCCATCCATCCTAGAGCAATATTACTTTTTCCAGACAAATGTGCAAAGGAACTGAAAAAAAAAAAGATACAAAATTAATCAAAAAAGCATTCATGTTCATAAAATATTGCAATCTAATGTTCTTGGCTCTGTGCTTTAGCAACCCAGGCAATACCTTGTTTTGGAAAGAAGCTCTCAAAACAAGGCAGTCAGCTCATCCACTTTCCGGTCACTATTTGCAACATGGCCTTTTTTGTGGCCATAAGCCCAAAGGCCTTTACGCAATATTTTCCTTGAGAAAACGATAGCAGGGGTAAGGGTGGGGGTGAGATAGGATGACAGTGCATCATTCACATTGTAGCCCAGCATCCCGTAACCCCCACCCAGCCCCTTTGGGCAGAGGAAACAGGAAGAAGCGAAGAAAGCAGATGGAGGGAAAGAAACAGAGGCGACGAGAACATTTCCTTGCAAATGCTGCGCACAGTGTGCCCCGTGGCAAAGGAAAGAGAGGAAGGGTGGAGGGTCCAGATGGATGGATGGATGAGGAGGAGGACTAGGAAGAGTGTCGAGGTGTGATGTGCGGTGACCCGAGCTCTTTAGTGACGCCATAAACATAGAGGCACGCTTCAGCTGCTTTGACCGAGGGAAAAGAGATGGGATCTATCAGCTCTGTGTCCGGCTGTGTGACGGGCTAGAGATCAGCAAGTACACACAGAATTGTACGGGAAAGCGTCAGCATTACCGAGGGTCGGCGAGGTCACGGTTACATAGTTGCGTAACTTGGCTCTAAAAGACTCTAAAGTGGTAATCTAACTTTTCTGGTAAATTAGCACCAGAAAGGCACATTCAGTCTGCAGTGACAAATACATTGTTTGCACCAAAAATGACCTCATGCCTTTGCATGGCTCTCTGAAGGGAAGAGCTCAGAGATTTGGAAAACCGTGCATTTTACTTTTTTGCCAACATCCACTCTTATTTTCTTATTTTCATAAGCATGATCAGCAGGTAGCGACTAGGTTAGATTTTTTTGGGGGGGAGTTGCTAAAAAGCTGGTGAAGCCAGCTGCAGTCATAAACTGTGTAGGTGTATAACACAGACACAGATACCTGCTAATAAAAATAGAATTTCATTTCCTAATACTTCACAAGCTTCTTGACAGATAATTCCAATAAAAATACTACAAAAGGCATCGACACAACAACTGTCACCTCAAGGCACTTTATGATGTGAAGAACTTACAATAATAGATAAACCCCCAACAATTAGATCCCCACACCCACCCATACCCCATGAGCAAGCACTTGGTGACAGGGGGGAAGGAAAAACTCCCTTTTAACAGGAAGAAACCTCCAGAACCAGCCACAGGGAGGGACAGCCATCCGTTGCGACCATTTGGGGGCGAGGGAGGGAGACAGGAGAAAAAAAAGACACACTGTGGAAGGAGAGCCAGAGATTAATAATAGCTAATAATTAAATGCAGAGTGGTGTATAAACACAAAGTGAAGGAAGGTCAGTGAAGAAGAAACACCTAATGCATCATGGGAAGCCTCCAGTAGCCTAGGCCTATTGCAGTGCAACTAAGGGGGGGCACATGATCCAGTTCTAACTATAAACGTTATCAAAAAGGAAAGTTTTAAGGCTAATTAAAAGTAGAGAGGGTGTCTGTGTCCCGAATCCAAACTGGGAGCTGGTTTCAGAGAAGAGGAACCTGAACGTTGAAGGCTCTGCCTCCCATTCTACTTTTAAATATCGTAGGGACCACAAATAAACCAGCAGCCTGAGATTTTGAGTATAGGCTAATATAAGCTGAAAATATCTGTGTGACTGACTCAGTTATAGATAAATATGTATACTTGAGTCAGTTTTTCCAGCATTTGTTGTTTTCCTCTGTCATTTCTTTGTTTTGTTTTGTTTTCCAAATCAGCATTTGTCATTTGGTTGTCACAGGAAATACTCTCTGTTTGTTCCCCTGCCATTAATCACTAATCAAACCCCATGCAAGCTAATTAGCAATAAAAATACATACAAATGTAAGGCGTCTTCTTCTGTGACTTGTTCGCCAGTGTTTACTCTAACCCTCGAAGACTTACATCAACATCATTGGGTCACACGCTACCAAAGTCAGTCCGGTAAACAAGCTGCTTGATTTGCTTAGAACTGGGCGCTGTGCCATAAATAAACCAAATCAAAGAGTGACGCAGTAGCTGAGAGTGAGCTGTTCATACTTTGTTTGGAACAGAGAAAGCAAACTGTAGGAGTGATGTTTCTGAGGGTGGGGGTGAGGGGTGTGTGGGGGGAAAAGACATCTTGGCAAGTTTTGTCCCCACACGACTGAACAAGATGTGGGACGCTCAGAGGCACTCCGCATGTGGAGCTGTCACTCAGGTCGGTGTGTACTGAGGGAGCCTCCAAGGAGCGCGCAGAGGACACAGGTAGAGCGCGGGGAGCCCCTGAAGTGTCTCATTCAAGGTGGAGAATGAAAGAGGGGTGGGGAGATGGAGAGAGCAGAGAAAGATGTTATCATTTCCATCTCCTCCTCCGTGTTGGTGTGAGGGGAATCGCAGAAAACAGATGACCTACATTTTGTCTGAGACAGACTCCAGCACCGAAGCCTCCTTGGATTCAGAAGAGAAAAAAAAAAGAACGAGAGAGAGCGTGAAGTGTAGGAAAGCATAGAAAGTGGAAAATAGAGAGGGTAGAGAAAGAAACAAACAGGCAGGCTTCCAGTTTGACGAGACAGACTTAAAAAGGTAGACATGCAGGCAGACAAAAGGAAAAGGGGAAGTTTTGACGGTAATCCTCTTCGACTCTTCCTTCCTTCCCTCTCGAGCAGTTATATAAAACACATCTAGAATTCTGCTCTGTGCAACATCAAAGAAGCTGCACCACTTTGCAATCTGCATATATGATGCGTCCAGGGAACTGCAGGAGGGGTTTGTGTGTGTGTGTGTTTCCTGGAGGAATACATAAGGCAAAAAATAAGCTTCTTTGGAGATTATTTAGATTATCTTTGTGTTCAGATGAGCCACTTGGCCCTATGGATGCTTTGGTGTTCAAATGACGGTCACCTTGTTTTTTTTATGTTCCAGCGCTCTTTCTTCAGATACTGCAGTAATAACTGAAAACACAGAACCAGTTCATTCAATTTACCCCAAATGACAAAGCTTTAAAGCAAGTAAGATATTTTACTGTTTCAGTCTGAACTGTTCTTGAAGAAAAGAAGTGAGGCCTAAAAGGATTGATATGCATGAATAAACCCTGCAGTGTAAAATATACTGTCACTGGGTGTCACTGGGATAATGTGGCTGCAAATTAAGTCATCTTACAGAAGATGAGTGGCATAAGTGTGGGATTTAGTGTTCCACTGCTGCCCCCTACTGTTGACAAGACGAACTTGACAGAATAATCAAGGTAATTTTTGCTTTAGTGCAAAATTTCTTTTCAGAAAATTCTTTTGTGGTATATTATTTTAAACTATGGTGTATACTGACTTCTTTAGCAGACTGTAGTCCAAAAATTATACATATGCTCATCAGATACTTCCACCACAACCCGAAGTTGATCTAAGATGATTTGAGGCGTGTTACATGGAACATCAGTGTGTACCCAACAGAAGATGTAATCACTGTGGCCATTATTAAGGCATGGTCATGGTTAGCAACAATACCCAGGTATGCTGTAGTATTTAAATGATCATCTGCACCATTCGGCCACTAGCAGCAGGCTGAAGTGTTGATGCAAGGATCCACGCTTTTGTGTTTATGACTGAAACATTTTTTCCAGTGGCCTGTTGGCCGATTCTGATGAGCCTGTGTCAGTGGTACCCTCGGTTTGAAAGTCTTAGCCAGCAGCAGTGGCACCAGGTGTGGTCTTCTGTTGATGTAGCCCATCCGCTTCAAGGTTGTGTTGTTCAGAGATGCTCTTCTGCATTCCTTGGTTATAACGAGTGGTTCTTTGAGTTATCTGTAATCTTTCCATCAGCTAGAAGCAGTCTGGCAATCTGACCTCTGCCATCAGGAACTGCTCACTGGAGATGGAGTGTGGGAAAATCCCAGTCTGAAATAATCAGACCAGCCCATCCGGCACCAACGACCGTGCCATGTTCAGAGAACCTTAAATCACCTTTCTTCCTCATTCTGATGGACTTGATCATGTCAACATGGCTAAACTCAGCCAGCTGTGACATGTGTACCTATTAAAAGGGCCAATCAGTGAAGGGTAAGTTATATCGTTATTACGCAACTTATAATTATGCAACAGTGGTTACACTGCAGGGCACAAAAATTCACTCTCTGGAGTTTCTGTTATACAACTGGTGTCCCAAACCAGTTTTGTCACTAATCCTGGCAGGAAAAACACCTGCTAGGCAGAAATTTGAGGTGAGCAGAGGGAAACCATCACTGTCATTCAAAAGAACATGAGAGAAATAGCTTTTACACACACACTGTCCCGTACCGTCAAGGTCAAACATCCAAGTGAGGTAACAGCAAGCAAAACATGTTCCTGAGCAGAGGGGGGCTTTAATATTCATGTTGTGCAGCTGAGCGGTGATCAAATGAGACTGCTTTGATTAGAATATTTTACACCACCTGTGCATGTGACACAAGTATTTAGGTCAGAGTCAGTGTCGGAGCTACAACAAAGACACTAAAATGAGACAGGCAAACTGAAAAAACACCCAGCAACAGCAGTTTTGAGATCAGATGATCGCTTTAACGTTTTTAAACCGTTAAAATCTGAACCATGAAATAACTGCCAGAAATGTACATTTTTTTAACCTTCTGGTAAAATTAAATAAAAAGAAATGAACTATTAAATCTTCCCCCCCCCCCAATTTATTGCTTTAAAATATATTGTGCAATTTATTTAGGTTTTCAGGAGGAAAAAAAATCCACAGTGATGATGCAGAGGTCTCGAACACTCACAAAAACTCATGTATCAAATATGATACTCTTGATATTACAGGGTTAAGCCTTTATATAACAATTTTTTTGACTGCACAATAGATTGTAGGAATGGGAATGAGATTCAGCGTGATAAACTCATGAACAAAAACAACAGGTTCGTGTCCAAACTTGCGCAGCAACGACTCTGAAAAATGCCACAGAGCTTGTTTCTTATGACGTGATTATATTCACCCCCATGATCCTCGGCCACAAACAGAAACGGCGCGCATGCTGTCTCGTGGTGTGTGGCGTGCCGGCACTGGAGCAACTTATTGACGGTACACTACGATATCCTTTAAAAAAGGGCACCAGGAGAAAAGCTGCTGTGTCTGATTATTAATAGTGAAATGTGTTGTGACATCAATAAAAAGCAAAACACTAGGAAACACCGGTGAACTCACAAAGAGTCTATTCATTCGCTCATGTCGGAGACACAAATATAAAAGCTGAGCAACCAGTCCGGCTGCCTGCTGCTGGTGTGCGCCTCTGAAAGTTTCCCAGCGGTCACAGGCTAAATACACCATTTCAAAAAAAGAAATTCAATTCGTTAAACTCCACTTGAGATCTTTGTTGTTTAAGGATGCTGTAGCATTTTTAAATAGGAGTTACAAAAATGTAACACCACTTTTGTAGACTGTACCCTCTATTGAAGGTTTGGACATTTTAACCAGTGGTTTTGGTTAACAGATGATTAAGTAATGCATCATAAATCAGTTTGAGGTCTTTATTGAATTTAAAAAAAAAGGTTAATCGACTGGGAAAACACAGTGCAGATATGAATGCGAGTAATGCATTCCTTATAATAAATGGAGTTTGTCCTCTAAGGCTTTTTTTTTCTAGAAAGGAAGTGTGTGGATTTTTCACTTCCAGTCAACCCACACTGGGTGGAGAGAGTTGGCCCTGTAGAATGCCAGCAAATCTTACATTAACCATTGATAAAACCATTAGTTACAAGTTATGAATCCCAAAAAAAGAGATACCTTGAGGTACCAGGCAACCATGACAGGCATAGCTCACAATAATATCACAATAAGGCTTTAATAACCTCATTTAATTCAATTAGAGTCATATCGACTGTCCATTCATTAAAAAAAAACAAAAAAACAAAACATATTTGAAAAACTAAACAAAACAAACAAACTGTTGGAAACCTTGATGTAATTATATTTTTATTTTATTAAATAAGTTAGCTATGACTTGATGAAAGTTACCAAAAAGCAGATTTTATTTGCTTTGAACAAAACCAGAATTACTGTATCACAGTCATGTACTGTATATTTATCTGAAAAGCTGATCAGCAAACAAAAATAATCAGTGACTAATTTGTGACTAACTGTGAGTAATGAGCCAAGTGAATAACCTCAGTCTGTGATCTGCTAAGTAAAGTGCTGATGCTAGGTTTTAGTTTTAGCTCGTGTGTCATGTCTACATTCCATTATGTTTCCTGTTTTATTTTGAAAGTCTTGTGTTTCCATGTTCAGTGTGTTTAGTTTTGCTTCCCCTGTGGCATCATGTTCTTTTGTGTCAGCTGTGTTTCCCCGGGTGTTTCCGCTTCCCTCATTATCCTTCTGTGTATTTTAGTCCTCTGTTCAGTGTGGGTCCGTCTGTTGTCTTCATGTCAAGTCACAGAGTCTTGTTTTCAGCTGCTCAGGTTCATGTATATGCTCATGTTTGGATCACTTCATGGTTACGTTTCGCATGTTCCTGTTCAGTTTCATGTTCTTGTCTCTTTTCATTGTTTTCATTTAGGTTGGTTTAGTTTCGCCTTGCCTTGTTTTTTCTGTTTTGTGTATCAGCTGTAATAAAGGTTCGCTTTGTATTTAAACCTCAGTTCATTTCTCCCGTGTCTGCATTCGGGTTCGCTTCACAAACACACCGGCTACTCTGCTGTGACAGAACGGCAGAGTAGCCGACCCTGAATAGAGGAAGACAAAGGACTAAAATACACTGAAGGATAATGAGGGAAGTGGAAACACCTGGGGAAACACAGCTGACACAATTGAACATGATGCCACAGGGGAAGCAAAACTCAAGACTTTCAAAATAAAACGGGAAACATAATAGAACATAGACATGACACACAAACTTTACAATGTGGACACACAGACATGAAACACCTGACATGATATATAAACTAGGGGGCATGGAAATATTGACTAAACTAAAATTCATCTCAGACAAACTAATAATAATAATAGAACTTAAAATTATTTCAATATAACATAAGAAGTCAAAAATACAACAGAAGTGAAAATGTTGGGTCGCAGACCCAGCCCCCTGACAGTTACGGAAACTCTTAAATCTCTGTAAGAAACTCAAAAAACAGTGAACAAACCCTGAAAAACAGGGTGACCAGACGTCCCTCTTTATGTGGGACTTTATTCCTTGTACCCCTCTCCCACATCTTGAGACAATGCCACACATTTTGACTAGTACTGCTGGATGTGCACTTTTCTGAAGTCTGGCATTTAAAACAGAAGGGAAGGCTTTTTCTGATAGTCAGAAGGTTAAGGTGCCTAATGATAGACTCACAAGTGGCTTCAAGTCGAGTAAAAGCTTTGCAGATTTTGGTGAATACGATGGAAACTACCTCAAATGAAATGAAGCAGCAATATATTCTGAGTAACAGAGTTTGCATGTACATGCTACAATCTGATAACATGCAGAATTTGGTGTATTTGTATTTTTAAAGTAGACACGAACATTTCAGACTACTTCCCAGCACTGTTGATGCATCCCACTTTGTCTTCCAATTTACTTTGCTGGGAATTTGGTCACCCTACCTTGAAATAATTCCAACATTACAGATTGGATAGAGACAGATGCCTCCATTTACAAAGCCTTACTTCACTTTCCAGACCTGCTTAAATAAATTAATCTTCACATGCTGCCTCAGGGCGGATTTGTCCTTTAAAGTGGGTACAACACAAACACAAAATGCAATCAGTCTTAAGCAAGTGTTATCAAGTGTATTCCAGAAAGTTCTCCTTTAAGCCTTTAATCAGTCACCAGAACGAACAAGTCAACAATGTCTCACATGCATCCTTCTTGTTCTTCTTATCATCTGTGTTGTCTTTACTCATTTCCTGAAATTTGATGGGTCAGCTTCCATGCATTTTTTGTGAAGTGTGTAAAAAGCCAAAAACTCCTAAACAGGGAAATTCTTCCAAGTGAAATGGAATTAGAAAGGTAGTTGTGAGTTTAAAATAGAAAAAGGAGGATGCTGTGATTGCAGCATGTGTTACTGCAGAGTCATCTCACACCGTAAGCATCTTCCTTCTCACATATTTTCCTCTTGGACTCTTGCACTTGTGATCGATGCAATAGACCTTTCGACCGGAGCCGCTTCTCACTGATCCCTTCTTCACTTTCACACTGCTGGCCGTGCTCTCTGACTCTGTCTTTCCTCCCGATTTCTCCTGTGTCTCCTCATTCTTGAGGTTGTGGAGGTTCTCACAGTCACAGTAGTAGATTTTGTCCTCCTGGTCTGAGCAAAACCACTTTCGAGAGCTGTAAAGAAGCTCGAAAAAGCTGGAAAATGCTGATATCACCCCTACAATAAAGTAGAAGAAAAGAAAGATTGTCTTCTCTGCAGGCCGGGAGGTGTAGCACTTCACTGTCAGGGGGCAGGGAGAACGACTACATTCAAAATAGGCTTTTACCTCAAAGCCGTACAGATACCACTGGGTAAATAGAAAGACAATTTCTGCCACCAAGCGGAAGATCACAGTGATAATGTAAAGCCTCCTTAAAGCTTTTTCTTCTCTGTTCTCGCTGCTCCACCTTTTACTTGATGGAGGGGGATTAGCACTCTTTTTATGCTGATGTGTGGCGTACACGAGGAAAAGCAGAGAAGGTGTAGCGATGAGGACGATATGAAACACCCAGAATCTGTACTGGGAGATGGGGAAAGCCTCATCATAACACACCTGCTTACATCCTGGCTGGAGGGTGTTACAGATAAATTCCGCCTGCTCGTCCTCAAACATGTCACTGGCCACAGTTCCCAGGATCACTATCCTAAACACCAGCATGAGGAAGAGCCAGAAACGGCCCAGCATCGGGGATTGTGTCTGGAGGGCATCGAAGAATCCACCGATGAAGCCCCACTCACCCATGACTGCGGCACTGTCAGGTCTGTCTTCTTTTAAGTCTGGAGGCTTGTTCACCTGTCTGTCTCAGAGCAAATGCTGCCTTTGTTTAAAAACACTAAACTAAAATTCTTGTTATAATCTCCCATATATGACTCACAGTAAAACTAAACCCAATAAAAGTGATCAAAAGAAGTGAGTTCAGGGTTTTTGCACTTTAGGTTGATTGAGTTCATATTCCTGCAAAGACAGTAATTCAAGGACATCACTAAAGGAGTCAAACAATATCACCAGCCTACAATAAATCTTTATATTTCTTTTGCTTTCAGTTAGCACAATATTTCAAAGAACTTCTAGGAAGCTGACAAACTTAAACTGTAGAGTATAATAATGCAGTTTTGCAGAATACAGGATTTGTAAATTATTTCGATTACTAAAGGCTGACTCTCATTGACATGTACAGGCTGGTTGAACTCAGTCAGACACACATGTGCTGCCACAATAAAAAAGGTTGAGCACATATTTGATTTAGGATTTAATCTGCATTATCTAGACAAATGCGTGACCTACCCCCCTTAAAAAGCCTTAAAGTTCTCCTACCATGTATAAGCTCAGATAAACCAGATAAAAATGGTAAATTCTCATGCCCGCACCATCTTATAGTGTACTCACCCTTAGCTCTCTCCAAAGTGCCATGTTCCTAAGGCTGGCTGGCACTTATGATTGAGAGGGCGGCAACAGTTGTCAGGAAATTCCTGCTACGTCCTAATCAGTGTCCATCCAGCCCCAGACAGAAGGTGTTTATCCAAGAAAGGCAAATTCTTGATGAGCATTTCCTAAATGGCAGGAAATATCTCTTTTAAGTTGGTCCACCAGTTTCCTTGGTAACCACATGAGAGGCTGCATGTAAAAAGAAAAATTGGGAATGTTTTTCCTCTTCATTTAGTCAGCTATCACCAAAATCAAGAGCTTTGTATTCATTGGTTTTCAGTTCAGGCTTTGTTAGCTATAGAGATGTTCCAATAGTTTGGCATTGACAAGCTTTTAAAAGAAGTTTGAGGTTTAAAACAAACTTGTTAATGGTATGAAACTCAAACTGTGCTGTCTGCTGAAGTTACAGCAAAATATTATTTGTTTCCCCCCTACATACTATTTAAATATTTCTACAGAACTCTGATTTTGGAGGCAAAATATGTGGCAAGTGACATGAAACAGGACACAATAGTAACACAGTAATAGCAACACAACTTCAAATAAACCATATAATTAATGTAAGCAAGTCAATATTGTGTTTTTTAAAAGTATAACATGACCAGCCAAAAATATTTACAGGTAAAGGCGAAACACTAACAAGTGGATTATAGAACAGAGTCCCTTTATTTTCCCTATTTGATAGAGTTAGTTTTAACCTACCGAGTCTTTCCAATTATTTAAGCCATCTTCTTATAGGTTGTGTGTATTGTTTGGATGGCAGTTTCCCAACTTATGGAAAGCATAACCTTTATCTTCTCTTAAAATTCATCAAACAGACACATCATTTATAATTCTTGGTAACAGTTTTGAAGTGAAGAATGGTCTGCTTGCCCATCTTTGATGCTGCTGCACATAAGCAATGTGTTTCTTTGTGAACTTTAACAAAAATCTAAATTGCAATCTGTTATTTTACTGACGTCATGACTTATTTATGACAGTCAATGCTTTTGAGTGCTGTGATATGCTCTAATAACCGTGCGAGACTAAGCACCTGGTTTTCCACAATCTGGCGGCATACCAGTGCAGGACTCTGCAGTTTCTATCATGTTGTTGAAAGCATGCAAACTAAAATTTGCAAAACATATGTAACAATATTTATATGACTGTGCCACAGGGACACTACAGTTGTACTTTCATATGTGAATAACAAGATGCACTTATGACTGGATATGGAGAAAAAACAAACATAAAAACCACTTAAACCTTGGCACTATCTGCTCCAGGGAGGACTGCCAACCTGTCCTCTCAGCACAAATTACTTCATCTGTAAGTCAAAGAAATTTTTGAGGATATCCTGCACAGACTCGTACTTTTTCTGGCTGCCCACATGGCTAAATAGAACTTGAAAAACAAAGGGAAAAATGTTGATGTTTCACAGGGTTTGGAAATATGTAAATAAATTCTTGGGATTTCATAGAAAAGCACCCAAAGACTTTATTCATCCTGCTGTGAATATGTGCAAGTAAGTGGGAATTGTTACCACAGAGTTGCAGGTGAGGGAGCTCTGAAGCTTGAAGACTTTATGGAGGCCGGCGGCCTCAGCCTCTCTCAGCTTCTCTTCTGTCATCTTGACAATAAAGTGCAGTGTGATGTAAAATCCCAACATTTAGATAATCTCTTATGAGCGCGCACTTGGCGACAGTGGGAAGGAAAAACTCCCTTTTAACAGAGAGAAACCTCCATCAGAATCATGCTCAGGGAGGCAGCCATCTGCTGTGACCGGTTTGGGCTGCGAGGAGAAGAAGAGAGCAGCGCGAGACAGGATAAAAGACACACGGTGTCATGGCGCCAGGTTTGTGATCCAGCATTTTGAGTTTGTGTGTATTCATTATTCTTTCTTTTCTCATTAAGATGATGGTTTAAGTTCAAGCTTAGTGTGGTTTAGTTCTTTTAGTGTCTGTTTATTTATGCTTCTGTGTCCAGTTTGTTGGGTTCTCTTGTATCTTTGTTTCCTTCCCTGTGTCCCTCGCTCTTGCCTCTGTATTTAGTCAGTCTTGTCCCAGTGTTTGTTTACGCCTTGTCTCAGTGCCAAATTCACATTTCATTGTCTTTGACTCAGTGTGTGTCACTTCCTGTTTTATTTTGACAGTACCTCATCTCATGTGTGTCTTGTTCAGTTTTCCTTTCTCTGTCTTTTTAGTCTGCATTAGTTCCAGCCGTGTTCCCTTCTGTTGCCCATCCTCTTGTTATCCTGAACGAAATTCTAACTCAGTCTACCTCTGCTCGTTGTCACGTCATCCCAGTTTGCCGTGGGTCCTTTGTTTATCCTTAGTTCCAAGTTCCGAGTTTTACAGTTTCCTGGTTTCCTCCTGGCCTGCATTTTTGTATTTTTTGTTTTCCAGTTTCTTGTTACAGCAAATGAAGCTGCCTCCTTTATTTTATTCCCTTGTCTCCGAGTCCTGTGTGTGGGTTCTACCTTGCCTGCCACACAGATGTTACATGACACAGAGGTTAATAACTGTCTCCATCAAAATGGTCTAAAAAGTACAACAAATGAATGAGTGTATATTTATTAAAGTCAGTGTAATATACCTACAAAACCGGCAACGACTTTAATGACCAACCTGTGTCCAGGTTTTGACAGGCAATTCACAGATTTCAGTGGTGGTCAATGGTGGTCATTGTTCTGATATTCAAGTGCTGGTTTTCATCACCTTCTGTGGAAGAAAAAAACACTTAGTTTTTTACTTAAGGTCAAACATGGCAGAAACCAGAGAAGCCATTCTCTGTCCTAACCATGAGCAGAGGTTCCTCGGTGCTGAGCATACAGTGGATGTTGTTGATGATCTCAGGTACAGCTTGTCATTGGGAAGCCTAGCCTGTGTCAGTGTTTTCAACACCACTCAACAGCACAGTGGGGATGTTGGGAATGTACCATTTAGGATCTACACACTGATTGTTGTCATAGTTATTTTTAAGACAAGTTTTCATCGACAGCTGGGAAAACAAAGTGGGCGAGGTGGGTAGAAGTAACGCTTGTTAGGAGAATTTTACTTTCTCCATTACTGAGTGTTGCTATCTGCAATTTTAGAGCCAGGATTCTCAAAGTGCAGCCCTGAAGACTATAAATAAATCTCACTTCACCAGTGGTTTATATTTATGGTCCAACACAGGTATAATAAGCTATCCTGTGAGCAGAAGACATGACAAATACTAAATTGTTTTGGCCTCAGATGCTGGTACTCTACACTGATTCTCTATCACCAAAACTTTAAGAACACTGTCTTTAGACTGCATGTAGTTTATAGTCTAAGGAGCTTAGAAAGAAAAGTGTCTGGACTTCTTTAAGTTGCTTGAAGACATTTCACCTCTTATCCAAGAAGCTTCTTCAGTTCTAGGGTCAAATGGTGGAGAGTCCCAGATTTAAACCCTGGGAGTGTGTGTCCCCCCAAAGGGACATGGAGCCCCTAATGATCCTCTACCTAATCACATGAGCCAAGGTGTGAAAACGGGTGTAGGTCCCATTCAGCCAAGATTTCGGGTAAACTCATTTTGGAACCTAGCTCCACCCTATCATGTGATTTCCTGAGGTCAGAAGGCCCAGGATGTGAGTCTGCGTTAAGGCGTCTGTCTTCTCTGTCCAAAAGATTTTGGACAGAGAGGACAGATTGTTTGAAAGAGGAGTGAAAGAAGTCATCTATGTTCACTGTGAACGACCCTCTTTGAACAGAGGTGGTGGTTTATGAAACCAACTGTCTGCCATCGGTAATCCAGTTTTGAGATCCCTTCCCAGACGCCTTAAGACCCACTCACATCCTGGGCCTTCTGACCTCAGGAAATCACATGATAGGGTGGAGCTAGGTTCCAAAATGAGTTTACCCGAAATCTTGGCTGAATGTGACCTACACCCGTTTTCACACCTTGGCTCATGTGATTAGGTAGAGGATCATTAGGGGCTCCATGTCCCTTTGGGGGGACACACACTCCCAGGGTTTAAATCTGGGACTCTCCACCATTTGACCCTAGAACTGAAGAAGCTTCTTGGATAAGAGGTGAAACGTCTTCAAGCAACTTAAAGAAGTCCAGACACTTTTCTTTCTAAGCTCCTTAGACTATGATGACCTGGATGACTGAGAACCTTCACAGACATGTAGTTTATAAAGTTCCTGCTGACCTGAGCATGGTGAAGGGCTGGCAGAATCCCTGTCAGTGTGACACACACAAATATGTAATTACTTTATTAAATTATTTTTGTTATATATGCATTTTTTAAAAAAAAAAATTACATTTCATACTAATTAAGTGCAGGTGGTATGAGTGTCTCAAGTCCTGCATGTTTGGTGTTTCAAGTCAGTGTATTCCACTATTCCATTATTTCTCAGTTTTTACAGGTCAGTAATGTGTCCAGAAGCAAATAAATATGCTTAAATGACCTCTGAAATGTACCCAATATTATTTCACACATTTGTGTAATGGATTTCACTTTTTTACTTGAACTACAGGTGTGGGTACCACTAGCAAACACTCCTGCTCCTGTAAAGTGTAAAGCTATGTGTACAGTTGCCGTGCCCCTGATTAATTTCTTCTCTTTAAGATGTTTTTTATTTATTATTTTGGAAAATGTGTTAAGCTAGTCTGAAGTCATTCATTAAAAAATAAGCTATCTCTCTGTTAGCAGCTAACGTGCCAGAGAAGATACAAAGCCAGAAAACTGCCAACACCAACGTTAGTAAGTTAACGTTAGCAGTATTGATGGATGTAGGCTAACAAACCAATAACATGATGATGTGGGTGACCTTTCTATGTCTGTGTATCGAGAAAATGTGTGTTTTCCTTTTTGTTTATTTGGGGAGGGCGTCTGTAATCAGGCCCGTCTGTTTGTCTGTCTGTCTGTTTGTTAGCAGTCTAGAATCCACAGTTTTTAAGATATCATTTTTAAAATTTTGTGTGATGGTAGATACCAAGAGCAGCTTGAGCTGATTTAATTTTGATGAAATCCAGATCAAGGTCAAGGTCACATCAAATATGAAAGTCAGCAAAAAATTTATATTATCCACAATTTTTTATATGGATAATCTTCAAACTTCACAACAATATACACTGGTCGGCCTTTGGACATTTACATTCATTGTTCATTGTTCGTTGTCAAAATTAGCCTTGAAAATAAATTTCAAGAAAACACATCGAGTAATATATCATTAGCATGTTAGCATGGTGTCTTTGCATGTGAGTTGAGACCCAGTCAAGACCCTCTGAAAGGTTTCTGTGCTTTTATTTTCCTGTCAGTACAACCTAAATCATCTGCTGGGTTAGAGTTCCTGCCTCTGACCAGCTACAAAAGGGCAACAAGTCCAAAAAACCAGCGTTAAACAAGTTTATCAAGTGTAATCCAGAAAATGTTTCCTCCTTGAACTGTTTACAGCATTTTGTCATTTACCAGAACAGTTTCCAGAACAGTGTCAACAAGTCAACAATGCCTCGCATTCGTCTTATCATTTTGTTGCATTTGCTCGTTTCCTGATCTTAAGCATTTCCTTGTGATATGTTCCATGGAAAAACTCCTTAACTGTGAAATTATTCATCATTTCATTTTTAAGTGAAACAGCACGAAAGAATTAGAAATGTAGTTACAAATTTATGATAGAAAGAGAGGTTGCTGTGATAGCAGCATGTGTGATTCAGAGTCCTCTCACACTGTAAGCCTCGAGCCACTTTTCCTCTTGGACTCTTGGTCTTGTGCCCAGTGTTGGAGGCCTTTCGACTGGAGCTGCTTCTCACTGATTCCTTCTTCACTCGCACACTGCTTGTCTTTTCTCCTGGTTTCTCCTCTGTCTTCTCTTGCTTGTGGTTGTGGAGGTTCTCGCAGTCACAGTGGTCATCTAGTTCTAAGTGCTTTTGATTTGAGCAAAACCACTTCCCAGAGCTGTAGAGAAGCTCCACAATGCTAGAAAATGCTGATATCTCCGATCCGTCTCAGATTCGCCACCTTTGTTTTAAGAATGAAACCAGAATGCTTGTTATCATAATCTCCAATCCATGACTTTCACTCAAAGTGAAACTAAATCTGGTCAAAAGTGGGCTCAGGATATTGACTGAGTCCTGTGGGCTTAAACTAAAAGCCTACAATAATTCTCAATTTCTGTTGCCTTTAGTTAACACATTAGTTCAAAGAATTGTAAGAAACTAACAAGCTAATAGTGTGGAGTCTACCGATGCAGTGTTGTCTCAAATGTAGGATTTGAAAGTGTGTCTTATACTGACTGGTTGAACTACTCACCTATGTTTTAGAGATGTCTGTTCTGCCAAGACAAAACAGGTTGAGCATAGATTTTCTTTTTGTGTTTATTTAAGAAAGACAAAATCTTGATGAGTATTTAAAAAAAGTTTCCTTTACTAGATGGAAGAATATCTTTAAAGTTGTACCAACACGTTTCCTGATCACAGCATGACACGTTTTGTTAAATATAAAAATTATACATGTAGTTTCTTAATTTAGTCAGCAAGAACCAGAATCAAAACTAATTTTTTGTTTTTGGTTTTAAGTTGTTAGATTAAACCCTGTAAAAAAAAAATTCTTTTGTGACCCTGGATATGGCATTTGTCTAAATTTGATCAGAACTTAATTACTGAGTACTTAAGTAGTAGTTAATTAAAAAAAACCTTTTAAGTTATATATCATCTACTTTCGAGGCATAACCAATCAGGGAAAAACAATCACCCTTCTCTGTTCCTCAGTCGTCCTCTCACTTGTCCAAACCTGTTTAAAACTCCACTGCCCTCTCTTCACGAGTATGTCATCTAGACTAACGACCTTTCCACTCTTCATCCTCTTCATAGCTTCCCTCACTTGCCTTTTGCTAATCCTCTCTCATCCTCTACATTACATCCTTAATACAGTCACAAGATTCTCCAGATACTCCTTGATAATAAAACATTACTTAGATGTAGAAATTTCTGAGTACACCCAGGGCATCGAATGTTGGCTGCTCCTCCCTCTACATACAACATGAATATTACCCAGATGCAAAATATTTAACAGGTGACATGAAACAGCATACAATCAACCCGTGACACGAATTCAAACTTACAGTACAATTAACACAAACAAGCGGATTGCACAACACATTTCGAGAAGCTAAGAGGAAATAAGCCTAAAACAAGACTTTTTTCTCTTCTGTTTGATATGATGAGAATCTATTTTGAAACAGTGAATCTGATTTTTTTTAATGTCACACAGATTTCTGGTCCATTTATTCAGTAAGAGTCTCTGTCGTTTGAAAGCTGTGGCAGAAAAATAAGAACATAGTTTTGAACTTCAGATCAAACAGCATGGCCGGAGCCAGAGAAGCCGTTCTCTGTCGTCAACATGGGCAGAGGTTCCTCACTGTCGGGCACACAGTGGATGTTACTAATAGTCTCACATATTTTGCAGTTGGGAATCTTCGTGGTCCAGCCTGTGTGAATGCTTTCAACACCATGCATCAGCACAGTGAGGGTGATAGGAATGTTGTTTTAGTTATTCTCAAGCAGGTTTTCCACAGTTGAGAAAACAAGGTAGGCGAAGTGGCTGGAAGTAGTGCAAGATATCTGCAGCTTTAGCGGCCGAATTGTCCAAGTGCAGAACACTGATTTATATTTAGTTTCCAACAAAAAGTTAAAATTAACCATCCTGTCAGCACAGGACATGACAAATACTAAATTGTTTGCCATTCAATCACACAAACTTTATAAACACCAACTGTAGAGGGCATGTATTTTATAAAGCGCCTGTTGACCTGAACGAGGTGAAGAGGAGGAGGGCTGGCACAGTCCATTTGTGAATTCATTATACAGTATATGCATGTGTTTCTGTGCATTTCACTCTGTTTGTATGCTGGTATGATTTATAAAGCCCTACAAGTTTGGTGTTTCAAGTCAGTGTGTACCACTATGGACAGCAGAGGGCAGCAGAATGCCTACTATAGGTCTGCCTTGTTTCCATTGGTGTCATGAGATCACGATTCTAGCAAGACTGATCAGGCTAACTTTGGCATGTTTCTTCTGCTCATTATTTCTAATTTTTCACAGGCCAGTAATGTGTCCAGAAGCACAGAAAATGTCCCTGATTAATTTCTTTTGTTTCACATGTTGTTGTGTGTTATGTTGGTAAAATATGCTAAGCTAACCTGAGCTAATTCATAAAAATGGTCAACAGAATTAATAGAAACCATGTGGATGAATTAAGTAACAAAGGAAGCAAAGACTCTGGCAAGGCTAACCAGGCAATAGGTAGCATGTGTCCTCTCCTTTTTAATAACTTTTACAGGATCATGAGGACCATACCGTACGACAAGGTCACGTCCGCTGTCGCTAGCCGCCATTTCTGCCACTTGCCGGTTTTGAAACCTGGTGCATTGTATTGCTGCTGCTGCAGCTGGGTTGGAAACAGAAGGGTAGCATTGTTGGTTTTTACTGGGGTTTTAATCAGTCAGTACAGAAACTTAGATATTCACAGATTATACAGAGGATATGCTACAATATGCTACAATAGTTTAAGAAATTTTGACTTCTCTTGAGTGGCAACACCTAGTACAGGAGAATACTGCAGTGGGTATTTATAAATCCTAAAATGGAGAGAAACCTGCATCAGTATACACAGTATAAACAGTGTTAGCCTATAACTGTTTCTTACAATTTGTTAACTGAAAGATAAAGAAGCAGGCATTTATTATGGGCTGCTGTTAATGTTTTATTACTTTAGTGATATCATAGAATTATATCTCTAGATGTTCTAATGCAATGTTTCATTTTTGATTCCAGGCAACTGGAATATGAAGTCAGTTAATGCCCAAGCTGGATAAACCTCGAATCCACCTTTAAATGGACGGGTACCTAAAGGGACCAATGCACCAGTGAGGTCATAATCTGATTCAGGTTGTTGATTGCCACAAAATTCTGGCCCAAAACAATGATGGCCATCATCAGATATACTACAAAATAAGAAAGAATTGAAACCCAGTACAAGAAAATTCAGTCAGTGTGGCTCACCAGGAACTACAAGAATAATATTCATTTTCTCTAAAAGGCTGCCGTGCTTATTTTTCCTATCAGTACAACCTGAATCCCCTGCTGGGTTAGAGTTTCTGCCTCTGGCAGCTACAAAAGGGACACAGTTACAAACAAAACAATCAGTGTTAAACAAGTTTATCAAGCGTAGTCCAGAAAATGTTTCCTTCCTGAACTGTTTACAGCCTTTAATCATTTTCCAGAAACAACAACGTCTTGCATGCATCCTTCTTATCATCAGTGTTTTCTTGGCTCATTTTCCAAACAATCCTTGTAAAGTGTCCCACTGTAAATACTGTTTAACACATCAACAGTGAAATCATTTCAAATGAAATGGAGTTAGAGATGTAGTCACAGGTTTAAAATAGAAAAGAATCTGAATCACACATGCTGTGATTGCAGTCAGTCCTCTCACAATGTAAGCCTCGAGCCGCTCACATATTTTCCTGGTGGACTTTTGCACTTGTGACCACTGCTGTAGACCTTTCGACTGTAGCTGCTTCTCACTGATCCCTTCTTTGCCCTCACACTGCTGGCTGTGCTTTCTGACATCATCTTTACTGCTGCTTTCTCCTGTGTCTCCTCTTGCTTGAGGTTGTGGAGGTTCTCGCAGTCACATTGGTCATATAGTTCCAATTTCTTGTGATTTGAGCAAAACCACTTTCGAGAGCTGTAGAGAAGCTCCACAACGCTGGAAAATGCTGATATCACCCCTACAGCAAAGTAGAAGAGGAGGAAGACTGTTTTCTCTGCAGGTCGGGAGGTGAAGCAGTCCACCGTGTAGGGGCAGGGAAATCGGTCACATGGGAACTGGGCCTCCACCTTGAAGCCGTAGAGATACCACTGGGCAAATAAGAAGCCGATTTCTGCAACTATGCGGGAGATCAGAGTGATAATGTAGAGTGTCCTTAAAGCTCTTTCTTCTCTGTTCTCCCTGCTGCTCCTTTTCTTCGATGGAGAGGGGTTGGCACTCTTGTTATGCTGGTGTGTGGCGTACACGAGGTAAAGCAGAGAAGGTGTAGCAATGAGGACTATATGAAACACCCAGAATCTGTACTGGGAGATGGGGAAAGCCAAGTCATAACACACCTGCTTACATCCTGGCTGGAGGGTGTTACAGGTAAATTCCTCCTGCTCGTCCTCAAACATGTCACTGGCCACAGTTCCCAGGATCACTATCCTAAACACCAGCATGAGGACGAGCCAGAAACGACCCAGCATCGGCGACTCGGTCTGGAGGATATCGAAGAATCCACCGATGAAGCTCCACTCACCCATGACTGCAGCACTGTCAGGTCTGTCTTCTTGGAAGTCTGGAGGTTTGTTCACCTGTCTGTCTCAGAGCAAAGGCTGCCTTTGTTTTAAAAATGAAACTAGAAATTTTGTTATTATAATCTCCAATAAATGACTCACAGTGAGACTGTACCCAATAAAAGTGATCAAAGGTAGCGTCAGGGTGTATCCATCCTAAGTGTCGACTGAGTTCATCTTCCAGCGGCCTGAAATAAAAAATGAAACGTTCCATAAGAACCTGCAAAGACAGCAACTCAAGTATCTGATTAAAGAAATAAAACAATAACAGCAGCCTACAATAAATTAATATTGCTGACTTCAGTTAACACATTACTTACATATTGACAGCTTGAAAGCCAGTCAAAAATATTTACCACTGTATAACAGCAGTTACTGTGCATCTGTGTCAAGTGGTCACTTTGTCCAGTTAATGAGCATTAATGTATCATATTATTGATGTCAGAATAATAGAATTCAGTAATATCAGCTATTTTCTGGAGAAAATTTGACAGACATCATGATCGTTGGCATCACTGGTGTTCTCTAGCCTTTGTCTTTGTGTCTAGTATTTAGTTGTGCATCCTCTGTCTCATTATCATTGATTGATTTCAGCTGTGTGTCGTGTGTCATACACTGGCGTTTCCCATCTCCCTTATTATATCATGTGTCTATTTAAATCCCCAGCCTGCTTGT
The DNA here is from genome assembly GCF_036321145.2 of Pelmatolapia mariae. Lineage (NCBI taxonomy): Eukaryota > Metazoa > Chordata > Actinopteri > Cichliformes > Cichlidae > Pelmatolapia > Pelmatolapia mariae. The sequence continues at coordinate 19,768,316 of NC_086234.1, read as the reverse complement.
GTTCTTTGTTGTACTGTAGTGTTTTTCCACAGCTGTTTTGGTCCACCTTCACATGCAAAGATGAGATGGAATCAGTAAAGTTTATCTTATCATATAACACATAAAACGAAACCATCTTTTAGAGTTCAGTATAAAAACTGACCCTGGCGCCAGCAATCGTCTCGATATGGCGTTATATGAGGTTATTTGATGAGCTACTATCAGTCGTCACTGAGGGATTTTTTTTCTTGTAAGCAAAGGTTTCTGTACTCTCTTTTTTTCCTTTTTAACAGCTGTGCTCAAATCTACATGTGACTGTTATAAGACCAAACAAACATCTGCGTTATAAAAAAGCACATAGCTCTAATTGAGCCGAACAGCTTTGTGTTGATACCTGCAGCCTTCTCCTTGAATGCAGCTGGTTTCTTTGGCTGAGCCTCTTCAGTTTTACGCTGAGTTTCTCAAACTCATCACACTAGCATTCTGTGGTTGTGTTCACACCGAACGCGATAGGCGCGAGCGAAAACGCCCCAAACGCCCCTAATTTGACCACCTCGACGCGTGTCCAACAGAAATCAATCGCGCCTCAAAATTCCATATTTTGACGCGCATGAACCGGAAATGTGGGAGGAAGTTGTGCCAGACGGTATCTTTGCTAGATGGCAGCTGTCGAGCTAGTGCTTGAAGAGAGAGTCTCCGTTCTCTATTTACTGTGGAGAGCAGAGCAGCGGCGTTAAGGACGTCCTCGCCGTACCTGGGTCCGGTCCTCCAGAGGCGTGAGCAGTTTGGTGAGTTTCACCACTTGCCCCAGGAGCTGCGCCTGGATGACGGCGATGACAGCGATATCACTGTCTTTCACTTGCCCAGTTTGAGGACCTGCTGTCCCGCGTCGGTCCCAGAATCGCCCGCCTAGACACCAACTACAGGCGCTCAATCCCACCTGCAGAGCGCCTGTCCATCTGCCTGAGGTTAGTAAAAGTCTTTAATACGGTAGTCCTTTATTGATACCTGTGCTAATATATGCTAAACCATCCGTTTATACACTGCTAACATGGATGTGGTATGCTATCAGTGTTTGCTGATAGCAAACTGTGGTATGGAGACGACTGTTTATAATATTTCTAGTGATACTCGAAAGGTCTCATCAAGTCCCGATTTAATTCGATTTATGCTGTTATCAGTGTTTGCAATGATAGCATGGCTGTGGTGTCTATCAGTGTATGCTCTCGGTGTTTGCTGATATCAAACTGTAGTATTTGGACCACTGTGGGTTAATCTTTGTAGTGATACTCACTCTTTTTTTAATTTAGTTCTGGTTTAATTCTGGTATAGTTGAATATTTGTATATAATCCCTGCAGCTGTCAGACTCTATAACAGGGGTCACCAGCCTTTCTTTAAACTGAGAGCTAGATAAAATTGTGTTTGGTTCATCTTTAGTTATATGGTTCTATCTAGCATATTCTATCTTGATATGCTGTCTTATCACAGGTTAATTTTTCAAAAATATTAACAATGATATAAGCAAGGAAAGGGCTACATGTCAACATACAACTCTTTATTTCTATTAATGTCTTACTTCATTCCTACCTGACTGACATGTTGAGGGATTATGAGAGATTGGCTCACTGTAGTGGTAAAAGTTGCTACCAATCAAATTATGATATGTTAAAGTTAAAACAAAACACAACTGACTGTTTTATATTATATCTAATATATGTTATCCTTATAATTACATAATGTTTTATGTAAGATTTGTTTTGTAATTTAAATCTGACATCACAAAAGTATTTTGGAATTTGAATAATGTATTTTGTAACTGCAGTACACATAATACTAATTTTGAACAATTTTGTCCAGGTCCCTTGCCACCAGGGACTCCTTCAGGACCATCACGTTCAGTTTCAGAGTCGGTGTGTCCACGGTGTGCCAGATCACCCCCCAGGTAGCGACGGCCATCTGGGACTGTCTAGTGGACGACTTTATGGCTGTGCCTTTACCTGGAGACTGGCGGTCCATCACAGAGGGATTCCAGGAGCGCTGGAACTTCCCTCTCTGCTGTGGCGCTCTGGATGGGAAGCACGTCCAGACGAATGCACCCCATATATCGTATAGGAGACACACACATTGATATACACTAAATATTTATTCCATTTCTTTTTTTGTGGTGCCCATATTGATTTTGTTTAAACAATTATTGCACACTTTTTGTAAATCCAGTAAACTTCTTTTCACTTCTCAAATATCACTGTGTGTGTCTCCTGTATGATATATTTAACTGACATTTTTTATTGTAACAACCAACGATTTATACAGGAAAATACTGGCCATTATCAAGGTTGCCCAAACTTTTGCATCCCACTGTATTAGTATAATATGAAATAAATTCTACATGTGTCAAGTCGTGTGCCAACATTTGCTGTGTAGTAGAACTGAGACATTAGTCATTATAAAAATTTATTTGAAATAATATTAAAATTCTCAAACAGAAAAACATTAAACATAAATATATAAAATATAAGTATTTACAGAGAGACAGGAATAAAAAGGACCCAGCTGCTCTCCAGAGCAGGAACAAGGCTGAGGAGGAAATGCTCCATTGGGGACTGGCGTGGCCTCTTCAGGGACTGGCGTGGCCTCTTCAGGGACTGGCGTGGCCTCTTCAGGGACTGGCGTGGCCTCTTCAGGGACTGGCGTGGCCTCTTCAGGGACTGGCGTGGCCTCCAGCTCCACACCGATGGACCGTCCTGGGACCAGTCCCTCATCTGCCTCGGAGCTGTCCTCCTCTGTGGGCCTGTAAAACAGCACAAAACACAAAGAAATGAGAAGGCTGCTACTAGATTTTAATTTCAACATTGAAGAAAAAAAAAAAAAAACAATATAATCAGATTAGTTGTAGATATTTAGTAAAGTGATCACAAGGGAATCCCACCGAGTAAAAAGCTATCAGTGCTTGCTGTACATCTGATGCTACAATTACATACCTGTGGGTGCAGCAGCAGGAGCTCAGGGACTGGGGAGCCAGGAGAAGCAACAGGGGATGCTCTGCTGCAGAATCAGTTGGTTCTATCAAGACAATATTAAATGTTAACAGGTTGAATACAATAATCATAGAGAAAGTATATACAGTGGTCCCTCATTTATTGCAGCAGGGGTTCTCAGAATAACTAGCCCCTCGCCACACACTTTATACACTTTTTCCCCCCACACACATGAACATTAGTCACAGTTCTCAAAACGTAAAAGTATTATTATGCCGTGTTTTGTCTTCGTCTGCCTGCCACTTTCATGCGCCTTTTTCCCTCGCGGTGCAGGTGTCTATTTCCGAATGAGGGTCATAGTTATGGGTGTTTTTGTGCTGTTTTTTCTATTGGACGTGATGGTTATCAAAACAAAACATGATAAATTTGACAAGCGCAGGAGACACGACACGGAGGAGATTTGTCAATCAGGCTGCAGAATGCAGTGCTGTACTGTGCAAAAAAAAAAAAGAAAGCAGTGACGGATGAGCGGGACCACTGTGTGCTGTTTATTAATAAACAAAATATATTCCTATATGACAACATGCATAAAAACAGAACGGTATTTGTACATCAGTGGGAAAATAGCGGTGGCTTGCTAGCTTTTGTGCGGCTTCCTCGGGTCAGTGAAAAATGTAAAAAGAGAAATGAATGAACTTACCAGGTTGCCCGATCTCTTCACATTTCTTCCTCCAAGCTCGGTCCTTTATATTCCTGTCTCGGTACACAAAGCAGCTGGTGTCGTACAGCTCCGGGTTGTTTGCTACGGCGTTGATTAGCCTTCCCTCCATTGAAGAATGAAGGGCTTTGGCTGGATCTGCCCCTTTGACCTAGGTTACAGCCACGTCACCAGGCTCCTGATTGGTTGTCGCGGCGCGATTTGACGCTGGAGTTCAGATTTTTCCAACTCGAGCGGTAGAGGCGAAACACACGTATGCACAAAATGCAACACAAAAACTCACGCGCGTGGTTTTTTTCGCGAGTCAAACGCGGTACACTGACGCGCGTTTCACGGGTTTTGGCGTTTTCGCGACGCAAATATGCTTCCGAATTTTCGCCGGACGCGCAATCGCGTGTCAATCGCGCTCTTTCCATTGACTTTACATGTAAACCTGACGCTCTGGCCGCCTCTATCGCGTTCGGTGTGAACACACCACTTGTAACTTATATATATTTTTAATGGTAATTTGAAGCTTATTTTATGCTAGGCTGCCACGCAATCACACAAACCGTAAGAACACAGTCTTTAGAGGTCATGTACTTTGTAAAGTGCCTGGTGATCTGAGCATGGGGCATGGAAGGCTGGCACTGTCCACGCCACTGTGACCCACACAAATATGCTGTCACATTTGTGAATTAATTATGCAGCATATGCTTGTGTTTCTGTACATTTCACTGTTTGTGTGCTGGTATGATTTATAACATGTCCTTCTAGTTTGGTGTTTCAAGTCGATGTGTATCACTTTGGACAGTAGAGGGCAGCAGAATGTCTGCCATGGTTCTGCCTTGTTGACATGGTTCATCATAAGATGGTCATTCTGGGAAGACTGACCAGGCTTAGTGTTGATGCATTACTGACCTGTTAAAATGCATAACTGAACATTGAAGTTTACCTTATCTTATTTAAGGCTGGATTTATGATGTGCAATATATCTTGATGCATGCTCTATAATCCAGTTAAGGAATTCCCAAAAAGCTGATTCTGTTCATCTGGACGTAACATTTTCAGTGGGAGAAACGCTGGGACGGCACCTAAAGAATGCTTCAGGCGATCCAGGAGAGATCAACTGCTGCCTAAGCAAAAAATCTTAGTGATCCCTTATTTGTCAGGAGTATCGGAACAGCTTAGACGCATTTTCTCTAAACAGCGCGTCTCTGTGACTTTTAAACCCCAAAACATGCGGCGCCAAAAATTGGTCCATCCCAAGGAGCGGTTCTCCTGACACAAACAGAATAATGTAGTGTACGCTGTTAAGTAGCAGGAGGATTGCTGTGATTTATACATCAGGGAAACCAAACAACCTCTGGCCAAGGGGATGGCACAACACACTAGAGCTACCTCGTCAGGCCAGGACTCTGCCATCTATTTACACCTACAGGCCAGTGGACACTCTTTCAATGATGAGGATGCACACATCCTGGACAGGGAGGAACGCTGGTTTGAGTAAGGATTCAAGGAGTCCATGTACATGAAAAGGGAAAGACCATCTCTGAATAGAAAAGGGGGCCTAAGGGTACATCTTTCACTATCTTATAATTGTGTGATTGCAGCCATTCCCCAACTCTGTGAATGGTACTCACGGTCTTGGATCAATGGTCTTTGATTGGTGGTTTTTGATCAATCGACATGACAATTTCCATATTAATGATCAAGGAACCGATCTCACAGCCCATTGTTTGTCAGTGGTGCTAGTTATAGTCATTAAGCAAATGTACTGTTTATAAGATTGGGGAAGCCTGCAGTCAGCTGAGACTGAAGAAGTCCCTCGGATATGTGACAAAATGTTTCTCCCACCAAAAACTCTACGTCCAGATGAACAGAATCAACTTTTTGGGATGTGGTGTATTTAAAAAAAAATTTCTTGAGCTACTCCTGTTCTGCCACTTCGATTAAGTGTGCTACCGGTGTTGGTAGAAACACTAATGTCCCTTAGCAAACACTTGCACTCCCATACAGTGTAAAATTCTGCAGTTCATAAACAGTTCTGATTGCAGTTCTTGTGCACTTGGTTAATCTCTTCTGTGTTTTGAGTCTTTATTTCTAAACTGTGCTAAGCTAATCTGAGGTAATTTGTAAAAACAAGGGCAAGGGTTGTAGTAAAACTTTGATGTTTTATTCACAGTATTGAGATCTTTATTATTTGTATCTATTCTAGTCAGGTACATTTAAAAAAATATTCAACTACTTTCCAACTTTGAAACTTCGTCTCTGTGAATTTTAGCTTTTAACATGTTTTGATTTCAGCTCATTCAACTCTTTTTTTCACCAAACATTCGGCAATTTTAAAATGAATTCAGTTCAAGTGTTTTGAAGGTCAGCTTTGACCTAGGAAACTATAATGGTTCAAAGTCCATGTGCTTATTTTTTTTATTCTGCTCATTGATGGTGAGCAAAATAAGAACGATTTGAGATCTAGTCAAGACAAAACAGCTAAATTCGGTCAGTGTGGCTCACCAGGAACTGTAAAATTAATAGGAATTTTCTCTGAAAGGCTGACGTGCTTATTTTTCCTATCAGTACAACCTGAATCCCCTGCTGGGTTAGAGTTTCTGCCTCTGGCAGCTACAAAAGGGACACAGTTACAAACAAAACAATCAGTGTTAAACAAGTTTATCAAGCGTAGTCCAGAAAATGTTTCCTTCCTGAACTGTTTACAGCCTTTAATCATTTTCCAGAAACAACAACGTCTTGCATGCATCCTTCTTATCATCAGTGTTTTCTTGGCTCATTTTCCAAACAATCCTTGTAAAGTGTCCCACTGTAAATACTGTTTAACACATCAACAGTGAAATCATTTCAAATGAAATGGAGTTAGAGATGTAGTCACAGGTTTAAAATAGAAAAGAATCTGAATCACACATGCTGTGATTGCAGTCAGTCCTCTCACAATGTAAGCCTCGAGGCGCTCACATATTTTCCTGGTGGACTTTGCACTTGTGACCACTGCTGTAGACCTTTCGACTGTAGCTGCTTCTCACACTGCTGGCTGTGCTCTCTGACATCGTCTTTACTGCTGCTTTCTCCTGTGTCTCCTCTTTCTTAAGGTTGTGGAGGTTCTCGCAGTCACATTGGTCATATAGTTCCAATTTCTTCTGATTTGAGCAAAACCACTTCGCAGAGCTGTAGAAAAGCTCCACAACGCTGGAAAATGCTGATATCACCCCTACAGCAAAGTAGAAGAGGAGGAAGACTGTTTTCTCTGCAGGTCGGGAGGTGAAGCAGTCCACCGTGTAGGGGCAGGGAAATCGGTCACATGGGAACTGGGCCTCCACCTTGAAGCCGTAGAGATACCACTGGGCAAATAAGAAGCCAATTTCTGCAACTATGCGGAAGATCAGAGTGATAATGTAGAGTGTTCTTAAGGCTCTTTCTTCTCTGTTCTCCCTGCTGCTCCTTTTTTTCGATGGAGAGGGGTTGGCACTCTTGTTATGCTGGTGTGTGGCGTACACGAGGTAAAGCAGAGAAGGTGTAGCAATGAGGACTATATGAAACACCCAGAATCTGTACTGGGAGATGGGGAAAGCCAAGTCATAACACACCTGCTTACATCCTGGCTGGAGGGTGTTACAGGTAAATTCCTCCTGCTCGTCCTCAAACATGTCACTGGCCACAGTTCCCAGGATCACTATCCTAAACACCAGCATGAGGACGAGCCAGAAACGACCTATCATTGGCGACTCGGTCTGGAGGTCTTTAAAGAATCCACCGATGAAGTCCCACTCACCCATGACTGCAGCACTGTCAGGTCTGGCCTTTTGGAAGTCTGGAGTCTTGTTCACCTGTCTGTCTCAGAGCAAATGCTGCCTTTGTTTTAAAAATGAAACTAGAATTCTTGTTATTATAATCTCCAATATATGACTCACAGTGAGACTGTACCCAATAAAAGTGATCAAAGGTAGCGTCAGGGTGTATCCATCCTAAGTGTTGATTGAGTTCACACTCCAGTGGCCTTAAACCAAAAATAAAACGTTATATGAGAACCTGCAAAGACTGCCAACAATATCATTAAAGACATAAAATAATAACAGCAGCCAATTAGCCTTTAAGACACTCTTACCCACTAACATTATAGAGTCAACTGCTGCAAATTTCTTTCTATTTTAGGATATATACGTGGTTTTGACTCTTTGAAATTGACTCTGGTGGAAATATACTGACTCGGCTATGTTCCAGAGATGACAGTGATGGTAAGATAAAATGGGTTGAACATTGATTTGCCTTTCAGTTGTACCAACTTGTGGTTGGTACAACTGGTCACAACATCAGATGTTTCTTTACTAAAAAAATGTGCTTGTATTTTGCTTCATTCAGTCAGCAATCACCAGAATAAAAACAGATGAAATATATCTACTCTGCCTCCTCTGCACACGTAGCTGTCCCTGTGATGTACACATTTGTATTCTTGTCTAAAAACACTCCAAATGAAAATCTTAACATCTTCAGTTCTGCCACTTTAATCTTCTTATCTGTGTTTATCATCTCTAAATCAGAAGTCATTACAAGTTTCACTACCATGTAAACTTGTAAACTTTTCCTTTTACTGTTGCTGGTATCCTTCTGTCACATATCATCCCTGACACTCATCTCCACCAACTCCACCCTGCCTTCACGCTCTTCTACACTTCTCTTGTGCATTGCCCATTACTTTGAATGGTTGGCCCCAGATATTTAAACACATCTGTCTCCCCACATTCACTTACATGTATTCTGTATTGCTTCTACAAGCTCTGTTGTCTTCTCTCCAGAGCATAACTCCACTACTATAGCCTCTCCTCCACCTCTTCGCTACTACAGATCACAATGTAATCTGCAAACATCACAGTCCATGCAAACTCCTGCCTGACCTCGTCTGTCATTCTAACCATCACCATTGCAAACAAGAAAGTCTCAGAGCAGCAGAAGTCACGACTGTCCTTAAACATTTCTTGCACCACCCTGCACATCTTCTCTAGCTCCTCTCTCAGCTTTTCTCAACCACCTTTTGGGATTATATCCCATTTTGACCTCGGGACTTCCTGGCCATACTCCGCGCAGAATATCCTGTATTCTATGCCCTGCCTGCTAGCATCTTGCATCCTGTTGTTTTGTGCTGGATTGTCTAATGTCTCTGGGGCATCTCTGCCTAGCCTGCACATGAAGTCTTGCCTGGTGTGGTAGACCCAGCCTCTATTAATCCTCTATCTGGATAGATAGAGGAACCATTTTTCTTCCAAAATGGTTCCTCTTTTTTCTCCATTTTCTGCTGCCTGAGGTATTCACTAAGATCAGTTATGTTCATCTTCCGGATGTACATGTGGATCTTTGTTGTTTAATCCTGAATAGTGGTTCTGGCCTCCACTAGTCCTCAGCCTCCTTCTTTCTGCTTAACATGGAGTCTCAGGGTGCTGAGTTCGGGGTAAAACCCTCCATGCATTGTAGAGAGCTTGTCTTGATGTTTTCATTCCATGTGTGAGGCATCGAGTGGGCTTTCTTGTAATCAACCCTGGTGATGCACAGGTTGGTCACTCTGTTCTTTCTACCAATAGCTGAGGATTTGTGCCTTGATGCCTGACGGAAGCTTCAATGTTGTGCTGAGGCAGGATGTTGGCCAGTAGTTGGATAGACTGTCCCATCTTTAGCCATTCTGGGTGGATCCCATCCATTAGCAGCTGGCTCATTTGTTCAGCTAGGAGCTCATCGAGTACAGTTAGCCAGTAAATGCTTTGTAATGTAACAAGTAGTATAATTTTTTTTGCAGACTCTATTTTAGTGTACCTACCTTCAAGTATTTTAAGTTATTTATAATTAGAGAGTAATTTCAAATAAAATATGTTGAAATTCCATTTAATTACAGTGGATCTATGCTCTTTGTCACAGCCCCTGTTATAAAGTGTTATTTTTTTATTTTTTATTTTGTTTAGACATTATTACTGGGCAGCAAATTCAAGAGCTCTATTGCACTGGCAGTGGGGTTCGCCTACTGATTATTGTTATGATAAGCTTCCGATCTGGCTCCAGGTAGAGGCAGCAACAGTATCTGAAGCCTCATTACCAGTCTTATTGTTTTCTAACACGGGTTCTTCTAATATTTCGATCAGTCGTGATTTTGTTGTTAAACACTCCTTAAAGATATTAAGTCAAATTAGGAAATCTCTTAAACTACCTGACTTTTCAGTAAGAATGCCAATAATACATAACTACTTGTTTAAACCAGGTAAAATGGATAGGGTGTTTTTAGAATGGGGGGAAAAGGGATTGAAATGCATTGAGGACTTATATATAGATGACAAGTTTATGTCTTTCCTTCAACTTCAACAAAAGTTTCAGTTACCTCAATCACATTTTTTTTCGTTATCTTCAAATAAGGAATTTTGTTCAACGAAACTTTTCAGACTTTCCACTGAAGCCACTAAGTCATACTTACTTTGATAAAATTCGGAAAGCAGATTTTAAACATCTGATATCTCAGTTTGTCAAGTGCTTTACAATCCCAGTTGATTCTGATCGAATTAAGAATACATGGGCTGAAGACCTCGGTGTCCCTTTGTCTGAGGACCAATGGTCAAATTGTTTGTCCAATATTCAGAAAGGCTCAATAAATATAGATATAAACTAATCCAGTTTAAAGCCATTCACAGATTACACTTTTCTAAACTTAAACTTAACTGGATCTATAGTTCTATATCCCCCTTATGTGATAGATGTAATATCGGTGAAGGTTCCCTTGCACATCTATTTTGGCATTGCCCTGTCTTGAAAGCTTTTTGGAGCCAGATATTTACGTGGTTTTCAAACCAATTTAGGAAAAAAGTACCACTTGATGGTACACTGGCTATACTTGGATCATTTGCATCAATCGAATCTTTTTCCTTTTCACAAAAACAGATAATTACAATGGGTATGCTGGCTGCAAAGAAACTTATTCTTTTACAGTGGCGGTCTTCTTCGGCCCCGTGTTTTAAAAGGTGGCTTAATGAGATGGTGTCTGTGGCCAGGGTGGAACAGATAAGATTTGATAGAAAGGGGAAACTGGCGAGTTTTTGTACGATTTGGCAGCCATTTCTAGAATTCTTAAAAATTAACTGATCATAATTCATGCCTCACACTCCGCATGAATTTTCTTATTTTATTTTATATTTCTAATTTTGATTGAAACTGTCAGAAAAAACGGCAGCCTCGAGCAAGCCAGGATATTAGTTTAAAGAGGTTGTTAAAATTATACGTTAAAATGTTGGTGACACAATAATTTCATCCTAGTGGCACTGACATATTCACAGGGTTAATTTTTGAGACAAAATATCATGAGGTAGTCATGATTTTGCAAATATTCCACCTTGTAGTGCAGTTTGCACTACAATTGTTTGGCTGCTGATGTAAATTGATTGATTAGTGTACATTTGACAAAGAATCTGAATTGTCTCACTTTTTATATGGCACAAATCAATGTGTTATTTTATCAAGAGGCAATATGTCCTAGTGCAGTCAGAGGGGAAAAGCCAGGGCCAAAGGTGAGGCACATCAAGCACAGAATAATAATTTTGTGGTCATCTTAGATGAGTTTTATGGACAAAAACCACCAGTTCATTTAGTGTTCCCTTAGAGCTAATGTATAAGAGAAGTTGGTGTACTATAACTGAAGTAATCGTGTTAAGATAAGATTACCTTTCGTTTTGTCACAGCAGAAAGGGGACAGTGCAAAGTTATATAGCAAAAATTAGAATACAATAAGAATAATATACTGTACACAACTGTACAGAATAGAATAATATAGAATAAAATATACATTAGGATAAAAATAGAATACAAATGTTATATACACCTGAGTAAAAATACAACTTACAACGTCTTATTGCACGTGTGTGTGTTTGATCAGCTGCAAAAGTCTTTGTTGTGGAGTCTGACAGCAGTGGGGAGGAAAGACCTGCAAAATCGCTCCATCCCACATTTAAGTCCTTAAAGTCATATTCTTTTATTGTCTTGACTGTATTTGAAGCTATTTTTATTTTTGTATGATACCTGATTTATGTGGAATATGGCTGAAGTAAACTAAAGTCTAAAATACTTAGTCAGTCATTTGTTTAATAGTAATTTAACATTATATAATTCACATATAAAACTATGAATTGTAATTTTAAATGGTTTAATAGCATGTAGAATAGCATATGTAGGCAAGTATATTTCTCCTTTTTTATCAAGAAGCAAAGACGAAAAGGAAAAAAAAAAGAAACAGGGCGGGGTTCGGTGGTTGAAACACCCGTCCCCACCAATGCCAAAACCAAATCTACGCCCTTGCTCTCGGTACAAAGAGCACTGGTTGCAGTGATAAAAAAACACGCCAAATATAAATGTGCTATGATTTCTTTTTATTTCTTTTCTTTTATTTCAAAAGAACAATCATTCTGAAATCCATTAGCAGAGACAGCAGTCTGGTTCATCAGCAGATTCACCTTTAGTTTTATGTTCACTCTGCACTCTGTGGGCACATCCACTTCCTCTATCTCCATTTAACTGTCAGACAGGCCATCATCCTCATCATCTGACCCCAGGATTTTCTTGGGTTTCTTGGTAACAGGCATGAACCAAAGAGCGGTGCTGTTTTTGATGCTGCTTTGCATAAGAATGGGTTTCTTTGTGAAACTTTAACAAACTTGTACAATTAAAGTGCAAATCTTCACAACTTATGTATGATTATCAACATTTTTAAGGGCTCTGATATGCTGTAATATCCATGTCAGACTAAGTTTTCCACAAGACAGGTGTACACTGGTTCAAAATAAATATCTACTATTGTAAAATAAATATATAGATATAGATATAGATATAGATAGAGATGGATGGATGGACGGATGGATGGATGGAAAAATCTAAGTTGTACACAAGCGAAATATAATTCTGCCAAAAATATTTATTTATCACAAAAAGCAATACGTGGCTGGGTTATTCATAGACTTGACAAAGGCATTTGACACTACAGATCACAATATATTAATAAGAAAACTGGAACATTATCGTGTCAGAGGGGTAGTTTTAAATTGGGTTCTGAGTTATTTAATTGACAGGAAGCAGTTTGTGAAATTAAATGGCTGTTGCTCCTTATGTATGGACATTGCTTGTGGTGTTCCCTAAGGGTCAGTGTTGGGTCCCAAATTCTTCAGCTTACACATCAATGACATTTGTAAAGTGTCCAGAGTATTAAAAATGGTACTCTTTGCTGATGATACAAACATTTTCTGCTCTGATGATGATCTGCAGCATTTACTGGATGAGCAACCCGTTCTCACTCCTGGGATGAGATGACTAATGAAATAATTAAAGTAAAGTTCTGGCTTAAAAACAACAAATCATTAAATTTGAATAAAACTAAAATTACGTTGTTTGGAAATAGTAGTTTAAATACAAATGCTAAGATTCAAATAAATTATAATAATTTCTAGGGGTAATAATACATGAAAAACTTAACTGGAGAGCTCACGTAAGATATATTCATTCCAAAGAATCAAGCATTGGAATCCTAAACAAGGGAAAGCAGGTATTAGACGGGACATCACTTCATATTAGAGCTGGGCGATATAAGATTTTTTCATATCACGATATGTTTTTTTCATTTCTGGCGATAACGATATATATCACGATATAAGCCAAATAACTATATTTGTAAGATTTAAATGTGCCGTTGCTCACAAGTAAAATGTGAAATAATTAGCAGCTTGTTTTAATTTAAATATTTATTTCCCATAATAAGTTCAACAGGGTAGATGTACTTAAGGAACATGAAACTTCAGTTTCAGATAAATAAAGGCAAATATTGCAAACTACACAAAAGGCAGCCGCTAAAGCGTTTAAGTTTCAAAATAGAACAAACAAAACAGACTACTAAATTGTCAATTCCACTTAGAAACAAAATTTTTATTCTAAAAATAAATCTTAGTTTGTTTTACAGAAGAACAGACAAAATTGACTAACTTTTGTCAATATCAAATAAACTGAGAACTAAAAGGAAATTCTCAATCTCTCCTTGTTGTATAGCTTAGCTTTTCAAACAGTTTTAACAGTGACTTTAGTCTGACAAAAGCCGAATGACGAATTAGCGCTTTCAGTCAGAGATTGAGCATGCACCGGTTTATTGTATTTCCAGACTTGCTTTCGGCACAATTTTACAGTGCGCGCTACTCTGTTTTTTGTCAGACTTGAAATAGCCGAAATACCTTCACACTACGGAACTTCTCTGGCCCTTCCGTTCGACAATCTCTCCGGCATTGGAACCATCATTGTTTTTTTCTACGGTAACCTTCGCTCACGCTCTCGGTTGATTTTTCTCTAGTCGGCAAACTCATTTCCTTCATTACCTGGGTGGCCCGGCTGCAAAAACAAATACACATGTGCGCCTTGGCACTTGTGCTGTACGTAACAAGTCACGTGACGTGACGCTGCGGCTGTGATTGGTTAGGCTCTGCGCTACTCAATTTGGATTGGCTGTTCTTTTTTTTTTTTTAAGAGGACAAGAGAGATGAGGCCTAGGGCTGGGTATCGTCACTGATTTCTAGAATCGATTCGTTTCCGATTCACAAGGTCCCAAATCGATTCGATCCACTATTCGATTCAATTCGATTCGATTGATTCGATTCAATTTGATTCAATTAAATTCGATTTGAATCTGGGAAATTTTGACAGTCAGAAATATTATAATTCAGATCAGTACATTTACATATTTTGTATCTATAAAAAGGAAGCTGACACACGCAAGACTTTATCAAAGGTGTAAGCTTCACAGCAGATGCCTTTGTGTCAAAGTAGCTGAAGATAAAACACAGAAAAACATGAAGGTGGTTTTCCTGGCCTGGGATTTTATAAAAATATTCTGCAGTACATCAAAAACGAAAGAAAACCATTAATCAACATATGAACGTTACCTCTGACGTTACAGCGGTTTTATTAGAGACACGGCTAAGCGTTTTGCGTTTTGCATAATTTTAAAAAGTTTAAATTTGTTCAGTATTGAACGGCAGAAATTAGGTTTTCTTTTCGGAAGTATGTAAAACGAAAAAAAAAAAACAACCCAGCGGCCGACAGCGCTGTAAACAACGGTAGACTTGTGCGTAACAAGCAAGCGAATAATGCAGAAAACAGATTTTTAGACGGAAAACTTTTCTTGAAGTACAGAGAGAGAGAGAGAGAGAGAGAGCTGTGCATGAAGTGTAATTTTATCATGGTGGAAGCAAAACAGTAAAAGTCAGAGTGATTTCATGACGATGTTTATGTGAAGCGTAGTTTGGATCTTCTTTTGCTGCTGGTTCAGTCAATATTGTTTGGAGAGAGATAAAACTAACAGCTTTATAATCAGCGCAAAAGGGGCGTGAACACAAAGCGCAGACCCGCCGAAACATCAGAATCAGCGAGCCTGTCGGCTTTCAGCCCCGACCGTGTCCGTGCAGTTGTTGTGCCAAAAAGTGATTGTCTGCCAGAAAGTGATTGCCGTCCGCGGGAGCGCGCGCAGCCGCTTAAAGCTGCAGCGCCCGTCGGGTGAGAAAGGCGACATCTCACTGATTCTGATCCGCGGGTCCGCGCTGTGTGTTTACGTCCTTGTGCAGAATCCGTGTACCTGCTCTCATTTACTGTCTTAGCTGTTTGGTGGTTGTTGAAATTTTGTGAGGTTTCACCTGAGATTCTGGCGCCAAAATAAATTTATATTAAAAAATCGATTCAGGATTTTAATGAATCGATTTCACGTTATCCAAGCCAGAATCGATTTTAATCGATGAATCGATTATTAAAACCCACCCCTAATGAGGCCTATCGCAATAGTTAAATTTTTCTATCGAGAAAAAGTTATTTCGCAATACATATCGTTATCTTTCTATCGCCCAGCTCTACTTCATATTATATACTGTTCACTGGTTTCCCCTTACTATATTGCGCATAGTACAGTACATTACATTACATAAAAGTACATTACATTCACTTTTTACTCTTCAAATAAAAGAAGAAAACAAACAGTTTGAATCATCCACAGTGCAGGTTATAGGGATCATACAAACTCACTTTTCTTGCAGTATGAAATATTGAAATTTGCTGATCTAGTGAAATTCCAAACAGCACAAATTCTATTCAAAGCAAAAAATAAGGAACTGCCAGGTAATACTGAGAGTATGTTTTTTTTAAAACAAGGAATTTATAATTTAAGGGGTTTTTGTAACTTCAAAATTGTGAAGGTGCGTACTACAAGAAAAAGCTATTGTGTTTCTGTGCATAGAGTGAAGCTGTGGAACAGTTTGAATATGGAGTTGAAGCAACATACAAACATGAAGCAGCTCAAAAAGAGTTATAAAGATATGATTTTCTTGAATTATAAAGAAAGGAAAAATGTTGAAATTCAGTGAATGTCTCTATTTCGAAAATTTCATCATGTGATGTATATATTATCAGAAGTCTGTTTGCTATTTTTACTACAGATTATATCAGTAAGGAAGCTGACTAAATATTGACTCATAGCTTATGGCAAAGGGGTGGGATTAAATAAGTGTGTACTTCTTCCCACTCCTTTTCGATGTGTAACTGAATCGGAACAGATGAAGCAATATTGAAATATATTAACTTTATTTGTATAGTATTTTTTTCTCTTCTTTTCTTTGCTAAATGTACCCTTATATTGTTTACATGATCGAAATAAATTAACAAACAAACAAACAAATAAACAACACATGATTGTTGTCGTTTGTTGTCAAGGCTCAGTCAAAGCTGCTGAAGCCTTGACTGAGTTGAATCGTAGCCCATTTATGCAGAACAGGAATCGCTTCCTTCTTTTAGTTGTTCTCGACACACACATGCACAATGTTAATATATCTGATCAGAAGCATGGAGGAGATTCCAGGAGCCAGTTACTTAGTCTAGCAGAGGTGGAGAGGGTCGTAGAAGGTCTTTAACCCACTAGCAGGACTAGTATCTCCTTGTTCATGCAAGGAGGAGCACGATAAACACTGACATTTGACATGTGGGTCATTTTGTTTCAGTCCATCTGATTCTGCCAGGTTGCACCTCAGTTTGTCCAGGAGCTCAGTGATGCCCTGATCCAGAGCATGCCCAAAGTGGTCAGGCATGCATACAACCATGTGTGGGTGATATAAATTACTCATGCTTCTGTTGGTGTGTGCAAATATGTGGGAATCGATTTGAAGGCTTTATGGAGGCCAGCCACTTCAGCTTCTCCTCTGCCACCTTGACCACACTGACCACTGTGGTGTCAATGTGGTAGTCCTTGTAGTCTGTGATGAGAGGACAAACCTTCTCTGTGCCATTTAGCATCGGCTCCAGCACACTCTCCTTGTAGGTCTGGACCAGAAAGTCAATAAAGAGTTCGGTAAAGTGGACTTAAAAGTGGTCTTAAAAGCATTGGATACATATAAGTATATTTATTTGAGTCAATTTAATAAAGCCTAGAACACTCAGGAAGCCATTCTCTCTCTTCACCATAGGCAGAGGGTCCTCGCCCAGTAGTAGTGTAGCATGCAAACGAAGCTACACTGAGTGAAGCAACAGCCTGGGATCAACCGAAGGAACTCCTCAGCCTTAAGAAGCCACATCAGCAACGTCAACACAGTAATTAGCCACAGTCTCAAAGTGTGTGGGCAAGTAAGGTGGAGGCTCAACCTCTGAAACACAAAAACCAAATGCCAAAATTCACACAAACAAAGGAGAGAGAGAAAGCAGAAGGGAAGAGAAAAGATAGAAGAGCAAGTCAAACCAGTAGGACCAAGGCGTGGCTCTCCAAGAAATATAAAAATAATACTCATTTTCAAGGTTTCTTGGGTTTTATTTTCCTCTCGGTATGGCCTGAATCCCCTGCTGGGTTAGAGGTTCTATGTTTGATGAATCTGACAGCTACAAAAGGGCCACACTGACTAAAATCCAATCACCTGTAAGGAAGTTTGTCAAGTGTTTTCCAGGAAATGTTTCTGTCGCAAACTGTTTGCAGACTTTCGTCATTCACCAGAACTAACAAGTCAATGATGTCTCTCATGCGTCCTTCTTATCGTCTGTGCTCGTTTTGTCATTTTCCCATAAGTTTCTTCATGATATCTCCAATACACATGAAGAGGAAAACATGTAGAGGGAATTAGAAATGTAGTCACAAATTTATGATAGAAAAAGGAGGATGCTGCGATTGCAGCATATGTGTCCTCTCACAATGTAAGCCTCGAGGCGCTCACATATTTTCCTCTTGGATTCTTGTACTTGTGACTGATGCTGGAGCTCTGCCGACTGGAGATGCTTCTCACTGATCCCTTCTTCATTCTCACAGTGCTGGCCGTGCTCACTGACATCGTCTCTCCTCCTGATTTCTCCTCTGTCTCCTCTTGCTTGTGGTTGCGGAGGTTCTCGCAGTCACAGTGGTAGATTCTCTCCGCCTGGTCTGAGCAAAACCACTTACAAGAGACGTAGAGAAACTCGACAATGCTGGAAAATGCTGATACTACCCCTACAGCAAAGTAGAAAAGGAGGAAGATTGTTTTCTCTGCAGGTCGGGAAGTGAAGCACTCCACTGTTAGGGGGCAGGGAGAACGACTACATGGGAAATGGGCCTTCACCTCAAAGCCATAGAGGCGCCACTGGACAAATAAGAAGCCGATTTCTGCCACTATGCGGAAGATCACAGTGATAATGTAGAGCGCCCTGAAAGTTTTTTCTTCTCTGTTCTTCCTGCTGCTCCTTTTCCTCGACGAGGAGCTGTTGGCTCTCTTTTGATCTTGATGTGTTACATACACGAAGTAAAGCAGAGATGGTGTAGCGATGAGGATCAAATGAAACACCCAGAATCTGTACTGGGAGATGGGGAAAGCCTCATCATAACACACCTGCTTACATCCTGGCTGGAGGGTGTTACAGGTAAATTCCTCCTGCTCGTCCTCAAACATTTCACTGGCCACAGTTCCCAGGATTAGTATCCTAAACACCAAAACGAGGACGAGCCAGAAACGACCCAGCATTGGTAAATGGGTCTGGAAGTCTTTAAAGAATCCACCGATGAAGCCCCACTCACCCATGGCTGCAGCTCTGTCAGGTCTGGCTTCTTGGAAGTCTGGAGGCTTGTTCACCTGTTCGTCTCAGAGCAAATGCTGCCTTTGTCTTTAAAATGAAACTAGAATTCTTGTTATTGTAATCTCCAATCAGTGACTCACGGTGAAACTGAACCCATCAAACCTGATTAAATGTTGCTTCAAGGTTTATCCACCTTAGTTGCTCAGTGGGCTGTCTTTGTGGGCTGAAACCAAAAATGTAGCAAAGAACCCGCAAAGAGAGTACATAAAGGACAACACTTCAGGAAAAAAAAACTGTAGCAACAGCCTGTAATAAATCCTTTTAGTTCATTTCCCCTTCAGTTAGCATAAAATACAACCAGCTAACATTGTAGAGTACAGTAACCAACCTCAAGACTGATCCAAGGTTCCATTTCATACATTTGAACTTTGCTAATGGACAGGTTGAAACCTAACTCCTACATTTCAGAGATGCCAGAGATGCCAAGATAAAATAGTCTGACGACAGTGTTAATCTACTATGTAGAGAGACTCATGTTTCACTCATGTAAGTTTCCTAAACGGCAGAAAGCTGTACCTTCACATTCCCTGGTTATATGAGTGCTTGTATCAAAGTTTTAAATTATGCATGTAGTTTGGTTGATTCAATTAGTAATAACCAAATCAAATCATTTTTAGTTTTTGAAGTTTAATATTTTTATCCATTCATCCTCTTTTCCAATTTAGGGTCCATCGGGGGGGGGGGGGGGGGGGGGGCACGTACCCATCCAAATCATTGGATCATGTGCTCCAATCACTTCCATGACCACAGGTGTATAAAAAAAATGCACTTAGGTATGCAGACAGCTTCTACAAATATTTTAGATTAGCTCAAGAACAGTGCGTAGGGTGGCTTTTCATAGCTGAGCAGCTGTATACAAGCCTTTGATCACTAAGCTCAATACAAAGTCTGGGATGGAACCACTGGACTCTAGAGCTGTGGAGACGTCTTCTCTGGAGCAATGAATCACTTTCCTGTCTGGCAATCTGATGGACGAGTCCACCAGTGCACAAAGCAAGGTCCATAAAGACATGGATGAGTCTGGTGTGGAAGAACTCGACTGGCCTGCAGAGTCAATATTAAACCTTACAGATTAAGAATGGGAGTTTACTCAAATTCATGTGTTTGACGGCAGATAAGTGAATACTTTTAGCAATATAGTGTATATTTGGATGCTCCTACTGCTGCATTGCATTAAAATCTTTCTACAAAATTAAAGCATGTAGCATGCTTCATTAAACAGGAGCCCCAACACAACCCGGTGACACAGCTCAAACACACCATGCAATCAATAAAAACAAACTTTATTTTTTAAAGGTATAAACTGAACAGCCACAGAAATATTTACAGGACAGCACAAAACAAACAAGTGGATTACAAAATACACCCAGAAGCTAAGAACAAATACTATTAAAACTAGACTTTAATACCAGCTTTTTTTTTTTTTTTCCTTCTCTTTGAAATAATACGATTGTTTTAAAATAAACAAATGGTGAGTTTTTGTTTGTCTTTTTTTAAATTTAAAGGTTACAGATTCCTGGTCCAAGGTCCATATATTAGGCGAGTGTAAATGCAGCTGAACTTCAACAGATAAAATGAGTGCAATATTACCTGCATGGCACATGACAACATTTATGACTCATCTTTTCGAAACAACAACTCGGGAACTATTATTTAAAAATCTTCATCTGAATCAGAGTCCAGGTTGTAGGTGATGGGTTTCCGGGCCCGTGAGGGTTTATCCCGCGGTGCTGCAGCTACAGGAGCGGCTTCTTCAGGGTCTGAAACCTGGAAACTCTCATCCTCTTCCCACTTCTTGCTCTTCTGTAGCAGAAAAAGAGATTAAAAAGGATTAACAGTGATTATATAAGCACAGGATGGATACAGGAAACCTTTAAAATCTAAAATGTGTAGCAGAGAATCATTTGTTCTACTTAAGTCAGTAGTTGTATTTCAATTGTCACCATTTTAAAAGCTATTTTTATTCTTTTAATAGCTTCGTTGTTGAGCCACTTTTTCGTGGTCAGAGTTTATAGTATTTCATTTTATATTTAGAGTTTTACTTGCTGAGGTTGGGTTTACCATATCGGCTACTGTACTGCAGGAATATGCCAACGTCTGAAATACTTGAATAACATCTTATGACATAGCACATAAAAAGAAAACACGAGTGTTCAGCATAAAAACTGACCTTGGTGCCAGCGGTTGTCTTGGATTTGAGGCGTGACATGAGGTTATCTGAGGAGCTGCTGTCAGAGTCATCACTGAGGTTCTTTTTACGTTTAAGAACAGGTTTCTGTTTTGTGACGGGAGCTTTCTTTTCACTCTCTGAGTCGCTAGAGTCGAATGACGGGACCTTCTTGGCAGCAGGAGCCCTGGATGCAGGTTTGGGCTTAGAGAGAGCATCCAAGATAGATGGCTGCTTCACATCTAGAGAGAGAGAAAACAAAAAACGATATTCCAAATATAAATATGTTGATTTCTTTGTTTTATAACAATCATGTGCTCAAATCTACCTGTGACCTTTATAAGACCAAACAAACATCTGTGTTACCTGCAGCCTTCTTCTTGGATGCAGCTGGTTTCTTGGCAGCGGCGGGCTTCTTCGGTGCGGCCTCTTTGGTTTTACGTTGAGTTGGAGGCTTGGATGCTGGCTCCTGATCGTCTGACAGAGCTGTAAAGTACCACAGAGACAAAATATCCAGTCCTCAGAGCCTTGGCCCCACATTTCTCAAATTCATCAAACTATTATCCTAAGTGAAAATACTTACAGCTCGACTTTGTGTCTGTTTTTTTAACTGTCGATTTGCTTTTTGCTACCTTCTTCCTGCAGAGAAAACACAAGGTTTGTTTTTAAGGTACATTTAAACAAAAGAAAGATACTTTTTATTAAGGTTTTCCTTATACTCACGTGGGTTCTGGAGCTTTGGGAGGCGGAGCTGGAGAGTCCACATCATTGTCCGACACAGTGCTGGGATCTGGGGCGAAGCTTGCATCATCATCATCACTGATGAAAGCCTTCCTTTTTGGAGTGTCCTTCTTCCCCCAGTGATCAAATTCATCTTCACTGTCAGACATGCTGTACTTCACCGCAGCTTAAACAGTAAAAAAGAACAAAAAACACAGAAAAGGCAGCTTTAGTAATGCTGCACTTTGTCAAAGAAAACAAGCATGAGAAGTTGAGGTCTCGTGTTAAAATGCTGCTCAAAAACCCTTCAATTTGGCTCCTTTCCAGATAAGTTAGTAATCTTAATAATAAACGCCTTCATTTAGAAAAAGCATTTTAAGTTTACTCGTGTTATCTTGGTCTAATATTTACATTTTTTAATGATCTAAAACATTTAGGTGTGACAAACATAACATAAATAAATAGGAACTCAGATCAGTTTTTCACACCACTTAAAGAGTTATCCATCAGCAGAGGAAGCAGTGTGGTCCATCAAGCAGATTCACCTTTGGTTTTCCGTTCTATGCGCTCTCTGGGGGCAGCCGCTTCCTCTGCCTCTACTTCACTGTCCGACAGGCCAACATCCTCATCTGACCACGCGTTTTTCTTGGGCTTCTTGGTAACAGGCTTGAACTGAAGAGTGGTCTGCTTGCCCATCTTTGATGCTGCTGCACATGAGAAATGCACTTCTTTATGAACTTAAACAAAAATGTCAAATTTAAGTGCAAACTGATATTTATTATAGCAACTTGCTTATGATTATCAACATTTTTGAGTGAATGTTATAGCAAGCACCAAATTTTACACAATCCAGTTTTGTGTGCATGAAGGAACGTCTGTGTAGTTTGGATTAGGTTGTTGAAAACATAATCCAAACTATAATTCCCAAAAAACGGAGTTTGTATTCATGATGGCGGAGTACAATATCATTTAGTTGAGAGCCGGCAATTCTCAAAACTTGAGAGGCTAATTTTGATTTCATTCCAGCAAGGATTGTGGGGGTCAAGTCTGCAAAATGTGTATTGTTACAGGTTTGCCACTAGATGTCACTAAAGAGCTTCGTGGTTACACCAGTAAGCGGAGGTGTGTGATCATAGTTGAAATGATTTCCAGGCGATATCCTGAACAGTCATTTCTACCTTTTTCTGCTGCTTGGGTCTTGGTTTTCTTGCTCAGCCGTGCAGCTAAGCCCGTTTCCTCAACCGGCTCTGTGTTTTCTGCATCCTCTCCAAACTCCATTTTCATCACAACATCTTCACTCTTCAGAGACAGAAATGAGGTCAAGAAAAATCTTACTTTTGGGCAGTTTGTTGTTCTGAATGTGTTAATGTAAAAACAGTTAATATGCACAATCACATATGAAAACATACCTTGATTTTCTTTCCTCTCTTGCCCTCTCCTTTCTTCAGATCAGCCTTCCTGTTAGCTTCAGCCTTCATGGTGCTGGTAACACGTGGAATGACGCGGCGGCCCTGTGGAGTGGGCAAAGTCTCCTTTTTCACCTTTACTGCTTTGCCTTTTCCAGTTTTTACAGGAAGGGTGGCATTTTCCTTTTCCTTTGCCTCAACTCGCTAAACACAAGAAGAAAAAAAACATCACAAATTTAACCAGGAGCAAAAGCACTGACGACAGTTGTTCTTTAGATGTAACATTATCACAGTCTGATCACATGACTAACCAAAGTGCACTGATTGGATATAAAGCAGAAAAAAAAAAAAAAAGAGGAAGACAGAAAAGATCCAGTACCGCCAGTTCCTCAGAGAAGGCAGCAAGGTCCTCCCTCCACAGGTCTGCTGGACTCTTTTTCTTTAGGGTGTTCAGCTCTGTCACCTGTACAAGAGTTAGGACAGAAACACAAAACCTTAACACAAGAGCTAATAATCTAACATTTCAAGCTTAAACCATCACTAGGTTTGGCGCATAACTCACCTTAGCATCCCTCTGTTTGCACAGCTCCTCCTTTTTCTCTTTTGTTAAGAACCACATGGGCATGCTCAGCAGATAATTGTAGTCCGGTCCAGTCGAGTCGTCTTTTTCTCCTCCTTCCCCCTCCTCCTCCTCTTCCATCTCCTCCTCATTCTAAGAGAGTTCACACAGGTGGTTATTTAACATCCCTCTCTGTTGTAGCTGAACTTTGTTGTAACTGTTGGAATCAGAGTGTCCCACCTTCTCCTGAGCCTGTTTCCAAGTCTTGACTGGGTCGGAGTCATAGCCCATCTGTTGGAGCATGCGGATCAGCTCCTTCTTTGGCTTGTTCTCTGCACACACATGGACAGTATTAATACTTCTGATCAAGGGACAACCAAACTCACTCTTGGGCTGAACTTTAAAGGCAAACTCTAAATAACTATATCAGAAGATATACAGGATTTTCCACTGTTATTGAAAAATGTGCTTAAAAACAAACAAACAAATAAACAACAACACAGAAGCTATTTGAAACTTTGCACTTACCAATGACCAAGGTGCCCTGAATTTTCTCCAGGATGAAGCGAGCCTGGTTGCTGAGCTTGGCGCTCTCTGCTCCCAGCATGCCTGCCAACCAGTCCTTTCTCAGCACGCAGTACTTCATCCTCAACTCAAAGAAATCTCTGAGGATATCCTGCACAGACTCGTACTTTTTCAGGCTACCCACGTGGTCAAACAGAACCTGGAAAACAAAGGGAAAAATGCTGATGCTTCACAGGGTTTGGAAATATGTGAATAAATGTTTGAGATTTCACAGGTAGCAATAGAAGACCTTATTCATCCTGCTGTGAATGTGTGCAAATAAGTGGCAATCATTACCATCGAGTTGCAGGTGAGGGGGCTCTGCAGCTTGAAGACTTTATGGAGGCCAGCAGCCTCAGCCTCCCTCAGCTTCTCTTCTGTCATCTTGACCACAAAGCGCACTGTGGTGTCAGTGTGGTAGTCCTTGTAGTCTGTGATGAGAGGAGGAACCTTCTCTGTGCCATTCAGCATCGGCTCCAGCACATTCTCCTTGTAGGTCTAGACGAGACAGTACATGAAGAGTTGAGCAAAATGGTAAGAGGGTATTTATTTGAGTCAATCTAATAAACACTATGGGTACACGTGGTAAAATGTTCTGGAAATGACTTCATAGACCAACCTGTGTCCATGTTTTTACAGGTAATTCAGAGATTTCAATAGTGGTCGAATCAAGGATGGAGATCTCTCCACTATTCAAGTACTGGTTATCCATCACCTGGTCAATTGTGCCTCTGAAGTCTTTGTAATTTGGAAGCTGTAGGAGGAAAAACACGCACTAAGTTTTTGCACAGCAAATCAACCAACATGGCAGAATTCAGAAAACCATCCTGACCATGGGCAGAGGTTCCTCGCCGTCGAGCATACGGTTGATGTTGCTGATGATCTCACGAACGTCGTAGTTTGGAATCTTGCTGGCCCAACCTGTGCCGATGCCTTCGGCCCCGTTCACAAGCACAGTGGGGATGATGGGAATGTACCATTCGGGCTCTACACGCTGGTTGTCATCATAGTTATACTTGAGCAGGTTGTCATCCACTGCTGGGAAAACAAGGCGGGCGAGGGGGCTAGAAGTAAAGATTGGTAGGAGAATTTTAGTTAGTGACTCAGTAACTAATCCATTTAAAAAAAAAAAAAAAAAAAAAAAAAAAAACCAACTCTCCGCATTTTGTTAAATTCATGAAAAAAAGTGCAGCCCATGGGCTGATAGTTCTATACACTTACATACAACTCATTCATCCACAATGCATGATATAGCAGTGCAAGAAGTGACAGTGGTTCTAACCACAATAATCTTTCTTAACACAAACCAGTTGTAGGCCTCTTTCGGTTGCTGGCTCCCTACATTGGCACTCGGTTATTAAATCTATGAGAAAGCCTGCTTACCTGAGCATAGTGAAGATGTATCGAGGGCTGGCAGAGTCCTTGCCACCGTGCAGCCTGGTTCCAAACTGTCCCAGAGGCTGCAAGAGATTCAAGTTGTTGCTTCCCACAAAGTTCTGGGCTAAACCAATGATGGTCATCATCAGAGAGACCTGAAAACAGGAACGAGTATAGAGTAATACAACAGAAACCGCTAGGTACAGCCAATATAGCTTGCACTGTGTTTTTTTTTGTTTTTTAAAAAAATATCTTTCTATGAAAGGTGACTGCGCTTCTACTTTCCTTTAAATAAACTTTATTTAACTGGAATCTTCTCCATGCATAACGATTCAAGTTCTGGCAAAATTGACAGCTACTCTTAGATATAAAATTTGATGGCTAATAACATACAGTATTCAAAAGCAAAGCCTATTTAAAAAGAAGCGAACATTTTTCTGAACATAAAAATGATACAGTTAAACTGAAAAGTCAAACCAAGAATCTAAATTAAAAACACACTGACAAAACCCACACATTAAAGCCACCTCACCTCTCCATGGTGATAGGCCGACATCTCAGCCACTGAGCCTGCCAGCTGTGCCACCTTCACCTCTCGCTTGTCGTTCCTCTTGAAACAACAGTACAACACCTTCCTCTGACCCGGTTTCAGTCCTGGTGTAAACACAAATGCATCCAGACATTAGACCAGCGGTTCACAACCTTTTACTCCTGTCAGGAAGACTCAGCAAACCCTCCCCTGAACACATGCTCAAATGACTTAAATTTTAAACTGGATCTGGACAATTCTCAGCTTTCTATTTCTCCATTGTTGTTAGTTAATGGTTTTAAATCACTTTCCTTTTGTCTTAAATTATTATTATTATTATTTCACGTACCATCCACCAGGCAGGGAATGGACCTCTCGTTGTCAGAGTTGGAGAAAAGTACCAGCTCCTTGTTGACGAAGTCGTTGTACGACAGGGACTTGGTTGACTGACCGTACAGGTACTCCTGCAAAGAGACAGTAAAACAGTCAAACTTAACAGAACAGAAACAAGATATTGCGTTCACCAATTGCACAAACATTACCTCAGGCAGGTTGTGCTCTCTGCGCTGGCGTCTGTTAATCATAAAGTTGGTAAGCCACTCTTTTCGCTCTTCCACTTTCTTCTTGCTAAAGGCCTTCCCAGAGAGAAAAAAAAGAATTGTAAAAACAGACCCAAGAACCAAATACTAATGCTCCAACTGTTAGTTATGGCCTACAGGATGTTTAAAAAGTCCAGATCAAATATAAATTGGCCGAGGAATGATCCACACAGATGGGTAACATCTTACAAGGGTGATAGCTTCATCATCTTCAGGTCCTGAGTACTTGAATGGGATACGATGTCTCTGCATATCAGAGAAGTACTCCTTGGCTTCCTGTGATGTGCTGGTTCCCAAACCTAGATGGGCAATAGCCACAAAAGAAAAAAAAGAGATGGTACAAGTTACAACAAAACAATATAAACTATAACAATGACAATGACCATAAGCATTATGTGTTGCTTACTTGTCCGTTTTACTACCACACAGGGGTTTGTAACAAACCTTTGTAGTATTTTATTTTCCAAGATTTGTGGTTTTGCTGGCTCTCCTTCCATGCATTGAATTCAGGAATACTGTAGAAAGACAGCTGAGTTTTCTTGAAAGACGCCTGAAGAGACAGAGAAATAAGATGTCCAATCACCATGGTTCTTGATGCCTAGTCATTTAAAGCTTTTCACATTTTAACATTATTTAAAAAAAAAAATGCGGATTTTTAATTTAAAAGTAACTTGGAATTGAAAAGAAAAAAAAAAAAAGGGGGGGGGGGGGGGGGACCAAGCTTTCCATTAAGCTCTGAGTATTCTGAGGTTTTGACAGCAGATGGCAGTATTGTTTCAAATTTCCAACATGGTTAAAAACTCAGACACATTAACAAATAAGCACATGCCATATCGCAACTGTGCATCTCTCAGGTGTCTTTGAGGGAAGAAAAACAAAACAAACGTGTGCATGTTGCAAAAAATGCTCATAAGAACAATAAGATGTTAGAAGAACAAACTCATATTACTCCGTTGTGTTGTAACAACAAAACATGGCACATCACAACTCTCTCTATTGCTATTGTAGGTATGAAATTGTAAGTGATCCATGTCTGAATGAAAGAACGCATCATGTAAACTGCCAGATGAAGCCAACAATATTGCACATGGCAAGTCTGCAAAGGGCTTTTTAGAGCATCTACATACCTTGATGATGGGGGTGATGAACTCTTCCAGGAAGTTGTGACGCAGCAGCGAAGGCCAGTTGTGGTGGATGAAGTTGATCAACAAGCCCTTAATGTGGGAGCCGTCTTGATCCTGTGACAATAACACAGGTCAGATATATTACAAAGTAATTGTGTGATGACAAAAAAGGGTTAGTAAAGTGCTCTGTGACAACATTAGTAGCACTAAAATAGTTTTTAATAGTGGGTTAGGATTTTGAAGTCTGTCTTTAACATCCATCCATCCACCAATTCAGAGTCTATTTCCCCATATATGTGAGACTAGGACATGTGCATTGTTACTAGAAATCCTAGTGATGATCCTGTTTTTCCATCTGAATGTCACTGTGTTGGCAAATGATGAACAAAATTCATAAGCCTTGCTCGATGAAGAAAAACTAAAAATTCACTCAAACATCCATCTGAGGCTCATATGAAGCTTCAGCTGCCCCACTAATCTAAATTGAGTCAAAGCTTTCAAAGTCATGCTCAGTGAAAATTACTTAGTAGCTCTCTTCACAGCTGTAGGGGAAGGATACCTTCCTCAGGTTAAGTGCATATTTCCTCTTAAAACTGGGCTCACAGTTAACATTACACTGGATTTGTACCTGCTCTAACCATCCATTTGTTCCTGCAGCATTGGCACCTTATGAAAAGCTTCAGGGCCAGTATGGACAGAAAACCATTATGGTCACAAAGACCTATTCTTACATATATGTAGGCACACAAAAACATGAATATCCTGAATATTATCAATACAAATAAGACACGGGAAGGTAGGAAAGGAGTGAAAATAAAGATCAACCAAAACACCTGATCTGTCATGATCATGATCTTGCCGTAGCGCAGACTCTTGAGGGATTCTGGGTCACTGTAGTTCTTTTTGTACTGAAGACCGAGGATTTTGATGATGTTGTTGATTTCTGCATTTTCCATAATCTGATTAGAAAAAAAAAATCAAACAAGTTTTACTCACAGCTGTTAAATAAATAGATGATTCAAGCAATAATTATATTTGCTAGACTAACCTGTTTATGTGAAGCCTCCCGGACATTGAGCATTTTTCCTCTGAGAGGGAAGATGCCATAGCGGTCCCTTCCGACCACTCCCAGCCCAGACACAGCGAGTGTCTTGGCTGAGTCTCCTTCTGTAAGAATCAGCGTGCAGCCAATGGAGTTCTTCCCACCTGTAAGAAAATATAGTGAGTACAGTAGGACTGTAGGTCATCTCCATTCTCGGGATGCTGGACTGTACCGACTGCGGCGCACATTACCTGCATCGTTGGCATCATCCAGTTTTGGCACACCTTTGATTTTTGTGTGTTTAACAGCCGAGCACTTCTTGTTGAGCTGGGACTGAGCCTTGAACTTCACCCAGTTCATGATACTTTCCACAATCCCAGAGGATGTGGCCTAAGTGCAACAAAGGATGGACACCAGTTAGTGAAATCGATGAATGATTAAACTTGTGAGAAATACATTGCTGGTGGCTTTTCATCAGCACCTGTTTAATGAACTTCTCACTCAGGGGACACTTGGAGCCAAAGCTCTTCTGCTGCAGAGTCATATTCTCTTTGGTCTGAGAGTCGAAGGTGGGGTTTTCAATCAGGCAGTTGACAAACAGCCACATATGGTTCTTCACCTAAATGGAAAAAAAAACGTGAAGAGCACTCAGTTGTGCATTTTGTTAACAAACATTTTTACGGAATACACTTACATATTCATTTTCATTAAAAAAATAAATAAAATGAATACCTGGAAAGGCTTGACTGTCACCCCAGCTTTGTTCTTCTTCTTCACCACATCAATGAGCTTGCTAACCACCTGGTCAGCCACATAATCAATGTGCCTGCCTCCCTAAAGTCCAGAGGACAAAAACAAGATCCATTTAGAGAATAAACGCCGTAGGTCTTAATCATAGTGACACAAAGTGGCTGGAGAGCAGCCAGACTTCTGCTTGGCTGCCAAGAGAGCTCAGTCTAGTTCAATCATTCTTAAACTATTTCAGAGCTGCTCAAAGATGTAAATTTAGACAGCTTTCCAACAAACTTAATCATTTAAATTACTGATTTAACAACAGCCTACACATAGACACAATATATGAATTAGATCAAATCCAATGCACTGAGTTATTACCTTTGTTGTGGCAATGCTGTTGACAAAGCTGACTTGCTGGAAGCCTTTCTCGCTCATGGTGAGGCAGACCTCCCAGCGCTCGTTGACAGTCTCATGGATGACAGTAAGAGGACCACCCAGTTCATCCACCTTGTCTTTCACATACATGTCCACATAGCTACGGAAACCTGTAACCTTAAGTGTGAAGTTCATACAGTTTATATCAGTTTTCAATGCATTTTAGCCCGAACAAATTAGGATGTAACATGTAAGATTTGTCTTGCTAACATCAAATATTTCATTAAATGAAGTTACTAGAAATAATTTTAAGTCAGGTAAGTGACTACTTTCTATAAGTCCACAAAAAGCTTTGGATTTTAGGTTTAACTTTGTGAATGAAGTCTTCAGTCAACATTTAAAATACACATAATATATTAAAAAGCTTAATAGAATTAATTCCCAAAACATTAAGAGTTAACAGAAAAAAGTTAAAGATCACAGTAACTTACTGGTAGCTTCTTGCTATTGAAGAACACCCGGACACCTTTAGTGGATCCAGCAATATCATAGGCCCTCCTGGTCATCAGAGCCACTGTGTCTTTGTCTAAGATGCTCATCTTAAACTTGGCCAGATCTGGTCTGAAGGTGATGCAAGTGTATTCCTCTCCATCAAACGGTTTGATGCTAGCCTCCCCTGCTCTGCCCATGTTGTCATACCAAGTCTATGGAAAACATGGGCATAACAGAAAATGACATTCTCCCCGATCAAGACATAAAAATTAAAGTGGGAAATTAGGTCGATCTTCCTTCATACCTGCTTGAAGCACTTCTTCGACTGTTTACAAGCAGTCTCGACAGTGAACTTTGTACTGAAGATGTTGCAAAGCTTGGCACCGTATCCATTTCGTCCACCTGAAGAACATTTACAGAGTTAGGAACAGATTGAACATTAAATTTGGCTTTTTTCCTAATGAAACACTAAAATTTCAGCATTAATTGTGTTGGACATAATGATGTAGAAGGGAGTCTTTGTAATTATACAGAATATTTTCTCATTAAGAATGACAGAAAACAATCAGTATTATATAAAGCACTCAAATTCATCAATCTTACCAGTGACTTTCTTCTCGTCATCATCATAGTTACTTGAAGTGAGGAGCTGTCCAAAGATGAGAGCAGGTACATAGACTTTCTCCACTTTGTGCTCCACCACAGGAATACCCTTCCCATTATTCCATACACTGATGGTGTTGTTTTCACTAAAAGGAACAAAAACATACACAAGTGCTTGATTTGTCAGCTGGTAGCTGTAGTAGAGTTACTTTGTATTTTAATATCTTAAACTTGGTAGTGCACCGTTATACACAACTCACGGATCAATGTTGACCTTGATGCAGGACATGCTCTTATCTCTCTGCTTGTTATCAGCTGCATTTACTACAGGAAGAGAAAGTAAAATCTATTTTTACGACATTTTACTGGAGCTAAAACACTGTTTAATAAAGGTTTGTCATGGACATCTATAATTGTGAGAGCTTTTTACTTACCAAGGATCTCATCGAAAATCTTGTAGAGCCCAGGCACAAAAGTCACATCACGGCAGTTCAGTCCAGCATCCTCATCAAACACCCACATTTGCTAATGAAAAAAGTTAAATAATCACAAGGAGCTTGCATGCGTTCATTCAATAAGAACCATAACTGTGCAGTCAAAAAAACAAAAAAAAAAAACCCAACAACCTGCTTTAAATCTACACATGACTGTTGAAGAAATTTTAAAAACTTCTTACCTGAGTGACAGGCTCCACAGAGCCTATGTAGGAGTCCGGTCTGAGCAAAATGTGCTCCAGCTGCGTCTTCTTCTGATAGATTCTCTCCACTGACAGCCGCTTAGGATCCTTCTTCAGCTTTTCCACCGGCTTGTTCTCCAAAAAGGCCTGATGAAAACGACACAAGGTTATCTTTAAAGATTCATCATTCAACACTCTTTATTGTCATTATGCATAACGAAAGCAATTCTCCCTCACACGGTGCAAAAAATAAATAAATGAAAAGCCTTAAATAATATCAATATACTGATATCTTCTATAGGCCTTGCACCGTAACGAAGATGGGACTTCTCTTTGTACTGCAGGAAACCTTAATATAATGATCAACATCATCTATAATGCTACTTGCTGACAGCTTTGCATGTTTTACTGCACAAAAAACACAACAATGTAAATGTACGGGGGGGGGGGGGGGGGAGAGAAAGAAAACACCCCCCTGGAAGTTGCTTGGCTCTGATTACATTTGAGGCTCAATGACAGGGTTTAGCTCAATATTTAAGGACAATTTTTATTTCAAACACAATAAATAATGCGAGGTGAATGAATGCAGGGGTAACACGATTTCAACTGGCTTAGCAACATTAGCTATAGTTAATGTTTACAAGCTGCTGTGCCAAGAGTTAGGACTAGTTGTTAAGTTACTAAAAGGGACACTGCAAGTAGTGCATTATTACGTCTAAAAATCGCGCACTGTTACATTAAGCAGCTCACGACGTTAACCAAGTACCTTTAACTGTTTCTTAGAAGTTTAACTTACAGTTGTAGCAGGTTAGCACGTAAGCCTAATAACACGTTAGCAGCAAATATGAAAGCGACAGTAACGTTACCTTCAACGGTTCAGCCATTCTTCTTGTATTTAATGTTAAAGCCCTTCGTTTGAAATATAGTACACGCTAGGTTTGCAAAAAGCTAAATAAATCCCAGCTACCCCCAATAATAACGGCTGCCTGCACTAAAAACGTTCCTTCGCTGCCTGAGCTGAGGTCCCAGTTTGAATATTCGAAATTTTGTGGAAGCATCTCCCGCCAGCTATATTGACCAATCATACTACTGAGCGCGTGACGAATTCGTCCAATGAGAGCAGCAAATCCGTTCTTTTTCAATTAAATAACCAATCGTAGACGGTAAAAGTGGCATGAGCCCACCCATCTCTTGTATCACAGCCAATCAGCTTTCAAAAAGAAGTAACCTACGTGCTGGGAATTCAAGTACAGACAGGAAAAGAGTTAGGAGGGAAACAAAATAGCCTTTTTCCTTGTTTTGGATTAAAAAAAAAAATCCTGTCAGCTCTGTTTTGATAGTGTCCAATGAAGAAATGCGACCTATATTTTATTATTACTATTTTGTTTTCAATGTTCTTGAATTTTTGTTCTACAAATACAAACGAAGCTTTTTTTCTCTGATGTTTTCACGTTTCTCGTTTTTTAATAGAGGCGGACTGAGCAGTCTCAAACGTGAATCTTCACTTTTTATCAACTGTAATAATAAAATAAATACTAAAATTAATTTAAAAAAAATTTCAGTAGACATCAGTGTTTGAACGTGATGTAAAAGAAGACACTGATGAGGCAAGACAGATTTACTTAGGTAGGTCATTACACAACAAAGGACCACTATTAGCATCAGTGATTTGAGGCTCCAAGAGAATAATGATATAAGATGTAATCATTATCAGATTGGACATAGAGTAAATACTATCAGTATATCCCCTTCTGGGTCTGATTATATATTTTTATTCTGTTCCACCATAAAACACTTTTTGCACAAACCCTTACTGATAGCAAATCACAATAAGGTACCCAACATTTTCTATAGTCTTTGAAGGCTGACATTTTAGTTTATAATCCTTCAGGATTTACAGAGATCAGAGAAACTCAGAAAAAAAAGTCAGCTGCATAATCCAATCAGAAGTCATATCTGAGGAGGGGAGCTTGAACATCTATGCATATTTTATCTCATCTACAGCACATTTCCAACAACTCATGCATTCATGTAGATAACAGACAAGTAGTTTTACAGGTAAGAGATTCACCTCACATAGGAAATAAAATGCTGTTTCAGATAAACATTCACACCAATTCAACTAAAAGAAAGATTTTCAAATGCATTACAGATGTGCACTGATTGTGGACTGGCTTGTTCATGCAACAAAAGCTCACTAATACTGAGATCCAGGGTCAGCAGGCTCAGACCCCCACTGACGCTGGCAAAGGGACCATAGCCTGATTGATGTCGCTTTCCTTCCTCCAACTCCCCAACTGCAGAGAAAAAGAGGACATGATGTGAGGAAAAAGGGAAAAAAGGAAATGGATTTTGTTGTCTGGTGTTATGATTTTTGACACTTTTTGGTCACTTGGGATATAAAGCATGAGTGGCCTTTTAAATGTACAAAACTTGCCTTGCAAGAAAAGTGTTCTGTTTTTCTGGGACCATGGTGCTCACTTCTTTTTTCTTTTTACACTAGAGTGTACTGGATCTTTCACTTGATTTATCACCACCGCTGCCACTTTCTGTCCTTTGTCTCTCTTTTACCTGCATAAAATACAGGAACTGCTTAAAATCTGTCTAGTGCTCAGTATCAGATTTCTTCTTTTATATTATTCCTTTCTGTCCTGGACTCTTCCCATGTAGCTGCACGATACCCCTAAACTGTGTTTTTTAGTCATTTATCAGATAGACCTTCACTTTTTCCCAATCCTCTATTCTACTGGGATAAAAAAGATTCATATGTGATGCTAAGAAAGCATTACTTCAGTAGCACAGTTTTATTCAGCTCTAAGCAACCATCTCTCTTCATATTTCTTGTCTTGTGGCTATCAGTCAATGGAAATGCAGTAACCTGATTTATCCAACCATTCTACCATTCTTATCTGTCTTCCTCTGCTATGTTGCCCACTCATCTGACCTTAGCATGGTAATAATAGGGCGGAGGAGCTTGAGTAGAGCTGCTGCGGTCCGGTCGATGTAGTGGATTGCAAGTACACCAATACACCCACAGCTGCACACATGAATGAAGGAGAGAGCACACAGAACTGTTTATCTGATATTTTTTTGCTTGGTATTTTCAGCCAAAAAGAATGAGTTATCTCCTTTAAGAAATCTAAAAGAATGTGCCTGCTGCCCTCACACTTTAAATGCACACAGGGTTAGACATGCTAGCTTTAAAAAAATACTTTTTTTAAAAACAAGAAAACAGACAGTTTATGCGGTACCTTTACAATAAGGGTGCAGAATTTTGATCAGATCAACATATCACATTTGTTAAATGCATACAAAACAACATGCAAAAATAAACATTTGTGGCCTTCTATGGATTTTTGTGTCTTTTGGACACTCAAACATTATTATTTATTACATTCCAGATATTATATATCTGGATTAATTCCAGATATAGATAGAGCAGTGAGTAAGCCAAAGAGGCAGCTGACAAAGACAGCTGGAAGAGAAAGAATAGGCAGGAGAGGAAAAAGGCAAGGGACACTTGTAAATAAGATCAAGACAGAAGACATGGTGTAAGCTGGATGAGTAGCAGGGTGGGGCACAGGTCTGCAAAAAATTTTTTAAAAAAATCTGTAATGCATTTGCAAAAGATTGCATGCATGCAAATGTTCTAGGAACAGTTAGTCTTCCTAAAGTAATGGATGACCTATGTGATAAATAACGATGCAGCTGGCACTTCAAAAGCAATGCATTTGCAGATAGATAGATATCTATCTATCTATCTATCTATCTATCTATCTATCTATCTATCTATCTATCTATCTATCTATCTATCTATCTATCTATCTAATATCAAGAATATTTTCTTTAATGATTAACAGAATTCATAAACCTTTGATTTTATATATTTCTGTTGCATTTTTTACTTTTAATGAGGGCAAATGATTTTTTTAAACACTGTGTAAGTCTCACACAGACTTTCTCTTATCTAGCAGAAGTGGGCAGTTTGAAACAGGAATGCTAAGTACTTAGCATCCAAAAATAGTCACCCTGCAAAGTAGATGGACACTCTCAGTAGCTACCACCTGCCTTCCTGTTTATTTATTGATGGCTCTGTGTTTTCTGAAGCTTGACTGCTGGGGACGGTGGGAGAAAACGAAACTTGGAGTGTCACAGACGTGTTGATAGCTGTCTGAAGGAGATGCTTGATGTGGCTTGATGAACAGTGTCTTACAAGGAAAGGGCTCCTTTACGGATATTAGTGTGACAGGTAAAGAGCTGCTCCAACTGAGCACTTGACAAGCTTGTCAGAGCTTGTCCAGGAGAGCGTTTGGGGATTTGTGAAAGATGTGACAGCCAAGAGTGGAAAAAAAAAGAAGATAATTTTCGTTATTTTGGCTTTGCATCCATTATAGACCACAAAAGATAAGCCAAAGATATTGGAGTTAATAATTACCCTGCACTGGAATTATTTTGATTGGTAGTGACCAGAATGGACAGGTTAGAAATGAGTAAATCAGAGGGACGGCTCAGGTCGAACAGACTAGAGAGAAAATAAGAGCGGCAGAGCTGAGATGGTTTGAACATGTGCAGAGGAGGGATAGTCGATAAACTGGACAAAGGATGCCGAATATGGAGCTGCAAACCAGGAGGAAAAGAGGAAGACCACAGAGAAGATTCATGGCCTCTCTGAGCCTGGTTCTGCCGGAGATTTCTTCCTGTTAAAAGGGATTTTTCCTTCCTACTTTTGCCAAGTGCTTGTTCATAGGGAGTCATGATTGTTGGGGTTTTCTCTGTATTATTGAATGGTTACGTTACAATGTGAAGTTGCTTGAGTTGAGTTGTTGAGTTGTTGTGATTCGGCACTATATAAAAAAAACTGATTCATGATGTGATTTGAAACTGTGAACAATTAAAAAGTCTTGTTTATTTTATTAGAAATGGGGTTCATCAAATATAGAGTATATGTATCAATTTTGTTGTCCACCATTGAACATAAAACTATCTGCTGCACTATAAAACTGTAATAACAAGTATCTTAAAATTACTTACAGTATAATCATTTCTTATTTTCTGTAAAAACTTGAATTGCTACCCTAAGTATTTGTGGGTGAATATAATTACATCATGATTTCAGATTTTGGAAATTGTGCCCTTAGCAGGCCCTTATATAAAGTGCTACCAAACACTCTTTATGAGGAGTAAGTGTCAGGCAGTGTTTTCTGTTGGATTTTACTTATATTTGATTAAATTCCCCTCACAGTGTGTGTAATTATTTCCTGGCAAAGGCTTTTCCCTGCGAGTAGCAGGATAAGAGAGAACTAAAAAAAATTAATGATGACAATGAACTAAAATGAAAATAAAATTACAGCTTCAGGTCCACTGTGAATATTTTGGCTCAGTCAATTTCCAGGTGTGTGACTGATAAAACGACCGCCAGTGAATGGCTTAAAGTAGAAAACAAAATCTCAGTAGTTCAGGCTGTGCTGCATGTGAGGAAGAAGGAGCTGTTACTCAATATTTAAACCTTCAACACTTTTTATTAGAGACAACAGTGTTTAGGAAGGAAAATAACATCTTAGAGCAAACGTCTAACATTCACAGCATTAATATACAGATTTTTTTCTCCTCTGGTTGCTTTCTGGGTCATGTTTTGACCATCACATTTCCAGCTGTGTCCTTGGAGGTCCACAACATGACCTTTAAGGTGAACACCCCTCCCTGGCTGTCATTGTGAATACAGTGAGGGACTAAGAATTATTATTAGTTTGAAAGGGCAGCTCAGACCACCTCCATCCTGTGTGTGCAGGCAACTGCGGGCAACAATAGTAACTTAACATTTAAAATTTAACAATCAGTGATGCAGTGTTATTTAATCACACTTGTTGAAAATAATCTTACCATGAAGTGCTTTCCCAAACAGTACTGTTTATTATATTTAACAACCTTATTTCCTAAATGTTTCTGTCTGCAGTTCTGTCATGTAAAGCTTGGAGTGTATGGTGAGCAGCTCTAGCTGATAGTCTTTTTTTTTTACATGTACTTTTACTAAGCACTAAACCAAAATGATAAACATACAAAAACATTACTGATGCTAAAGAACTGTCATGCTGTACCCACTGGGAGTAAAAATAAAAATAAGATGTAAGCTGCAGTTCCTCGTATGTTTACGGCCTCGTACAAAAATTGGTTTAAGTCCATATTATTAAATTCCCTCTTCATGTCAACTTTGAAGGTTAGTTTTTATATATAATGCTGTACACCCTGTTTGCACTGCTATGATTCTTAGTAAATAAGATCTGAATAAATAAGGTTGTGGCCACTTTAACTGAAGGTGTTGTATCTAATTCAAATATCTGCTGCTGCAGGAGAAGACACTTCAAGCAGGATTCACATGCTTCAACTCTTAAATGTGGGCGTTCCTGACATTTGCTCGTGTGATCGTCATGGCAATAATAACCAATCCTCAAAAGACAAGCTAAAAAGAGCTTCAATCAGCAGGTAGCCAAGTTAGCTGCCTGTTAGCAACAGGTTGATTGTTTGCAACAATTAACAACAAAATGCTACAATGAAACCCTGTTGCTCTCTCAGCATATCTGCATAGCATGATTTATTTCCACAGAAATTCCGGGGTCTTTCTGTGTGGAGTTTGCATGTTCTTCCAGTGTTTGCGAGGGTTCTCCCCGTGTACTCCGGCTTCTTTACGCAGTTAGTGGGGTTAGGTTAAGTAGTGATTCTAAATATCTGTTCGTGTGAATGTAAGCGTGCATGGTTGTCTGTCTCTCTGTGTTAGCCCTGCATCATATCGGCTACTTCTCCAGGGTGTATGCCACCTCTTGCCCTATGGTAGGCTGGGATAGGCTCCAGACTAGAGACTGGATGCATAAATTTCATTGGCAAATGGCTGTGCTGACATGACACGAATGCTGACACCTGAGCTGCAACTCCAGAGGTTGAATTTTCCCTCAACTTTCAGCATGAGCGAAGTGAAGCAGCACATCCAAAATTCAGTTCAGCAACACTTGATGTCACCCCATTCAACTGTCACTTGGTTAATGTCACAGTGGTAATCCATCTTTTGTATACAGTCTATGGGATCAACATGTCAGCAACTGTGACAACTGACTAATTCTAAAAACTTGATCATGTACAGTTTATGAAAAAAAGTTTTCTATCCTTGATACATCTTTTGATCACGTAGCTCCACTTTTGGGTCCCCTACCCACAAATCTGAAAGTTAGAGCGACTGCCGTGGAGCATATCAAAAACAAGATTTATGAACAGAAACAACATCACTGTTTTCCAGCATACCGGCAGAGCATAAAGCCATTCATAACCTGCTTTTAGTGAGATTTAGGACTCCAAGGTTTGCACTTAGAAGCTTTTGAAATGGCTCTGGCAGCTGTAGCTCTGTGAGTGGCGAAGGCTCAAATGAATATCTGCAATACTTTCATATTGGCACCCTATTGTTTAATGTCAATAATATCAGACTTCAAAGACAAGACTCCTCGCAGAGAAGATGAGGTGAGGTGACCTAAGCAGGCGAGAAATCCTTTTAATACACTGTTCTCACAGCTTTTGATTAAAAGGCTCAAGACAGGCAAGGAAATAAATAAATAAAGAAGGTTAATGTTGTATTCACAAAGACAAGGCAGGGCTTTGATCTTGCTCGGGGACGAGGAGTAACCTGGGAGCAGGAGACAGCGTGTGCGTGTTCCTGTGCGCTTAACTATATATGTATGCATATGTAAGACTTTGTGTGAGCAGACCAAATGAGAATGAAAGAGCGGGATCTCATTAATATGAGTCCTTTTGTTCCACTGGAACTCAGAGTACATTGAAAAAAAATTACATTCCCACCCTTTTGAGGTGACATTGTAAAAAGTTTGGTGCTAGCATTTTCTCAGCCAAATCCCCACTCAGCAATTTGACTTCATGGATTAATGTTAGCTTGTAGGTATGCCACCTGCACAGGTACTGGGGTAATACAGAGGACGCTTGAAGCTGATCAGGAATGCAGACTGAAAAAAAAAAACAAAACAGTTACATAGAGAAAAAAAAGGGAAACTTTGATCCACTTGGAAGTGTACTCTGTCAGGACTAATGCATGGTTTTTAATGCTCCATCTAGCTGCCAACCACCGTGGAGCATTTAAAATAATCTGATTAAGCTGAGAAAGACTGACTGCCAGTGCACTTTCCGCTGTCGATGAGGAAAGTAATCCTGTTTTCTGCTGTTTCTCTGTCATATGCTTTTCCACCTATCTGATCCTCATCTAATTGACAAGAGCAGTCTCATAACCTGAGGGCTGCAGAAGGAGCAGCAGCACGGAACGCCATGTTTCATGTATCTCTCATGAGGACTGAGACCCACAGATGTGTTATGATGCTTTTATCCAGCCTGAATCTCATAAGACAAACAATTACTAGTCCCTAAAATAATCTTACAGTAATATGTCTGGACAGACAAAGAAATTACACGTTCTAAATTGAAACAGGCACTGGGATGGGAATGTGAAAAGGATATGTTGGAAAACAGTGATTTTTATTTTATTTTATTTTATTTTATTTTATTTTATTTTATTCTTTATCTCTCACTGCTCCAGGATTATACAAAAAGCAGTTCATAGATGCATAAAATACTGTATTTCAACTCAAATAATGAAAAATTCTTTATGTTTATGCTTGACTCTCTTCCTTAGCACACATTCATCACTATCAATGAAAGAAAAAAAGAAGTTAATCATATGCCTTCTGTTATTCCAGAGCACCAGGGAGGGAGTTTGGGTGAAGTATCCCATTTTATTGATTTTAATTCCATTAATACCTTATGACTGGCTGCTTGGCAGGCTCTCCCAGGCTAGTGGCCATGCACGTCTGTTTTTATAGCGGATTTGATTGGACATCCTTATCGGGTGGCAGCAGGCAGGAAAGGGGACTGGAGACCGGCAAAGATCCACAACGCTGGCAGCCAGGCTGCATGTTTGAAACAACAAGCTTCAGATCAAACATGATCAGTGTAGGCTGCCAGCACAACCGAGCCATGTTTGAGCACTGCATTGTGCATGAGCTCATTTCTGCGTTTGTGTGTGATGGTGTGGGAGGGACACTCTTTTAC
Source organism: Pelmatolapia mariae (assembly GCF_036321145.2). Taxonomy (NCBI): domain Eukaryota; kingdom Metazoa; phylum Chordata; class Actinopteri; order Cichliformes; family Cichlidae; genus Pelmatolapia; species Pelmatolapia mariae. The sequence goes on along the minus strand of NC_086234.1, from coordinate 19,727,462 downwards.
TTTCCTGGCACCTGATGCATGCACACTGAACTCACGTCAATCCCAGCAATTAGTAGATTCAAATGAATGAATGGATTAAGTCATGCCATCACATGGACTTTTTCTCTGTATATATGTCCAGCACTCAGCTCTAAGCAGTGGCAGATAATATCCAACCAATGCGTGAGACTGTGCATTAATATCAATTTTGCCATGTATTTGGATCAAAGTCAGTGAGTACACCGCCGTCACTGAAAGTCATGCCCTCGCTCTGTTTGCTCGCCAGTTCGCTCAGGCTTGGGCAATGTTGCCTAGTTTTCTCGTTGCGTGGAAACTAAAAGGCTGCTCTGAGTGAGAGCCCTGGAGTGAAGGGGCATTTCCACTGGCGCGTCGTAGTTTCCAGAGCGGCTTTCGCCGCAAGTTTGACGAGCTGCAGGAGGACTTACTGGAGGCGAACCAAAATATCGAACAAGCCGCTTGTTGGAAAGCGCACTGATCTGGTGGAAGATATTATTTTTGGACACTTGCCTAGAAACGCGCCATGGAAGGAAGAGGGAAAGCGGCAAAGACGTGAGTGTTTGTGATACTGGCCACGATGCATGTGTTTTCTTTGTGATAATTTATGCGGCTAATCCAAAAAATATAAAAAAAATCGCAGTTTAAACAAAGATTTTAATAACGTAGCTGCTGTTGGGGGAAAAAGCGCGTAACGGTGCTGTCTATAAACAGGATGAAAGACAAACTTAACAAAGGTATCGGTTGGTATCACCTTTATCTGCTTTCAGTTCATTTTAACCAGATGCTTGTACGTGAGGAAAACTGGTATTTCTGCAGGACCCGGTAGCTGGTTTAAGCCACTCATTTTAGCTCCTGTGATGTCAGCTGGTGTTGTCATTATCATAAATTAAAGTTTAAAACTAATGGCATCACTAGACTGTAAAACTTTATGTTGAGGATTTGAAGATTCAAGTCAATCTTGAGGATACACTGATGAGTCAGTGACACAGTTTTCTAATCTCCAGCACGGAGTGAGAGCCATTGCATCAGAAGAGCTGGCTGCTCGGCAGTATTACTGTTTACTGTACTGCTCTCTAAGTCAAGTCAAAAAGATTTTTATTTGGAAATGGAAATCTACCGAGTGCAGTGTTTTGCTGCACGGAGCCAGAAAAGTGTATCCAGAATAGGGCTTCATGAGCTGAAATCAGTGAAATAATATTTGGCCTGCATTAAAAGGACCAATCCAAGTTAAACAGGCTATAGCGAGGATGTTCATTTGTCCTTTCCTTGTTGCTGTTTACCCAGCCCGCCACAAATAACTGTCAGCTCCGGGGAGAGTGGGGTGAATTGTGCCAGTTTTTAGTTAACGTGACTTTAAAGCGAGGCCATGACAGTAATGCTTTCAAATAAAATATGTACATATATTTCAGGATATGGTGCATCCTTGGTCACAATCACTTTGAATCAGAAATATAGTATTTAAGAAATACAGCTTTCTGAAAAAAGTGGCACAGCATGCCCCTGGTGTGGGGTAAGTTGTGCCTTTGGAAAGAATACCTTGGGGTAAATTGTGCAACTGATTATAAAAGATTCTTTGTGCATACTCAAAAGCCAGTTCAAGGCATTTCATGGGACTTAGACCATAAAACATTGCTTCTAGTGCCTTTATATATTCTGCCAGTTCTTTCTCCTATGCTTATCAAAGACTTGATTGGCAAGTCCAGTTCTTTTATTTCCTGGCCTTATTTCTTTTCCATCTATCTTTCTCTTCTCACTGTATCGTTTTAATGTCATCCTGCATATGTTCATCCTCCTTGCCACCTGAAGAATGGACTCCCCCTTCTCCATCTCGGTCTCTGTCCATGTCCTCTAAAGGAGTGGAAGCCCTGCCTGTCCTCCTCATTATAACTCCTTGGCATGATAGTCTAGTATTAATTGTTGGTCTGAAATTAAGAATGTAGTATAGTTTTAGTGATAAACTGTAGAAATAAAAGCTACAATTACAATAAAATAATATATTTAAAATATTCATAATTGGGGGTGAGTTGTGCCAGTGGCACAGCTTAATCCAGGCCACTTGGCACAAATTACTCCAACACTACTATTTTGGAAAAAATGCATCATCCAGCAGTTTTGAACTAACATCATGGTAGCTGTGTGGACTCATAGTGTAGCTTGTCAAAGCATTAAAACATTTGTGAAACGTTTTCAAACTTGTCTATAACTGTTCAGACAAAACAACCAAAAAACCTTGAGCCTAGAAATTTTACTTTGAAAACCGAAAAACTGTTTTTTTCTTAACTTAAATGTGCTTAATTCTCATGCAATGTAGCTCCCTTCTTTGCAGGATAAGTAAAATGGCTGACTGTTCAAAAATGTGTGGTCACATGACCAATTTCTTCTATGGTTCCCTAGAAACAGGGGGTGGCACAACTTCCCCACTGGCACAAATCACCCCACTTTCCCCTATTTAAAATTCACGTGGTGTTCACAGCTGCCGCAATAGGCTACTGTTGTGAGACTACACACAACAGACACTAACATATATTAGATCTTAATGACTCGGATGTCTGGGTGTGTGTGTCCACGTCATTGCTCCGTATTAAAATGGTCCCAGAGTGTGTGCAGGCCTGACAGCAGTGAATTTAGGAAGTGAGAGATTGACCTGTGGCTGCAAAAGCAATGCATTTGCAGTGCCAGCTGCATCGTTATTTATCACATAGGTCATCCATTACTTTAGGAAGACTAACTGTTCCTAGAACATTTGCATGCATGCAATCTTTTGCAAATGCATTACAGATTTTTTTTAAAAATTTTTTGCAGACCTGTGCCCCACCCTGCTACTCATCCAGCTTACACCATGTCTTCTGTCTTGATCTTATTTACAAGTGTCCCTTGCCTTTTTCCTCTCCTGCCTATTCTTTCTCTTCCAGCTGTCTTTGTCAGCTGCCTCTTTGGCTTACTAACATCTGCCCTTTTCCTCGATCTCTCATTAGTGTCACGCAATGTTCTCTGTGCTGTCACTGTAATGTTACCCCTCTCCTTAAATCGTCGTGATATCATTCTTTCTCTCACAACCCTGTGCTTGTGTGTCCAATTTCCCCGTCTCACCCACATGCTTTCCCCATCTCTGTCACCAGCCCTTTTACTTCTGCTCCCCCATTATCCCTCAGCCAAATACCAGGCTGGCATGCTATGTGATGGGAAAAGTACTGCCTTTAGAGAAGCATAACACTAGCCATACAAGACCCTTAATTTCCTTGGGTTTTAAGCTGTTCTGTCGTGCTGTTTTACTTTCTCGTACACCCTGCTGCCACAGAGTGCAGAGGGAAATCCTTTGAAAGTTGCTTTGCCTGGCCTTGATGAAGACGGATAAATGGCATATCTGAGGGAGGCAAACCGCAGCAGTCAGTGCTTAATAGCACAAGCTTCATCTGTGCTTTGCATCAGTCTCCGTCTCCCCAAATGGCTCATTATTGAGGTTGTCTGACACTCATTTGTTAACTAGTGTGCACTGAGGGTTTTAGCTGCATCTCATGTACACACCACCAGTGCCACTACTCACTACCCTCAACCCCCCCCCCCCCCCCCCCCCCCCCCCAGTCATGTGATACTTTGAGGTACTTAGAGATCGATTTCATTTTTAATCTTGGTAAGTGGATCTTGCTCAGTCCCTGACCATTTTGGAGAAATTAAGGAGCCTGGTGAATTCTTCTTTCTCTTCAAACAAGGCAGATCATCACATTGTCTGTTTAGTTGTTTTGGGGGCATTAGCATTTACCTCAGCATAAAGATTGGGTGGCCAGCGCTAACGTTACACTGACTTAAGGAGTTTTTCCTGAAGAGGATTAGTAACAGGATAGGAGTAAGCCCTTATCAGCTATTAATGAAGTGTGTTAAGGTGGGTTGACCTGCAATTTTCAAAGACTTACCTACAAAATATAAAAGTTTTATCATTTACAGGACACGAAGACAAGCTTTTACCTCTGTGTTACTTGCACTTCCCAGGAAAACTAGAACATGTTAAATAAAAACAATCTGGAAATGTGACAAAAGATGTTAAAGAAAAAAAGTTAAAATGTAGGTGGAGTTATGTTTTGTTTGGAACATTTTTTCCCTCTTAGTGTCACACTACTATGTTAATGCCCGTCTATGTGTACTGAAATAGCCCTGCACTGCAGGGATGTCAATTATAAAAGAGGCACAGTGACAGCAAAGTGTTTTCTTAGCTTGTTTATTGTGCTGGGATGAAGGGAATCTTTGATCCTTTGAGTTTCTTGGAAACACCAGTTGTTGCTAGTTGGCAACACGCTGAAATGAGCGTACAGTATTCCCGCTGCCTCCACAGTGCAATTAGACAAGCTCCTGTTGCTCCCTTAAAAAACATCACCGCTTCTGAAGAACATTTTTAATCATTAGTGTTTTACAAAAGAAAAGTTTTTCACTGTACAAGCTGCTCTTTATTTCTTTCTTTCAGAAGGTAAACTTCCCACAGCCTGTGTCACTTTCTGTTGTTTTTTTATGCAACAGGTTCAACAGTTACTGGGGAGGTTGATGTGGACTTCAGCCCTCAGCTGAGGTGGTCCTCCCTGGAGCATGCCCACCGTATCCCACAATGTCCCTTCTTGCAGACTGGCTGCTACGCCACTCAGTGGTCATGTGTTTGCTGCTGCATAGTTTGGTGCTAATGACCTTCTGCTTTCATCATGCTGCCACGAGTTGCTCCAAGAACTGCTACTGCACCGAGAGCGAGAGTGGCGGCAAGACGGTGCGCTGCAGCAACCTGCAGCTCACAGAGATCCCTCAGGACATCCCCAATGACACACGGCGTGTCTACCTGGATTTTAACCTCCTCACCACAGTTCCAACAAATGCTTTTGCTGGTTTAACCCAACTGGTTGAATTAGACCTTTCACACAATGAACTAAGTGAGTTAGAACCAGGTGCATTCAGAGGCCTCGGCTCCTCGCTACAGTTCCTGGACCTTTCTTCTAACAAGTTAGGAAACTTGACCCCTGATGCCTTTGAGGGGCTGCGAGCTCGCGCCAACCTAACAAACAATCCGTGGCACTGTAATTGCAATTTGCAGATGGCCATGCCTCGTGTGGACCTGGAGCCTGCATCACTGACAGGCGTTGTGTGCCACACTTCAGAACCTGAGAAAATAGGAGTTGAAGGACTTGCCTTTCTGTTGGCACCGGACATAGACCTTTGTGTGGAGATGAAGAGGACTACAGATGTGGCCATGCTGGTTGTTATGTTTGGCTGGTTCACCATGGTCATCTCCTACCTTGTCTACTATGTCAGGGCTAATCAGGAGGACGCACGTCGACACCTGGAGTATCTCAAGTCATTGCCCAGCAGACAGGGCAAGTCAGAGGAATCTTCCACCATTAGTACTGTGGTGTAGGACTGATGATGGAGCTTTGCGTGGGAACTGAAATGGTATCCCACAACAAACAGGACTGCGGTATTGCCCAGCTGTTGTCACGGAGCCAAGTTGGGCAATAAAACATGTGCCGGCACAAGAAAACCAGGCAACCTAGCCCAGATGAATAATTCATGTTTCAGCAGCCCATTAGGAGTTTTTGTTGGCTGGGTTGATGGTTTAGTCTGCGCTAAAGAAGTAAAAGCAGTGGCATCTTTTTTCTTGAACTCCAAACATGGGATACAAATAGAATTTATCCAGTGGTGCATGCACATTGATGTACCTCTCTCACAAACAGACAAGTCAGAAGGAAGCATCAAACAGCAATGTGAACAGTAGGACAAGGCAACACTACAGTATGGAACTCTGTACATCTGTTTCCCATTAAAGTCCTTACAGTATTCACCACTATAATATAAGTGAAGTGTTGTTTTGGGGGGTTTCTTATATTGAACTGAGCTGAAAATACATACAGCATTTGGAATCCTAGTCACTCTTTCGCAGATGCATCACTTCTCATGTCTCCCTGCAGATGTATGCAATGCACGATGAAGCAATACTCAGTTATTCTGTGATGAGTTTGATAGCAACTACAGTACCAGAGCACCATATCGATGAGAACAGCCGACGTCCAACTGGCTCTACATGTAGGGAGTACTTCACAGAAAACTCCTGCTAACTTATGCCTTAAACAACATGTGCATTCAACACATTGTGTGTGTAGGAATGTCCTCTGGCTATAACTGCACATAAAAAGATGTGCCTTTTTCTTTTTCTGGTTGTTGAAGATTTGAGAGGATAGATTTGAGAGATTTGGTGGTTTATCTACTTCTTAACAAGCAACCTTTGCAAAGTCATGACAATTATAGCCTACATGATATCACAAACACATTGAAGCTCTGGAAAATGTGCTAATCATATATCATATATCATTCTCAGGAAAAAAAAAAGATTTCAGGAGGTAAGAATTTGCAATTATTTGTTTTTTTATATCCAAGCTTCTTTTTTCTTAGCTGGTCGGAAAAGCCCAAACATACATTGCTTTTATCCCTTTACACAGAGGAATCCTTTATGATCACACCTGGTTATCTAGTGTCTGCTTTTGTGCTGTTTTTCATATTCTCTCAAGCCTTTAAAAGGCTCCCATGGTGCCTGTGGGAACCATATTGTCTGATGGCATGGGTTTTCAAAATAACATTTATGAGGCCATGACCTGCTGGGTCCATTTAAAGAGCTGGCGGGGAAGTGAATCTCCGATTTCACCAGAGGATGGCAAATAGGAGGATGCATTTGTATCTCTTTTGATGAAATCAATACAAACCAATCACAAAAAAGGGTAATGTATTTATGAGTGGACTATACTCTGAGATGCACTTGTGTTTTTTTTCCTTTTTCCTGGTATAGAAAGGTAAGAATAGCCCAGTGCAGTGCTGAATAATGAAATTTGATGTCGAAGATGAGGGGAATGGTTTGTCAACAAGGGCTTCCCTGTGTCGGACACACAAATTGCCTCTAGAGCAGAGCAAGACCAATGAATGATTTATGGTGGCCATAAAAACACTTGAGCAGAAAGACTGGGACTGCACCCTTCATCTTCTATGACCCAGTTCTTGAGGAGAAATTGAGGGAGAATGCCACAGGGGATCATCTGCCCCCATCTCTGCAGCCCAGCTTACTCTTGCTTGGGTAAAGCACTTTCCAAATGCCCTTGGGCTGCTCATTGATGGTCCACAGAAGTTGCAGTAAACTCTGAGCCAGTTCCATCTCATTCTCAAACTCACTTTCCCAAAGGCAACCCTGTGTCTGTAAGGAATAGTCTGACAATTTAGGAAATACACTTTCTTGATGGGGGATTGAGATCAAAAACTGGGGTATACTACAAAAAAAACAGCTTATCTAAATAAGTTTCACTTTTATATATCGATTGATTTATTAATTACCTGTACAAAAGCTAAAGTACCAGATTATTTCTTGGCTAAGATATTGGGTTAAATGAACATGTGCTACTAAATATATTTTTAGACAGTCATGCTGGGGCTATGCTATGCTAAGCTAAGCTATGCTAAGCTAACGTCAGGGGCGAGATAAAAAAAAATCTTGTTACCCAAGTTATGAAGCAGTTCTTTAAGAAAAGCATTAGAAAAGATTGAAAGTTTCTGGGAAAAAAACTACAAATTTAAAGGTGGTTGTTGGTGTTACGTGCTTGAGTAACTTTTTCTGTTAGCAATATCTGATGAAGAGGCTTCGTGCTCCAGAGTTTTAGGAATTTGTTACAGAAAACAATCATCTCTTTGGATTTAATCTTAAAGAAACCCAGGTACAGCCTCCCACGATGAGCAGGAGCTTCAGCTGCACTGAAAAATAGATGGTGAACCTCCCTGTGACATTTCCTGCCACAGTCACTCATGCGCGCACACACACACACACACACACACACACACACACACACACACACACACACACACACACACACACACACACACAAATAGCGATCTCTCCTACCCTCTTTCCTCCAATAACACACTCTCACGGTGGCTTTGAAACCAGCCACCGTAAAGGGAGCCTAACTGCAGGGGGAGATAAGCATTAAACTAGTAGCAGACATGTGTCTCAGTAGCTCTTCCAGCTAATATATGTGAGTGTGTACATTTGTTCGTATCAGAGGCGCGGGTGCATGGCGGGTTTTGAGGGTGCCGGTAATGCAACACCTGTTCCCCATGCACACATAAATGTTGCTGAGGTTAATTTAAATTTCAGGCCAGCTCAGCTTGCCCCGCCTGCTACCTTGGACACGTTACACTGGTGTGAGCATTACAACTGCTAGGTAATGGGACACAAACTAGGGGATAAGGTGACTCATCCAATCCCACAGAGCACAGCGCTGTTTGGGATTGGGTTGCAGGTGAAAATGTTTCCAGGTTCTGAGATCACATAGTCCCCGAGTGAGGACCTGAGTGGGCACCTGTCAATTTGCTTTTTTAGCCAAAAAGGTAAGTGACACCTTCGAGGCTTTATCTGAGGAGACCGTCAAGGACATCCTCTGGGTAAGTGTCAATACTCTTTGAGGCTGATCTGAAGAGACTTTCAGGAGACATTGTTTCAAGGTCCCAGCTTTATTTTGTGTTACACAGCTCCCCCTGCGGTGGAAAGTGTGTAAGTGTGAGGAAAATAAATGTCCATGTCTATACATTACAAATAGAATTTATTGGTCAAAGAAGATTGCATTTAAAAGACAATAACAAGGGCAAAAGTAGATAGCATACTCTAACTAAAAATTAATTTTATTTAGAGTATACTGGGAGCAAAATGACCTGCGGGACCCAAATTGGCTTGCACGCGTTCCCCCTGACCCATTTTCCTATACTATCATTTTTTAACCTCATCAGTGACTGCTAGAGATCAGGTTGTGATTTTTTTTAAAGAAAATAATGTAGTTGAGCAGTGCAAAAAAGGGCAAAAAAGAAAATATCTTTAAAAAATTACAAAGTTATACCTACAAAATTTCAGGATCTGGAGAAACCACCATTAACTACAACTACTGGGTAGTACTGCATTAAAAACAGATGGTTCTGTGGTGGAAATCACTGCATGGGCTTAGCAGTGCTTCTGAGAAATACTGTGAGCTAACCAGGAAAAATACAACATCTGCTTTCTGACCAATTAGAATCTGAAATTCTTTTTAGAAATCGTGGAAACTCTTTGGGCTAAAGAGAAGAGATGTCTTTCAACCTGTTACTGCAGCACAGATTAAAAGTCAACATCTGTGACGGCACTGGGGTCCATCAGTGGACGGTATAGGGGAACATCTGTTAAGGCAGAGATATACAGGTTGTGCCATCTGCAGGCTGTGTTGTTCAGGGAAGGTAGCAAACTACATTTTGCATGCATGTACGGGCATCTATACAGATTCTAGTCTTACTGAACACTCAGAGAAGAATGCTCAGAATATTTTTTTGCTGGATTAATATTCAAAATGAGAATAAATTTGAAAATAAGAATGACAATTCTCAGTTTCAATGCTTTTAAAATATTTTCAGTGCAAAAAAAGCTCACGTTGTTTGTAAATTATTATTGATAGTGCTGAGGAGTATAACCAAATGCAGAACACGTGGCTGGACAAACTAAAACTGAGCCTTTATTTGGATGAATTAAAATTCCTCTAAGATAAAGAAGTTGAAAGGGGAAAAAAGAGCATAACAAGCAAAGGTGAGTCACAGGAACACAAACAGGGCAGAACAAGAGACGAGCTAGCAAACAGTACAGGGGATCACAGGACTTATATATACACAGGTGAGGGAAGAACACAGGAAACAGCAATTAACGGCAGGTCAACCAATCATAGAGGAGAAGGCTGTCACAATGGAGGGAAAAGGCAGGAAGTAAAACTAAAACTAGGGACAAAATAACAACTACCCTTCAAAGTAAAAAGGGAAATACCCAAAGGATACTAATGCAGACATGAATACAAACACTAACAAGGCATGTCTGAGATAAGTAGACACAAAGGGAACAAGTCCAAAACAGAGGTAGGCACAGACAGAAACACTGGGAGAGTGATTAATACTACTGCACTGTCAAATCATAGTTCATGGAAGATTTACAGTAGTTCAGATTAGTTGTTTTGTATTTATAAAACTGTTTCTTTGAAAAAAAAAAAAGAGTTCATATTTATAATAACTATAATATAATAATATCACTAATTGCAGTTGCATTTACAACAAATTAATCAGTGGATTATGTCATATTATGATTCATAATTATGAAACATAACAGTGAGGCCTCATCGCTGGCTTGTACTCGATCAGTTACATAGCTTATACACTGAGCTGAACTATTTTAGCAAAGTGGCTCCTGCCTCTGACCCCAGATCTCTTTAATATCACTTTGAGTTAATTTGCTTTTCAGGAAAAAAAAAAATGAAGATTACTCTTATTTTTTACCTAAGCCTGCTAGTTCATTTGTTGTGCTTATTGAGTAAATGCTAAATGGACTGGTTATACTGTATAGCGTTTTTCCACTCTGAGCACTCAAAGTGCTTTATACACCTTGCCTTATTCGCCAATTCACACACGCCTTTTCTATGTAAGTGCTTTCTACCTAACATTCACACACATTCATACTCTGATGGATCCATCGGAGAGCAAGCAGTAGTTAGTTTCTTGACCAGGGATATTTAGCCTGCAGACTGGAACAGCCAGGGATCAAACCAGCAACCTTCTGATTTTCAGATGACCCCCTCTCCCACTACCAGAGCCTTGGATTATGTTCTTTATTTCAACTTTAGCCTATATAAACTAGCTCATTAAAACCTTTTGTAGATTGGGCCAACCACAACCAAATGGAAAAAACTGGGTTTATCTGTGTTGATGACACAAACTTGGTCCTAGTGATGAAGTTCATACAGGTTTTTGTTACAATTGTCGAATATAAATTGTTGTTTATCATCCCGTTGGTTATCAGCTCGAACTGATTTAAAGAGGTGAAATCGGGTCCTTCAGGGAGAGTTGGGCTCTCTGAATGGTCTTGTTTGACATGCCTAACAAAACATAATGAAAAGCTAATGGTTCATTTGCAGGATGGAGATTAACAAATGACAAATGACTTGTGGTCTATGCAATAACAGGAAGTCATAGACCAAATCCTCATAGTTAGCGTGTACAGACAGCTACACATTTTGTCATGACAAAGTCATAGAATTACTATCGTCACCATGTCTGTGACGTGACTGACACTAAAACACTTCCCCAACATGATTTTTTCCTCTTCAGACATCTTTTTTCTGAGGAACCTACCTCGTTAGTTTCAACGCATATCTACCCAGATGGGCTGAGATTCCACGTAAAACGAATGATGCAAACCATCTCTCTCAATCCACATGAAATGAAAATCTTTAAAACTGGCTTTTGTAAGTGGTTACTGGTATCAACTGATTAAACACAACTGTCTTTATAGAAAATCAGTGCACATGCCTTAGCTTTAGTGGAAAAACAAATACAGAAACAGATGAGGATTTTCAGCACAGTGGCAAATGATTCTGTTTTAAGGATCATTACATTCAGAAGAGCTCTCCGAACCCAGGAATAAGACTAAAATATTAAGAAAACCCTTTTCTTTTAATTCCTTTAACTATTTGTACATTTTATGGTAATCGTGCCCTTTAATCATTTTCTGGAGGGGTTTCAAGGCATTTACGGTAGAACTATCTGTTTCATGTCTTCACATGCCAATTAAAATTCCATCTTAACCGCCACAGTATGTCCAGATTCATCTGTGGATCCAGCGTTTAAATTAAGAGCTCAGCATTTGTTAACATAATTGTCAACATAATGCAATGCCTCTCTTTTAACAGGTGTGGTCCCTAGGTTCTGTAAGCATGCTGTTGTTGAGCCGATATTAAAAAAGAGCAGTTTCGATCCAACTCAGCTTAAGAATTATAGGCCTATCTCTAAGCTTCCATTATTGTCAAAAATTCTGGAAAAAGTAGTTGCAGATCAATTTACCACTTTTTTAGAAAAACATGAAATTTATGACAAATTTCAGTCAGGTTTCCGTAAAGGTCACTCAACAGAAACCGCATTACTTAAAGTCTCTAGTGACATTGTGATGTCAGCTGACTCCGGAGCATCCTCAGTCATGGTTTTGTTGGACTTGACATCTGCCTTTGACACCATTGACCATACCATCCTGATTAACAGGCTCAAGGACATAGTCGGTGTGTCCGGTCTGGCTTTGAAGTGGTTTCAGTCATACGTCTCCAACAGATCTTTTAGTGTTTTTGCAAATCAGTTTATGTCACATTCTAAGGATCTGACATGTGGGGTACCGCAGGGTTCAGTTCTGGGTCCTATTCTTTTTCTTTTGTACATGTTGCCTCTAGGACTTATAATTAGGCAGTTCCCTGAGGTGTCTTATCACTTCTATGCTGATGATATTCAGCTTTTTTGCTCTTTTAAGCCGATGGAAGTCCATAAACTGTCCTCTTTAATTAAATGTTTAGCTTCCATTGAACAGTGGCTTGGTGACAACTACTTGCAGTTGAACTCTGAGAAGTCAGAAACATTAATTATTGCCCCCGACAACCAGATATCTCTAATCAAACAGCATCTTGGTTCTCTTGGCTCATCTGGCTCAGCCTCAGGTACCTTGGTGTGATCTTTGATTCTGCCATGTCCCTAGAACAACACTCTCGCCAGTTAATTAGGAATTGCCTTTTTCAGCTAAGAAACATCTCCAAACTGCGAACTTTGCTGTAACAGTCTTTTTCTTTGTTTGAGCAAAAGGAATCTTGACCGTCTCCAGTTAGTCCAGAATGCTGCTGCAAGGCTTTTAACTAAGACACGAAAAAGAGAGCACATTACACCAGTGTTACGTTCATTACACTGGCTTCCAGTACATTTTAGAATTCATTTTAAAATCTTGGTACTGACTTTTAAAGCTTTGAATTGTGATGCCCGTGCCTACATTTCTGATCTTTTAGAACCCCACGCTCCCTCTCGCAGCCTGAGATCATCTAATCAAAGGCTGTTGGTAGTCCCACGAACTCGTTTTAAGACCAGAGGTGATAGATCTTTTAGAGCGGTGGCCCCCAGGTTGTGGAATGCTCTCCCTCCATCATTACGTTGGCTTTTAATTAGATTTGTGCTGTATGTTTGATTATTAATGTATTTTATGTATTTCTGTTTTATATTACTGTGAAGGACTTTGTGGTTTTTATCCTGTGAAAAGTGTTATATAAATAAATTGATTTGATTTGATTTGATTCAACATACCACAAGGCTTTCAGGCACAACTGACATATTATACAAAGTGTAATCAACTCATGCATCAGGTATCTATCCTCTTCCACTACGCAGGGCACGACTGTTCAACCCTTCTCTGCTTAGCCCAGTGCAGGGCCAGCACATTGTTCCTCTGTTACAACCAAATCATGTTTCCAACAAGGTCACCGCTGGGCCGTAGAGAGAGATTACAGCAGTGAATGAATGCCTCCTTTCACGGAGAGGAATGATTGGAGATCAGAGCAGTGTAGATTTCAGGGATCAGATTTGACAGCTTTATTTCACAACCCATCAAGCATGGCCACATATCAGAGCTACACCGACTGATCAAGTGCCTCATGTTAGAGCAAGAAGAGAACCGATCCTATCGACGGCTACAGAGGAGACACAGGACTGACCTGCGAGGTGATTACACTCTGATTATGATGTTTAGACATGTTTTCAAGTCACACCTGATAACTCAGGCAATGAAACGGACCAATAATTTTACGTTTTATTGTCTGATTGTGCAAACAACAGTCTGCAGTAAGTATACAGTAATTATGACTTTAAACATGAGCTGAAATGTACATGAGGGAACTGTATCTCACACATGCCTTGCTACATCAAATCATAATGATTCATGAGTTATAATAATGTTCCCACCTTTTTTGTGGTCAGGTCTGCAGATCATGTAATAGACTAAAAACCAAGCCAGTAATGACTTGAAATGAATTCCTAATGCTGTAATCATGATTAATTCAGAATAACTTCATCATCATGCCATGATGACTTCAGAGGAAGTGGTGACCAGATCCATCTTTAGCACTCTTAAATAAAGGATAAACAACATTTACGGAACAGGTTGGCAATAAAACAAACAAACAACCCCCCCCCCCCCCCCCCTAAAATAATACATGATACAATTAACACATAAAAGCCTTCTACCACCTGAGGAACATTTTCAGACACCCATCAGACTATGCAGATGAAACCCTCAGTCCTTTCTTCATCACTTCCTGGCTAGACTCCTGCACTGGTGTGCTGTTAGGTCTGCTCAACAACGCCCTGGAAAGACTGTAGTGTGTTCAGAACTCAGCTGACAGACGTCTTACCCTCTCTCAGTCCTGGTAACTTCTGAAACCCACCCATATACACCTCCACTGGCTCCCAGTCAACTCTAGTGTCTCCTGTAAAATCCTTCTCTTCACCTGCAACTCCCAGATGCTACATGACCCCCAGCACTTACTGGACCTTCTCCTCCTCCACACCCCATCATGTAAATATTACTACTTAGGGACATAGTGTACAGTTGAAATAGCTTGTAAAATAAATAAATAAATAATAAAGAAGAAAAAACCCCGAAGATATATATATGATTATTATAATTAGATAGATCACACACTCGCTGGAATTAAGTGCATTAAATTCCATAACTGTAGCCTTTAATGTGGAGAACGTATTGAATCGTGATATTTTTTTAAAATATATTACCGATGTATGGCAAGTGTTCAATACATATACTAAGACGAGCCCACCAGAGGGGACTGTTGTATCTGTTGTAAGTCTTTTCGCTTCTTCTCTGCAGACGAGGCAAAATCCGGTGATGTCACTAACCCCAAATCAGTGGGCAGCTGTATGAATGACAAGAGGAAAAACTTTGATCATCCTTAATACCGCAACAGGAATCACAGTAAATAAATAAATAAATAAAAATCTAAAAACAACGTTTACAGTGTGGGGGTGCAGCTACGTGTAGCTATTCGAGATTGAGGGGACTTGATCTCTTGACAGATTAGGCAGCTACTTTTCGGCTGCTCCCTTATTGACAGGGGGTCGCCACAGCGGGGGAGCTGTTTGATCCTGGGATGAGATGTCACATGTTTCAGTCTATTAATAGATTTTTTTAAAAGGTACGTCATCAGATGACTCAATGGACTAACAGGCAAAATGACGACTGACAACATTAGAAAACAAAAGAACACATTCAGCCCAAAAATCCAGTGTTTCAAAAGGCAATAATTCACTGAATTCTTTTTCATTTCCGTTTCCTTCTCTCTTTCCTTTATATTTTACTATATGACAGTTTTGCACAATCTGTAGGACGACAGTAATTAAGGAAATTTCACTTCCTAAAACGTAATTCTGGAATTGTATGACTTAACTATCAAATTTCTTTCTTCTTTCTTTCATTTAAAAAAATATTTTGTTACAATAAATAAATAAATAAATAAATAAATAAAAATCAGGTCCATCCATTTAACAAGTTTCATTACGACTTTTTAATTATTACTGTTATTATTATTATTATTATTTTTAGATTTATTTGATATTGTGTCCGTTTTTCAATTTAGTTATTTTATTTTTGAACGTGACTCAAACATTTTTCATATTTTTTAAAACAAGTGTTTTGTTTATTTATTTTTTGTTTTATTTTGTTCCTATTTCTCCCCAAATTTATTATTATTATTATTGTTAATAATATTAATAATATTAATAATAGTAATAATAATACTTATTATGATTATTATTATTATTGCTAAAATGCTTTAAAAAAAAAAAAAAAACAAGCCATAATTTTAATGTGAACTTGATTAAATTACTACTCACTTATTGGGCCCAATAATTTGTATTTAAAATTTTTTTTTTTTAAAAAGTGCAAACGTGTACATTTTTAATGGAAACACCATCGGATGAGTAATTGGGGGAATTTCCTCCACACGGTCCAGCTTTACATATATAAGCGTACCATAAATCATTGATGGTGTTCACTAGAGGTCAATACTTTAAGGCATTCCCTAGCAGAGGCCATGCACATTCTGACTGGTGAGTAGTGAGGCAATCCTTACAGAATACTGATTTCTCCTCTCTGCTGATCGTCCCCAGAGAGCGAAAACACTCTGTAGAGTCTGTAGAGGAAGCTACAAGAAAAATTCAAAGGATCAGCCTTTGGACTAGCAGACATCTCTGACTGATAGAAAGGCAGGTTTGTTTTAGAAGCACCAGATGTTTTGATTCATTAATAGGGCTTTTATTCTGTGTTAACATCTGGTGCTTTTTAAAACATCTGCTCGGGCTTTCTTTTCCACCATGCTGATCTACTGCAGTTACTTTTGGCTCAGGCTTCACATTACACGGGCTGTTCTCAACTGCTGCACATATTTAGCCCCAAGGGGGGACATGCCCAAATCTGCAGCAGAGAGGACCGGTTGAGAGGAGGCTTTGTTCTGCCTTTTGTTCTCCTCTGCCTCCAAACAGCATACTGGATGAATAACGGGGGTTGTTTCAATGCTACGCCGCTGATGCCTTGAGCTTTTTTAAATTTTTGTTTTGTTTGCTTCTCTTTTTTGCAGTTTTCGCCATTTCTTGCTACATGGCCACGTTCGCCCTCAGCGCACCTCTGCCGGAAAGAAGCGCACTTGTTGAAGGTCCGGAATTTCAAAAGATTGTACAGAACTGCAAGCTGTTGACAGAGAAGATCCTTCTCTCTATCCCCGAAACACACAAATCCTGCATTAAGACGGAGGTGAGACACACTAATGCAGTTTTGCCTGGTTTCTTTAAAGCTTCTGCGTCATGACTTGTGTTTGATAATGTGCTGTCAGCGTAAGGAGCCTGCACGGTCGAGCCTGTCAGTCAGCGGCGTTTGTATCTGAAATGCGTTTATGTAGCTGTAATGACTGATATGAACAGTCTCTGGAAAAGAAGCAGCACATGTCTGTCAATCGTTTTTTTTTTTTTTTAGATGACAGGCAACTGAGTTATCAACATCTGGCATGTTTTTTGTTTTTTTTTACACAGCTGGATTTTACTTGAGTATTTCTGAAACCACAAATAAAAGTCTCTTAATGACTCAGCATCTTGTAAGAACACAGGACAAATATTTCTGGTCTAGTTTTTAGGATGTGACATTTTAGTGCTTTAATTTAACGATCTGACTGTTGCCTTCACTGCCCCCCCAAAAATCCCAACTCGTGTTTGCTTTGGAATTCCTCGCTGCTATACATCCTTAACAATTTGATGTTATTTCTTTTATCGTAGACTCCGCAGCTGAACTCCACAGATAAGTTTGAGATCATGAGGTCCACGGTTGGCATGCCCTCTGCTCCTCATATCGAAGCCCCGTCAGAAAACCTAACTTTGGTAAGCATTCTTTGAGAGTGAACTGTCATCATGCTTTGAGAGTCTAAAAGCAGACATGATGACCAGTTTGTTTTTTTCTCTCTCTCTTCCATAAGGAGGACGGTTTGAGACAGCTCTATGAGGGTCTGCAGATGTACCGGGCCTTGCTGAACTCCCTCAAAAACTACCCTAGGCTGGCAAATAAAGATAAAGTCACCGAGCTAATGTCTGATGTAAGAGACCTCGCCATTCAGATCAAAGAGGTAGGAGAATTTTTCTAAATTACAGCCAGTCTGACAAATAATTTTTGCATGTTGCATCTTCTTGATGCTTAAAATCATTTTCTTTGTTTTGCTTTTTTAGATGCAAAAAATTGTCCAGCCTCAAGGTTCACCCCACCCCACCAAACCCTCCGCGCCCTTAAATCTACCAGCAGATTATGAATTTCAGGTGGCAGCACACCTGACTCTGGTGGACCTCCAGTCCTACATTCAGGACCTGGTCCGCTTCCTCAGGACTCAGGACCGCAGCACAGAAGTGGAGACAGAGTCCTGACCAAAAAGTGTCATACTTTGCTTTTGCCTAAAATGTACGTTATGGTATTTATTGATCTGTGAAAGCATTATTTATTTTTGTATTTGCATTTCATATTTATATATTTATTAACAGAACTGGACTGGACTATTTATTTTCACAGTTTAAAACTAAGGAAATGTTAACACAAGTGACTAATGCTCTGTAAAGCAGTACATTAAGGTATTTGACAGTTGATTTAAGATGTTGGCAGCACGTTAAGGGATACCAACAGCAGAACATGAGTAAAATTGTATATTTTTGTATTATTTTTATTTAAATTATAACAACAACAATAATAATAATGATAATGTCTGTATTTTATTTTTTAATAAAAAAAACGTTTTTCTGAAAAACATTTGTACCTCTTTGTGAATTAACATGCATAATTATACAAAACAATAAAATGAAACCTGAACTTCCAGTGAAGTTACTACTGTAATAGAGAAGTGCAACAAAGAGTGAAATAAGGACTTTGCTGTCATTATTTCCGCTACTGAACCAGACGGATGTCCTTTAAGTGTTGCAAGCGGTGTATGACTGTGACAAGAGATGACACCATACACAAGGCACTGTGGGTCATGTGTTGGGCTGGCTAGCATGTGATCATTCTGACTCAAGGGACAACAACGACAGCGGCCACACGTCATGTTACCGAAACTCAAAAAACACAGAGGTGCCATATCACCATGATGTGTCACAAAAACTCACAAAACAAATGCAACCAATAAAAACAGGCAAGCAAAAAAGATTTTCTGTCTGATTTCTTTATTTATTCCAAAATTATTTACAAGTGTGAAAAAAAATATATAAAAGAATATCAAAACAATGTGAGTCCAGAGCTCTTGGAAACTGTTTTCAGCCCTCCGCTGCGCTTTTGTTGCCCACCAACAGAAGATAAATCCGTCAATGCCTCGATTTATTTCGGAGGTAAATTTAAACCTGAGCCTCACAGAGCAGAGATGGCTTTGGCAGCTACACGTCTCCCCAGCGGTAGAGTCAGGTCAGTAATAGCGAGCACAACTTTAGGTTTGGCAAGAGCGGGCAGCTTCACCAACTCGGAAACCTAAATGTGCAAAAAAAAAGAAAGAAAAAAATTAACTGTTATTCTGAGAGGCGATATTTCCCAAGAAACAGTAAGAATTTTATTGTGTTGCTCAAGGCTCATGGTCATTCCTTTTTCAGTGGGTGTGTTTCTGACCCTTGATCTGGTTTTTATGGGACACTCATAGAACAAAAGAAAAGAATTAAGAAATACTTTTTCTCAGAACTAGAAAAAGATGTTCCACTAAATCAGCTAAGTTGCCTCTGTCTTGCCTCGCCTCTGTCAGTGCGCCCCAGGGTGGCTGTGGCTACAATGTAGCTTGCCATCACCAGTGTGTGAATGTGTGTGTGAATGGGTGGATGACTGAACGTGTAAAGCGCTTTGGGGTCCTTAGGGACTAAGTAAAGCGCTATACATTTAAAAAAAAAAAAGGGGGGGGGGCAGGGATAGCTCAGTAGGTAGAGTGGTTGCCTCATGGTCGGAAGGTCGGGGGTTCGACTCCACTGAACAGCTACCCTGAGGTACCCTTGAGCAAGGTACCGTCCCTACACACTGCTCCCCGGGCGCTGCATTGGTGGCTGCCCACTGCTTCACTGGGTGAATGGGTTAAACGCAGAGGAGTAATTTCCCTACGGGGACTAACACATACACATTAAACATTAAAATACAGGGCATTTACCATTTTTGTCCATTACTCTTTTTTTCTCCTTTCTGTTATCAATTCTGGTTTGTTCTTGGCATTTTATTCCATTTCAAACTCTGCACATGTTATGAAAATGTGGCAACCCTAACATTTCGAAGCTTGTAGGAGTGATTAATATCTCTTGCAAATGCAAGAGGCATCTGTGCTATGACCTTCAGATTCCCTCTTGATCTTATCAGAACACTCAGTCTTTAAAGACAGTAGAACACTTGTAAGCAGGATTCCTGAACCCTTCCCGATAATATCTAAAGAAGCAGTCATCCCTCTCCCTCCTTTATCTCCACCTGTCTGGCCTCTCCCCTCACAGCTCATAACTCACCATTGTAAAAGGCATGAACTGTAGGATGCTCCCACGGCTTCCTTGCTCCAGACACTCAACACACTCCTCCATGAAGCTCTGCACAAACTGGGTGTGAGGTCCAGCCATCTTTGAGCCAAGGATGGAGGAAATGAGGAGAAAAAGGTTGGCTAAAAGGAAGAGAACAGATGGTAAGTACTATCCTGCTGAATTATTTTATATCCCAAATCAAATCATCCCCAATATCAACACCACTGACAAGATGAGTCGTCCTCTTGCTGCAGTGCACTGTTGCACTGGGTGTTAGCATTCTTTGGCATGAACCACCCATCTAAATGTTTTGATGCATGCTCAATCATCCAGGTAAGGAAATCTGTTCATCAGGAGAGCATCTAACAAAAAAGGCTACGTCCAGATGAACCGAATCAACTTTCTAAATGTTATTGCTGATCAAGCGCTTTCAGTTGTTGTAATGGCACTCCCTGATGACAGCAGTCTCCCAAAGCAGCACACTGCACTCTGCCACACTGCAGAAACTGCTCGACAAAGGTTCGAGTAAATAATAAAAAGCCTAAGAACCCCAGTCTCCCCAGATCTTAATTTAAATGAGCATACACGGAAGGCGGTTGACCCAAGGTGGTCCCACCCCAGAAACCCAGACAGACGGGGTATTTTAATTATTGTCATGTTTACCGTTTAGCCCGTGAAAGTTTGGATGATAACCCTTTTTTGTGCCTTTTTAATAACACCACAGTGGATTTTCAGCCAAATAATCTGAAATACTTGACTGGAAAGAAGACTTTCACTTTGAATTTAAAGAGCTTAACACAAGTAGTTTATTAAACATTTAGGAATGACATCCATTTTAATATATGGTGCCCCATTTTCAGGTGCTCAAAAGTAATTGGACAAACTAACAAAGTTAACTATACTGATTGCCGCAAGCACCTTCAATTGCTGCTTGTCAGTGGGTCTCTCTGCTGTGCTCACTTGGGTTGACTGACTTGGCCGCTGAAGAATATCCTGCTTCTTTGCCTTGAGAAACTCTTGGGCTGTTTTTTTTTCCAGCATGCTTTGGATCATTATCCATTTGCATCGTGAAATGCTGACTAATCAGTTTTGCAGACTTTGGCTGATTCTGAGAGACAGCACAGCCCCATGCACTTAACACTTCATCCTGCTACTTCTATCAGCAGTCACACCATCAACAAATTTTCCATTGACGAAGGTGTCTCTTGATGGTAGACCTTTAAATGATACGCCTACATCCTCAAGAGTGTTTTTGACGTGGTTATATGCTTAAAGGAAATAATTCTGTGATCATGCACTTTTGTTTTCTTCTGTGGTCTTTAACACTGTTTGGTTTTGCTGAGTTGGCCACTTCATGCTTTTTTTTTTTTTTTTTTCACCATCTCTCTAAGTTTTATTTTGATTTCCGTTAGTCTAATGAAAGTCTTCTCTGCTTGCATCTCTTTGGACCTCATTATGAAAGCTCCAGTGATAAGACACCAAATACAAGTTCAATACATGGAATCAACTACAGATATTATAAACTGCTTAGTGTGTCATGATATAAAGAGGAAACAGGCCTCACCTAGTCATGAATCTGCTTTTCAGTAAATATCCAATTATTTCCAAGCCTCAGAAAATGGGCATTATGAATAAAATGGTTGCAATTCCTCAGCAGTTGATGTAATACTTTTGTTAAATCACTTAAATGAAAGCTTAAATTTTGCACTTTAATTACGTTTTGGTCTAAAATCTATTGTGGTGTTTTGCAGAGGCAAAAAAGGTTCTTTCTAATATATTTTTTAAAAAATCATGCAAAGTTTAAAAAAGTCACATTCATATAACATATAGCATTCTTGCTAACTTTAAATATGCAAAATATAATTCTCAGTAATGTCAGATATTTCTTTTAGCGTAACTTTGATTAAAAAACATCACACAATTCACTTTACGTGAAAATAATGAGTGTCTTAGCTCTGTGTTTGGCCTTGCAAACATATTCAAGGGCTGGATGAGGTCACATTGGGCCTTCAGAATGTGAGATCTTGTGGCTTTAATCACAGCAACATACCAGTCTCTCCAGTTTCACATTAAATCGTTTCCCTGATTAGTTAATTCTGGATTTTTCTTGAATTTGTTCATCGTAATTCGACATTTTTATGAAAGAGATGGGGAGGAGAGTAGAGACATGCTGGTAAAATTCTCACCCAGGACTCGGTTGAGGGGGTCCCTCATGTTGACAGTGTGGAGCTGTGAGGCAGATAGAGAGCTGCTCATAGACCGGTCTCCTGCACGGAAGACAAGGAAGATGTGATGGATGAGTTGACAAGTTTCATTTTCGTTCTACTAATTTAGTCATTCGAGGAAATTTTATTTAAAAAAAAAAAAAAAAAAAAAAAAAAAAAAAAAACACATTTAAAAATCTAGAGAATGTGAAAAAGGAAGTTAAGGATCCGTTGACGGTTGGTTTCCACTGCCATCTTACATCATAATCCACTGTTCCTGGAATAAGACATTTCAATGATACTAAAAATGAAAAGATGATTTTTTTTTACAAAATAAATTAATTCTGATTTTTTTCTTAACATGGAAAATAAACGTTTCTTTCTCCTTGCGCGAAAAGATGTATTTTATTCATAATACCATTTTAAAAAGTCTATAAAGTGAGGCATCCGGCGCTGATGAACGGTTTCTAAATGATTGACTTTACGTGGCAAAGAAAACCACTGTCACTTTCAGTCTTAACATCAAAGCATTTTTTTCCTAAGTCATGCAACACACTGAAGTTTGACATCCTGTGTGGGGGTTTCTGTGTAAAATTTCCAAAGCAGTTAATATAAATGCTCATTACTTTAAGTCATGTGAAAAGCAGGATGAAGGGGGTATGCTAACTGCACAATCGCTCAAAGCAAGAAGCACTGGATGGCAGCGTTCAAGTTAGAACCTGCTGGCAGCCAATGCACTTGAAGGATAATTAATGAGGAGGAAGACCAGTTTGCGAAGCAAATTAAGTGCTTACTAGAAGTAACTTGCTGTTACAGTTCTGAAACTCTCTGGTATTACCACCATTATCATCCCCAGCTCAGACTAGCAGACAGACATCTGTAAACCACAGGTTTTATCATTTAACGGTGTATTCAAATCCAGGCACAAAGGGGCCTAACCTGGACTGGAAAGGGCTACAGGTTCATCCTCGTTGGAGCTGAGCAGCCGCATGAGTTTAGATGGTTGAGTGTCATCCAAGGGAAAGAGGCTGTTGTAGTCCTGCAGGGAATAATAAAGGAATCATGTCAGTATTTTTACACTCAAACACGTCCTCTTACAGAAAACACGTTCTCCTAATTTTACCAAGTTTTAAAAATTTTATTTTTTAATAAAGAGCTTCTTTACCTCAATATCTTCTCTCTGCCTTTTGCGCTGGCGAGCTGAGAAAGAACCTTTGTGGTGAGAGGAGTAAGAGCTGAGTGCGCACCACACAGACAGCCTGAGGGGACATCCAGAGACAAGAGTCAAAACCGGAAGTCAAAAACGCCACAGCGACTGCTGCCCTTTGGGTATTAAGCTTCTCTTACTTGGCCAGTGCCTTTCCAGGTGGGTCTGCCAGGCTGCGCCAGTGGGCGGAGTCTGTGAGTAGATTGGGCAGTATGGTACCCAGCAGCGTGAGGGTGATCTGCTGGGTGTCCAAGCAGAATATGCTGTAGAGTAACTCTACCACTCGATTGGCCCACTCCTGCCGTGTCTCCTTTAACAGTTCCTGTGTTAAGAAACAGTTTCATGTTTTCACAAACTGGCCATTGATTTGAATAAAATGAGATTAGTGACCATTAGTGCAACGGAATAATGTCAACAGTGTTTTATGCACAAATGTTTGCACAACCGACAACACAGACTCCTACTAACACTATTTAAGGTCAATGGCGTGCAAAGAAA
This sequence comes from Pelmatolapia mariae, assembly GCF_036321145.2. NCBI lineage: Eukaryota > Metazoa > Chordata > Actinopteri > Cichliformes > Cichlidae > Pelmatolapia > Pelmatolapia mariae. The sequence continues at coordinate 19,703,621 of NC_086234.1, read as the reverse complement.
CAGCTACAAGCTTGGGTAAAAAAAAAAAAAAAAAAAAAAAAAAAAAAAAAAAATCACATATTTGTCATTATTTTATGAGGAAATAAATGCATGCAAAGCTCTTCTTTATCTAATGTAACCACATTGGTTTCACTAACGTCTTTGTTTCTGGCTCGATGTTCTCACTTTTTCTGCTTAAATTTCAACATTTAACTATGCTCTAAGTTTCTGGCTAAAGGTTGCTCAAGTAAAATTGTAATAAATCAAGGAAGCCAATAAAGAAAATCTTCAAGTTAAAAAAAAATTATAAAATTAATTCGCCTTTAAAGATCGATAGTGTTGCCGATGGTCACTGCAAAAGCCATCAGATCTTTTATCCCCGTACCTTGACCAGATTGTTAGTGAACCAGAAGACACCTCCCATGTTGAGAAGACTCTCGAACAGATGCAGAGCTCGGCTGTCCACCCAGCCTTTACGCAGCACTGCCTGGAACTGCTTGCTGAGGGCCGTATGGATGGGTTCTTTGGGTGGCAGCAGGTTGCGGTAGGGGATCGGCTCCTGGCCCTCCACTGGGGACCGCAGGGTGGCACCCGTCTGTTGGAAGACGTCGGCGCACATGTGCTCCATGATGGAGCTCATAATGATCACGCTGGTGAGATTGTGGAAGAAAATGATGTTACTTTTAACTCGGGTAATGAGAGACGGTGAATCAAACTGAATCCAGCACAGGGAAATGTCTCAGAATTTGTAAAATATAAAGTCGGTGGGTGCTGGTGTGGATGCGCTCTTTATGTGTTTGTACCGTTCATTGTAAAACTGCAGAGTATTCTCCCCATAAAGTGGCGTTACAAGCTGCCGGATCATAGTCTGGGGCTTCTCCCTCTCATCCCTTCCCAGCATCCGGACATGGGCTACCAACCATGCCACCGCACAGATGGCCATGCTGCACACTTTGCCCTTGATATTGTCAGTAATCTTCTACGCTCGCAATGGCAGCACCCAGGAAAGAGGAAGGATGTGATTAGCAGAATGAAGAGAAGGAAGGGTTAAAGACGGTCGAATTCTGACTAAAATGGGCATCCTCCCACTTTGCATTAGAAAACAAAGTTGAAAGGAATAGGGAAGAAGTGACAAGTTGGCTACACCTACTAGACGTCACTAATGATGCGCGTTTTCACAGCTTTTTTTTTTACTCAAGTAATCTCGAAATATTCAGTGGAAAATGTCAAGTCATGAGTCAACGAAATACAAGGGTGGGAAGGGTTGAAACCTGAAAATCATATGAGATACTTAGGAAACCACAAGGAATCTTTATTACCCACAGAAAGGAAAAATAGTGAAGCTGGACAAACCTGGACCGCCTCTACAGAAAGCACACCATTCTCCCATGCATTCAAGACTTCCAGTATGGCCGCTGGAATGCTAAGGCAGATTTCATGCCATTTCACCTGCCTGTCACAAGGTTAGGAAAAAAAACCCCACATTCAGAGCATTGCTGGCCACGTTTAAGACATTTCTAAACACTAAATAAGTGCAAGTTAAAATCAGAAACATTTATGTCAAACAAAAATACAGTACAGTAAAAAACTGTGCTCTTTTACGTCTATCGTAATTGTTATTCAGGCATGTAAATGAAGTTCAGGGTGTTAAGCAACTTCATGACGGGGTTGAGTATGCCACCATCTAAAGGAAAGATCTAAAGTTAATTACCGCAGCAATGCCAGGCAACATCTGCACTGACTGTAAATGATTCATTTACAGATTTCACTTAAGCTTTCAACTCACACTAGTTTCTTTTTTTTTTTTTTAATTAACATTTAGGAATCACTGTACAATACCATCAACTTCAGCAATTTGTCACTACATGTATTTTTCTTTTTTTCTGTATTTAAACAACTAAAATATCCATATGAAAAGAATGAAAGAAGAACTCACACTAGTTTCATCTCTGATGAGTTGTTCAGCAGAGTCACCAGGCTCTCCACTTTCCCAGGCTCGGGTCTGAAGCAGGGGTGGTCTGGGTTCAGAGTCTTGCCCTCTTCAGGCATACATGTCTGCAGCCAAGTTTCAAAGAAGGGTGTCTCTCCTGAAGGACTGGGGTCTGACAGGATCACCTGGACAGAAGTCAGCTGATCACAGTCTGCTCAAAAAGACAAGATCTCTATTGTTTATTATTTTGAGGCGACCACCACATTTTTCTCCCTTTTTAACGCTAGCGAATACCTTTAAAGAATATTTTAATATGCAAAAAAGCCTTGTTGTTTATTACAGATGCAAAGTAATTCTGTCCACAATTAACGTAGTTAAGACTTGAATTTTCAACGACATAAAACTCATTTTTACATTGCCGGGCCACATACAGCCTACCAGAGAAATCCCCTTTCTGTCAGCATAAAGAAGTTTAACTACACATTTAACTCCTGAGATCTCTTAATAGAAGAAAAAGGAAAAATTCTCTTTAAAAAAAATGTTTTTTTTCAAGATAAAGAAATGTTGCAGTTGTAAATTAAAGAAATTCTAAAATTAAACTAAATTTAATTAACTCTTTGGGCTTAAATTGTAAGTGATGTGTAAAATGACATTGAAATTGTTGGCAGCTCTTTAAACAGTGGAGTCACTGTAAAATTATATATAAATAAAGTAATTTCTATAGTATACAGTGAAAAAAACATTTCATACACATCTATTACCTAATTATACCAGTGCAGTATGAATGATGATGGGCAATGTCTTTATCAGTAGTAAAAGTTTTAAAACTTGTGAAAACAAAAAGTCCTCTGTTACATTTTCCAAAGCCGTCCAGCGAGCTGCAATAAAGCCATTCCTGGGCTGTTTTTGGCTCCCGGGCCTTCTGTTTAACACCCCTGCCCTAGAGCCCATAGTATCCCTCCCTTCTGTGATCTAACACTAGTGGAGTGCTCCTTGGTGGGGCCCTTGGGGCAACGGTTCACAAGAATGCACATTTTTCTTTTTTTCTTTCTGATTATTGCCTCCTCTCTAACCTCTCTCACACACGCACATACAGACATAGATTTTTCTACTATACCTCTGTAGTTGTATTACTCTCACTATAATATGTGTAAAAAGGCATTTGTTGTGACTAAATTACTTTGATAATAAAATAATAATAAGGATTTAAAAAAAATTATAATATTTTGCAAGAAGAGAGTTTGTTTAGGTAATGTTAGACGACTTATCCACAGCCCTCTCTGGACACCTTGTGGCCTTAAAGTGAAGGGGCAGGCAGTCTTACTGCAACATCCACATAAGGCACTGTGCACTTGAACTTTGTCAAACTGAACTAACCTCAGATCCATATGTCTGCACCACGTGGCAGAGCATAAGGAAGGAGATGTCGAAGAGCAGGGCCCGTACAGATGCAGACTTGGCTAATGGAAAGGAGGAGAACATCCACAGTGTTAGTATCCCACTGAAAGATTGTGTGAATGAAAGAAGAAATTCCCTATTCGGAACATGTCACTCTTGTATTTGAACTCACATCCTTCCCCGCTGATGTGCTTGGGAAACTCATTAAGCCTGGAACAAAACAGGGGGATAAAACATTACACAGTAACACACGAAAACTTCATGTTCAAGATGACGTTGCACATAATCTCTCAACACTTGAAAATTGCCGGTCTTACAAAGCTCTTGTTACTAAAAGTTCAAAAGCGTAATTTACTCACTTAATGAACTTCCGGGCAAAGGATTTGAGTTTCCCAGTGGCTGCTGCTGCAGCCAGGAGCAGATCCAGGCTCTTCCCAGACAACATGTGGCCAAGAACACCGAGCAGACCCTCAGGAGACTTAGAGTGGTCTGCATCTACTGTCTAATGAACAAAGATGGAAAACTTATACTCATGTTTTGTTTTTTGTTTTCTTTTTTTTAAACACTAACCCGTTGTAATGTTGTGACCTTTAAAACACATTGATTCTGATATTTTCAGACATTAGGTTTCATCGGTTGTGGATCACTTTTACGATCATACACATGATTCTCCAAACCTTCTTTGGCACTTCTGTCAATGGCCAACACTACATCTGCATTTTGATATATATTAATTAAAAACATGCACAATTCAAACATGGTTATGGGATGCTACCTTGAGAATATTGGTAACAGTGGGCTCCGCCCTCAGGATGAGGCCCGGGTTAGGCTGGATGTTAGCATTTTCTGCAGTCTTTAGCCTGGGGGCGAACTCCCTGTCCTCGGTCCTGAATCAAATTTGCAGGGGAGAAGGATATAAAGGGACGGGAAGAGGATGGGGATAGGATGGAGGTGTTGGGGGAAATGACATGAATATAGTGGATAAAATTCCATTCTCATTTCTCATCAATATAATAAATATTTTTAAAAAAAGAAATATAGGCAATCTTTTTCCTAAAATATCCATAATCGCATGTTTTCTGATAGCAGAGAAACCCATACCGCTTTGACGTGAGGGTAAGTGTATTTGAATCCGACAGCAGCCCGAGTTTATTACACTCTGTCAGGAGCATTCCAAGGCAATCACAGCTACATAAAGAAGCAAAAGGGACAAAAATAAAAAATTGGAAGCATCGCTGAACTTGGTATATACAGGTAAACATAAACAGCTATACTATTAGAATACAAGATGGTAAATGGAAGATGGATAATAATTCTAATAATAGCTGCTTTAACAATGTCACAGACGGCAGTACCTGAATATAAAAGAGATATTTATTTACTGCCATTTCAGTTCAACTCTGTTATATAAAGTCAAATCACAAAAACAGTCATCTCACGGTGCTTTATATTATAAGGTAAAGACCCCTGCAGTAATACAGAGAAACCCTAACAATCAGATGACCCCCTATGGGCAAGCACTTGGCGACACTGGGAAGGAAAAACTCCCATTTAACAGGAAGAAGCCTATGGCAGAACCAGGCTTAGTAGCTATAGCTGCTTTTCTTATCTATATAATCTTATTATGAGATCAGGGGCATCTCCAGTGACATTTACGAACACTTACTTGCATCTCTGATCTGCTTTGTCCAGGAGTGGCGTAAGCTTAAGTAAGTACTGAAATGCTATGTTCACATCCTCCATGAAATCCTGGGAAATACATTTGCAACGTTTGAAAGTGACAAATACAGTTTATGACATTACACACCCAGTGCTCAATATCTAGGTGTTAACTTCCAATACAAAGATCAGTCAGGCATTTACTTTACCTGTCCTTTGTCACTCTGAGGATATTTCTTTAGTCGAAGTAGAACTTGTGGGATCTGAGATGAAGAAATCACAAGTTAATTTCATCTGATTTCTGTGGAGTGTAGACAGTAATACTACTACCAAATCAGTTTCATGCAGACAGCTCAGAGGGGAGATTTAAAAATCACCGCACAAAATGTGGCAGACTATTCGTTCTCTAAACTAAAATAAAAATCCACAACAAACAGAGTCAAGGAAGCAGTCAATGATATAAACAACAAGTAAAAGTGGCAAAAGGCAGACAAAAAGACAACAGAGGACCACGCTTTCCTCTTTGAAGTGGATCTTACCTTAAGGAAAGTAAAAGCAGTCCATTTAAGCTCCTCTGTGCCCTCTGGTGACTCAATGAGGCCAGTGAAGCAAGCTTTCCATATCTCCAGGACAAAAAGGGGAGCAGGAATTCGCTGATGGGAACAGAAAGATTCCATTTACATCACACAAAACCTCACCAGGAAAGGCTGCGTAATACTTTGGCCAAAAGCTGAAATTTTTCTTTTTTGTGTGTAATGAAATTCCTTTGTCTTATAAAATCTGTCAGTCAAAATATTTACTGTTTTTTTCACAGCTTAATATTCACCTGCATTCTTTTGATCATCATTAACTGCTCCACCAGCGGCTGTATCTCTCCTGTCAAGTTCATAGTCCCTTCCAGCATGATGAAGGCATGAACTGATGGAAAAGAGGCATGAACTGGAGGGTCACTCTGCTCAAACAGCATCAGGGGAATACTGAAGAAGAGAGTGACGAAATTGGCACAAAGAAGTCAGATGGGAGGCTTGAAACTATTGTCAAATTAAAGCTTAGGAGGATCATTTGCTCATTATTAACATGTCAGCCTCACCTTTTTACTAGTGACAAGCTCTCCTCTAATCTAGTATGCAGTGTTGAGTTAGTCACACTACTAAGACCGTCTGTCAAATTAAGCACAGCTTGCTCTACATTGCTCCAGGAACCTGTGGAGGAAAAGCAGCAGCAGAAACAGTGTTTAGATGCCACGCTCGGCACAAAAACACACATTAAAGATTTGTCCAAAAATGACAGTTTTAGCTTAAGTGAAATTTTTGAATCACTATGGCTGACTGCCAATAATTTTGACAATTGCCAGATTCCACACATATGCAGGTGTTTGCCTTAGAATGACTTAATATTAAAAGGCAAATAAACTGCCAATAAACTTTTGAGAGCATGTTAATAGAACCTCGGGTAATTTATACACTATATAGATGTACTGATACATCAGCAGATTACAGCCAGACTTCACTGAGCACAACCCTATGTGTAAACAAATACCCACACACACTTCTATACCTTGGTCCTCCAATCTGGCAATGTGGACCAAAGCTCTGTTCTTGGTGCTGTTCATCAGACTCTGGAGCCTTTCCTGGCACGCTCCAAGACTGGTCTCTGTGCTGGCTGATGGACCCAGTTCTCTGAGCTTCTCACAGTACCACGCGCAGCCCTGCAGCAGCCACACTACCACTGCCAGCAGAGCCCGACAAAGCCCGATGCATTCCTCTGTTTTTCCGTGACAGCTGGATCAATAAGAGACAAGAAGCAGTGACATTTTAAGCAAGATACACACTCACTGGTCCCTTTATTAGGTACACCTTGCTAGTACAGGGCTGGACCTCATCGGCTTCATGGTTTGTTGTGTTGTTTGATGTGTTGTGCATTTAGAGATGCTCTTCTGCAAACCTTGGTTATAAAAAACATTTCTGCATCCATCAGAATTTTAAAAGACGTGAATTAGATTCATACAGATGCATTAGAAACACTTAACATACCTAAGGCGATGGCAGAACATGTCCATTATTTCTAACAGTGACTTGACACAGAGCTCCCGGGAAAAATCATCAAACTGTCACAGAAAAGACAAGTAAGATCATTCACATTTTCTTATAGTAAAAATAATTTTGCATTGAGTATTGTCATGCAGAAAACTACCTTGCTGATAGCCATAAGCACACTGGAATAAGACACCATCTATGGCAAGAAAGGAGACAAATCACAACATGCAAAATAACCAACAAGGTTAGAGAATCTTCTCAGTTTCACACGTTTTCATTTGCTTTTTTTAAAAAATACAACAGTCCTTTATCTCACCTGTGAACTTATGGCATATTTGAGATAAGACAAGATGAGTGGGTTAGGGGATGGTCCAATCATCGCTTGCTCCATCAAAGCCTCTGAATTATATACAAGGAACAGTTAGAGCAACTTTAGAAAACACAAGAACCGGTATACTTAAACAGACTACTACCAACCTGCAAGGTTGAGATAGTCCCATGTTGCTCCCTTTGGGAAGTTTTTCTTGATGTTGATGGCCCACTGGTAGTCACTCCAACGATCTTTCCAAGCCTGCAGAATGGCTTGCTTCAAATTGACCATCTTCATCCTGGCGGGGGAAAAAAAACAATAAAAATGGCCACAATTCAGTCACTGTTCGTTTTTACGCTATAACACTCAAGCTTATTTTACACTATTCCCTAGCTACGTTAGCTCATGCTATTTGCTAATGAAATAGTTAAAGAAAACTTCTCCTGTCGGATGCAGAAAACAAACAGTTTTCACAATAAATTAACACCAAAACGAGTCTCAAAGCGGTGCTAAATCTGATACCTACCTGACGCTTTGAGTTTTTAGAAGCTTACGCTAAAATACATTTGTTTATAGGACCCCAGCTTCACAACGCAAGAAGCGACGTTTTTGTTTTGAAAGACGTACCCGTTCATTGGTTAACCTCCTGACGTTTCAGTATTCTTCGCGCGGATTGGTTGAAGGGGAATACCGGCAGAGCTCCGCTCGACTAGCAGCAGATGTCGCTGTTTACAAAGGTAAGAATCATAGCTCGACCACAGTATTTATACCCTTTTCTATACATAAGGAAATGAAGGCAGCAAAAATGTTGTTGTGCCTTCCAGCTAAGGGTAAAACATGAAACCAAAGAACTGAATAATTGTCTAATATAAACAGCTATTTTAGCCTGACCCCTGTGATGTCTTGTTAGCCGTTTGCAGTGTCGTTTTGTTTGTTAGTGAAAATGAAGGAAAGTATAGTTCTTGCAGAGGCATGACTTAGTATTTTTGTGTTATGCAACTTTTTGTTTCTACTCCTTTAAATTTTGGAGGCAAATACAGGACTTTATACACCACCTCATTTGTTGGAGTTTTTAGCTAGGTTTAGTTTACTCAGCAGTATGAAGACCAATTAAAACTAGCTACAACTACCATATTAAACTTGTTTACACAATATTGATTTGGTGATATTCTGAAATGAATCCTTATGGCTAATAAGTGCTTTTGCTTTAGGTATTTTTAGAATAAATTTTTCTAATACACTTGCAGTTTTCCAGGCCAATGATGTATTTACTTATAAATTTCAGCAGCCCCACATGTGTAGGTGTTATTATTATTGCTTTTTTATGACATAACAAACCTAAACTAAACCCAGACATAACTTAGTAACAACTGGTGTTATTTGTTTCCACATTAACTGAATTTTTCTTGTACTGTTAGCTGTAAAATGATGACATAAGTTATACCTGATATGACTAAGTTTAATTTATTTTGTTTGATTATTTCATCCATGCATACAGTGAAATGCATTGTTGTCTTACATAACCAACCTCATTCAGCTGTGTGATTCACTACCTCGGTGTAGCTCTTTTGTGTGTACCAGTCCAGTCCCTTTCAGCAGGATTTTGTTTATTATGTCAGAATGTTGAGGTGGAAAAAAAGCAAAACAGGACATGTGTCTTTACAGCAGTTCACACTCTTAGAAAGCCAGAAAGAAACAAGGGTGAAATAAACTATGAGCAAATGTGGAAATGGCTCCTTTATTTAGATTTAAATAAATAAACAAATCTGGTTATTCACAAAGCACATGCTCAAGAAGAAAATATATTCAGAACGATGCTGAAAGTGGCACTAGTATTTAAAAAAATTCTACTCAGGCAGGAGTTTCTCTATCTCCTTTTAACTTTTGAACTCAGTTGTATTTCATGCTAAAAGGGATATTGTTCTCTATATCAAAACCACCCAACTACCTCTGTTAGGGAATATCCTGTATTGAGTTTATGACTACAAAGACCCTCATTCTGCCTGACACTGGAGACGGTGTCCTGATAGAGCGAAGTCTGTGTCCTGGGACGGCCCTGTGCCAGCCAGCAAGAGATGATCCATGCGTCCTGGCGTTGTCTTGGTAGGTGAGGGTTGGAGAGATTGTGAAGTTGTGAGGTGTGTGTGTGTAGCGGTGAATTTGGGCAGAGTGATCCTATCCCCTCTGCCTTCTACATAGTGGAGAGCTGCATTAGTGGAGGGTACTGAGAGATCTGAGTCTACCCCTGGGGAGACCGGAGAGACTGAAGTCACAGCTCTGTGTCTGTTCTCATGACTTCACTGCCGGGACAGACCCAGTTTTGCTGACTCTTATTTTTCTTCTATGTAAGCTATTGAGTAATCCCATTATAATGGGACTCACTAGTGTTTAGTTTGTGGTGCTCAAAGTCTCTCAGGATTACCTGGATGTAGATACTTTCACTATGAAAGAACCCTGTATTGACAACTTATCTAATTTTGAAAATGGCACATAGTTTTTAGAAGTATTATTTTCAGATGCTTATTATTCTTCAAACTATTTTTTTTTTAATTCTCTCAACACCATCAATACCTTTCAGCTACATAATAATGAGATAAACACAAGCTACTATCTCCAAACACCAGCAATTAACAATGAAACTATGTGGATTATGTGTTGCGTTGTGTTTTGTGTAATCAATTTATTAAATCCATTAGGGCCAATTGCTTAATAAACCATAATCATCCACCTGTACGGGGTGCACAGAGAGGCAGAAGATAATGATCCCTATGAAAGAGCAGAACTAAATAAATGTGATATTTCATAGCATGTGTTTCTATTAGATCTTTACATCGGTTATACTTCTCTATTCTGTTTTTTTTTTTTTAAACACAACATTACTGTCATTCATTCTCTCCTGGGGCCTCTGGGCACACCAAGATAATTACCAAGGGTTCAGAACCAGGAAATGAGAGTGGCCCTCTCCTGTCCCCTCAGGTTGTCCAGTGATGTTGCTTCATGAATCAGGATAGACTAGAGGCAACTACTGTAACCAAGAGAAGGTAAGGCACATGATGTGTCAGTACGTTTAATGTATACAGCTTCTTTCCCTCAGGTTTGAACTCAAAATGAAAGTCTTTCTGGAGGGTGATGTAGAAACAGCAGCTTTAACATAGGTGAACAATATAGTAAGAGACATGAACATCTGGTTAAAGCTGTTAAAGCCATGGCAACCGACTTTGGGAATAATATGTGTATGGGTAGGCTTTCTAAATTTGCTGACCGACTCTTGTAATACAAATAATGTACATAGGAAAAGCACAGTTGCAGTAAATAACACAATAACAAATTTATATACACTAAACACTCACCTTCCGCTTCATTAGTTACACCTTGTTAGTAGTGGGTTGAAACCACTTTGCCTTCCGAACCGCCTTAATTCTTCATGGCATAGATTTAACAAGGTGAACATTCCTCAGGGATTTTGGTCCATATTGACACGAGAGCCTCATGCTATGTTATACTGAGATCTGGTGACTGTGGAGTCCATTTGAGGACAGTGAACTCATTGTGATGCTCAAGAAAGCAGTTTGAGATTATCTGAGCTTTGTGACATGGTGTGCTGTCCTGCTGGAAGCAAGCAGCCATCAGAAGATGGGTACACTGTGGTCGTAAATGGACAAACGTGGTCAGGAACAACATTCTGGTGGTGTGTTAAATGACGCTCTGTTGGTAAAAGTATTCCTCACACCATTATATTACCTCCAGACTAAATCATTGACACAAGGCAGGAGGGATTCACGCTTTCATGCTGTTTATGCCAAATTTTTAGTCTAGAATTTTAATGGTGCTGCAGAAATGGAAACTCATTAGAGCAGGCAACGTTTTTCCAATCATTTATTGTCCAGTTTTTTTAGCCTAAGTTTCCTGTTCCTAGCTGACAGGAGTGGCACTAGGTATCATTTTATGCTGATATAGCCCATCTGCTTCAAGATTCAGTTTGCTGTACAAGAGGTACTGTTCTGCATACCTTGGATTTAACAAGTGATTGTTTGAGTTGCTGTTGCCATCCAGTCTGATCCTCTGATCTCTGACATAAATAAAACATTTTCAACCAGAGAAATTTTGCTCTCTGGATATTTTCTCTTTTTCATACCATTTTCTGTGAGCCCTACAGATGGTTGTGTGGGAAAATCCAAACAAATGAGCAGTTTTTGAAACAAGCCTGTCTGGCACCAACAACCATGCCACCTCCAAAAATCACCTTTCCTCTCCATTCTGATCATCGGTTTAGACTTCATCAGGCTGCCTTGACCATGTCTAAAAGACTAAATGTGTTGAGTTGTTTTTACCCATATTATATCTGTCTTACTGATGTGTATAGTGAAGTTGAGGAGAATAATTTTGCTAAAATAAAACAATAAACTTCTCATTTGACATAATAGAGAATTTCAAAATTTTGCCATTTCTAGTGTTTGTATTACAGCATTTATAGAACAGACAAAGATATCAGGAATAATAGCCCACGCTTTAAGAAAAAAACAAAACAAACACACACACACTTGGAACTACAACATACAACTGAGGACTGTAGCACTAACAAAATACCTGTAGCTAGCAAAAATTTTAAATTTCAATATTTTAAACAATAATTTTAGACTGTAGTTAGGTATGGCACTTGCATTCATTATTCTTTTTTTAATCTATGCAGTCTTTTAACGTCTACTGGGGCACGGCTTACAGCCGTGGGCTTTTTACACAGGATGACAAGGATGGGTTGTAGGATAAGGCTGTTGTGTCTCTTCCATTTGGGCAACTACAAAACACATCTCAGTAATTGGATAAAGTCCCATCACACTTCAGGATCAGTTTGTACTGTCAACTCAGCAGCGCTTTCAACTGGTTTTATTTTCATTTGTCTGACTAGAGACTGCTCTGGCATGCAAACTGTTGTGAAGTGTCTGCTTGTAAAAATACATTGCGTGTCTTGATAGGATATATTTATTTATATCGCACTTCAATATAGTAATATCTGCCTCTAGATTATGTTGCTGCTAAAATATTAAATCTTTGTCTGTTTTTATATAACGTTATATTAACCATTTTTTGCAGCATTCGATGAGCTTTGAACTACTTAAATTCCATCTAGTAATATTCTCAGTCATAGTAACACAGATTTCAGAAGTATCTTTCATTGAGTGATACTACCACAGCAGCTAATCGAGAGTACTTCTAATATTGAAATGTTGGCTACGGATTAGAGCCACATGTGGTTTGACACCAAAGAGCTTTATATAGCTGCTTCAACACAGTTTCCCCCCATTTTACTGTCATCAGCAATTCAGCCTACAGGGAATGTGTTCCAGCATTATTTATAACTAGTCTATATGGGCTAGGTGGCAGAGATCCTAGCCAGGCTATTTCTTGCATCCTCTCATATAGTTTAATTACATTTTAGTAGGTGTAAGATTTTTTTTTTAGATCATATTAGTAAATGTCTCTGTCCAGACCCCAGCTGGCTTCATCGTCTATTCCCTGGGAGTCACAGAGGGGACATTCCCATGGGATCCAGGTTGTCAAGTCTGTTGCATAATTCAAGTCATTCTATCTATCTAGCTATCTAGCTATCTATCGTAAGCTGAAGCCTATCCATGCTATCACTGGGTGAGAGGTGGGATTCACCCTGAACTGATTGACAGCCACAGGGCTAACACGCAGACACTGACAACATCAACACTTACGGCCAGTTTAGACTCAACAGCTAACCTTTATGCATGCCTTTGGACTATAGCTCCACACAGAATGGCAGCAGGTGCCGACCTGATAACAGCTGATAACCACTGCACTACAAAATACAACAATTAATGGCGGTGTATTGTAATAGTAACAAAAGCATAGGCTGTTTACAGTAATTTTTGTTTTTTACATTTTTAAGTTATGCATGTTGGGATGTGTTTGAAATACACTGTTTTATACATCAGGACTCAATAAAAAAAACATCTGGTCCAAAGCAGGTTTTAAAATCATGGTATTACTATCAAAGATGAGCTACAAAGCATGAAATATTACACTGTGTCGTTATTTGTCTAACAAACCCTAATCCAAAATGTGGGCGCCGTATACAGCATATGATTCAATAGCTTCTAGAAAGACCTTCAGCAGCAATAACTTGAAGTAATTGTTTTCTGAATGACTTTATCAGTCTCTTGCATCATTGTGGAGGAATTTTGGCCCATTCTTCTTTACAACATTGTTTAATTTCATTGACGTACGTGAGCATTTGTTCATGCACAGCTGTACAGCTGTATGGTCCCGCCACAGCATTTCATTAAAAGTGAAGTCTGGACTTGTAAATACACCCTTACTGCTTCCAGAGGAGTTAAGAGAATCAGCCAGGTGATGATAATCAAATGCACTTGATTAACTGATCATGGGGAAGTGTGAGCACCTCTATAAAAGCAGACGATTTGGCAGTTTGCAGGTCTCGAGCATGCAGGTCTGTGTTAGCAAAATGACAACTAGGAAATACATCATTAATGATCTTAAAGAAGCAACTGCTGTTTCCAATCAATCTGATAAGAACTGTATGGCCATTTGAAGTTTTTCATTCTACAGTGAGATTTTATTATTTGTCATGGAAAACATTTGAGACAGTTGCCAATACTCCCAGGAGTGGATATTCAAGATGGCGCGGCCACGTCTAGACGCCTTCCTGACCGCTCCGCTCCGACTATCCACTTTTCTCGTTTTTTACTTATTTTTTGCTTTGGTTCACATTCCAAAATCCTCTAGTTTTATAGTATACGACAGCAGATCACTTTTAAACATCGGTGACAAGGTTGCACATCTAATCTTGGACACTTTTAAACCCGACCCATCCTGGCCACCAGAGATTCTCCGCGGCGCGGAGAACAACAAAGGACGGGCCGCTCATCCGAGGCGTAGAACAAAGAAGCGCCGGGGGAAACGCGCTGGCATTAGGAACAGACTGAGACAGCAGGCGCATCGCGCACCACTGCCCAGCATCCTACTGGCCAGCGTACAATCCATGGAGAACAAGCTCGATGACTTAAGAGCAAGAGTCACCTTCCAACGTGACATGAGGGACTGCAACATTCTGTGCTTCACGGAGACATGGCTGACCCCCACCGTGCCGGACCAGGCCGTAACTCCGTCGGATTCATTCTTTGTGCTCCGCGCGGACAGAACGGCAGAGTCGAACAAAACCAAAGGTGGAGGAGTGTGTTTCATGGTAAACAGAAAGTGGTGTGATGCCAGGAGCATTTCTACTCTTTCCAGCGGCTGCTCGCCACATCTGGAATTCCTGAGCATTAAGTGCCGCCCTTTCTATCTGCCCCGTGAGTTCACCTCGGTCATCGCCACGGTGGTCTACATCCCACCCCAAGCGGACACAGGTATGGCTTTGTCCGAATTACATGATGTGCTGAGTTCGCTCCAAAACAAGGACCCGGGCGTAGCCCTCATTGTAGCAGGAGACTTTAATAAAGCGAACCTCGGACAAGTCATGCCAAACTTTTACCAGCATGTCTCGTGTCCAACGAGGGGGGATCGAATTTTGGATCACTGCTACACGCCATACAAGCAGGGCTACAAAGCTGTCTCACACCCGGCTTTTGGGAAGTCTGACCACAACGCCATCTTCCTCATTCCCCAGTATAAACAAAATATACGGAGGGAAGAAGTAACCACGAGGGAGGTGAAACAGTGGTCTGCCCAATCAGAAGCTACGCTACAGGACGCACTCAACGACGTCGACTGGGACATGTTCAGAGCATGCGCAGTCGACACCAACGAGTTTACGGAAGTAGCAGTATGCTTCGTCATTATGCTAGCGGAGGAGATTATCCCCACTGCGAGAGTCACCACATTCCCAAACCAGAAACCGTGGATGGACAGGTCGATCCGCACTGCAGTGAATGCCAGGACCGCCACCTACAACGCGGGTCTCGCCACTGGCGATATGAGCGCCTACAAAGCGGCCTCATACGGCGCGCGGTGAGAGACGCCAAACGCCGGTACCGGGAGCGTGTGGAGTCCCGCTTCCACCAGGGCGACACACGGAGTATGTGGCACGGACTACGCACCATTACGGACTACAAAGCCAGGGACACTGCGCCGATCAACGCCGACTCTGCATTCACCAACGAGCTGAATCAGTTCTACGCCCGTTTCGAGCTTAGCCAGGCGGCTAATGCTATCTACCGCCTGACTACCGAGGACAGTGACGTCATCAGCGAGAGACCGGTGACCAGCATCGCGGAGCATGACGTCCGAGCGGCATTGAGGAGAGTGAACACAAGGAAAGCGGCGGTGCCAGACGGCATCACCGGCCGTCTGCTGCGCTGCTGTGCTGACCAGCTAGCAGGTGTGTTCACTTCCATCTTCAACGAGTCCCTGGCGAAGTCTGTGGTCCCCACATGTTTCAAAAGATCCACCATCATCCCGGTGCCCAAGAACAGCAAACCCTCATCCCTGAACGATTACTGGCCAGTTGCACTGACCTCGGTAGTAATGAAGGTGTTTGAGAGGCTGCTGAAGAACATCATCTCCTCCTCCATCCCAGACACCACAGATCCGCTCCAGTTCGCCTACCGACCCAACAGATCCCCTGAGGACGCCATCGCCCACGTCCTGCACACCACCCTCAGCCACGTGGACAAGAAACAGGGTAACTATGTGAGAATGCTGTTTGTTGATTACAGTTCAGCGTTTAACACAATAGTGCCCAGCAGACTGTTAACAAAGCTCAGGGATCTGGGACTCAACAGCCGTCTGTGTGCGTGGGTGTTGGACTTCCTCACTGGCAGAACTCAGGTGGTGAGGGTGGGTAGGTGTGTCTCCGACAGCATCACCATCAACACAGGAGCACCACAGGGATGTGTCCTCTCGCCACTGCTCTACTCCCTTTACACTTCAGACTGTGTGGCCACCCACGGCTCCAACACCATTGTGAAGTTCGCTGACGACACAGTGGTGTTGGGCGCCATCTCCAAAGGGCGATGAGGCGGCCTACATGGACGAAGTAAAGAATCTGGCATCATGGTGCCAGGACAACCACCTCCAGCTGAACGTCGGCAAGACCAAGGAGCTGGTGTTGGACTTCAGAAAGAGTCAGCACAGAGACTACAAGCCCATTATCATCAATGGAGCTCCAGTGGAGAGGGTGCAGTCCTTCAAGTATCTTGGTGTCCACATCTCCTCAGACCTGACGTGGTCTGCCCACATTCAGGTCCAGACCAAAAAGGCTAGGCAGTGCCTGTACCACCTACGACAACTGAGGAAGTTCAGGGTCTCTCCAAAGATCCTCAGGATTTTCTATACAGGCGCTGTGGAGAGCATCCTCACACAGAACATGACATCGTGGTTTGGAAACAGCTGTGTTAAGGACCAAAAAGCTCTCCAGAGAGTGATCCGTACAGCAGAACGCTGCTGAAGGATTGCTCTCCCTCCTCTTCAGGACACCTACACCAGGAGATGCCGGACTAGAGCAGCGCAGATACTGAAGGACCCGTCCCATTCTGGCAACAAACTGTTCCAACTTCTGCAATCCGGTAGAAGGTTCCGCATCATCCGGGCAAGGATAGAGAGACTCAAGAGGAGCTTCTATCCCCAAGCCATCCGGGCCCTAAACACACACACACCCACCCTTTCACATTATCTATAATTGACTGAGACAGGACTCTCTTCCAGACACTCTAAACCCAGGCACAATGTACATTTCAAATTCCTTTAATTTTAAATATGTTTATATTGTCTTCTGTAAAATAGTCAGATTGTCTATTCTTATTTAATTCACTTGGTGTACAGAATTCACCTGCTTGCTGCTACTACTGCACATGCACCTAATGTATATACTATATATATAATGTTCTTCCTCTCCCCCCCCCCCCCCCCCCCCTTTTTTTTTTGCACATGTCGAGAAGCATGTCAGGTTGCATTTCACTGTGTGTTATACTTGTATAACTATGCATGTGACAAATAAAGAACCTTGAACCTTGAACCCAGCAAATTCACCCCAAGGTCAGACCGTACAAATCTCAGAGAAACTGCAAAAAACCCACAGGCTACATCTTAGACTCTACAGGCTTCTGTTAGCTTAAAGTTATTAAATGTTAACATTCATTACACTGTAAATGTGATTTTTTTGTAGTGGTTGACAAGAGAAAACCTTATCTATCTTACAAGAACACTGCAGCATAACTTGAGTTTGAAAAATTGCATGAACAAACCACAAGAGTTTTGAAAAAGTGCCCTGTTTCATCATAATGCACAATATTAAGGTTGCCAAAACCAAACATAGTATAAAAACATGAAAACCTCACACCAGCTGTCAAGCACGGTGGTGGACGGTTGATGATTTGGGTTTGTTTTGCAGCCACAGGACCTCAGTACCTCATTCACTCAGTCAACCATTAACTCCTCTGTATACCAAAGTAATCTAGAGTCAAATATGAGACAGAAACTGAGTCATGCCACAGGACAGTGATCTCAAGCAGAATATCAATAACAGAATGACTGAAAAAAAAAAAAAACAGGTTGTTGTAATGACCCAGTCAAAGTCTGTTGTCAGCCCGACTGAAATGCTGTAGTGAGAGCTTGAGACAACTGTGTGTGGATAAATATCCACAAACTGCAATGAAGTGAAGCAACATTGTGAAGAAGAGTGGGTCAAAATTCTTCCACTATCATGTGAGAGACTGATAAAGTCATGCAGAAAGTAAATACTTCAAGTCACTGCTGCTAAAGATGATTCCATAAGCTACTGAATCATGGGGTTTATTTAATTGTCCACACATAGCTTTTGCGTTTTGGTTCAGTTTTTGTTAAATAAACCTATCCCCACTGACTGCATGTCTTTGGACTGTGGTAGAAAGCAGCAGTACCTAAACCCACTGGGAGAACATGCAAACTCCACACAGAAAGGCCCTGTCCGGGTGGTTGAGTCAAACCCAGGACATTCTTGCTGCGAGGCATCAGTGCTAACCACTGCGCTAACATCTACTACGTGAATATTTTAGAATTAACAGATTTTGTTTTACCACGATTTTAGGTTAATAGTGGCATATTCTACAGTTAAAGCTATAAAAATACAAAACCAATTTTTATTTCATCATAATTTACCAAACTAACAAGAAATAAAACCTCACATCCCAGCACTGAACGAGCATGACTGACTTGCCTGTAATTAATATACTGATTTGGAAAATTACTTTTAGCTAATAATTTTGGTCTCATGATACATTGTCATATGTGTTTATATATGACTAAATAAGTGAGAGCAAAATTTACTTGAGAAATTTGAGCAATTTGTTAGGGTGGATAAACGGAGGCCACAAAATACTTAGCATAGCAAGAATTCAATGGGATTTCAGTTGCTCAGGATAATTAAAACTGAAGTCGGAGTCTCTCTGTCCCAGTAGGCTACATTTTATCCTGACATGCCCTTAATTATCCAGGACCTCTTGATGTCTAATCCTACTGAGGAAGTACACCAGTTTGACATCTCAGCCCTCTAAAGACGGCTCATTTTCAGTGTTAAGTTTAACTGGCTTCCACGACCCCTGTTACAGTTTATCACTTTAAGTAAAGTTTCACATTTTCTATGTATTTCTGATACTAAGCAATGCAAAGCACAACATACACTCCCTAGTCCATGTTATATAATCAAAGTTGGCAAAAGCCTCTGTGATCCCGGTGTCAGTTAGTGCTGAGGCCCAATGCCTGATCTCAGCACAACCAGCGGTCAGCAACGTTAACCCTATAACTGGACCTCAATGTGTGTGACTTAGTCACCCCAACTTATAGCCACAGATCTCATCCAAATTACAGGTAAATATTCATTACCTGTCAAATATTAGTTCAGTTTACTCTTTATGTTAGCTCTGCGATAGAAATTGTACTTTTTATATACATGAATATACAGTATCAGACACGTTTTCTTTCAGTGTACCTGCTGTTGTCAGAATACCACTATTGTATTTTTAGCTTCCGCTTTGCACACTCTGTGTGTCTTGTTAGGAGGCGATCTTTGTGATAGCTCTGAAGAATTATGTCAATCCACTAACCACCAGCAATGCAACTGTTAACAGTTGCACAATATTGTTTATGAAACCTGTATTCCCAATTTCAAATGTTTTATACAAACAATAAAATACTCTTACATGTACTTG
The DNA here is from genome assembly GCF_036321145.2 of Pelmatolapia mariae. Classification (NCBI taxonomy): domain Eukaryota; kingdom Metazoa; phylum Chordata; class Actinopteri; order Cichliformes; family Cichlidae; genus Pelmatolapia; species Pelmatolapia mariae. The sequence continues at coordinate 19,684,139 of NC_086234.1, read as the reverse complement.
GGCAACAACATTGACTGATATTATCTTATAATGACTTTGTTACTTAGCCTAGTTATTTTGTATGTCAAGGCTGTACCTTCCTTTAACCCAATGACAGCTGCGATGGCTCCATCCCCAGCCCCCAACCTTTAATTGGATATCGAAGAAGATGGATGGAAAAAATTTAAGGATCCCCACAAAATAAATCGCTTTAGATAATTCAGATTTTTTCCTTTCAAATAGCAGTGATAAACTTATTCAGTGTTGTTTGGGCTTTAATCAACAGTGGAAGGCCTTAAACTTAAAAGAAAAACTTAAGTCATGACAAGTCAGCATGCACAAAACCAAGATCCTGAAACTATTATCCATCTTCTTATTAACATGTGTACTTTGTCTACTGTGTTATATCAATTTGTCTTCTGTGAAAAACAGCAAGGTTTCTTTTTATTTTCTTGTAGCAAAGTAACATTAATCTCTCATGTGTTTTTGCCATATTGATATGAAAAAGTCAGCTGCAGGCCTCCTGCTCAATTCTCCAGGGCCAAAAGGCCTCTGGCCCCGATAGTTGTTTGTGTGTCACAGTGGTTAATTGATGAGCCTTCTTGAATAATTGGCCCAAGCCCAGGAAGTTATCTGACTGTGGTGACACGAAGCTTGATCTCTCTTCTTCACACGCCCCTCGTGGTGATGTATTACCTCATGTGAAAGCATGCTTGAGGAAACTCTAGGTTTGAATTGGACTGTACATTTCAATACATCACAGTCCACACTTGGTAGGGATGTAGAAACAAAAGAGATGAAAAAAATTCACTTTTTTTTTAATTGAATATTTTAATGACTTTGAATTAAAATAAAAAGCCCAGTAGACATTTTGCTGGACATAGGAAGACTTCTACAGAGGTCAAAGGTTTTTCCAATCATCCCTTTAAGAGAAATACCTGTTTAATCATTAACTTCTGTGCAGAAAGGAAACAACAGAAAGTGAAAATTTGAAAACTAAGACAAGAATTACATTTTAGCCTCTCAGTGTGATTTCTATCGTAGTGCTCTGGTAAAAACAGATAAATATTGATTGTTGTATTCTATAAAAAAAAAAACAACAACAACAACTTTGTATAAAAATAAGCAGGTTGTTCATCCTGGCTGCTCCTTATTATCACTTTTATGATCATTGTTCTTTTTATACTATAAATGTCTTATTTAGCTAAAACTTTAGTGTGTGCTTCTTTTTTAAGGGCTCAGGTGGGCAACATGAAAATTAAAAACAATCTTTGAAAAAAAATATTCAGTAGAAATTGAATTTATTGAATCTCTTTAACGCAGCGTGGAAGCTGTAGACCCTTCACCTTTTTTTAATCACTAAAGTTTCGTGAGTAGGTGCAGAGGCTTCACACATCAGTGTGCAAAACCTTCCCAGAAGGTAATGAACATATGAATGTTCAAGGTAGGTAAAGGATGCTTCATTTATAAGCCTCAAAAAATCTATTTATGTTTCACTACATCCTACAAGAAAGCAACATAAAGCCAAGAAGTATCTTAGACTCACACGTATGACAACTTAACTGAAAACATTAGTCATTGTGACCAGCATAACAACCATTTTATGGTTCCTCTTTTCTATTTCCTATTTCTTTAAATCAGTTAAGGCCTCAGCCAAACAGGCACAGACAGTAGCTGGTGACCCTTGGCAACCACTGGTTGCTAGAGAAACTGGTGTTTCCTAACCAGTTATTGAGGGTTGCAGGAGGTTCCTAGCTATTGCCAGGTGAAATCGGTCATAAAGAGGGTACTCTACCCGCCCTTATTGTGATTGTTTTGTTAGCAGATAGCCTTGGTTGCTGACAGGTTGCAAGAGAGAGCAATTACCTTTGAAGGTACTTTTAATTTGAAGCCAAATGTTATGTGTTTGCCAATTTGGATCGAAGTTCGCACTTTTTATTTTCTGCTTGGCAAGTAGTCGGCGATTGTTGGCAGACAGCATGCAAACTACAGACAACAAAGGCAATCTGCTTGTGACTGAAGCAATTGCAAGGAGATTTTAAATGCAGCACCGTATACTTCTTTGTGACCAATTTCACCCAACGACAGCCAACAGCCTCCCGCACGTACCAATAACCGGTTAGAAAATACAAATTTCTTCCTAGATACCAGTGGCTGCTCAGTGGCCACCAACTGGTCTCTAGGCCTGTGTGAATGAGACCTAAATCTCCTTCTTTGCACATATAGAGTCTTTTATGTTTGCCATAATTTTTTGTATAGGACCATGAAATACACATTTTACTGAGGTAATAATTAAGCTGAACTTTATGCTGAACATGTTGAAGTTTGGATGATAAACTGGCATGGTATAGAATAAGGGCTCTTTTTTAAATCTTATTGTCCATGCCGTAGAAAAAAGCTATCATGCTTAATAATTCTATATATTTACTTTAACCTACTTTCTATAGAGCAAACTACAAATAAAAGATTACTTGATTTGGTTTTAGATTTTTATTTGACAGATATCTACTGTATGTTTTGATGTAGTTTTAGAAATGATTTTAATATGCAAACTGGAGACTCAAACTCCTTCTTAGAGCCTATCTACCCATTCCGTCTGAACTGGTTTTGGAAGATTAAGGTGGGAGCAATTACTTAACAAGTTAAGTCCAGGCTACACTCCACTACTTTGGTATCAATCATGAGAAATTATTTCTATTACAAGTTTTATTAAAAGTAAAATACAAAAAAACTCCAAAAACAAACAAAAATACCTCTATGGTCCTTATCCTTGCTCAAAACCTTTTACTTGTTATCTGTGAATGAACATGAATAAGCGCATTTTTAAAAAAGTGTGCTTCAGTGTTTATTGCTTCTATTCTGAACTCCCTCCAGTGTCTTAACTCATTTATTAGCATATTGCTAAACTGCATTTAGCTGTCTACAGTATGTACTGTTTTAAAAGCAAAAGTCAAGTATTAAAAAAGGGAACACTGTCTTTTTTTGTGTGTGTTACTGTTGGACATCTGACTTTTCAGCTTAATGTAGGATCAGTTTGTTGTATCATCAATAAAATGTTGTCATGTAAATCTACAATCCAAGTATAGTTTGAAACGCAATAAGCTCTCTTAGTAACATTATAACAACAGTAGTCAAATATAACCACTGTTCATGTAAACTGAATAGAAATGTCAGAGCAGTTATAAAGTTGGTTTATACATTTTGAGTATTTTAAACTTAATCTAAAAGCACAAAGTGTTGTACACACACTCATCTGCCTAATGGGGTCATTATGCTCACTGTGTCGCACGCTGATTTTGATGTCACATCATCTGTTATGTACCTTGTGCTGGTTGTGTACCTCTTAATTTTTGTAACCTGACATGTGACGCCGTGGCTGCTTGCAGCTTGGGTGAAGACACGAGTGTATGAGCGTGTCGGCTTTTACCGCCATCTTAATGATACTCCACCACAGAAGCTCAAAGACATACAGATATACAGAGGGAGATGCAGGAAAGGTTTGAGAGTTTGTGGAAAAAACACTCAACAAAGTCTTTGCTTCTGGTTTTGACTTCTTCTCCTCCTATAGCAGCGCTTATGTGGTGATATTGTATGAGTGGCGGCAAATATCATTCAAGAGAATAATGCAGCAGCTCCTGCGCCATACTGGCGGGTTTAAATACAAGAGACTGTGAGACGAGGTTGCAGCAGAGAGCGAAGCAACCATTGCGGCAGGTATACTGGAGACTTTATGGTGCTCGTCCATTTAGGATACAAACAACTAAATCTTAGATTTGTGATTTAACCTAATCATAGGCCCACTCTCAGACAAAATAAATCTATCAAGCAGTCTTCCTTTATCCATTTTTGACAGTCAGTTTACTGTAAATTTAATTTAACTCTGGTGAAATAAACTTCAGTAGCAGTTACCTTTGGAAATTGACACCATACCTTTTTAATTTCAGTTTGGTTTTTTTAAGCATTGGGCAATGGTTGAACCAATGCCTTTAGATAATTTTATCTCACACACTTCGCTCTATAGGATGCTTGTCCCCTGATAGGTTAATATGCATAGATCCATTTAAAAAAAAACATTAAGTGTAGTCAGTTTTTACCAGTTTTGTCTTGATAGAATTCAGGATAAAGTAGTGAAGAGTGATAACATAAAGGTTTTAGGTGATCTTTGCTTGTCACATAAGTGGAAAATGTAAAAGAGCACTTCAGTGTGCATTTTTAAGGGTTGTTTATTTATTAATTTCATCAGTACAAACTTTGATATTGCCACCTGTAGCACGATTGTCTAAAATCATTGATTAAGTTTTGTTTTACTTGACTTCTTAGTTGAACCGTATTTGCAAATGTCATCATATCTGTAGGCAGCCAAATCATGGTTTGTTAGCTTGTAAGAAGAATTAGGTCATTATTAATAGGGAGTCCATACAGTTTCATTTCTGTTTAACACCTTCCTTTATATTCTTGTCTGGGTCCCTAGCTTGGGTTTCGAATGAAGTTGTAGACTTGTGTTGTTCTTAGCGGCTCATGGTCAGATGTTTGATCATGGCTCATTGCATCTGAATGCTGCGGTGCACAAATTTTCAATGTGTCACTGAATGCAATTCCAGCAAATCGCAGCAATTCGAAGAGAGCTTAAGAGAAGCCTTCCAACATTATCTTTGATCTCAAGAACAATTTGAAATAGCAACTTTTAATTTTAAAAGTGTTTTTGGAAACTGATACTGCACACAAAACATAACTTATCTAATAAATGTATTTACACCTAAGGTTCGATTATAAGGTTTTGTCATAAAGGTTTTTGATGCTCTATCAGTTAACACTCTAAACTCAAAATAACCGTGTGAAAAAAGATTCAAGTTTCCATAAAGGAAGAAGGTATCCCTCTAGCTTTTTCCTTGTTTGTAGACATACTTTACCACAATTTGCCAAGCTGCATACACCCACTTTTACCCATTTCTTCCAATTAAGTCCCTTTTACTGTTGTCCTGTCACCTTTACACTCTTTCACAGTAGTCAGCTTTTCCTATGGCACTTTGCATTGTTCTGCATTTTTACCCTTAATAAAGTTATTGAAATTTGACCTTCAGGTCAAAGTGTAGAGGTCATATTTCCGATTCTCTACGATATGACCTTTGATCCAGGACCCTGGTGGTCTGTATGCGTTCAAATTCAGGTCGGCTATTTCGATCTGGACTGAGGTTCGCCAGTGCTCTGCTTCCACCACCTACATCCTCTTCCTCATCATCGCGATTAAGGAAGGCCAGCTCGTTTTCATAGCAGAAAGAATTAGAGCTGGGGACTAGGTACTTGTTTTCCACCATGTCCTTGGCACTGCAGCGGGGGGTGGACGGCACCTCATAAGTTTTGTGAAAGTGAGAGTAATCCACCTTGTACAGGTTCTTCTCCTCAAACAACACAGGCTCAAACCGGTGTCCCCAAAGAATCTCTGAGGCCAAGTAGGAGCTGCGAGCCTGGGTGGTCATGGCGGTTGCTTCAACCATTCCCTCCAAGATGACAACAATCTCAAAGTCTGCGGTCTCCAAGTCCTGTTTGCTGATCCCAAAAAGAGGGCTCTCCTCATCTATCTCATGTAGAATAGTGATAGGTGAAACCAAGAAAATCCTATCCAGGCCTTTGTCAAAGCCCACATTAATGTCTATCTGGTCTAGAGGGATGTATTCCCCCTCGTCAGTTATCCGAGGTTTGATGAGCTGTGCTCTGACGTGGGCCTCAACAATGTGGCTCTTGCGCAGATTCCCTACCCTCCACATTAGACACAGCTTTCCATCCCGCATGGCAATGACGGCATTGTGGCTAAACAAGAGTGTTTGTGCTCGCTTCTTAGGCCTTGCCATCTTGGCCATGATGGCGCCAATCATGAAGCAGTCAATGATGCAGCCAACTATAGACTGAAAGACCACCATAAAGACAGCTACTGGGCACTCTTCAGTCACACAGCGGTAGCCATAACCTATGGTAGACTGCGTTTCAATGGAGAATAGAAAGGCTGCCACAAATCCATTGACCTGTAGAACGCATGGAGTGAAGTTGTCATCTCCAGCTGGGTTGTCCAGATCTCCATGCAGCAAAGCTATAACCCAAAAAGCTAAGCCAAAGGCCAGCCAAGAGACAACAAACACAAGAGTAAAGACTACGAGCATCCATCGCCAGCGGATGTCAACACACGTTGTAAAGATGTCGGCCATGTAGCGCTGCGACTTGTCGTCCATATTGGCAAACTGCACATTACACTGGCCATTCTTTTTCACAAAGCGGTTGCGGCACTTGCGGCGTGTGTGGATCTTGCCATTGCCAAATCCATTCATACCATGCATGGTAGTGAGGCGCAGACCCTCTTCTTCAGATGACACAATGCTGTAGCGGTTGATTCTTCCCACGCTCATGTTCCTGACGGCACCTCCAGCTGCAGGGTTAGAGTAGAAGGGCAGACCTGGAGTCCCAGTGTGTGATCAAGGCCCCTTCACAGCTTGATCACTGGCTCAGTTGCATGTCAGTGAGTCATTTAGGTGGATGGTTGGTAGCCTTGTGTATTAATCCAATACCTGCAGAAAAAAATCAGAAGAGGAGAATATGCCTGAACATCTTTCTGTTTATTTATTTGTGTATTTGAAATTAGATATACATTATTAAAGCTTTTAAATGATACATGTATAACCACTTTTTTGTCCAGAAAATGACAGTGAAATGTGTATTTAAGCCTACAACGACTTGGTTCTTTGCATGTATTTATCTGAATGACAATGTTTTTTCAGGACTTCATATCATTACTTTTCACAGCAATAAACATGCTTTTATTAAAAAACACACACACACACACACACACAAAAAAAAAACTACACTGACCTTATGTAAAATTTCAATTTATCACTAGTTTCTATGTCCATGTGTCTCTTAATCAGTGCAGTCAGTCTTGCTAGAGTCCATCTTTTGTTAAGTTTGTAGACTCCCAAATCTATGCTGAATTAAATAAACAACAACAATAAACAACTTTCAGTATTGTAGCAATATTGTTTCTGTTGTACTTCCTAGTACAAGCTGTAGTAGTAGTATCCATCTTCCTTTCTCTAAACCTCACAACTCAAAATCCAATGGTCCTCACTCAAGGGCCCTCATGTCTTTTGATGTCGACTGGGTAAGTGAGGAGCTGGCCTCACAGCACATCCACTTCTGTCAACTAGCATTTCCTCTGCTTTTCTCTTGCAAATTATAAAGAAGGTTCACAGTGGAGGCCTTACCCTGCCAGATGTTTATTATTACTTAATGAACAAATTAACTCTTGTATGAGTCACTGCTCCTAATTGTTCTTTTTAATATAATGAGGATGCCTGTTGAATGAGCAGTGTTCAAAAAGTTATGAGAACAGGTCCATTAAAATCAAAAGCCTCACCTGATTTAAATTTTGCGGATCGTAAGACCCTCGAGCCAATTTTGAGGTTGGCTGCTTTTTTCTTTTTCTTTTTTAAAGATCTCTCAGTGAAAGTGTCATTATGTTGCCATAATAATTTGTGCTTCTACAATGGGCACAAGTGTGTCAAAACTGCAGTTTTTCAGGCTTGATGAAGGTGCAGCCACATCTAGCGACTGAGCCAGGTTGTGAACAAACATTTCCCTAGTGTAGCCACGAGACTACGGAATTGGGACGCTGGTACATACTACCAGCGTCATGGAAGACAATGACATGAAAGACAAGTTTAAGTTTGCTCTATACAATTTTGAGGTCTGTTGTCAAATCATAGAAACCTGTCTAAGTGATCCAAAAAGAACTTCCAGGAAGAGATCTAAAAATATAAGTAGCACAAGAAGATGCTTTAGATAAGAGATTGGCCAAAGTTTAATCAGGTTTTTGATCACACCTCATAATAGAGGCCATTAAGTAATAAGGAATCCTACAAAGTGGTATAAACAGTCTATGAGTATAATTCTTCCATTGTTTCTTTTGAGGCCATTGTCCTTTTAGCATGCTGCTTTTGCCAGGGGACTGGATGGGGTAGTACTTGTTTATTTAAACTCCTAAGGGTATGTGTGCCACTGATTCCATGGACATGCAATTCCAGATGCTATATAAAGAGATTAATAAAGATGGGCTCTATTTATTTGGCCCCATTCTGTAAAATTTCCAGGGTTATTAATCATGTTGTGAGGGTGCTGCAGGTTCATATTCTCTTCTCTTGCTGCAGCACACAAGTAGGTAGAGGATTTTCTCCTGGTACGGTGCCCAGTATTGCATAATAATTCTTAATTATATGGTAGAACTTGAGCTTACAACAATATGATGAGGTAGACACATGATAAGTTGATATTTTAAACCTTGTAAGTGTAGAAATGTCAGAGTGGGATAAAATGGATCACAATTAGTAGAGCTGTAAAATGACTGTCTGGCAGCAGATAACCTGGCCACTGAGCTGGATGTCGAGCCTGAGGGTTAAGAAGTTTGACCCATGGGAGTTTACTGAGGTCCCTCTGGGTGCAGACAGCTTTTATCGCCTGGCCACATCCGTTGTGTGTCTGCCTTCATGATTTGGGCCCTGAAGACTAGACAGTTCAGTCATGTGCAATGTCAAATCCCAGGTGTCCCACCGTCTGCCTAACACTCACACTACGTGCTGCTCTCATTCACGCTCTTTTCAGGTGTAAGTTCTCTTGATCTCTAGCCCAATTACATCATGCAAGTCTTTAAATTGTCCAATTAGGTAAATTCTTCCGTGTCAGGAAAACAAATATGCTATTTTTACATGTTTGCTTTCGACAAACGTTGCATTACACTCCCAGAAGAGCACAGCTAAAAATAGCAACCTTACGTTTGTTATTTACACACACACACACACACACACACACACACACACACACACACACACACACACACACACACACATATATATATTGCATTAGTTGAGGATCATGCCAGTCAGTCTGGAAGTTGCAACAGGTTCTACATATTGCTTGTTTAATTGGGATCATCTTTATTGCACCTTTATTATCTTTTTTTAATTCCTATATCAAGTCAGCATTAAAATGTAAATCTTACGCAACATGCAGCATGACATTATCTCAGAGGAAGGCTATTAGCAGTGCATTTTTTTTTTGCATATTGTTTTGTCCTGTGTTTAAAGCACTTCAAGTCTGAAATACATCTTTGACCAAAGAGCACACATCTTTCCTTTAAAAGGCAGGGCACAGAAAGTGATTTGCACCAAATTCAATAAAATTCTTGTGTAACCTTTTTGTGACCTCGCCCATCGTGTGTGTTCTTAGGGAGTTGAGAGGAGCGACTGGGGGAGATAATAAGCTTGACTGCTGATTAGGATGAATAGAATGAATAATTGGATGTGCAAAACAAAAGAAGGGATTGGGGGGCAACAATGAAGTGGACTTGGAGAGGGCACCTCATCTCAAGACAAGCTTGTAGAAAACTGAGCTGCTGAGGAACTATGATCCCAGCCCACCTCCCAAGGCCATTGTAAAGGAAGAGCCGAGGCTCAGGTGTCATTGTATTTTCCTATAGCTCACCATGTGGAACCGCCTCGTCTCAAGTGACCCGCAAGTATTTTACTATAGAAAGTGACACCACCTCGACATGGAGAGATGCTGTCTGAAATATGTTATGCAAACAACTTTACATCTTATTTTTTATTTTTTGGGAGTTTTCAGGTGCACCAGTGACTAACTGCTAGACAGAAATAGTATAACTATAAACAGTTACCAACACCGGAGGCTGGACTCTGTATGTAAGTCATCCTCCGTGCTGAAAAACCATCTTAGGTGCTCGGTGCATTGAATTGTACTATAAGACTGATAAACGTAACATAAATTACTGAGTCGCCTTCACACATTGTTAGAACAGCTGCTTTATTAAGTAGAACAACATTAGTGGTTTTTTACAGCTGCACCTGTAGCTATTCCACTGTTCAAACACCTGGTTTCCACTGATTGATCGTTCCCACATGTGAGCTTCACTCTGGGCTTTTTTGATCTTTACTTGTGCAATTTATTTTAATTGTTTGTACCCATTTTCACAAGCTGAATCATCCATATTAAACCCAGACTCTGCAATTTCAAATATGAAGTGACGTCTATTGATCACGGTAAAAAGCTCTGACAACATTAGTTTTAATACAAAACTATTCGTACATTATGTCAAACTGAACTAAGCCGAGATAAAAAGCGAGATGAGGTCATTGAACTCTCGGGCAGGATTGCATAATGTTCATTCTCTTCATCCTGTGTCTCCTTTGTACCTGCACATCAGTGATTTCTTTATACACAGGCAGAAAAGTGCACCACCTGAAACAGCCCACTGGTCCCTTGATACTTGCTGTCCTCAACTCCCACAATATTGAGTTATTTAAATGTAAAGCAGGCAGATTATTTATTTACGTTGACTGGATTTATGCTTCGGTTGATTGACAACCTCTTGTGTTTTGAAACAAACAAACTAATTCATTTAATTTATGCCATTAATTATGCTACCACATGCAAACCATATTTGAAAGTGAAAAGCTAAAATTGCCTGTTTAATTTGACCCATTTTTATAAATATGCACAGCTATAATAAATAGCATATAAGCATGACTAAGCATAAGCATGATGTATAATAACCCAGATCAGAAACTCGCAAAGTTAACACATTTACCAGTTTGGTGTGTAGACTAAACTGGTAAATCGGAGTTTCTGCTGTGCGTGATTAAACCATGTTTATTCCTCATTTTAATGCTTTCTCGCTCTGCATTCCTATTGTACTGAATAATAATAGGTGATTTGGATCAAAGTAAATGCCAGCTTATTTTTATTACTTTTGTTTTAACCCTGTGCGAACTGGAAGCTTGTCGATATCCTGCTGTGATATCAGCAGGGAAGGCCTTCTTGGCGAGTCCAGAATCTGATGCCATAATTAAATTAATTAACCCTGCCTGCATGAAAGGTTTCTGGTGGAAAAATCCACACAAACTATAATACTATATTTATGTTAATTTGTGCTTAATTTAAGCTATACTCTATAACACAGTACCTGCTCTGTGGATTTTACATGACACAATTAAACTACTAGTTCAATTTGTGGTGCTTACACTTATCAGGTCAGGTATCATTGCGTGGCATTGCTCATATTGAGAGTTCTGGGTTCGTGGGGACATGTCCTTGCTTGAAAAGATGCACATGACTTTGGTTTAGTCTAATTCAAGGATTTTATAACAACTACTTCAGATTATTTGATTGAATTTCAGCAGAATAACTGGTTGGTTCTGCTGGGAATTCTTAAAAGTAGAAATTGCCATTTCCACTGCCACAGAGCAATGATATTTGACACAGAACGACAATAGATTCAGGCCCCAAGTTCAGGTGAAAGTTTTCTCTCCATATCTTACCTTTATGATTACTTGTCCTACACCAGGTTGCAGAACTAAAAGATGGTATCTTCTCTCCCAGTATCCCTGTTAACCAAACTGAGGCATTCTCTCCATCTGCCACTACAACTCCTCCTTCTTTGTTGCTAATCTAATACTGAAGAAAACCACTCCTTCGTCTTCAGCAAAAGGATAAGGCTTCTTTTGAATTTCTTCATCCTTCTTTGATTTCTCTCTCTCTTTCTCTCTCTGTCGTTTTCAGGTGCTTTTGCGAGCGCAGGTGAAACGGAGCTCTGACGAGGCTGAATCGCACCAGAAACCTTGGCCCAAGCCGCCGTTACTCAGTCAGCGCTGGACTTGCAGAACAGGTGCAAAACGAGAACTATCCAAGTGAAAATTCAGGTTTTTGTATCTCCATCTTCAGAGGCATTGTCTTCAGCTGGTGTTCATCCTTAATTTTTATTTGTATTTAGTCTGCCTGTCATATTTTCCATAAAACTACTTATTAACAGAACAGCTCTCTCTATCAATCTTTTGCAATCTGATCTGTTTGGACTGCTGTTCCCTCTCTCGCGCACACGCTCTCTCCCTCTGACTGTTTCTTTCTCACTCTCCCTCTCCCTCCCTCCTTCCTGTGGTGTCACAGAAGCTGCCATTTGCAGCCTCCCTCCCTCTCTCTCTCTCTCTCTCTCTCTCTCTCTCTCTCTTTCTCTCTCTTCTCCTTCCCTATTCTCTTTTTTCTCTCTCTCTCTTGTTGTCTTCCTCCCTCCCTCTCACATCATGGTACTACCAGTTGACAGCAACTTGATGCACAGACGTATCATTCAGAAAACACACGCAGACCATCAGACATAGTTAATCAAAAGTAGATGAATAACTCTTAATTCACCACCTTTCTGAGGGCCATTTGTTCAGTTTTTACTCTGTAGATGAATGTGATCTTATATTTAAAAAGTAATTGAGGTTACTCTGTTATGTACTTCAGGTTCAGGTGAGAATATTGACATGACCACGGCAAAATGATAATGTGTGTTTTTGACCCTGTGGTAGCCAATTCCACAAATGAAAGGCTCCATGAGTTCAAAATATCATGCTGCTGGGTGCTGTGTCTCAGGGAAGGGAGATGCCTTTCACACTTGTCACCAACAACTAATCAAACACATCTGACCACAGGATGTGTGTGTGTGTGTGTGAAGCTTTTAAATATTAGAGAGATGACAATCACTATTGCCCAGTTCCTCTCACCATATACTGAAACAGTGTTTTACAAATAACCTCCTCCAGGAAAACACAGTTAACTCACAAGTCTATTTGTTTTGGTGCGTCACCGTGCCTGCAACACTCTCCAGTGTCCCTGGTTTTTGCCTTCAGTTGTTTTTTGGAGAACAAGCTGTAGCTTTTTTCTCAGTCATCACCAATGTGGAGTACTTTACCGTTACCCTTGACAGCTGCAAAACTGTGACATTACCCTCAGAGCTGTGTGTCTGCTCCCCTTTTCTCACATCTTCTCAGAGAGCCTGTCATCAGTCAAATGCTAAAAGAGATGACAATTAGTAAGAGAGGGGGCTGAAAGAGTGAGAAGTTTCTAAATACAGCCATACTGGCTCAGCCCTAGCTTTATCACTAATGATTCATCAGTGCAGGAACCCTCCCTCTCTCTGTCTTTCTCTCTCTTTTTTCCCTTTCTCTCTCTACGCTCTTATTCTTTCTCCCTGGCAGCCTCTGATTTCAGACTTCTGAGGGTGATTTGCAATAGCCTGTGTGTGATCATCACCAGCCTATTGTGTTTTGCTGAGGACGTCAACTAATGGAGCTCAAAGAATCCTTTTAAGGGGCCTCTCAGTCTGTGTCAGCAACAGGTACTGTACTGGTTCCTGCATAATGTAAGGCCGTGGCGATGCAAGCTTCGAGAACAGTAGATCACACAGTTCACACATCTAGACTGTAAACCTCGTTATGTAACCGCACCATAATCACAGGTGGCTGCTCACATATCCTTTGCATGTCTCTATCTAAATGAGAGGGTTTTGCCTCCCAGGGAGATCGTTGAGTGGGATCACTCGTGCTTCCATGGCTACAGGTGTAATACACTTTCAATATTATCAGACCAAAAAGATCTGAAACGAAGCAAAAGAGAGATGAAGCGTGAGCAGAGTCAACAAAAGCTTTGGCTTTGGCTATGGAAAATGAGTCTTCTTTTTTTCTTCCTCTATCAGCTGTTCCCTTTAGGTGTCACCACAGCAGATTATTTGTTATTATTTATCTGTGTTTGTTAAATTCAAGCAAATCTGGACTATTTCACACCATGTTTTTAAATGTAATCTTTATTTAACCAGGAAATCCCTTGAAATTATAATCATTATTTTAAGGAAATCTTGGACAAGAAAGTGCATCATTACAAGGTTACAAAAATGATAAAGTCCAGTGTAACATCAATGGACACATGGCAAACAAGGAAAATTAAAATAAACAAATAAAAGACCACAGAATGCAAAGTCCAACATATGAATAGCAATCTCATTCTCATGGAGTCAAAGCCTGAAGGTTATTCCATCACCAGGGTGAAAAATGAGTGAGCCATCTCCACCATGTTCAGAAGAGAAACCATGTAGAACAGCAAAAATCATAGCAGTTAGCAGATAACAAAGGCATATGCCCAGTGTAAAAAATATACTAATACTGTTGTGTCCTGACACTCATAAAGTACACAGTCATGTGTACTGGACAATGATCATATAAAATGATAAAATGATATAAAACATAAAGAACTGAGATACACACTGTCTAGAAAATGAAATGTGCAAGAGCCAGCATGAGCATAAATAATGTCACCATAATCAACAACATAAACAAATGTAGCCTGTACAAGATTTTCTCTGACTGCTAAATTAAAAAGGCCCTATTTTAATAATAAAAAATTCCAGTTTAAACTTCAGTGCTAAATTTTCCGCTTAAAGGAAAATTTAATCCACCCACATACCAAAGTATTTGTAAGGTGATTTTTCTCATTTCTGTTATAGGATATGAATACCAGTAGAATATTGAATCATCGACATAAAGGTGCACTTTAGCTGTAAACTTATTCTTACAATTATTGTCTATAAAAATAAGAAATAAAAGAGGACCTAAAATTAAACCTTGTGGGACTTCTTTTGAAATTCACCAGGAAATGTAATTTTAATTTTGGTGACCCCAATAGTAGAAAATATAGTTGTAGTGTAACTGAAATGTGATTACGATAACCTGAGTAAATGAAAAATGCCATTTTTAAATGATGATTTCATTTATTACAAGGAAAAAAGCTACACAAACCTATCAGGCCCTATGTGAAAAAGTAAACTAATGAGTAAACTAATGAGTCTTTAAAATGACTATGGAGGAATTTTGGCCCACCCTTCTTTGCAGAGTTGTCATGTTGGAGGATTTTCCAGTATGAACAGCCTGTTTAAGGTCATGCCAATGCAGCTCAATAGGACGTCCAGACTAAGCCACTCAAAAACCTTGTTTTTATTTGTCTTTGCTGATCTGAAACTTAAGTGTGAGAATCTTTAAAAGGCAAACATTTTCATGACTTATATGACTTCATCTAGTGCATTTCTACATGTAAGTCATGCCTGCATAAGCAAATAATAAGAGTGAGGGTCTCCCTTATAAAAACAGTCTAATTCCACTGTGCCACCGATTTCCGGTAAAACCTGAAAGTGAGAGATTGTTAATTATTAAAACAATGGCTAAGCACAGAAAGTGAAGACTTCGTGGTAACGTGCTCCCTCTAGTTTTTCCAGGCGTATGCAGCACGGTGTAATTTGCATTAATCAGACAGGCCCTAAGAATAAACTTTTCACAATCATTCTGGTGATAGTGATTGTGGCATTTTCATTTTTTTTCCAATGACACTTGCCCAGGGCAGACACCGCACAGGAGCTCTGTTGAATTATTGCTGCTGACAGCTCAATCTCTCTCCATCATAATCAAGGAATATCATCAAAAGGGTTTTGACACACAAAGATTAATATATAGGAATGTGTTATTGATGTAAAATGCATGGATTTAATGAAATCAATTCTATTTTTGTCTGATTTACTTTAAAAAAAATCATTTAAGGCTTTATTTATACATTTTTACAAAATGTTAAAGTCCTGCATTCTGTCACACTTACTGCATGTTATTAAAAATCGTAAACAAATTTAACCTTGCTATGCCTCTTTACCCCTTATCTTAGCAAATTTTTCCATCATTAATGCTTCTTTATACAGCGGAAACCCAGAAAAGCTCTGAAATCTCCCCTTCCTTCTCTTCCTTCTTCCACAGCTTTGTCACTAAGCAGCCCAATTACATTATTCTCTGAGACTCCTGTCTGTTGCAGCTATTTCAGGCTTTGGAGCCATTCCTGTTCATTTCATTTTTGCAACTTCGTTTCTTGTCAGCAGGGATTAAGAATGTGATATTACTGTACTCACACTGGCTGCAGTAGTTGTGAAAAGTCCTTCTTGTTCTTGGGCCCAGCTGGTTGGTGATGGTGCATACTTGTTGGGGGTTGATTCACTCTTGGACAGTGTGGAAATAACGTCTTACATTTACATGTAAGGATTTTGAAGCCTTAATTCTTTTTGCTGTTCTTTCATTTTTGGGGCGATTGTTGCAGAACATAATTGGTGCTTTTGCGTAGACCATCATTTCTGGTGTCCACTTACTGGTAGGGATTTTTTTTCAAGAAGTAAAATGCTATTTATACATATAGACTCACATCTGCCACTTTACACCCTGCTATTACAACGGTGGACCCCATTTTGCCCTGAGAACTGCCCTAATTCTTCATGACATAAATTTAAGGTGCTGGAAACATTCCTCAGAGTATCTGGTCTATATGTGCTTTATGGGATTGAGATTTAGTGACTCTGGAGAGCATGTGAGTACATTTAACACTGTCTTATTCAAGCAGACAGTGTGAGATGATTTGAGCTTTGTAACATGGTGTGTTATCCAGCAGGTAGCAGCCATCAGAAGATAGTACACTGTGGTCATTAAGGCATGGACATGATCAGCAACACTACTCAAATAGGATGTGGTTTTTAAATGATACTTAGCTCATACTAAGCCAAAAAAATATCCCCCACATCATTTCACCACTACAACCACCAACCTGACTGTTGATACAAGGCAGGATGAAACCAAGCGTTTATGTTGTTTACACAAAATTCTGACCCTCACATCCAGATTCATCAGACCAGGAAACACTTTTGGATTTTGGATGGATGTTGGTGAGCATATGCAAGCTGTAGGCTCAACTTACTCATTTTCGCTGACAGGAGTGGTCCTTGGTGTGATCTTACTGCTGTAGCCTCTGCATCTGCTTCAGGGTTTGAATAAGTTGTACATTCAGAGATGCTCTTCTGCATACCTTGGTTGTAACCAATTATTATTTGAGTGACTGTTGCATTCCTAGCTGTGCATGATTCACAGTTAAGACTATATTTTATATACCTTAGACTGAGCCTTGGTGAAATCATCCTCCCTCTAAATCAAGTTGTTTTACCTCTTTTCCCTGTAAGGCGACCTTCTGATTGGCTGTATCTCATAATCAGAAGGGTTAAACAGCAGGTAGGTGGGGCTGCTGCACATGCTCACAGTCAGAGCTCTGTGCCTAAGACGCCCACATTAAGAATATCCTGTCTCACTGATGTCATAGAGTAGAAGGAACCATATAAAAGTGAGCATTTGGAGCATATAGAGCCTGAGATATTGGTTAATACAGATTACTTGAGCATCAATTGTTTCAAAAATTTAAGTAAAACATGACATACATTAAAATCTCCACTGTTACATTCAATCTTGTTAGAAATTCCTGTCGTTCCTATTAAGCAAAGTTTTTCTCTTATGGCACACATATGTCCAAGACACAAAAACTCAACAATAGTGTCTTCCACAGTATCTCCACTGTCACAAGGGCTATGATTTAATGTGAGGACACACACTATTAATGCTTTTACATAATGATTTCTTCAGCTGCACTTAACATTTCTCTGTCTCCACCCCTTACTCCATGTGGCAGGTGCTACATCAAGCTCAGGAAATGAACAATGATGGAGATTTAATCTGAAGAACACCTTCAATAATGTGCCTCTTATCCTACGCTAAGAATTGACCTCCACTTATACACTGTATCTGCTGCTTCGACTTAGTAATTAGGTAACAAAAGAACAACAGGCAACAGTTCTGAATGTCTATGCATTTATTAAGATTGTGCAGTTAGGTCTGGAAATGTTTGTACACTCACCAAAGCTGTAGAATTTATTTCCACTTCACACAAACACTACAACTGATTTAAAAAGAAACCATCAAGATGTTATTAGAGATTTTCAGCTTTAATTCAAGGAGTTGAGTAAAAAATAAATAAATACACTGAATGTTGAGAACTTACACATGTTGTTATGCAGGGTGTTGTGTGCAGTAGTGGTGTGTATATTTATGTGTAGTGTTACTCTCTCCGATGACTTGGGTCCCGCCCCTTTCCCGTACGCTGGCTCCACTCAGCAATCAACACTGCAGTATAAAGGCTGTGGAGACAAGGTGTGCAGCCTCAGTGGGCTGGCTCTGGCAGTGCTGCAAGGTTCTCATGCTAGTGAGGAAGTGTGTTACACTGAGTGGTTGCTGTTTTTTGGCTCCTAGGTTTCAGAATGTGTGGCTTCTTTTGTTTTGTTTTTCTAGATTTTCTTGGCTTAGCTTTCTGTTAAAGCTATGTAAAAAAAAAAATCTTGTTTTATTTGGGAGTTTTTTGGTTTGATCCTCTTTTCATTTGGATTCTTTGAATTTGAAAAAACACAACACAACAAATCATCATCATTTAAACATTAATCATGTTTGGATGCCGTGGGTTTGGAGCATTCTCCATAATGTTTTGGACGAAGAAACATCTCTTGTAGTTCTGCCTCTGTATACCACCACAGTTGATGTAAATCAAACAATCAGTATGGGATTGAAGTGAAAACTTTCACCTTTAATTAATATTACATCATGAACCATTTCAAGAATTCTCCATGCTTGTTCCTAGCTGTTATTTTGGTACAAGTATGATCTTATTTTCATGTGTTAAAAGAATGATATTCCAGAACTGCTCTGTTAATCTGGCCTTCTTCCTTTTGCTGTTATGAGTAGTTTTTCACCTAGTCTTTAACCTTCTCTATGTTCTCATATAAATTCTTTTCTTTATGGCAGATGTTGATAAAGATATGGCTGCCTCTTCAATATTCTTCAGCGTTTATTTGGCTGGAGGTGAAAGAGTCCTGCCATCGTTCATCACTGAACAATTTTCTTCTGTTTTTCTTCTACAGAAGCCTATTTGACTTTCATTTACATCTGTGACTTTATAATAACAATTTTTTGTGACATGTAAGCATATTTAGATATATGATTGAGGAAAGTATGAATAAAGTAACCCATTAACAGCTGATTAGCACCTAATACTTTTAGTTAAGATTATTAAAAATCATAACTCTTTGTCTTTAAATGTCCCATGGGTAACTGCAACAAAAAGAACTCGAGCAAGACATTGTTCATTAAACAGTTCAGTGCAGTATCCTCATTGATGACAAATATTACAACAACACTCAGTGGTGGCAAAAGTATATGCATTAGTCAGTTTGATAGAAACACAGATTCTTGTGTTACAAATCCTTTTTAAAGTTGAAGTACAGATTTAACCTTGTTGCTCAAATAGAAATGAAAAAGGACAAATTCTGAAAAGTATTTAAAATATAAAAGTAAAAAGTATCCCTGTAGATAACTTTTTTAAAAGAAGTTGTTCTGCAAAACTGCATCTTATAGTATGATAAATATGAACCAAATTCCCTGTGAACAGTTTTACTTTTAGCTAGAAGACAGTTTCCTGTGTGACAAACTGTGCGCGGTGTGTATTTGCTGATGTTTGTTGAGCTGTTTGAAATGTTGCATTAAGAATTAGAAATGCTATCATTAATAGCTGACAGCAGAGTCATTCTCCTGATAAATTACTTGTAGAAAAATGCTTGGATTGGCTGAAAGTCTTCGTGTACAGCCCTGGAACTTGTCTGCTTGCTTTTCACGAGACTTTCATTATCTAATGTGCAGTGCTGGGGGTGAAAGTCGGGTGTCTATGGTTCCCTGTGTCCTCACCTAAGAAAAGCACCTGTCTGATTTTCCACTGATACCCTGGGGGTGAGAAATTAATCAGCTCAGGATCCAGTGTCCCCACAGCCACCCCTCCCTTGGCTGACCCTGACCTCAGCTTTAGCCCAAGTGACACACCATCCCTGTGGTGATCGAAAGCTCTCAACTCCTTTCGCATTAGTGCGAGTATATTTACTCAAACACTCTTAATATCGTTTTGAAGTACATGTGCTTTTCTACACTATTTCCTTCCTAACGTAAGAGACTTTAGTATGTCAACTTTAGTAAGAGACTCAATCAGATGGAAATATAGCACCGCAACACATTTAAAATCATACAAGCACAGTAGTCCCATATTTATAGCAACCAAGATTATCTAGGGTGGGTCACTGGAAGTGAGTTTGATTATATTAATGACAAGATCATAAGATAGTAGGTAGCCATAGCTAATTAGCTCGCACATTTTTAATCCAATCACATTTGAATTATAAATCCTCCATATTTTGGTTCCAAGGAGCTAAGCCTTTTTGCCATTTTTAAAAAGTGGTCTTCAGTAATAGTTGTCTTTTGAAGGCCTTTGAATGTTTTTCTTTGGCTGTTTATTACTCACTTTCAGTCCAGGCCTTGTAGCTGATCATTTTCAGAGGAATGCTTTTCATTTGTTAAGCCACTTAACACTGACCTATGAATCATTCAAGCATAGAAAGGTACCTAACTCAAGGGATGAAACAGTGTTGTGTCTATGTGTATTAGAAAACTTAGAAAATAATAAGTTTTAAATGTTTTAGACACTTTGTTACTAACATAATTTAACAAGCATAAAATATTTTAATTGGAAAAACTATCTACAGCAGATGAACTCTCTCAGAAAGTTATGTCAGTAAGAAACAGAAAAACTCCCCAACAAAGACCTGACACAGAACCTGAAAGATGTACCTTGGTCTCCAGTTGATCTTTCTGCTGTTCACTGAAGCCTCATCAGAAATGGTCTCAGTGGAAGGGTGGGGCTTCCCATGTCAAGACTTCCCATTCTTAGGGAAGGGAAACAAGGAGAAAAGGCTGAGGTATGCCACATTACACAAGAACTGGACTGAAAGTGGCAACAGGTCTGATGAAGTGATGAATCCTGTTTTTAAAAATTTTGGTTCAAATCATCAACAGTGTATCCAGAGAAGGTCGGGTAATGTAGAATAAAAGTAGACTAATGAGTGCCTACAATCATAATCTGTGTAAAACACAGTGGAGGTTCTGTCATGGTTTGGGGCTGTATTTCATCCAGTTGTGTTGGAGCTTGACAAAAATAATGAATGCAGAAAAGTATTATCAAAGTTTGGTCCACTATGCAGTGCCAACTAGAAGACACCTGATTTACAAGGATTTTTTTCAGCACAACAATGATCCTAATTTGTTGTGCTCCTGAATTTAATAACTTGCAGTGGTACACTATCAGTCATGGATTGGTCTCCTCAGAGCCTGGACCTCAACATTATTGAAGCAGAGTGGGATCATCTTAACTTAACAAAGAACAGAGGCAGCCAACATCCAAAGAAGAGTATTGAGTGCCCTTCAAGAAATGAGTTCAGGTTGTGTTGAAGAATAAAGGTGGTCAGAATAAATACTGACTTGAACTGGACAAATTCTGCATTTTATACTGTATTTACATTTATATTTACAAAATATAAAGAAATAAGGGGTGGTTCAAGATTTTTGCACAATACTTTAGTTTTTTACCATTTCATCCTTGCAGTTGTGTAAAGGCAAGAATTCTCCACAAGAACATAATGAACATAGTGAAGTTTTAGTATTAAGTATTAGTGATTTGAAACTGATATAGCATTGACAGACTTACACTGCAGTTACATTGTTACATGTTGTAGTGTTTTCGGGTTTGGGGGGGGGGAGCTCAAGGGTTGGACTTGTCACATGGCTGAAAATGAATTGTTGCACTGTAGAACAATGTAAAAGATCTTCCATTGACATCTTGAGAAATCTTGTGTCCAGCATGCTGTCAGCTTATTGAATGCACTGCCATAGATTCTGGAGGAAGAAGATGTAACAGGAGCCGTCATTCTGAAAATTTTGAACACCATGATTTTTATCAAATCTAAGTTGTCCCCTTTCCCTTCACCGATACCGAGAAATAGACTAATTCAGCATTTTTAGCTGTGACACATTCAACACCTGGCATCTTAGGTAAATAAGCATCTACAACGACAGCTGGGAATGCTTGTTGATTTGTGGAAAAATGCTAATGCGAGTCCCGTTAAACCAGATAAGTGCAGAGCAAGATTTTTCCTTGTTCATTCGTTTCAGGATTTAGGCCATTCAGGTACTCTTAATTTATCCACATAAAACACTTAATGACTGTTTTTTATGTAAGCCACCCTTAGCTTTAGTGCAGCTAAAGCAGTGTTCCCACTTAATGATGTAATGTTGGATAAGAGATGGCAAAATTCATTACGACACATGTGGACATGACACAAGTTGAGCCTCTCTCTTTTGCTGAACTGATTATGTCTTCAGGGGCTCTTGGTTCTGTCTTTGTGATGTTTATATATATTAGAGATGGTTTCTTCACAGTAAAATCAAATAATCCCTTGCATTTTCTTGTGGGTTAGCTTACATTAAGAACGAGTAGTCAGCAGATAAATTGTGACCTCATCAGAGCTACTGTGTATGTTCACACATTTTTTTTTTTTTTTTTTTTGCTTCTCCAATCTTGTTTTTGGAGCAGCGATGTGACTGGACAGTTAAGAGCTGGTCCAAAGAATTAGACATGGTTTCAGAACTGAATGAAACCAAGTGATACTAGACCAAAAACCAGATCTCATACTATCATGTAGTACACAGAGATAGAGGAGAATGAAGGTAAGATCTTTATACCGCTGTCTTGTTCTGTGTGTGCAGCTTCTTTAATGGTTGCATTTATGCGTTTACATGCATATAGAGACTGTGTGCACATGCCGCTATTTGTAGCAGGTCTAGCTCCTTGGGAGCCCACCCTCCATCTGTCGATGCTACACAGCGGAGCCCAGCGAGGCTCTAATTTTACCCTAAATTTACCAGCAGCTGACCTTTTTTTCTCAGCAGCGTCATAGATGCTCATCACTAAGCATCGAAGACTTTGTCTTTGCCTTCTCGCTCATACTGTCTACTTTACTTTCTCCCTCATTCCATCAACATACACTCAGGAGGACCATGCTCCTTAAGCACTTATGTGCTTTCACACCTACACACTCATCTGTAATGTCACCAGAATAGACATAAGAGACAGTAGATTAATGCTAAATAACAAAGAGCTTTTGGAAGTTATAGATATAATTGGACAACTTAAATGTCATGCGGAACAGGAGGTTGAACAAATATTCAAGTGTGTTGTGGTTTGACTGGTATGTTGAGGTGATGCAATAGAGGCCTGTGGCCTTGGAAAAATGAATTAACCAGTGGGGCATATGGTAGATTTTTGCAGGCATATGGTGAGATGCCATTTGCCCCTCTAGCTCGGGGCCTTTTTGGAGAAAACTGCAAGATACCATTCATAAGACTGGGTTAAGAAGCTCAGCTTTACACGTTAGAGTTGAGAGTGAAGAGGATGTGCCAGGACCATGCACTATGCTATGCTAATTTTTAAAAACATTAACTTAGTGCGGCTTCTTTTTTTTTTTTTTTTTTTTGGTATGTTGTTTCTCTAAATGGTGAATGTAGTTGATTACCCCTTTATGTTCTTATGGATGAGCAAGCTGCCAATTTTATAGTCACTAACACAGCAAGAGAGGTTTGAACTCTAAAGGAAACAGATGATCCTTTCCTCTTTAGTCCCGGAGATGCAGTGTTCATGTTTTCCAAATAATCTTAACATCTGGCTTCCTATTTGTGCGAGAAATTTTTAACCTGCATTTGTGGATGGCACGGTGAACTGGTACGGTAAAAAAATAGTAATTTCCGGATGTTTTCCTGAGAATGTGGGGTGATTTTCATGTCTGTTTTTAGTGTAGTCCCTCACAGAAATTTCTCCGGATTCTCTGAATCTTCTGATGATATTATGTACCGTAGATGATGAGGTATTCAAAGTCTTTGCAATTTTATGTTGAGGAACATTATTCTGAATTGGTTCACAATTAATAGATGCAGTTCTTGTGAACCTCTTTCCATCTTTGCTTCGGAGAAACTCTACCCCTCAAGAATTTCGCCAAAACATTTTTATAGCCACTCTGTTACTGACCTGTTGCCAATTAAATGAATTAGTTGCAAAATGTTCCTTCTTTTTATTGCCGCTTTTCTTCCCAGCCTCTTTTCCGCCCAACTTTGCTGCGATCAAATTCAAAATGAGCCAATATTTTAATGAAATAATGAATGTTTCTGAGTTTGAACATTTGATATGAGATCATTGCAGATCATTGCATTTTACTTTTGTTTCTTTTATTTCCCAAATTGTTTGGCAGTCAGGATTATGTGATAGCAAAATTTCTTCCATTCATCTTTTACCCAATTCAGGTGACTCTGGAGCCTAAGCTCCTGAAGTAAAGATTAATTTAACAATAATCCTAAATGCTGGCATTGCTTATTGTTCCCACATGCCAGGGCAGCATGTTGGTAAAGTGGTTAGCAAGCCTGCCTCATAGCAATAGAGCTGTGTTTCAGTCAGCTGTTTTTTGCACAGGTGTGGAGAAGCAAAAGATGCCTTTTCAGTTAATTAAAAAACAACAGATTATCACCTTTCACGTTTTCACCAACTATTTAATTATCTCAGCTCTGTGGATTCAGATTGTTTTTGCAAATCAATATTTGCTCTTCCTAATTGTCCGTTTTAGAGTAGATAAGGACAGGAGTACAGTTCAACAATATTCACACCCATATATCCCTTGGCGTTGGTGTGGTAATACCAATTGTTCTCAACTTTGGAGCTTTTCAGGTTAGGTTCAGCGTTGCATGGCAGTAGCTGATCGCTAGGCCACGGCAGTGTCGTTGCGTCAGCTTTATTCTCCGCTGAGGCTTTACGCTAATTCACTGCATCCGATCCTCCAGCAAGGCGCTCAATGGCCCCGCTCACTGGCTCCAAAGGCCAAACATTTCTCCCTTTGTTCCCTTGAGAGAGGCCGGATTTAAAGGGTTGGCAAGGGAAGGGAATGATATTCAGCAATTTTTTTTTCTTTTTGGATTGCTATTGTTGAAGTGAGTGAAGTTCACCACCACTTTTAAATCTTTAGCGACAATCTGGTAGAGTAGCGTACGTAACTAATAAGAATGTGTATTTGTGTATCACTGACCTGGGATAAGACACAGGGATTCACTTTGGCTTTGGTGAGAGATTAGTCTTTTTTAGTTGCTATCCCTCTTTAACAGCTCTCACTGTGGGCGTGTGGATTCGAAGTGAGAAATAGACCGAGGCTGTGTGAAAGCCAGCCCTCATTTTAGTTATGGGAATCACGTAATGTTGAGATACAGATTTATCAGGTACACTGATTCATATCAATCACTCGTTTTGAACTACAAACACACACATTACTAGAGACTAGGTTTATGCTGATGAAATATTGATCCCATAAGAAAACATTCTCACTGTTTAGTATGTTTTGTTCCTGTGTTGAGTATATGTCATTTTTCTGACTCAGTACTCAATGTGGCACTTAAGCAAAAAAATCAAATAAAACAAAACAAAACTGGCATTTTGAAATATTATTAATGTTGTTCAGCAAATCACAGCATGCTGAATAATATTTGGAGCTGAATAACACACACACATACACATATATACACATATATACATATATTGCAACCATGTTCAAGTACAAGTTACTATCTTTGAAATGGTTCTTTCAAAAACGAGGTCCAGATCTGTGGAGCCAGTTGCCATCTTCATAGTGACTTGAATGCATCAAGATGGCAATTAAATGGAGTCAATGCTATCATTGTGGTATCAGTTTGTGATTGAATGTGTTTAAGTTGGCAATTACCTTCAATCTGCAATCTATACGGCCATCGACTGGAATAAATCGTCAAAAATCGTGAATCTGTTCTAAATCTTTTGCCACCTACATAAACAGAAATTCATATTAACCAGTCAGTTTCAGAGTCCTGCCAGAATCTCATAGATCTGAAAAAGAAATTCAAAAAATTTCTCCACAATAATGACAAAGTTGGTGCAAAGTAGTGATTTAATTGCAAAATTACATTGTTGCTTGGCAGCCTTGGTTTTATAAAGGAGTATTACCAGGATACAACAACCAGTCACCGGTGCAGACTGACCCAGCTGGACTGACCTGTAAAGTTAACTTGCAATCAAAAGTGGTGGGCCAGAGATTAGGGTGTTGCTACTTTCAGTTGATCTGCAACAGCCACCGTTTATTTACAGTAGTGTTAATTGAGCCATTAAATAGTTGCTATTTAAGACCTTTACACAACAGAAAAATAAAATTAGTTCAATTAAATCACTGCATTTGGCAACAAGTGCACTAGTGACTCAAATTGCCCGCCGGGACTGAATGCACAATGATATGAAAATAGTAAGGTATTACTCTTTTACCTCAGACACAGAGCTAGGCACTGCTCAATTTGAGTAGTGTCAATCTGAAATTATTTTCCTGTCTGCTCAGATGTGGTCCCAACTCTCCTAACAAGAGCTCAAACTGTCCCGCTGACAATTTGAAATATGTACGAAAGCGGCCGTGATACAGCTTCAACTCCTGGATCAAACCATGAAATGTTCCATGCTGCTCATGACAGTTGGATGGACCCAGAATCTCAGTTTCTTACTTTTCTTGTTAACAGTCAGAACCAGCTCATCATGGCTTAATATTGACTTCATCTGTTTTGACAGTGTGTTTTTAAAGGGCGAATTTTCTGTAAAAACGCAATAATTTAGCCTTACGTGATAAGTTTGGATGCAGAAAATTCAGGATTTCGTGATGTTTTTTCGCAACACGTTCAGTGTGAAAAAAAAATGCTACAACAATTTTAATGACCAAAACCTGAGCACAGACTTCTTGGACAGGTTATTAGTACAATGCATAACTGCACAGAGGGTCATGTTATTTGTGAGGTAATATCATTAAAATGCTCCAAAATATAAAAACACCACAATCACAGTTTAGGGTTTCAGTTCAGTGGCTTGATTAAACAAACGTGAAACCTCGCAGACATCTACCAACTGCAGTCATTTGTGTCAGCATTCATTTTTCACTCACAGCGGTGTAATCGAGCCCAATTTTTAGCCCTAATACAATCTAAACGACAGCTTCATTATTTAGCCCTGGAGGATGGCGTTTGGAAACTGATGAACAGTTCACACAGCCATAAACAATTCCTCAAATGGATTTAGGTGTAAAGTTGTAGCTTTTGAGCTTTCTTTAGATGACTTGCATTTAGTTTTAGTGCGTCTAATCTCGTGACTTTAAAAACCTAAAGCTGCCCACTCATAATATTATCCAATTCAGGAGACACTGGGAGGGGATGCTCTCATTACAGCAGTACGCCTCCTGAGTGAGCCCTCCTGTCACCATGAGGTTCAGACCCACAGCACTATGAAAGAAAAGGTGCAAACTGCCACTCAGCACTCTTCTCTATTACACTGATGGGGAGAGCTTCTTATTAACCTGACAACACATATGTCAGTAAGATTAGGGCTGAGAGTACCCCCTGAGGTTTGTCACACCTGTAACCCCATCTCATTCCTACTAAACATTTTACCAAAGTTAACACTTTGCTATAATTAAGTAAAAGCTGTTTCTATGAACTATTGGCCTGATACAGTGTCACGCTGATCTTTACGCTTGTTTTCACAAAATTTGTGTTTCAGAATTCAGTCCCAGTTAATGTAATAATCTTTATCCTTGTTCAGTGTCGAAATCACTGATCAGGCTGCCTTATTCCTGACAATAATTCAGGCTCACAGAGATTGTTTTGCCCAAACACTACCTCCTACAAATAAATGTAATTTTGTGTTAGGGCGCTCACTCTGGCTGCAGCACAAGTGTCCTACACCTGCAGTGTTATTCACTGTGTTGCATCACATCTTTACCAGGCAACAGAAGTAGAGGACAGGAAGATCACAAGTGATGATGCTTCATGCTTTCATTTTTATGGACTTCTCTTATTTTTGGGCACACAAAATACCTCAAGTGGCTCTGTACAGTGACCTCAGTGTCTAGGCAATTAAGGCATGACAGATGGAGCTCACTCATCTTGCCTGTGGTTCCTGAAATTATTGGTTCATGTAAAGAATGACACATTAAATCAATGATAACCTATTTAAGTAATATCCTGGTCTATTTCATAGCGACTGAGCTTTAGATAGTCACCAAACAGCGATGAAATATTTTCTTTAAAAATACCCAGAAGACAAAAATAGATTATTATTAGGATAGGATTGGCAAATGGAAGAACAATGCAACATGGACATAGGATAAACAAAACAATACAAATCAGAAATAAAAAACAAACAGTATGCTATTAATTATGTGTTTTTAATATGTCATTTCCCCATTTGGTTTCCACAAAATGTCTGTATTTATTCTCTTTTTAATGTCTATTTATTTTGTTAATTTCATTTCTCCATATTAAATGTTGTATGAGCTTTTACGTTTTTGCATATTGTTGCTCTGTGCTCATACAGAAATAACTATGATGGCAGCTGGAAAATTGACCATTTAACCTTTCAGTAACTGGAAACAGTCCTCTAATTACTTTAATTGGTTGGTGAGGAAAAGGGTGTGGTGGCACCCTGATCACTGGCCTCTCACTGTCCTCTGAGCATCATCACCTCAGCTGCCTCATCACCCAGGACCACTCTATCCGCTCGGATTGTGTTTCACCAGTCTGCGTTTCATATCCGCCCCTTAACCCACCAACAACCCCATAGGAAAGTGTTTCTGTATGAGCAGAAGACCTGATTATTTTACGGACTGATAACTGATTTTGTTCATGTGTTGTGGCATTTGAAAGTGAAACCAAAAGTGTACCAAAATGCAACAATTGTCGCCTCAAGGCACTTTATATTATAAGGTAAAAACCCTACAATAATACAGAGAAAACCCATCAATCAAGCACTTGGCAACAGTGGGAAGGAAAAACTCCCTTTTAACAGGAAGAAACCTCCAGCAGAACCAGGCTCATGAAGGGGCAGCCATCTGCTGTTGGGTTTTAGGGGAGAAAGAAAGGACTAAAGATAGACTGTCGAAGAGATCCAGAGATCAATAAATGCAGAAAGAAATTGTTATAGCTGCCTCCCCTTTTTCTCCATTATTAACTCTAATAGTTCTTTCTGTAGCACCAATAACAATACTCTCACTTCCATTTGATCTCAGCTGATTTGGTATTCAGATGAACTGCTGACCCTTTCTGACACCAAAATGAAAGTGTAAAGAAAAACTAGAGGCCATTGTCTTTTACAACAAGACATTTCTCCAGACTCTTAGAGCTAACGGCGAGGCACTTTTTGAAGTAACAGAGGCAGGAGGGGTGCAAAGGAGAAGCAACAGTGTACGTTGCTGTCAGTCTAGCTTATTGTCAGGGCCTCTACAGTGAGTCTCCGAGGCAGAGCACCAGCAGAGAGGTGACACTCCCAGGACATGCAACCTTTTCCCAACAGTCACCCTTGGACTGCTCTCTCCACCGGAGAAGTCGTTTACGTCTTATTGATCACCTTGTTTTTTGCATCATCTTCACAGTGGGCATGGAGCAGTAGATTACAGTGTCATGCATGTTTTGACAAAGTGTATAAGGCCCTAGCGCTTATGACCCACTTTCACCCAGTGACTGGGTGTGAACTCGCCTCATTCAGCTGCAGTCAGCATGTGTACTGCTGGCAGAGAGAGCAATTAAATGTTCCAAAGTGAGAAATTTTGCAGTTG
The DNA here is from genome assembly GCF_036321145.2 of Pelmatolapia mariae. Taxonomy (NCBI): domain Eukaryota; kingdom Metazoa; phylum Chordata; class Actinopteri; order Cichliformes; family Cichlidae; genus Pelmatolapia; species Pelmatolapia mariae. The sequence goes on along the minus strand of NC_086234.1, from coordinate 19,654,813 downwards.
TTAAGAGCTGAGAGTAACACCCATTTTCCAAACACAAAATGCCTTTTTGTTGCTTTGAATCATGGTGTCTTGAGGTTTTCTTTTTCTGGTGGATTTCCCTGTTCATGGGTGGTGCAAACTGCTCTTCATTCTGAAGCGCTGACCTTAAGCGTCACAGTTTGTGTGGATGAAGTGGTGTGTGACTGTAATGTTGGGGTGTTTTCACTTAAAAGAAATCTGAGTGATCCTCAGATATTTTCATTGAATGTATATAAAAAAAATCTGTAAAATCTTTCATTAATTTGTGGATTTCTAGTTTGAAATCTTTTTTTAATTCTTCATGGTATGCAAGAATTAAGGCCAAATTCTTCAGCGATTTTGGTCCATATTGAGATGATAGCATCCCCAGTGTTGGGAAGGTTACTTTTAAAATGTATTCCACTACAGATTACAGAATACATCGTGCCCAAAATGTAGTTTGTATTCCTTTAAGTTACTTAATGTGAGTAAAGTTTTCTGAATACTTTGAATTACTCGATATATTGTCATGCTTTTTACAACTACATGAATGTACTATTGCTGTGTGATTTATTACTATTACTGAAGGCTACTCGCTACCGAGCTAACATTGTTAGCTGGCGTTAGCTGAGGCTAGTTCATAGACTGCAGACTGTTAGACTTGATGGATAGCATTAACAACCTGCTAGCTGCAAATAATCATGTGCCTCATGTGCAAATCTTAATATAAATGAGTAACATTAGGGTGGACATTAGGTAAGGCTGCACTTTTTGCAGTGATCTCATATAAAAACTATTTCTGTATCAGTAATATGTTTTCTTACTGTCTTCTTTCAGAACCTCACATGATTATTTGCAGCTAGCAGGTTGTAATGCAGCCTTCATTAATAGTAATGAATCACATAGCAATAGTACATCAAAGTTATTGAAGTGGCACATAACCTAGGTAGCTACTACAACCACAACAAGGTAGTTGCAGTAGGCTAACATTATATATATATTTTTAAAGAACTTAGTTCCAGATGTTACTTTAGGTTGGAGGTTATAGTATTCTGACGCTGAGAACAGCTTGGTTGCTGGCAAATACAGTTTGCATTGCAAGGTCAGATTTCAAAGGGTTTCCGGCAATGCGTGGAATTACCAAAATTAGAGAGGGGATAGCCTAACATATGAAACAGGAAAATACCACTGTGTAATCCATTTATTTCAACAAAGTAACTGTATTCTAATTATCACCTCTTTAAGCTGTAACTGTAACGGAATACAGTTACTCTTATTTTGTAATGCTGGTACACTTATTCCGTTACTCCCCAACACTGAGCGTCATACAGTTGCTGCACAACACATGTTTAAATGATGTTCAGTGGGTACTAAGGGACAAAAGTGTGCCAAAAAAATATCCCTTACACCATTAGCCTGGATGTTGATTCAAGGCAGGATAATTACATGTGTTTACATTCATTCTGACCCTACTGTCCAAATGTTGTAGGAGAAATCAAGACTTGTCAAGTCAGACAACATTGTCCAGATTTAGTAAGCCTGTGTGAAGTATTGATACAATTTCCTGTTCTTAGCTGAGAGGGGAGGCATCGGGTATGGTTTTATGCTGCTGTAGCCAATATGCTTCAAGGTTCAATGTGTTGCATGTTCAAAGATGCTCTTCTGCTGCTCTTCAGTTACTGTTTCTTTCCTACCAACTTGGAGCATTCTGACCATTCTCCTCTGACCTCTGACCGTTTTCTCCAAGAAAACTGCTGCTTGCTGGATATTTTCTCTTTTCTGGATCATTCTTTGTAAATCCTAGAGATGGTTGTGTGGAAAATCCCAGTAGATCAACAGTTTAAGAAAGACTTGGAATCTGGCACATCATCAACATCCATGATGGCACGTTCAAAGTCACTTAAATCACCTTCCAACTTTTAACTTGACCAGGTTGTGTTGACCATGTCTGCATGCCTAAATATACCGAGATGTTGCCATGTGATTGATTAGAGATTTGCCTTGCTGGCAGGAGTATTTTTCTACTTTAGACGAGTTTTGCATTATAGTGCAATACATTAATGTAACATACAATTACTGAGAAAGTCTGAATGTTAGTTATAAACAGTGTGTTGTGGCTGGCACCTGTCTGACGATTTGAACAGAGACCTTTTAACACAGTAAAGCTATTTGCTGTTATAATATTCAGACGCACAATTTTTTTTGTCTGTCTGGGTCTTCTGTATTCCCCACAGCCTTTGCTTCAGGGAACATCTAATCAACTGCGGTGTAATTGGAGCTGTGCTAAGACGATCTGCAGGAGAGGAACGTCGGCACTAATCACACACACATGCACACAGGAACACACACGATGTGAACTGTGGCACTCTGGCAAGAGCAATTATTACTTCATCACTGGCACCTTTGGCTACAATAGAGAGCGGCCTGTCCACAGGGAGATGGGAAGTCTAATAAGATGCTGTACATTTTCTCACTTTTTCACCTTGTAACCTTTAAGAGAGTGTATAATTATCTAGACTTTTGTGGTCTTTTCATTTCTGCGTTGTAAAGTTTTTATCAGTTCCCACAGTGAAAGCATGTGTTCTGTCCCATCACATCTTCATTTGCGTATTGTAAATGATTTCTGTCTTGACTGATTTGAAAAGTGCAAATGTGTGCAGTGTCATTACAGAGTCAGTCGTTTTAAACTGTGTTTTTTCTCCTTTTTTTCATCACTCATCAGAGTGGCTTCATATTTGTGACTTTGTGCTTGTGGTGCTGTATATGACCTTTTCTAAATTTATTCGCACAGAGAAGGTAAATATGAAAATTGCTAGAACATGAAAATGCACACAGGTTAGCTTACTGTTGTCAGGTGATAGATGCATTTGTTGGTGAACTCTGATCTGCAAATTGTTTAAGACTTTTTAGCCATCTGTTTTAATAAAATGTGGCCTCACTGGCGACTTCAGTGACACATTATCAGTCAGTCTGGACCTGACCTAAAGAAAACTTCAGTATATGTAATATTAATCGAGCTAGGAGTCAGTTTAGGTTAGTGATGCAGTGCTTTTCTCCTTATGAAACCAACACTGACTGGATAAGAGCATATTGACAAAACACGAGGACCTGTCCCTGAGATTAGAGCACCACTACATGTAATTTACTTTACTCATATTTAAAGCTGATCGGCATGTTATTAATGTTTGGAGTAGTAAACACTAAATGCTATTTGTAATATTGTCTGGTTTGTCTGTGTTTCTTCATCTGCATCTCAGAGATGGAAACTGAAAACCTGTGAAAATGGACTGAACAGCTTGTCACCGTCAGCTGGCGCTGGATGAATGAAGTCTTTGAGGAGTTTTTTGGATTCATTTAGCAGCAATCGAGTATCACCGAGCTGTGCGTCTGCTGGGCTGTCGAGTAATTCCACTTTACTGACTCAGACAGATGTAATTTCTTCCTGCTTTTCTCTCTCTCTCGCTCGCTCTCTCTTCTTTTCTTTTTTTTTGAAATCCAAAATGGGGTGTCACTTTGTGTTTGTGCCTGTATCCTCCCTGAGGAATGACGAAGTGCTTCTATAAACCTCAGCACTGCTGAGTGTGCGGCTGTCCAGCAAAGTAACCACCGCGCTGTCAAATAAGTGCGAGTCCCCAAGTACGACAGGACTTTGAGTATGTTTCAGGGTCAGTGGCTTTCTTCTTCTTTAGCCATAACTGAAGCTGGGTCAAGCGCTCTAAGGATCTCACTTATTCTGTCAAAAGGTTTTAATTACAACCTGGAGTAAGTACTTATTTAAAGGTTCTAATAAATAAAAGTGTACAGACAGATCAGCGAGTTATAGCTTCAAGTGTTACGCAAGAAACACTAAAGCATACAAGCCAATGTTTAACAGCACAGGTAAGCCTTAGCAGGTTTTCCTTGTTCTTGTTTCTTTTTCTTAAAAATTGCAAATAGTTGCCATCTGCTTCTTGGACACCTGCTACGTTTTTATGAATGTTGGTTACTCCAGCCAGTGCCCAGGGGCGGTTTGTAAAAGAGAAATCATCAAAATGCATGTGAAGCTGGGTAGCGCTGAGTTCATACTAATGATGTAATGATGAGTTCTGTCTGCAAGTTATTAGGAAATGACACTTGAATGCAAATCTAAAATCTGACTTGAAATGATTGAACTTGTTCGTTGCTTTAGTCCATATATTTAAATGCTGTTTTCATGTTGTAGTAATTCATCAGAGCACAACTTTTTCTAGTCAATGAATCAAAGCTTCATTGATGCTGTGTATAGATCTGTGATTAAGCTCACAGCTGCCAAGCAGGATTAGTCTTCCTGTGCTCCAGCTCCTGTCCATTTCTTTCTAATCAAGCTATCTGATCTTATTACTTCACTAATTAACTCCAGCCAATGGTATTTTTAGTATCTAGGTCAGCCTTGTGTCCATATGACCTGTTTGGACTGGCTGGACACACATTAGTAATAATGTGTGATTAGTTTGATATGAATAAATGGCAGCTTTTTTGGATTAATAAAGATGATTAATGATTCAGCCTGTTATAAATTCACAAAACCTGTTAGAAAGAAACACCTTTTTCATGGTGCTTTGGCCAAAAACACTACAATCGTGGACGAGAATGAATCCAAATATCCCCACAAATCACTTTCATTGTTTGATTTTTATGAGGTTGTATCTTTTTGTGCTAAACAATATTTTTATTGCCACTTAAATACTGCAGTGACCTTCCAGAGGACGCGTCTTTTCAAACAGCTGAGAGGCAGCCTTAAGAGTGATGTGAAATGACAGCAGGGATCACCACTGACCTGCCCACACAGGCAAACATCCAGCGCAACAACTTTCCTCTGAGAAATAGTACCAGTCTCGTAATCTCACAGTTAAAAAAATAAATAAATAAATAAAAACGTTCTTTTACCTTTGTATCTACTAAGATTCTAGCTCAGCCGTGTGCTCACAAAACAAATCAAACTTTAAGACAACAAGTAAGTGATAGGAAGCCTTAATAATGTGGTATAATAAATCCCTGTGGTTGGAATAAATGTGGTTTGAAGACTGCATCACATGGCACCAAATATTTATTAGTGGACCTTCCTGCCATTTGTTTAAAGGTACAATGTGAAAAATCTCACCACTAGATGTCAGTAGATTGCAGATTTCTGAGCTTTTTTCAGACTCCATGTGTCAAAATGACAGTTTAACATAATTTATTCCTTCAAGTGACAAGGATAGCTTTAAAAAAATATTTTTGTCATAATAAAATAAACCTTTCAAAGGCTACTAGTAGAACTAGCTGTAGCATTATATCCGTGACTGTGCTTCATTCAGCCAAGAGAGATCAAAAACATTACATTTGGACTGTTTGGTTGAATTACCTGTCGAGCAGAAAGCAGCTAACTTCAGTGTCACGTTTAAAATTCTTCTCTCTCTGCAAGTCCTTCCATCTGGAAAATGCTACTTTTTATCCCTACACCGGTCGCATTGCATGTTGAATGGGATCCTTCTTGGCGGATGAAAACAGACAAAGTTGTGCAGACACAAATTAAAATGTGGCTCCATTTTAATTCTGAGTTCATGAGAACATATCAATTTGCTGAAAGTGTAATTACACACTAACAATGCATGTTTATGAGCGTAACATTGTTTGTACTATTAAATAACCCCAAAATATAAGTGTCTGCAACTTTAAACTTATTAATCATATACTTATTAATTGTATGCAAATATTTGGGCAACCTTGTTTTTGATTATTGCAGATTTCAAGCTCAATAATTTTATTCTTTGACGCTCATAGAGTAGCTTCAAACATTTCACAGTTCAAAATAATTCTTGTTTATCTTATAGTGTCGCATCCTGTGTCTGAAACAGGCTGTTTTTAGCTCCTCTCGAGAGTCAAAAGTCATCTTTCGTCTGATTGGCTGCCCCGTGTAAACAGAAGTTTTGTGCAGCAGGTGGGAGGGGTTTGTGTGCTCTGAGCTAAGGGTGCAGGTCTGCACTGACCATAGTAGCCGTACAGAACCAAAAAAAACTGCCTCCTCTTTAAACTGTTATTAGTTTGTGGGGACTATATATACTGACTGTATTGTTTGAAACTTTGCCTTAACTTTGTTTTTTATGAAAATCCACCAGTAGAATATATGAGATTTGATAAAAAAAATTGTGAGAAGTGCTCCAGAAAACCTTACAACCTCACACTGAAGATAATTTTCTCATGCATCTCTGGTCCATTTTCAGCGCAGCTGCTATTTTTAGATCTCTCACTGGAAGTCCCATTATAACTCCCTGTACTTTTAGCTCTGCATAGGGCACTGGATCTCCTCTAGTATGGCAGTGGCGATTCTTCAAAACGCACCTGTCTAGGTGAAATGACAGAGAAGTAGATCTGTAGAGTAGTGAGTGAAGGTTGTGTTTTCAGTGCATTGCTTCCTCCCAGCATAAGATGGCAGCGGTATACACCACGTTTCTAATCATTTCCTCTGAGCCTTCCCCTCAGACCTTCCCAGGACGTTTCAGTAACATTCCATGCTGACAGTTTCAGGATCTTTTCCCAGTGTACAGTCTGATGAATGCTGAAAAAAATTAGGAGCGTTCTCCTGCTCCCCACCTGACACCCTGCTTTCGGGCTGTGGACTCGTCAACATCGTGGTCGTCACCAAAGAGCCATCTCTTCTCAAAAGCAATTATCCTGCACATGAAATTCAGACCTCTTTGATAAACAATATTATGTTTGTGCTCTGTACAGGTTTGAAATCTCAGAGGTACAATGTAATTGGTTAGAATGGGACACCCTGGAAGCGATGCAAATTACTGCAGCAATACTGGAAGGCTTTTGATTTTTATGGTCTGGTTTTCAGAAGATTTCCATGGCTTATCATAAAAATCTAATTGCTTGAAAGTAAGAGTGCATTACAAGTGAGTTGAAGAATTGTATACACCCACTGGACACTTGGGTACATCTTTCCATTACTAGGTTAGAACCCCTTTTTCTCTTCAGAGTGGCCAATTTCTGACCTTACCATCTGAATGTTTTAGCAGAAATTGAGACTCATCAGACCAGACAGCTTTTCTCCAGTCTTTTCTTGTCTAATTTTGGTGAGCACATGTGAATTGTAGCCTCAGTTTCCTGTTTTTAGCTAACAGGAGTGGTCCCCGGTGTGGTCTTCTGCTGCTCGAGCTCATGTGCTTCAAGGTTTTTTGTATCATACAATCAGAGATGCTCTTCTGCATACTTTATTTGTAGCAAGTTATTATTTAAGTTACTGCCTTCCACCACAACACAGTCTTGCCATTCTCTGACTTTTTTCACCCAGAGAACTTTTCTCATTTTATTTTCTGTGGGAAAATCTCTGCAGATCAGCAGTTTCTGAAATACTCAGACCAGCCCGTCTGCCACCAACAACCATGGCACATTCAGAGTCACTTAAGTTACTTTTCTTACTCATTCTGTTGCTGCTATTTGTGTTAATGAGCAGTTCACTTTATGTATTTAACAAAATGGCCAGTTAGTTTCAGTTTAGTCTATTTGATCTCCTCTCTATACTAAGTTTTGCACTGCACCTTGTAAAACGCTGACCTATTTCTCATCAAATTGTAGGTACTATGGAGGCTATGAAACTCCATTGTTTTTTCCTGTTATTTGTGATACTGTAATTTTACAGCACTATATTGATAAATGCTATATATATAATATACTCAACTTGGAAGCATCAAAATACATTATTGCATGTCCACAATGTTAACCTACAAACAACAGCATAGTTGCAGTGAGCATGAATGTGATTCTGTTTTAAATGCATAGCTGTGAATTGTTAGTCTTCCTACTCATGGTGAGTGTTTTCTCAACCACGCTCTCTTTGTCTGCTTTACAATCGCACTCAGAATGAATCATCTACCACTCTGAGTGCATTGTTTCTGACCAGGTTACCAGCTGCCCCGGCACTGGTGCTGTACCAACACAAACACCAAGCTGAACCTCATATCTGCCGCCGTCATTCTGTGAGTTTGCACCCATTGCCCTTATTTTTGTTTAAAATGGATTCATCCACAGGTTATGAACAGCAAATGAGAATCCCATTTCATTCTGAATACACAACCATAACAACACACTGACAAAATAAAAAGCGTTTTTTGTATTTAACATGTAAAAGGACCAATGAGATGAATAAAGGCTGGGAGAGAGCATAGTTCTGTCAAAATGACTAATGCTTCCTCCACACTTGGATCCAGTTAAAAGTATTGTTAATGAGGCTATTAGTAATCTTTAAGAATGTAAATCCAATTAATACTTGATACTGGAAAATTTCTACATTTCATTCCATTCCCCTAAACTAAATCTGTGTTTTAGGCTACAAATTAGTCATTTCAATCACTGAACCCCCCCCCAAACATTTCAGTCTGTTCACATTCTTATGTGATAGCTGACTTTCCACCAGTTATTAGATATATTCTAAAATTAAAAAGCCAGATGAGTGCCTACTCCCTCGTAACAAGACATATTTCAAAGATGTGCAGAGGATCACATGTTGAGACGTTAAATTTCACTTGCTGGTGCTCACTAACGCCTCGGAAGAGGGAGTATGACTGGTTAGGTGGAGCAGTAGCACTGAACATGGCTGCAGTTAGGAATGCATGCATGCAAGCACTACTGTAAATTTTGATGCACCACTTTTTATGTCTGTAACAACTTTTGCATCCCCACTGGTGTCTTCCTCCTTTCATTTCTCTATCTGGATCGCAAACGTGTGGACACTTGTTTTTCAGAAGGAGATTCCAGCTCCGGTTACCACACTGACCACGCATCACCATCACCTGAAACCCATGCCCTACAGCCACCAACCTACAAGCTTCTTTTGTCACTTTCACTGAGCTGTGCGGTGAGCTCCCCTATATATATTTCGTCTGGCAGAAGGTGTGAAGCACCACCTAAAGCCTCACTTATCAGTAATGAGTGCAAACAGGTGATGGCAATTATTTCACAGTCAGACAGTTTTAAAATAGGAGCCAGAATAAAAAATGAATTCCGCAAATCATGAAAGACTGCATTAAAATACAGCATGTTATAAAAAGAAATGTGCATTAAACGTGTCCTAATCAAGCAGCCTATCATGTTGCGCTTAGCACTTCCCATTCATTTGTTTTTCCACCAGCTACATTGAGGAGGTTGAGTTTCCTGTCATGGCTCCCAGTGGTCATGGTTGCCTTGCATCCCTGCAGCGAGCTGTCTGGCTAGCAAACCTTTTTCCATTTTTGCCTGATGAAGCTGGTGCTGGCTGAGCCTTTCATTGAAACCGTCTCCTCACTTTCACCGCGCAGTGCTGAGATACTCTGGCACGCTGCCCCTCAAGCCTCTTCCTCCTCCTCCTTCTCTTGCCCCCATTGCTTTGTGTCTGACCACCGCATCCAAAACACACACACCCACGCAACACCACCCCTCCCGAGGAGCTACAACAGTGCTCCATCCAGCAAAGATGTAAACTAAGCTAGCACAACACCAACACACCCTCCTCCATTATTCATCCACCGCCTTTAATGAGTTTTCCATCCACCTTCATGCATTTCCCACAATTAAAATTATTGTGTTCAATCACTTTAATTGAACTTTATCAACGTGTTATGCTGCAGTAAGTGGTCTTTTGTGTAAAGCAGCATGAATGGAGCGTGGCAGAATGGCATAATGGGCCAAAGAATGCAAAATGAGCATACATTTTTGGGCAGATAGGGTGCTCTAAAAAAAACAGCATCAGCAGCAACGTGCAGAAGTGAAGCAGATTTGTCTTTCATATTCTTATTTATCTCTCAGAACTAATTATGTTCAGTTAGGAGTTTGATCACTTAACAAAAACCGTGCCCTTCCGAGTGTCCCCGTGACATTCCCAGTGGTCTGATCAAATCTTGTGAAAATTAATTTGAGAGTTAATCCTCCTCTGTGACCCTCTTTTGCTTTTACACTAAAAGGGCTGATCTAGGTTTTCGTTATGGTTCCAGGCCAACAGATCGTGCGTCAATCACACAGATAATATGCTTGTTTACATACCCATGATCATGAAAAGGGTGCCAGCTAAATATTTGATGGCTTCTTCAAGTTACTCAGAGCCAGTCAGCCTGTGACCCAACACTAAAGTTGGATCCTGGCACATACAGTCATTGTTAAACACCTCTACAGGGCACTGGTTGACATTTGTGGGCACATGACTGGTTAGCAAATAATATAAAGCACTCTCAGGTTTGTGCTCTGCTCTCTGTTATTGTAGTCATGGACACAATCATGGCCCTCAGCAAGCACTGGTCCTCAGTGCACTTAGCTCATCCATGATGAGATATTCTGCCACAATATATGAGGTGTTTATATTCACCAATTTCTTCAATATCCAATCATCACCCACTCACCCCTATTTCCACCTTTACTTGCAGTCGCGTTCCCCTCACACACCCTTCTCAAGGCGTGCTCATAGATGGTCTAAACGAGCATCGTCTGCACTCGCCGCGCTGCAGGCATTCAGTAATACTCACTACACTACTCGAGTTAACCCACACACACCTCATTCCGCCTCCTCTGATCGCAAAGTAGCTATCCAATGAGCAGAGACAATATGAAACGTATCGTCCAAACAAAAGCCAAGAGAAACACAAAGAGTGAGTGGGACGGGAGTGAGCAAGAGAGCTGGAAATGAGACAAAAGTCTGTGACAACATGAAAAGCCAATTAAGTGCTTCGTCATGACAGAACATCTCATCCCTTTATTGTACATATTGTGTCGCTCTGTAAGACATTAAATGAAAATACCAAGTCGGTACCAGACAGACACCTCTCACTGATAAATGGTCTTCATTGAAGGTTTACCTCAGGCTTTTTTTTCCCCCCACGCTGTCTGTTAAATTCAAAGATGACTCTAATGATACATTTTAAAATGCTTTGATATGCCGTGACAAAGCTAAGATCTCATTATCTGCAGAAATGTCTCCATTGTTAATGTTTCAAATGGAAGTTAATAATGATTACATGCACAAAAAAAAAGCCATAAGATGTGGCGTGCATATGTAAAACTATGAGGAAATTACTTTAATTTAGCCATAAACTATTGCACTCTCTGCACCATACAAATGGGTATAAGTATGTAGATGTTGTCTTGTCATTTCTAACCATTTGATAAACAGAGTGTAGAATATTATTGAGGAAGAGAAACCCTAAACAATGTGTCATGTTATGGCTAAAACCCTTGTATAAAGTGCCAAACACAACCTGTAGTGCAGGAGACCCTGGTTTGGTAAAGGGTGGATATGACATATGAGTTAATGTACACTGATAGGACACTTTATTAGGTACAGCATTGAGTTGTTCTCCCTTTGAGCTCAGAAGTGCCTGCTGGCATTTTGCTCAGAGAGTCTTGTCCAGATTGACATGAAAGCATCACACAGTCTCTGTAGGTTTATCAAGCTGCACATTTGTGATGCGCAGCTTCCCATTCCTTCTGCATATTTAGTTTTAATGCCTTTGTATCAGCTAAAAGCAGTTTAGTGTATAAAATAAATAATTATTCACAACAACACTTTGAGTCCACTGCCTTTTAAAATTTATTATATGGCTCTGATGGAGCATTAGTCAAATCAAGAACTAAGAATGACTTAAATCAAATCAAATGCACAACGACATCTGCAAATCTACTTTTTGATTCAGAGACCACCACGACAAAAGCAGTTGCAGCTGAGCAGCAAATGCTGAAGCATTATATAAAAGAAGTCAGTTGAATAGCTCTCAGTAAGTCAGGATGTTAAGCTCAGTAGTGTCTCTCCTTATAAACCTCAGAAGAGATGACCTGCCATTAAAGTGGCGCAGCTGAATTCACCTTAACTCGTGTGTTTTGACTACGTTTGTAAAGTGAAAACAAGCTTGATATTTATTTAATGACGGTTCAAGTGTTGTCGGGACGGCAGATAATGTGATCCGCGCCAAAGCATCAAGGCAGGTTAACAAAGTAAGACGAGGAGATAGATTTCCCCATTTACAAGCATCTAATTACCTTTATTGTAGGCCCTTAAATACAACATTAGATCTCCACCTCCTGCATTATTCTTTACCCTATCATTTCCCCTTTTCCTGCTCCCACTGTTTCTCGCACCATATTTCCCCCAGGGTCTCTCTGAAACCCCTAAATAATGCACGGCGACTGAAGGGCTGAAAGGGGTTCTGTGATGGATCACTTGCCTCTTTCTGGAGCTCATGTATTCTTCTGGTACTGAAGCAATGACACCGTTCTCAGGTGAATCTCTAAATATCTATATTTACACCAGACAACCTTTAATAAGAACCACTCTTTTTTCTTTGTTCCACTTTTTAGTGTGGTATCACTGCTAAAATGGGTCGTACAACAGGTTTGGGATTTTTAGGTTGAAGGTTTTGAATTTATTTATTTAAAAGGGACAGTGCAGTTTAACATAGTTCAGGTGCAAGACATGAGACTGATGTACCGCACATAGGTTTATAGCTACTGCTAATTTTCAACAATTGTCCCTTGTTGGGCTTACAATCTAAATAAATACATATTACAATAAAACATACATTTTCATAAAACCAAATTACATCATAAATACAATTACAATTAATAGACAATAATGTAAAATAAAATTAAAATCATCAGATAAAATGACTACAACTTTGGTTTCCCTTTAACCACACTTTAACCTTCAATGTAAAGGATCTAATGTCTGTAATCAGTTTGATATCGGTTTGCTTGTAGATAACAAAATGTTGGTTACAATGTTTATTTCTGAGTTAACATTTTTGCTGAAAATCAGTCTGTAGATACTATATGGCATTATCACTTAATTTACTTGCTTATGGTTTACATTCAGTTCTATTCCTTCCCTGTTTTAGTGCCTGATAGTAAGTTGGTGTTGTTTTAGACCCTCATGAGAATGCTTATTGATTGTCTGTAGTAACTATTGGGAAAGTGAAAAAATGTCCCTGAGAAAAAAGTTCTCAGCACCATTAATACAACCTGAAAGTAACTGTTTGTCCTCATAAAGTCTACTCATTAGATCAAATACACATCAAATATGGAAGAATTAATATACCATTTAGGACGTGAAAGACTCATGACCTACCTATCATGACTAATTTGCCTCTTCACAAATGTACAGAACAAAAGTGAAATTAACCCCCATGAATCTTAAAATTAGATGAAAAAAACCTCAGATGAATGAACAATAACACAGAACATGTTACAACATGCTGTCATATATATATTAAAAAAATACAGTAGTACATCCTTACACCACCTGTCTCTTTTGTTTCTCTGTCACTTCTCCTTTCTTCTTGTTAATCTGTCCCTCCCTGCCTGTTATCGCTGGTATTATCACACTACACATTTACTAATGTATATACTAATGTAATGTAAGTAATAAAGAAAAAGAAATATACTGATAATAAAAGCCTATAAAAAGTTTATAGAGCTCCTCTTGGCAATAAAAAAAAATGCGTTTGGTACAATATTGCATTCAGATCATGATTCTCCTTGCTAAAGCTACCAGACATGGCATAATAATCAAATGCATTTGATTAACTGATCACCAGCAGGTGTGAGCGCCTCTGTAACACCTTTGGTAGTTTGCAGGTTCGGGACATTCAAGTGTGTTCATACAATGCCAAGGAGGAAAGTCGTCAGCAGTGATCCTAGAGAAGCAATTGTTGCTCTCTATCAGTCTTAGAAGGGTTACGAGACACTTTCCAAGCAATATAAGGTTCATCGGTTAACAGTGAGAATGATTATTCACAAGTGGGAAACATTCAAGATTTCTGTCAATCTTCCCAGGACTTGACATGCCAGCAAATTCACCCCAAGGTCAGACCGTGCAGTGCTTAGAGAAACTACCATAATCCCAAGAGCTACTCAGACTCTACAAACCTCAAACAATGGTGAAGTCATCATGTTAAATGTTAAAGTTCATGACAGCGCAATTTGTAAAAGACTAAACAAGAATGGCTTGTTTGGAAGGGCTGCCAGGAGAAATCCTCTTCTCTCTAAAAGAAACATGGCACCATGGTTTATGTTTGCAAAGTTGCATTTGAACAAACCACAAAAGTTTTAAAACACGGCCCTTTATATAGAAGAGAGCAAAGTAACACATTTGGCAAAGTCTAAAAATAGCACATCAGCACAAAACACCTCTCACTAAATGTCCGCACGGTAGTGGAGAGCTAATTATTTGGGCTTGTTTTGCAGCAACAGCACCTTGCTGTCATCGAGTTGACTATGAAATCCTCTGTATACCAAAATATTCCAGAATCAAATGTGAGGACATCAGTCCGGCAGCTAAAGCTTGGCCAAATTTGGGTCATACATCTGGGTCTGTGATGCAATCACAGCAGCAAATGTACAGCTGAATGGCTGAAAATGAAAAAAATCAAGGTGTTGCAATGGAGCAGCCGAAGTCCAGACCTCCAGTTAAGACAGCTGTGTATGAATTAAAGTTCGCAAACCTCAATAAACTGAAGCAATGTTGTAAAGACAAGTGGGCCAAAATTACACCCCAATTATGTGAGAGACTGATAAAGCCATGCAGAAAAGGATTACAGGGACTGTACTTTATCACTGAGGTAACACTGTTTGAAGTAAGAAGCAATAATCCCACAAATTAAACAAATGCATCAGTCTTATTTCAGTCTGAAGTGGTAATGAATTTCTCATCAGAGAGCATCTGTTTGCAGGTTCTTCTTAAATGTTTTATTTGTGAGTCGGACTGAATTTAATCATAACCAAACTGATTTTTGTATAAAGATCACAGAGTTTGTGTTACCTGAACAATTCTGGCACTTGTACCTTGACTGTGGTCCACTAAATCGGGTAAAGCTAGGTCAAATTTCTTAGGAATGAACTCGCTGAGCTGCACAAGAATTAAGGATTAAGTGTGGCTGACCCCTGGTGGATAAAGAGATCAGTTTTGGTGCTTTCCTAGTTTGGAGTTTAATTTCACTTGCACAGCGTCTCTTCTATTAAATTTGTTAAGGGGGGAGAGTCATCTCGGTGAGCCCTTTCTCATAGTTTCAAAAAATATTTTATGTAATGAGCTTGAAATATTTACAATTTCTTCATTTGAACATGAACATGAACACTTCTGTTGTTTTCAAAATCAGCCATCAGTCAACCACACAATCATGATCACATTTTAACGCCCACACTTACTGGCAGGTTTGACTTTTTGTAGAGAGCCTTGTTTGGTTAATTGTGATGTTGTTACAGGCTCATCTTACCAGTGTCTCCTTGTCTGACCCCCATCATTTAAGAGATTACTTTACAGGTGATCTCCCTTGAGGTTTCCTTTACAAACCTTATTTTCTGCGTGCGTCACAAACTAGGTCCATGTGACTGAAACCCACTCTTTTTCTTTCCCCGAGTGTTTGAGGACGGGGCTATGTACCTCCATGTTTGAACCAAAGCTATTTAAACCTACAAGGGCTCTGTTCACTTCTAAAATGCCAACACCACAGCCTGAGGTTGTACCCTCATGTGTCAGCCGCTCAACTGACGTCACCCAAAAGCACTTGCACACTTCCCTTAATTTGGTGTTCACTGAGCTCCATCCTGTGGCTGCATGCGGGCTAATGTGACACTAGAGGATAAGCAGAATGACCTCTAACTGTCTTAAAAGAGAACAGGCATTTTATAGTCAAGGTGACCCAGTCCACAGGGTGACTGAAAGGGACCTGATAAAGTATGTTACAGCTCAACGTCACACAGCACGGTATCACCAGAGAAAAATACTGAACTGTAAGTGCATGCCCCACTGAGATTACCAGAGGGCATGTTTGCTGATCTACATTTTTTGATTTTTTCTTACACTTCCTTCAGGAAAGTGGGGCAAAACATAAAAACGTACTCTGGTCCCCACAGAATAGATCAGCTACAGAGGGCTTTTCAAGTACTTTTGAGCTCCAGCCAGCACACTGAAGTGTACCAAGTTACTGTAGTGGCTCATCAGTCATAGAACTTACTGCCCATATATTTATAGTGGTGTGAAAAAGTGTTTACCTCCTTCCTGATTTCCTATTTTTTATATGCTTGTTACACCTAAATGTTTTACTTCATCAAAGAAATTTAAATATTAGACAAAGATAGCACAAGTAAACACAAAATGCAGTTTCTAAATAAATGTGTTTATTGTTAGGGAGGAGAAAAACTCAAAACTTACATGGCCCTGTGTGAAAATGTGATTGCCCCCACCTTGTAAAAACATTGGTTAACTGTGATTAACTACATCTTTTACAAAGTTGAGTTCAGTTTCACTGCCACACCAAGGCCTGATAACTGCCAGACCTGCTGAATTAAGAAATCACCTAAATAAAACCTTTCTGACAAACTGAAGAGATCTCAAGAAAAGCAACACAAAAACAGAACTTTTTGGAAGGTTTGAGTCCCGTTACATGTGACATAAAACTAACACAGCATTTCAGAAAAGGAATGTCATACCAATAGTAAAATGTGGTGGTAGTGTGATGGCCTGGGGCTGGAAGACGTGCTGTGGTAAATGAAACCATGAATTCTTCTGTCTATCAAAACATCTTGAAGGTGAATGTCTGGTCATCTGTTTGTTACCTCAAGCTGAAGGGCATCTGGGTTCTGCAGCAGGACAATGATACAAAACACGCCATCAAGTCCACCTCTGAATGGCTGAAGAAAAACAAAATGAAGCCTTTGGCGTGGCCTAGTCAAAGTCCTGACCTGAATCCGATTGAGATGCTGTGGCATGACCTTAAAAAGGCGGTTCATGCTCGAAAACCCTCCAGTGTGGCTGAATTACAACAATTCTGCAAAGATGAATGGGCCAAAGTTCCTCCACAGCGCTGTAAAAGACTCAT
Source organism: Pelmatolapia mariae (assembly GCF_036321145.2). Taxonomy (NCBI): domain Eukaryota; kingdom Metazoa; phylum Chordata; class Actinopteri; order Cichliformes; family Cichlidae; genus Pelmatolapia; species Pelmatolapia mariae. The sequence continues at coordinate 19,637,978 of NC_086234.1, read as the reverse complement.
TGCCAGTTTTTACAAATACCTGATTGCAGCGGTTGCTGCTAAGGGGGGCCCAACCGGTTATTAGGTTTAGGGGACAATCACTTTTTCACACAGGGCCATGTAGGTATGGATTTTTTTTCCTTTTAATAATAAACAACTTCATTTACAAACTGCATTTTGTATTTACATGATGATCTACGTGTGACAAGCATACAAAAAATAGGAAATCAGGAAGGAGGCAAACACTTTTTCACACCACCATAACACCGAAATATTTTCCCTTTTAAAGATGAACAAGCTTCCTCTTGTTGATAAAACATTGATTGTTTGCTGTAAAGTTAATTGGCTTTCTTGGATTATTAATTCAAATCACAATTTCATCACCATTTATTGTGCATTTAGTGTATTTTATAAACTGCACATGGGTCACTATGCATAATACTTGCTGTCCGTGAATGAGAGGTGTTCAGTGATCAGAGCAAGTAAACTTTTAAAGAGAGCAGAATATTTGTGATCATTTTACAGCGAGAGCGAATGCTCTTTAGTCTGTGCTGAAAAATGACTCAGTATTCAGTCAACAATAACATGAGTCATATTAGACATGGATCACTGACCCCACCTGCAGGTCATTGCCACTATAATCAATATGTGAGTTATCCCCAAATGGAATTGAAAGCGATGCACGCCCCGAGCTGTTCGTTCTCTGTGTCATTATTATGGGGGGACTGAGGTAAATAAAAAATATCAAAGCAAACTGCTCTCATAGCATTCTGGGTTTTTTACGAGATTTGAGATACAGCTGCACAGACTGGGTCAGAGGAAACCATACTGAACCACAACAAAGCTCTAAAATTATAGAGAAATAGAGAACGATGTATAAATTGTGCCTGTACTGCCACAAGGAAACAGAGATAGGGAATAAAATGCTTGTGAAAGTACAATCTGACAAGTGCTTTAATCACCTTTTGTTTAATTTTTCATTAACTAAATTAAAAAAATATATGGTCCTAACAAAACTGATTATTAGAGAATATTTAGTGAATTTCATGATTTCTGACAGTGAGTTTAAAAGAGTCTGGAAATCCTCCACATTGAGACAATTTTATTAATCAAATGAACTTAACAATAAATAAAATATACAAACTTGTATGATATTAGAAAGTGGTACAGTGGGAGTTTTCCTGAGCTGAAAGGAATCGAAAGCTCTTCACCTACAGTTACAACTCATGATTGCGTTTTGAAAAAGGAAAAGAAAATACAATGAAAAGTGGCTTTATCCTGAATGACGTGCGTTCCTGCATCATTGAGTGCTTGCAGCATCTCGACTGCAACAGCACTCTAGTTTTCTCTCCCTGGTAACTTGAACTCTTGACGAAGATCGGGGATGTCGAGCATCAGGTCTCATCATGTGACTGTAAGTAAATTGGTTTGGCCTGTTTCCTCAGGCGCTGCTGTGCTCGCAGCTTCCTGCCCTTTTGAGTTGCCAGTCCCATGGGCGGTAGGTACGTCTGCAACACACAGAGTATGCAAATAAAATTCCCCCAAAACAACATAACCCATTATGGTCTAATAAAGGGTAATTACTTACAGCTCTTGGATATGGGTTTCTGTAATGAAGACCTTTAAAAAAAATATTAAAAAATAACAACGTTACATCAAACTATAAACAAATTATAAAATAAAAGCCAAGAAAAATCAGTGTTTGGGTAAGTATGTAAGAGCACAACATAGCACTTTTCTCATCCTGTTACCGCAGGCTTGTATTTTTATTTTTTCTCTGCAGTTTCAACCATGATTATTTTTATCCAAATCATTCAGGTCATCAGGTCAGCTTTGCTGCTTACTCACGCTTGACATGCTGAAAACCTTTCAACTGACAAAGAATCAGTGTGCGATGTGTAAGAGTTGCATAAGCAGGGCACTGGATTATTGTTAACCTTTTCAGAATGTTTGTGCATGTCAGATGTTTCAGTACATTCAGTCAACAACACCATTCTACATGCTTTCAGGCTGAAGACAACAAGCATAAAAACATCCCAAAAATCACTGATACAACTGAATAAGAAAGGTTACATACTATCAATATATTTCCCTGAGAAACATGAAAATCAAAAAATGGTGTTGCTACTATTGTGGCCTCTTGACATGCTCACTACATAAAAAACAACAACTTGCTGCTTTTCTCCATTCTTACCGATTTCTATCCTTGCTTCACATTCCTCTATACACTTTTTTATTGATTCTTGTTCTGTGAGCTGAAAAACAAAACAACACACAAAAACAAAAAAGCAGAAGTCTTAAAGATGCTATAAAGCCATTTTCTCCTTTAAAAAAAATACATATTAGTGAGCAGAGTGTCGTTCACACCTTTTGGTTCTGTCTGAACAGAGTGCGGGCCTCCTGCAGTATGTACTTCCTCTCTGTCTCTGTGTCACTCAGAACACCACTCTGTGCTTGCCAGGTTCGGGCAATGCGAAAAACACGCATGTACAGCGACAGCACAGTGGTACGGGTGGAGGCAGTCATCGGGGCTCAGAATCTGAGGAAAAAAACAAAAGATACCTGCAAAATAAAGTTTTTACTGCATTATCTGTTTAATTAAGACATGAAGTGCGTTATAATGAGAAACATAACAATAATGTGCATGCTAAGCAAGCAATTGGTAAATGAATATATGAACATCTTTCCAGTACTGTGCAAAAGTCTTGAGTTTAATCTAATAAAAATGTCAAAGATAACACAGCATCTTTGCATTAACAAGGTGATTCCCGAAAAGCGATTAGCTGAAAACTTGGCATAGCTCTGCATGGTGTCCAATGTGTCCTTAAAAAAGGAAACTAAATTGGTGTAGGATGAAAATATCCCTTACAAACTATCTAGAGTAGGTGAACAGTACCTGAATTTCACGTCCTTAAGAAATAGGAAAAAAAATCCAGGAAAGACCAGACAGAGGACCTGAGAGATGCATCCGGTCGATCAGAACTGTTCACTGAAGCCACATTAGAAATGGTCTCAAGAAGCCTGGGGTATGCCAAATTACACATATTTTGCACAACTCTGTTGCTTGTGAAGCTCGCACACAAGAATTTCACTCACATGTACTGTACCAGTGTACCTGCACATGTGATGTGACAATAAAAGTGATTTGATTTGATTTGAAGAACTGGACTGAAAAATCAGTGGCAACAGAGCTTAATGGAGAGGATCCAAATTTGCAAATTCATTTACAAATCATTGTTACTCTATGTACAAAGGAGGCCAGTAGAGAACAATAACAGTCAGTGTCTACAGTTCTCTGTGAACTGCCATGGATTGGCCTCCAGAGCATGGACCTCAACATGACTGAAACAGTGTGGGAGAACAGAAAATAAAAAACAAAACAAATCAAAAAAGAGATTTGAATGTCGTTCAAGACGCCTGGAGAACTATTCCTGGAGACTACTTAATAAAATGGCAAGAAAGCTGACTAAGAGACTTCAGGATGTTGTTGTGTTGAAGAATAAAGGTGGTCATATCAAATATTGACCTTCAAGGCCTGCAAAACTCGGTTTAGCCTTATATACTGTATTTCTATTATATAAATTATTTCCAATTTTCCTTGCAAAATATAAAGAAACGACTTTTGCACAGTACTGCAGTTTTAGATTTTTTAATTATAGTTAAATATAATAGCCCTATTCAACGCTAGATGCCACTAAAATCAACATTGAGTTATTAAACAAACTGTTATATGACTGACGGAGAGGTATTAACTGTATGTTCTAGTATGCGCGGAGACTGAATGACGTTGTATATTAAATAAAACCATTCTCGTTATTTGTACTCGCTGATGTTTTAGCATCAATTGCAAACTTGAAGCTAGCACTTATTGTGACTGACCAAAACGTACAAAGACAGGGACATTAAATTAATGGCAACGTTACTGCCTGTCACATTAACAACTTGAATTCGAATTGTCGCGAATCATACTTTAATTAACGCCACAAACGAAGAATTGACATACCGCCTGAGTCTGAAGAAGAGGATAATTTACCAGCCGCTTGCTAGGACAGTCGCTTAATGATGACGCTTACCCATGGCTTATCGGGAAGAAGCTAAATAATAAACACAAACATAAAAGAGTTCACATACTTTTAGTCAAAGTTGTATTTGTTTCACTTGTTAGTGGATAAAAAGTAGAAATAAGGCAGAAATTAATATAAACACCTCTACAGTTCAATGTGTGATTGTAATTAATTTACAGTGGGGTTTTTGAGTCATTTTTCATTTTGGATATTACTGTGATCTACAAAACATCCACTTTGTCCTTGTCATATGAATACTTCCATCAATTGGTTAAAATAAAAGGATATATGTTAGCGTCGCAGACGCGAGGATCAGCTGTTGGGTGCTTGTAGGCAGGGAGGAAGTGATGCAGGAAAATGTCCATAATGTAGCTCCACTCAATGACTAAAAGGGGGAAGCACAAAGAAATTGGGTGCTTTAGTCCGAGCTGGCGTTTTAACTCACACCTAACAGCGAACACAACTGAAGATGGACTCTAAAGCTAGTTGCTAGCTTGTTACTTATTTATTTTCTAAGCGTGGAACAGAATTCAACATTGATGTGGAAGTTTTTTTTTTTGTGATCAGCTGCTAGCTAGTTAGCTAGCAATCTGAGTTAACGCGACGAGTTTGCTTCAGTTCGTATTTTTTGGCTAACTTGTTTAACTACTTAATTTCTTCAGCCATTCACAAAGTGATGTACATCCACACTCGACCGAATGTGGTTTCCCCTAAAGGTAAGTTTTTTACGGTGATAATTTTGTTATTTCTTGATGTCTTAATCGAAAAATACCTAGCATAGCCGAGAGCTAACTTTTAGTTAATCGAGCTGATGCTAGCTAGCTATGACGACGTCGCCAGGGCCGGGCAGTTGGGATGGAGCTGTTAAATGGCCCGGTGCGGTGATCTAATGTGGCTCAATAGCAGCTTAACAACGACTGCCATCTGAATTTGTGTGTAATAGTTAAAAGTCCGAGGTGCGGGTGATTATTTAATGCCGGTTTACACTATATTTTTGAGTGTTGTACTTATGTTGTTATGCTCACCCTCCCAACAAACGTTAACTTGATTGAAATAATATTATTGTAGATGTTAGTAAAGGGCAGCTGAGGATATATCGATATAACAGTGTTGCATATGTAACACAGTCGTATTCCAGTTCACCTCGGGACGAGCTAATAATCTGGTTAAACTACTGGCTGTATAGGTCACTAGGCTGCTTAGTGTTTACTAACTCCCGTGCCAGCTTATTGCGGATTATATTTGGCCAAATAAACAAAATTTAATAAATAGAAATTCAGACGGCCATCTGAGCTTTGTTAGGTGAACTTGGCCACAGAAGACCTGAGAGAGATTTGCCCCTACATGCCCCATGTATTGATCAGGACTGGCTTTTTGCCCTGATGTTGAATACATGCATTAAATATGAAGACAAGGGTCGTATCTCTGTTAGGCCAGTGATCACTGCAAAAAGTAGAAGTTGGTTTGAGAAGTTTCCTGAAGTTGTGGCTTTTACATCACAAACTGGAATATTGCGGCCCTTTTGAGATGTAGTTCTTTAAAACTAGCGGTGTCAAAGCTCAGCTTTTCACAGTTCACAGTATGCAACATAGCTAACTTCTTTGCAGTTATAAACGAGTAAATGAAAAATCCTGAAATAAGGCAAACTCTTTGCAAGTCCTCAAATTACATATTCATAGCATGTTGACCAAAATAGACCTGCAGGTTTGGAAATGATGAGCTATCACTTTCTGCTTATGATGACAAGATAATATGTCTTTTCAGCATTGTGGATGGCAAGGTCACAATGATGGAGCTCAGTAGAAAGACAATGCCATCTGAAGGATTGTAAGTCAGCTATTTTATTAGTTATCAGACACATGATCACCTCATGTTTTTCCGTCAGCAGACTGATTAATTTCATTAACATGCATTCATCAAAGAAACATTTTTAAAGTTAAATGGGTAGGTAGAGAAAGCAGTTTACAAAGCAAGCTTTAGTTTGATTAATGTAAACTCCAGTTTAGTTGCAACTTGGTCAGTATCTCATAATCTTGTATGCCTTTTGTGTTTTTGCCACATTTTACTTGTTAGTCCTTTAGAAAACCTAGAAAGTCCTTTATGCTAACTTGCAAGATGCAAAATATTAGTATAAAAAATCCTAACTATATAGAGCCAGTGTAATTAGCATATGTTGCTGTAAAATCCTAAAAAAGACATGGATAACCATAGTAGCCCTGTATTCTTGGTCCATGTTTGGTGTTTTCAGTGTTTTTATTTTTCATCTGCTTTCATTATTGCTAGTAGAGAATGAAGAAGCAATATGGTGCAATAATCTATTGCTTAGTATAAAACGAGGTAAAACTTCCTCTGTTCAAAGAGAACACCCCCCCTCTCCACACACACACACACACACACACACACACACCGTTTATGTGAACACAGCACAGAGGATGACCTATAAATGCAGTTATTTGTATCACAATATTTATACAACTGTATTCCTATTTTAATTACCTATAACTAACTCTATGGTAATACCAAGAAAAGCTCCTACAGCCGTCATATAAGAGTTATATAGGTCTTCTGACTTAACACATAACCCACCGGTAGGCTTCTGTGGTTAAGGGTGATACTCCTCTTGTACTACTTTTGACACGGTTTCTATGGTAACCTGAACAATGTTTAAGCATTGTATTCATGCCTATAGATTATTTTTGTTTTGCTTTGTTTTTCAGGGTTTTTAAATCTTCCCATTGAAGACTTGGATCGTGGTAGATTTAGCAGAGGTAGCTTGACAGTTTCTGTGTTTCTCTGTACTAATATCCACTTTTTAACTTTTTTGTTGAGAGTTGCTGGGTGTAACTTTTTATTCTTAATAAATGTTTTTCTCTTCAGGCTTGAGGGTATGTTGAGACGTCTTGTGAGGCCAGAGAAGAGGCGTCTAGGTGGTTCAGACGGGGACTGAAGGCGAGGAGGAAAGACAGACGAGGGACCGGGAGGAAGACATGGGCCAGTGTGTCACCAAGTGTAAGAATCCGACATCCTCGCTCGGCAGCAAGAGTGGAGACAAGGAAAGCGGAGGAAAGTCCCACAAGAAAGGTGGCAGCGCTGGTGGTGTCGGGAGCCACAAAGAGGATCCTGGCACCCAGTGTAGCAAAGCCACCAATGAGCTGTCGAATGGCACCAAACCTTTAGAGGTCACAGTGGAGACGCCCATCATCACTGCAGGGGACACACGCAAGGATGAGCTTCTGGATGGAGATGGGCTGTCGGTCAAGCGCATTGAGGAGCTGTTCTGCTGTTACAAAGATGAACAGGAAGATGCCATCTTGGAAGAGGGCATGGAGAGGTTTTGTAATGACCTGTGCGTGGACCCGGCTGAGTTTCGTGTCCTGGTTCTTGCCTGGAAGTTTCAAGCAGCAACCATGTGCAAGTTTACAAGGTAAGGTGGAGTTTTGGAGAACAGGGCGTGTCGTCATTATCCATGTTTGTTAATCAGGATAAACTAGCATGACCACTGCACAGTTATTACTTCTGTGTGAATATAATGATACTAATAAGTATCTATCTTTGTCCGATGTGACCACAGCACATAGCTATTGCTCTTATTTGTTTGTCTGACAGGTGTTAGACGATGAAAATGCTCATTAAAACAAGATTGCCCAAGTCCACATTTTTAAAAAGTCAGATTCATTTGTCACAGCTCATTCCTGTTAGTTAGTCTCACCATGATTCACATCTTTCTTCATTGTAAGTCAAGCAAATAAAGGTCAAAAAGGGGGAAAAAAGAAAAAGAAATTCCTTTTAAAATCTCAAATGAAATTTCCCAAGAAATGTTCCTTCATGAAACCAGTCCTTTTCTTCTCTGTAGCGCATTGTCAGAAACATGTGATTAAGTTAGGCGGGATCCATCTGGAATGAGGACAATCGCTGTATTATTGGTTATCTATAATATACAGCCTGATTACTGTGGGATTTGTTTACAGTAACACATTTAGTCTGTGTGATTAATACTTCCAAACTTGTTATCCATTTAAAAAACATTAAAAGTGTTCTCAGCCAGCCAGCAGTTTCCATCACTGCAGCAGGGTACAGTACAGTGTTGGCTGCTGGCTACTTCTAGTTGTAGCAGCAACTACGTCATCGTCGGCTGCTGTCAATATAATATAATCTCATCATGTGGATATATAGAGTGGGTTGAGCTTTAGAGGGAATGATAAGGGAATGTGATAAAGTTTTTTTCTTTTCTTAAAGTAGTATCTTAGAAGTTGTCATTGATTAGATCAGACTTTGAAGCTGATGTTTCTCCAGTGTTCTTTCTTTTCATGGATTTTTCTGTTTGTTCTTGGTGAATAGATATGCCCTTCAGATAGCTCAGGACCTGCAGTATCTTCTCCTGAATTGTTTCTTCTTGGTTTGATTCAGTGATTGCCAGTGAGCCACAGAGGCAGTTTTTTTTCTTTCTTTCTTTAAAAGTTGTACCATTGTAAACTCCCAATAGCAGTGGCACAGAGCGCTGGCAACCTTCCCTCTCCTTGCCATGTTTACATTCAAAACAATGTAGGGATTGGTGGAATAACCACTCACAGCCTGGGCAAACGTTTAAACCCTCCTAACACAGATTTGCAAACAGCATGCGTGAGGCAGTTGTTATAGAAAAGATCACTTTGCTTCTTGAGTAGGTAGCTTTTTATAGATACACTACTGCATTAGTGCTGTTGGTGCTATGCTTGATAGGAGATTAGATTTAGAGTCAAGAGTTAAAGGTGAAAACACAGATTATTTTTCTATTTCATGTAACTCTTCTCCTTAATTTAAAGCGGCCCATTTGTTCTCTTTTTTCTGTCTCGAAAGTTGACAAGTTCCTTGTGTATTCTGACAAATCTCCATTCTCCGTATGGCTCCTGCAACTACTGTGAGCCATGAAAGCAAAAAGGCGTGAGGGCGAACCAAATTGTTGCAGGCAAACACATTGTGCATCACTAAGCTGTCCACTGAGCTTGGAGATTCGTTATGCCGACGTCCAGTCATCGGCATGAGTGATGAGAAAGCTTGCTGCCACCCGCTGCTATTAGCTCACCATTTGGCAGTCGCCTTTAATGACAATATGATGATATCAAAACACAGATGATTGCTCGTCCCTAATGCTGGCTAATAAAAGAGACAGTCCAAGTCTCCTGACACAGATTTCCACGTCTGTACTGTGTAACACTATTTGCTGGAGTTGCACGTTCTCCCTGTGCCTGTGTAGGTTTCCTCCCACAGACCCACACACACATTAGGTTAATTGGTGATTATAAAATAGCGGTGGATGTGCAGTATAAGATAAATCGGTGTATAGATGACTGGTTGAATGTGACTTGTGGTTTAAAGCACTTCAAGTGGTTAGTAAGACTAAAGCGCAATCTAAATGTGTGCCATCAAGCTGCTGCCAGACTAGTAAGTAGACTGACTCATCTCCAGGAAGCTGCATGTCATAAAGACAAACTGATGAACAGTCTTCACATGACCTACGATCAGGCTCGGTGTTCTTAAGGCTGGTGTGGTAACCATTAAAGAATTAAATCTGGGGGATGATAAACATCTGGGTTAATAAAAATGGGAAGATAAAATGAATAGTTCTGATCAAACTTGGTTACTTTTTATGCATTTTCCTTGGGGAAGTCAATAGGTTCTTAACTGCATGTGCTTATGTGTTGAGATTTCAATACTGTTCCCCTATTTAAGCTATTTAAATAACATGTTTTTAGGCAAAGATTGTCACATGCTGTTAACCACTATATTTTGCACCCCTAATACCTAGCATATGTCCCTATTAACCCTTTTACATATATAAAAACAGCTTAGAAATAGTATAATGTCAAAGAATACAGAATTACAGCTATAACAACATATGACAGAGTAGAATTTTACATACTTGATTAATAACGATCTCCTTATCGTAACTAAATGTGACAGACTAAGTCCCGTCTTCTCTCACTAAATCTCAATTTGACTTTCTTCCTCACCAAGTCGGCTCTTTAAAGGTGACGATCAGTTATTCCTGTTATGCACTCACTCTCAAAAGTATAAGACTCAAGCTGGTCCTCACAGACGCAGTCATACAACCACTCGCCGAGGGGACACACGGGAAGTAGATCGTCTGCAGTTGAATAGAGCTGCCTATTGGCATGGTTGTTAGTCCGTCCAGATTTTGAACTCAGCACTTTTCTATTGAGAGTCTTTGGACAGTACCAGACTCTGGTACCCAACATTTTTCTTTGTGATCTGATGCTTACTGAAGCTCTTTATATTACATTTGAGTTTTAAAAAAGCCTGCACTGTTGTAGGGGTCAAAGAAGGTATATCTGCCTGGGTCAGTGCTCTCAGCATGAAGTGACTGTAATATTATTCAAAGCTGCAATGAAAGAATTAAGTTTTCTATAAATTTGATAATGTGTTCTTAAATAGTACAGGGATTTGTCACTGATGTTTGTAGTGTTAAAGATAAAGCCTGGTGATTGCCTGAGATGTCTTCACAATGTTTTGTTGTACATTTTCTGCAGATTTAGGTCTTAATTCAGTCTGCTTGTGCTCATATGGCTCTATGGAAAAGTACATGGATTTTTTTTCTGGTGCTTATCTTGACTGGAGATTGTGATTGTGATTCTGATGTCCACGCTTCTCGTGTTTGCATCACCAGGAAAGAGTTTGTCGAAGGATGCAAGGCTATCCAAGCAGACAGCCTCGAAGGCATCTGTTCACGGTTCCCCTGCATGCTGCTGGAGGCCCAGGGTGAGGAGAACTTCAAAGACCTGTACCGCTTCACCTTCCAGTTTGGCCTGGACGCCGAGGAGGGGCAGCGCTCGCTGCAGCGCGAAATTGCCATTGCCCTATGGCGGCTGGTTTTCACGCAGGACACACCTCCGATCCTAGAGCGCTGGCTGGACTTCCTTTCAGAGAACCCCTCAGGTATTCGGGGCATCTCAAGGGACACGTGGAACATGTTCCTCAACTTCACCCAGGCGATTGGGCCCGACCTGACCAACTACAGCGAGGACGAGGCTTGGCCCAGCCTCTTTGATACGTTTGTAGAGTGGGAGCTGGAGCGCAGGAAAAAAGAGGAGGAGCAGGCACTAACGGCAAAGGAGGAAGAGGGGAGGTGTACTGAGACAGACTGCTCTCCCACCTCAGATAGACTTGAAACAGAGGGAAGCCGCGGCTCACAGACGTGGGGGGGCCACTGACCAGAAAACAAAAAAATATTTGTAAAGGAGGGAAGGATACAACCTATATGAGTGAACTATACATCTGTGAATTAATGGATGAATATTAGTATTACCATAACAGCTGTTCATTTTGCTCCCCTTTTTCTGTTGGGGTGGGGTTTCTGCTTTTCCAACCCTGTTTTTTGGTTTTTCAAAGGGCTCCAAGAACTGTTGTGTTTTACGCACTTCTATTTAAGTTATTGTTTTATTCTTCTGTCCTCCCATATTTGGGCTTTGTTTGTTTTTAGTAATTGGACATGAAGTCCATTTTAACATACACCTACCTACCATAATCCAGCAAAATTAGCTCTTTTTAAAGCTCTGTTTCAAAGGGCAACACACGAGGTCCCCCCCCCCTACAATTACAGAAAGTGGATTTCGACCTGTTAGTACCACTCATCTTGTACAAGGAAATGGTTATTATTATTATAATAATAATAAAGAGGATGGGAAAATCGGGCAGCCTGTCCACAGATAATTTACTACCACACACAAGATTTACCATAAGGGTAGGAGTCAGTGAAATTGGATTAATATAGTTGCATTGTATGTTTTTTTTTGTTTTGTTTTTGTTTTTGTTTTTGTTTTTTTATCTTGCAGTGCTGTGAAATTTGAATTGGTTCCACTTGAATTGCCTTCACAACTGTCTGCCTGCAATTACTCAACTAATAGTAATGGATTACAGTTCTGTAACAAGGGCATTTCATTTAAAAAAAAAAAAAAAAAAATGATACAAACTTAATTTATCAAAGTTTCAATATTAGTTTTAAATCCAAGTTGCTTTCCATGGTAACAGATACAACTTCTCATCTGTGTTGAGTGTTTTTTTTTTTTTTGTTTTTGTTTTTTTGAGTGCTTACAGTGCAGTGATCAGCTTAGCTTGTGTAAGCTGCTGCTGTACTCCGTTTTGACCTCTACCATTTTGTTGTCCACCTATTTTCAAGAAGCAGAAAATGTCATATACAACACAATGATGTTGCCTTTTTTTTTCCAATATAAGGAAACCTGTATCTCAACAAATCTGTTAAAGCAAGGTCTTGGTCATTTCTGGTCAGAAGATGCCTAAACCTGCGTTATATTCAGGATCATTACACTGGGCGCGACATGAAGCTTTATTGTATATTGTTTACTTTTGGGAGTTTGAAGCTTCACATTCTTGAACTGCTAAACAAAATAAAAATAGAATATGTGCACACTTCACAAATAAAGTTGATTGCTGCTGGTGATGGTTGTAATAAATTGCACAAAAACCTATGGCATGCTAAGATGCTATACTTGGGAACGCTTTGCAGAGAGATTGATGTCAACCACATCGAAACCCTCTTCAAAAATGTTAATTAATTTTACCTATAGCTTAGAGGTTTCTCTTTTTTTGCCATGAGTGAGTGTTAATTAGACTGGTTAATCAAGAGTCTCCGATGGAGGTTCAGTGTAAGAGGGTGACCATAACCTGATTTGTCTGGTTTACAGCTACAATGGTTTTATTTTAACTCCCCCACCCCTCCTCTTCCCTTTTCCTTTTTTATATAAAATGTATTGATTTATAATAAATAAAAACAGTGTTGAATTTTTGACCTTGAAAATGTGTCTCATTTCTCTTCAGTGATTTTACTTTTATGTAGATTTCTGCTGTGTTGCTCTGTTGGTGTCATAGGCAGTGCTTTAATACCATTTCAGTCAGATGGAGTGTGGTTGGGCAGTAGGAGGCTTTGTGGAGGCTTGTCGAAGCAGGAGGTAGAGAGCGGACCGGTTAGAGGCGTGGTTCTCTCTGAGGCGGCTCTCGCCATTGGTGGACAGCTATCCTGGTTACCAACCAACACAACACTGGGCACATGAGAAACCACAAAAAAGCTCGTGAATTTCAAAGATAATGGCTACCAAAGTACTCTTTTTAAATGGACCGTGAGTATTTTTCTTGTATATATCAGAGCCGAAATAAAGTAAAGGCTTTCTGAGATTATGAAGACGGTACGCAGGTTTATATGTCTTTTAATAGTAGTTGGAGGCTAACTCGCTAGCCTTTTTAGTTTAGTTATGAACGTCAGCACTGCTTTTATTGAGCTATCGGCTGCTTGCTAACGTCGCCTGCGCCACTACACCTACTAGTTAATTGATGCGATACAACCGCATAGGAGGTTGATAACCCGTTATCTTTCGCTTAAAGTTGACATAGTCAACAATGGCTAGCTCGTTAGCTCTTAATAGCATAGAAATTACTGTAACAGCAACGCTACCCGACAAGCCAACTCCGTGCACGAGTGCTGATGAAAACAAAATCCTGAGGTGGTTTAAAACGAGTTTTGGTCAACCTCTGCTTAAAATAAGATGCTAACGTTAACACAGTCGTGAATGTTTGGTATTTGGTACCTTGAATCGGCCAGCGGGTGTGGCGACATTTTCCAAGAGCTGTGCTCAAGGTACTTTAGGTTTCATGTCACGGCTAACCTCAGGGTTATCATGTCTGTCCCGCTACAGTGATGGACAAATACGGCACAGATTTGAGGGATACGTTTTGAGCAGGAGTGATCGCCTCTCTTCAAAAATATGGGATAGGGTCATGTGAGCAGCATCATCTGCAGTCACACGATGGATAACGAGGTAATGATAGCTTTAAGTTCAGATCATCTGCCATTTTACTTTACGTGATACACTTTTCATTAAACACTGTAATTTTCACGACCATGAAACTCAGTCAAAATAAAGGCATGCCATTTTGTGCACCAGTATCTGAGCTGTCACCCTGTCTCTATACTCTGTCACTAACAAGTATTTTCTACCCTTGCTTCTCATTTCTCTGCCTCCCTTCTGCTCCTGACCTTGACAGATGCTGTAGCCTAGTTGACTTGTAGAAACTGAGTAAGGCTTTGTGATTTCTTTGTTCGTCTTGCATGTTTCTTTAAAAATATATAACAAATGAAACGGCATGAGCTTTAGGCGATTGTGTTATGCAGTCAACCAGTGCTCCCTCCGAGACCCACTTTTTATTTAATCTGCTTAATTTTACTGCAGCCAGCATTATTAAGCTTAAAGCAGGCAGACATCTGGTCTTTTAATAAGGGCCATTTCATTTCAGCTGAGTGTAGTCTGAACAAGATGTATGCTGTCAGGGTTGTAGAACCCGTAGTGGTCCTCACTTTGGGATTTTTGGTTTAACGTGACAGTTATCGTTTTACAATCCATCACTTGAACTACAGCTAAAGAGCTACACTTCATGCACTGTGCACACATTATTGCAGGATGTGATCACCACTGAGGATATAGTAGGGCTGCCTTGTGAAAAAGTGGCTGAATTTGACAAGCCATGCAAGTATTGGGATCTTGGCCCATGCTGAGTCAGTAGTTTCAGCATGAGAGCTCAGCTTGGGCTCATTTTTTTTTGGCAGTATCTTTTGCTATGATCAATTGTGTGGCTTCATATAAAAATTGAGAGTTTGCGGCTCTTTAGCAGCAGATATTGTAGAGACTAATACTGTGTTAAGGTTTGCAGGTGCTGCTTTACAAATAATCCGTTTTTATTATGGTCCTAACCAATAAAACCTTTCTTAATTCATTTCTCGATCACCCATTTAACCTTAGGCTACACACTGACTAAATATTTTTAAATCCAACCGTAACCCCTGTGTCATGACACATTACGCATCCTTCACTAAAGCTTTAGTTCCACACTCGGCGGAGGAGCAAGTTGCTTGCATAATTGTGGTGATGCACGCAATAAAGTGAATGTGCATACCTGTGCAAGAATGAGTTGTATTATGACAATTTGTTGCCCACAAACCGCTGATGTAGGCCTTTCCGACCTTTTCATCGTGTGCGTGTGTGTGTGTGTTTACTGACGCGTGTGTTCTTGAAGGAGAGTAAGACGTGCCAAGGAGAGAAGCTCGCCTCTGCTGTAGATGACACTCTGGATGAATATTTAATCGCCCTCCAACACAAAAACAGGTGAAGTGTTAGCACAGGCTGCTGGGGAAGAGACAGATTGGATTTCACAGGGGAAACGGACAACTCCTGCATGACTTTCAGTGCTGCCTAATTGGAGCACTGATTGGCTTGCCTCCTTCCCTTGAGAAACAATACATATATTTTAAAAAGTAACGTAGCTTAAAGCTTTGGAATGTGTCATGTTGCATCCTGAATCCTTTGTTAGCCACGTCAAAACTGTGATAGGATTTGCTATATTTTCGAAAGATATTTATTAGCTCTTTATTTGTTCTCCAGGCTCTTAAAGCGCCTTAAAGTCAAAGACCCCAAGGAGATTGAGTTGGAACGGCTTGAGCAAGGTTTTTCAATTTATCTTAATGGAGCCAATGCCGAAGCCAGTAGGAAGCAAGCCAAGGGCTCCAACCAAAGGTCTCCCTCCTCACAGCCACCTTTGAGGCCTACATGTACAGCAGGTATGCTTTTGCACTTAGACTCAAAACTAGATATTCTTATATAACACTTGATTTTTTTCTTCTTATTTATTTAATTTTTCTGAATCTGTCATGCAGGCAGAGGTATTGTTGTTGAGTGTTCAGTCATGTTTAGGAGAAATCAAAGGTACTATCTCATGCTCTTTTTTTGTTGTTGCTACTGTCACCCATAAACCATATGGAAAACCAGCTAATAGCCACCACTCCTCAGCTTGTAGTTTGTGTGACAGGATCCCGTGCCCAGTCCCAGTGAATAAATGATAGTGACAGTTGTAGCTGGCAGGCAGTTTTTTCGTCTTCCTCTCTGTGCTGTGGACCATCTGCGTATGTGACTGTGTGTTCCTTCTCCTCCGAGGCAGTAGTCTGCTGCACGCTGCTCATGTTCGTTTCTGTGCTGTGACTCATCGGCAGATGTCTGTAGAAGCGCCCACCAGCTAACTGAAGACAGTAGTAAACTGGAGCAGACCCACAGGAAGAGAAGCCACACTGCCCCAGGAAAGGTCCAGAGGAAAGAATGGGTGCAGGTGCAGCCATCTGATATCCTTATCCTATCTGTATTAACTCTTATTGTTCAGCAAAAATAGACATTTCCTATTTAAGACACATGTTTGATATTTCCTCTTTTCTAATATGTGCAGGATCCTGTTAAAATTCGAACAGAGGATGGACCAAGTTTGCTAATCTCCCCAACAAAGCGCTACTCTGATGATTTTGAGCCCTATGAAAGCATAGACATGGAGGTAGAGTGAAGACATAACAATGCCTACTAAGCCTGTATGTGTGGGTGTTTTATTTTTAGGGGAGGGACTATGTGCCAGATGCAGCTGTCTGTAGTACTTAGCATCTCTCTATCTCTGCTATTTCCCCTTTATCCAATCATCACGTTTCATCCAGAGCTCCAGTCCACGCTCCCCTCGTAGTCCCTGCTGCCAGAGGAACACCTGCAAGGTGTCGCACTCTTTCAGCTCCAGGCCTGAGAGCCGAGGAGACCAGGCAAACCAGGAGCACAGTGAGAAGGTACTTCTCAACCTTGAGGAAGTGAAGGTGAGTGGATGAAAATGTATGCGCTTTTTTATGTCTTCTTGTCGAAGACGAATTAGATATAGAGAATCATTGTAATTTGGTTTATGCCTGTTGGTGGGAATTTATTTCACTTTTTAGTGGTAGTTTGTCAAATCACGAGGATGGTTAAACTGTCAGTATAAAGGGTGCGCAGGGTGTGAGGGCGCAGGACGATGACTTGTGCATGGATGAATATATAAATGCTGACCTTTGCAAACTAGGTTTTGCGTCGAAGCCTGGAGGTTAGCATGCGACGGAGCAGTCGTGGCTCAGCTGGGGAGGAGTCAGATGAAGAGTGGGTAGAGGAGCAGATTGAGAGGGATGAGAGCACAGAGAGTCTGGATGAACTGGGGCTGCCTCTCCCCTCCTCCAAGTCATCCTCCAACAGCTCTCGGCCCAGTGGCTCCCAAAGCCATTTTGACTCAGCGAACCTCATTGTGCTGGACTTTGGACCCTCACCTAAAGGTAGGCTAATATGGAAATTTGTTATTGATTTAGGGCGAAGCAAGAGAGGTAACATCCCCTGGTTTTCTGCGTCATCAGCACTGACCTAAGGATGTCTTTAGGCATGTTGTCAGCATATGAAAAGAAGCGTCTATTCCTGATCTTAATCAATTTGCTTTATTTTTCCAGGTCGTAAGATCGAGCGTTCACTGTCTGCAAAAAGGAAAGAAAGTGTTGAGACTTTTATACCCACCAAACCTATGTTGGTGAAGAGCAAGACATTAGATAGGCCACCTTCAAAAGAGAGCTGGGAAGGTCAGAGTAAGTCATGTTTTACAAACTCATCTCCCATTTTTGAATGAAAATGTGGCTGAGATATTCCATTCCACATGATTGTTGCTGCATAAAAAATGTGTATTTTCTGCTTAAGGGCCGAGGAGTCGGGTGGAGAGGCCGCTGTCGGCAAATAGAAAGTCTTCTGTCGAGGACCGGGACCCAGAGGAGGTTGCGATCAGGGTACGCCAGGCCATACAGAGAGAAAACAACCCAGTGCAGAGTGTAGAGCTCTTCAGTCGACACACGGTCTGCCTGAGCCACACTTCACTTCTTACATCTGTTATTACACCTCATTTTCATCTGTAACTGTATACTTTGCATATTTTTGATTTTATTCAATTGAATTTTCCTGGATTTGACGCACATGTGAATCTTGTCCCTTACATATGTTTTTCACATCGGTTTGATTTGTTTCTTTGTCCTCTAGGTCAGGGGACATCAGGTGATGAATGGTTTAGTGCACCACAACAAGGATGACAACAATGTCACTCTGGCCATGCAGAGAATCACACTCATGGGTCCCAGGTATGGTGACAGAAAAAGATACTTAAACACTCAGGAACAGAACGCTAACAGTTACAGTGTACTATGAAACAATTTTGATATAACTTAGGGGTGGCCAATTCCAGACCTCGAGAGCCGGTGTCCTGCAGGTTTTAGATGTGTCCTTGATCCATCACAGCTGATTTAAATGGCTAAATTTCCTCCTCGACATTTCTTGAAGTTCTCCAGCGGCCTGGTAATAAACTAATCATTTGATGATGGTGTGTTTTGACCCAGGGTGTTATCTAAAACTTGCAGGGCACTGGCTCTCGAGGCCTGGAGTTGGCCACCCCTGACATAGCTGGACTTTCTTTGCAGTAGGTGGTTCAAAAGAACCTATAAGCCCAGCAACAAAGAATGGGTATTATGATGGTGATTATTAACAGTCTTTGTTATCCCAGGCTTTTCAGTTAAGGCCATATGTGCACACTACAATAAAATGCATGTGTAACATGTTATTGGACTGTTCTTCCACTAAACATTAATCGATCAAGTAATGCCTACTTCAGTCAGAGACATTACCAGAGATATTTGTAATTTAAAAAAAACATGCATCTCTCTGGGAGAATGACGTAAGACAGTAGTGGGCAGTTACTGCCTTATTTTCTGGGTGAGTGAGTGCTAATCAGCTAGCTGTCTCCCATTTCTCTCTGACAGACTGATCAGGTTCATTTTGTGACGTTTCTTGAGGCATTTCATCAGATTTAACTAACATCTTTGACTGCAGCTGGTGAGAAGAGTGCTTGCTCTGTGCTGTAGATTTGCTGCAAGCTGGAGGATCACTCTAACCAGAACCTGCTGCAGGTGCAAAACTAGTTCATGGGCTACCATTCAAAGTTCACAGAGCCTGCAGAGCAGAACAAGGACTGTTTCACCAGCTGCACTTTAAGACAGTGGAAGTGGAGTCTGTTCACATGATGAAGAACAGGCAGCTGATTATTGCACCATATGTATATGACATTATTTATCAGTTTCTTTAAAAAAATCATACATGCCTCCTTTTGCGTGCATATGGTGTGTAAATGAAATCTAATTCAATCAGTTCTGTTGGAAACACTGGAATATTTGTTCAACCATGATCCAGTTCAATTTGATGCGTGACACAAATTCAATTCTAACCCAGTACATAATCAAGGAGGCATTGAAATCAGTTAAATTTTTGGCCATACCAAAGTGAAACTAATCTTCTTGTGTGAATATTTTTTTTGTAATGAACAACAAAGAGTCTTTACTCTGTGTTATGTTGGCTCTATTACCAGACCAAGCGGGCTGTAACTTCACAGCTTTGTTTGTTGGTGTTACAAATGTTCGCCTCAACAGGTTGTGTATCTGCAGAAAATCTGTATAACTCATAGAGCACATCAGCGAGAAAAGAATAAGTGAAAATGTTGCATTTACACCCAGTTTTATTGGTGATAATTGAACCTGTCCGCTGTGAGAGCGTATAAAGTGTCCAGCACAAGTTACTATGGTGATGTATCCAAAAAAAGAGCCACCTGACATTAAAATAGTCTGACTTTAGGCTCAGCTTACCTTGTTGACTCATTAATCTCACTTCCTTCCTAGTACATCTCGTTATTGCCTGTGGTAATTCTGTAAATGCTTTGATGTTATAACACCTATTGGTTGAAATATAACAATGAGTGTATACCCAATGACCTTGAAATTATGTATGGATTTAGCTACTGCAGTGCTTTGCATTAATATGAAGATTGAGGATAAATAAATAAATGGAACGATAAACAGAGCAGGCAAGCTAAAGTGTCGTCATTCTTTTATTCAGTCAACAACAGAAACTGCTGAAAGCCTTGGAGAAACTTGAAGGTGGACCTGGTTGCAGCATCCCTCAAAGTGTGAAAACAGACTACACCAAGCAGCCGGTGAGCTAATGACACACTTTCCCAGATCAGAATGAATAATCCTGATGCTGTTGGGTGGGATACCTCTGAACTGCCCACTTTCTGCTGTAACAAAACAAATTTCCCACGTGTGGGACTAATAAAGGTTATCTTATCTTATCTTATCTTATCTTAACGTTTTGTTTCACTGTTGCAGAGAAGGCAGTCGTCACCAGAGTACACACCTGCATTGTATGTTACCATGGAGATACTGTCAAACTGGGGGAACACGCTGCAGGTCGGGCTGACTGAGTTGCAGTTCTTCTGCCTCAGAAACAAGAAGCTTTACGTGTCGCCTCATGATTTAGACATCAGGAATGCTGACTTTCCTGGTAATTTGGGGGCGCTCGTCAATGGAAAAGTGAAGGTCAGTCTCTTCTGCTGTAGTGTGTGTGTTTGTGTGTGTGTGTGTTGTAATTTATTCCCCATCTTGTAGGAAATAAATAAGTTGCCATTATGAAAAAGTGGCTGTTTTGAGTTCTTTATCATTTTTCATTGCACTACTTATGAAAATTTAACAAGCACAAAGTTTGTGTGACACAGCAACTAAACATCAGCTGCTCCCATCAATAAATGCCACAGCACTTGCCAAGAGACCATTGGCAGCCAACAAGGCCACAATCAGCTAGTACTGATGTTCAGACTATATATCTGTCCATCCTTGACTTCTTATGAATAAGTTGTTTTTCTTTTCATTTTGTTTTTCTTCTCTTGGTTTAACAGACCACCAAAGACCGTCATATGTGGACGTGTCCGTTCCACCCACCCATTCAGCTCTACTTCATCATCAGGAACACCGAGCGCTCTCCAGACTTTGGAATATCTTGTATTAAAATCTGGAACTACAACAGAAGCTTCAATGTATGTGTATTCAATAAATTTTATATCAGTTCTTCAACACAATCAGTTACAAACTGTTTGATTTCTGTTGCAAGCTGATAGATGGTGCCTGATTGTACATTTCCATTATAACAGTGGATGACTGTATTGGTTTGGTTACGTCACAGATGCACTGCTCTTTAAGCACTGGCTGTCTGAGCTGCCACTCAGTCTGTCCAAATGTGGAACAGTGAGAGATTAGCCTCAGAGGATTAGTGTAACATGGGCTTCTGCCTGTCAGCGTCTCTGCTGTTAAGAAGGGGGCAAAAAGACCCCAGGTTTTCCTAGTTTACACCGACCATTAGTATTTAGCAATATTTGTGCCGGACTGTGAATGAGAGCTTGAACCTGTAAGGTAAGGAGTTTGGAGTATTTTCTAGACTTCTCTGGGTTCATAGTGGTTTATTGTCTAGAGGATCAAAAGGTCGCAGTTGCACTAATTAGCAGCTAGCTAGAGCATGTTAGTCAATAGTGTGTTTTATGAAATTAGATTTTTTTTTTAACACTCATCAGGTTGCAGCTTGTGATCCTTTTGCTTGAATTTTAATCAAACATGATTCATTATACAGAGAAATGAAATGCTAAATATTTTCCCACCATTTGGTTTTACAGCTTCACTCAAATGTTTGGTGTTAATTCTGTGAAGAATTGAAATGTGAAAATCATTATTTCTTCATTTCGTGGCATAATTTAGTCCTTAAAATCAAATGCTTTTGAAACTGTTAAACATCCGTCTAAATTAAAGACGCTTGTAAACTGATGTGCTGTATCTTTGCCAGGAGCTTGACGTAGGTGCACGACATATAAAGCTGTACCTGAACAGCACGTTGGTGTTTGAAGGTGAGCTGGAGAAGGGCTGTGGCAACCAAGTCTTTGACTACAGCACCACAATTGATCTTCAGGATTGCCAGGTCTCCGACTCTGTGTTTTCCAGCCCTGTGGCTTCAGGACACAGTCTAAGAGGGGTCACTCCCCTTTGCTATGAAGACAGTAAGGGTGGAGAGGGTAGCATCTCCCAGAGATACCAAAGTTCGAATGCATTGTCTGACACAGCAGGCCAGAATGTGGTAGACATGCAGGAGAAATCACATACACCGCTACCACCTATCACTGCTTCTGTGGGAGTTTCATCCTCTACTCGTCACTCCTCGATACAAAGGAACTCTTTTGACCTGTCTGCCTCAGAGGAGACCCACTCTCTCAGGCAGCAGGTGGAGCAGTCAGCACCCATGGAGCAGACAGTCACCACCCAGCCATCCTCCTCACGGGTTGCCCCGCAGTGGCTGCAGCCTCTGAACAGAGGTGCTCCAGAGGGATGTGAGACCAGCAGGGAGAGGCCACGGTGGCTGGTACCCCAGCATTCTGCAGAGCTCAAACAGCCATCAGCTTCATCCTCTTCCATGCTCCCAGAGTTGCCATGTAACCCAGGACGTGTGTGCAGAGGGGTGGAGAGAACGGCGAATGGGGTTCAGTGGAAGGCTGACTCTTTGGACCTGAGCTGCGACCTGCTTGAGGAGGTCGGGGAGCAAAGGTCAGACAGGCCCATCAGCGGACGGAGGAGCTCATTTAGAAACTCCACAGCCAGTGTAAGGCAGACAGGGGAACAACACCACAGAGCTACAGCACTGACAAACGCTGGTATGCACTGTCAGAATTTTGATCCTGAAACAGAGAGACAAATCTGTATATATGGTTACTCCAGCTTTTCTATAAATTTAGCTCTATTTCATCTTAAAAAATATCAGGGTATCATCGGTCAGGGTAGGGACAGATAAGCAACCTTAATGCTGTCTGAGTTTTCATTACCTTTCAAAGGAAATCGTATCCACTGATTAAAAATACAAAGGAATATACTTTTGGAGAGTTTAGGAGAATAACATTAATATGTATATAGTTTAGCTAACTAGAGTCTCTATTCTCACCTTACTGGCAGTCATTTGTTTGATCTAATCATTGTCATTCTTTTTGCTGTTGATTACTTTGGCAAATATATTACTGCTCTTTAATCTTACTGATTTATTTGCATTGGGTTCATTTATGTAAACTTTTAATTGGATATTTAGTGAAACACAAAGACTTATAGATTTTAGTTATATTTGATGTCGGACAGTTCTTACAGGCTAATTTCTTTCGTTTTGGTTTGTTAGTAATTTATAGTCTAATGTCTGTGTGTTCTCCAGATGAGCCCATGTCTTTGGTGAGTGCTAGCAGAAGGCAGAGTAGCTCTCGGGCCCGGCTGCACAGCCAGCAGGATGACACCCTCATGGAGTCCTGGGATTCACTCACTAAGTTCAACCAATGTCAGCGTGGACGCATCTCCAACATGGCGTTCGAAGGCGACATATTTGATGAGTTTCTTCAGCGCCAGGGCCGTGGTCCACCCACAGTCCCACCCATCTCTTCTTCACCACCCAGAAGCCCTCTGTCCTCCTTAACCCCTCAGGGGACACTTTGTGAAGGCCCTGATGACGATCCATCCATGGAGCGGGAGGACGAGTTTGAGATTCCAGTGTTGCCGCAAGGCCAAAGGCTGGTAATCAACATTTTGTCCACCTGGGGTGATCGTCACTATGTGGGTCTCAACGGCCTGGAGGTTTTCAGCTCTAGTGGAGAGCCTCTCCGACCTGTTTATATCCACGCTGACCCGCCAGACATCAACATTCTCCCAGCATACGGCAAGGATCCACGCGTAGTCACCAACTTAATCGATGGCATCAATCGGACTCAGGATGACATGCATCTTTGGCTAGCCCCGTTTACTCCTGGTTGTAGCCACACCATTTTCATGGACTTTGGAGTGCCCCACAAAGTGGCCATGATCCGTGTGTGGAACTACAACAAGTCGCGCATCCACTCATTCCGAGGCGTGAAAGAGGTAGAAATGCTTCTGGATGGAAGGTGCATCTTCAGGGGGGAGATTGCAAAAGCGTCTGGAACTCTTTCTGGAGGTATCTGATCAGAACAACTTCACAAGAGTTTATGCTCCATTGTGTGTTATTTTTTGACCAACTTATCCTTTATTCATACGCTCAGGACTGGACCAGTTTGGCGACACTATCCTCTTCACCACTGATGATGAGATACTGGAGGCTATGTCTCGTTATGATGAGACCTTCCTTAGTGAAGGTGAAAGTCCTGAGAGCATGGTGTATGAGGAGGAGCTGCAGAGACCACGCACTGCTGATGGAGAGGGAGAGGAACGACCTTTTACCCAGGCTGGTTTCAGAGAGGAAGACCTCACTGTAAGTACTGGTCTCATTTGAGAATTTGAATCATAAATTCATAAAGCAACTTATTCCAAGGTGTGATAGAGTTAACATTCATTATGTGGCCCCAAATGATCAGAGCAGACAGGCACAAAGGGCAAACTAGCCACACCATCAACAGGACTGTGTGGTACAGTTATGCTTTAAATGCAATGTTGTTTTGTTTTAGCTGAAACTTCAACTCAACTCTACTATGAGCCCATCTGCAGAGAGCTTAGAGCTCATTCCTGGGATGCACACAGGAAAGTGTGAGTACATCAGTCATATCCTGTCATATTATGGTTGCCTCTCTGTTTTTGGCTTTGTGTTTTGGATATTTCTGGATGCTTACAGTCTGTCTTAATCCCAGGCCTTAGACTGGAAATGACCTTGACATGGGGCGATCCCCATTACATGGGCCTGACAGGACTGGAGATCGTGGGGAAGGATGGAGAGACTTTACCTTTAGATCTTAGTATGATTGCTGCTTCACCCAGGGACCTCAACGACCTACCTGATTATGGAGATGATCTGCGCACACTTGATAAGTATGCCTGACACTAAATGTAACATGCCCTTTGATATTGCAGTTAAAGTCCAGGCATACATCATTATTATGTAAGATACAGTGTATAATGTCTACTGTCATTATTTAGACTTATTGATGGCCACAACATTACCACCGATGACCAGCATATGTGGCTGATTCCTTTCTCCTATGGAGAGTCCCACACCTTGACCATTACCTTCAGCAAGGCCCAGACCATCGCTGGTCTCCGCTTCTGGAACTACAACAAGTCTCCTGAGGACTCTTACAGAGGGGTGAGACACTTTCTGCCAGGCTGAACCCACATTTGTTATGATGCAGAATGAAGTTTATTTCAAATACTAACATGTTTAAGATATTTCGTACTTTACATGATAATTCATAAATTAACAAAATATTGTGAACTGAATTAGTGCCACTTCCTTCAGGTGGAGTCAGGTGATAATTTTGAACAAGTATAATTCACATATTACTTAAGGCCATATTCTGCTTTGCGGTTATAAAAGGTCTGTGGTTACAAAGCCCAAAGTCCAGTTTTAATACATGCAGTATCAGACCACATATTAGCTGACCAATCAATGTAGACTGGGCCCTTCTGGGGTTGGAGGGTTTAAAGAGACAAGAGATAAAATACTGTGTGAGAGAAATAACAACAATATTACAGTGTTTTATGAAAATTAATGTATGTAAACACACTGTAGGACACCCTTAATATGGATTTATGAAGCTGTAAATCTGATCTGACTTAAAAAGGGCTACTCATTTGTACAAAGAGCAGTATGTGCTGAAAAAGTGATGACTGTGTATAATGCTGCAAAGCATGGATTACTTATTGTGACGGATTTTTATTTTTAACCACAGAAGTTCTTTGCAGAACACTTTATGCATCTTATAAAACATAAAAATGTCCACATGTTTGGTTCAGGTGAAACTGATTCATCTGTTCTTGGATGATGTTCCTATCTCACCAACGGAGGGATTACTGATCAGGAAGGGACCGGGCAATTGTCACTTTGATTTTGCCCAGGAGATTCTCTTTGTTGACTTTCTCCAGACTCCAGCTGATAACAGGAGTAATGAAGACTACCACAGGTGAAGACCAGAGTATGAGTTTGAGTAAAACTGCTGTTTCATCAGAAATTCTGAAAACTGCCTTTCCTTATTTATAACTTTATTTTTAATTCAGAGGACACTCTAAGAAACAAGAACAGCCCAGCATGGACTATGAGGCTCCCATCATGCCTTGTGGGTGTATCCTTTTTCTAAAGAGATTTCACACATTACGCTTATGCATGCTGTGCTCCTGTCTGCCCTATTGGTCCAAAAATGTTCTGTGGATATTTTTTAAATGCATGGATCAGATTGAGTTCAGACCACGTTAAATAATCTGCATTGGTTGCTTTGGCAACACCACTGGCATGCACATGCTCATCAAGAGCTTACAGAAGGAAAATGTCTGGCTGGAGGAGAAATAGAAATGTGTCCAGTCATTTCAGTGTGTTGTGATATTGCGCAAAACCTTTCCACATATGAGAAAATAGCAGTGAAAACTGGCTGACAGGTTAGTGTGTATTTAACACAGAAAAATCACTATATAGTTTGGTGTAGCGACAAATGATAAGTTAAACACTTTATCGAACTCATGTTTTCATCCACTGTTCTCACAAACATTACAATGTGCCCTCCTTTCACGTTCGGTCTAGGAGCCAGCCAGGGCTCACCTCTGTAACCTCTTACTATATCAGTCTTCCTGGAACTATTAACTTTGTGAAATAATGTGGACACAGGCAGAGCAAAAACCTTTGTTTCGTGTGAATGATTCGTTACTGGTGGTTGGTGACTGCTATTCTGAGGTTGCTGGTTATGCAATTAAGTGGTTAAAATCACAGGCCATGCCTCAGACTGGTGAATGTACACCAGCCAGAAGAACCACCTGGAATTTGGGTGGATCAGATTAAGACCAGGCCTTAAAAATGTAGTGGGAAGATTTAACCCATTGCATCTGAATAATAATTTGTCTGTAACTGTACACATTTTGAACTCTAAACAAAAGCTGAACATTATAGACTTGATAAAGAAAAGTTGTTTTTGTCCACTAAAGTGGTAAAAATGCTCTTATCTTTCTTTTTTCCTTTTCTAAGCAGCTAGAAAAGGAAAAAGCTGGATCTAAAATGCTTGATGTTGTCTTTTCCTTGACTTTCACCTGTCAGTCATTTTTCAGCTCCAGCTGTTAACAACCTGGGGAGATCCATACTACATTGGTCTGAACGGCCTTGAGTTTTACAATCAGAACCATGAGAAGATCAGCCTCAGTGACAACAGTATCCTTTCTCATGATTCAGACTCTCATCTGACCTCACTGGCTCGAATTCACCTCACTTGCTGGAATATGTTAATGTTTACTGTTAATGTGGTCAGATGGGTGCCTGGTTAAGAATGCGTGGTGTACAGTTGTGGTCAGAAGTTTATATACTCTCATCGTGGGGAGAAATGTCACGGTAATTTTGGACTTTTAATGATTTCTTTGGGCTGTTCTTTCCCCAATTATTCACATCTTTAAAGACTTGGGTAGACAAAGAACTGGGTACACAAATATTTACATACATCGCTTTTATCTTTTAATTGAGGTTCTTCAATGTCTTTTAACTTGACAAGGCCAAGAACTGTTAACTTCTCATTAGTGATCATGATTGACTACAACTGGTAGTTTGTCTTTGCTAACAAAAAAGGGATTTGTTTGACAACTCTCAGTGGACTGACCAATAATCAGAACAATGAGAAAATCCAAGGAACTCAGTGAAGATCCAACAAGGAGAACTGTAGATTTACAAAAGCTGGGAAGGTCTCTTGGAGCCATTTCTAAACAGCTGCAGATTCCAGGATCATTGATTCAAACAATTGTACATATGTACAAATTATTCAGATGTCTCACCACTTTACAGGTTTTGGAAGAAGACCCAAACTTTCACCCTCATATGGGAGTAAATTGGTTAGGATATTCAGGAACCATCAAGGGCCAAGCCTGCCATGAGCTGGAACCTGCTGAGACACCAGTGTCACTGTCCAAAGTGAAGTGAGCCTTACTGAGAGGGTGCCAACCAAGAAAGAAGGCCCTACTCCAAAATCCAAGCCTAAAACCTAAGAACACTGTACCAGCTGTCAAGCATGGTGGTGGTAGCATCATACCTTGCGGCTGTTTTGCTGCCGGTGGTACTGATACACTGCACAAAGTGGATGGAATAATTAAGGAGGATCAATCGCTAGATGGTTGAAACTGAGACATAGGTGGGTGTTCCAACAGGGCAATGATCCCAAAAGATCCAAAGACCTTTTCTAGCCCCAACCTCAGTGCTATTGAAAATCTGTGGACTTCACTTAAAATTCTTACAAGTCACTCTAATGAACTCTAACAAAGAAGGGTGATCAAATATCGAGGTAGAATTATACCTGTGAGGCTTGTTTATGGCTACCAAAAGACACTGTGTGAATTGGAGAAAATCCAAAACAAAATCAAATTTGTTCACCCAGTTCTTTTTAAAAGATTTATTAAATGCTGTATAATCATTCCACCCCGGAAAATCAGCATGACATTCATGCCTATGTTGATTGGATGAAACTTCTGACAACAACTGTAAATCAGTCACTTTAGATTGATAGGTATTAAGTCACTAGCCTATTAATGTTTTCCTCTTAAAGGATCAAGCGTTACATCCTACCCTAATAACATAAGGATTTCGAGCAGTAGTGCATGGTTGTTTACTCTTATAGGTAACTGTGACAATCAAATTGAAATAATATTTAGTGTGAATTATACTTATGCATTTTATTAGTGTATTCAAGGGGTTCAAATTAAAAAAAGCAGTCTAGTTTATTTGATTTGGGTTTACATAATATATCTCTGAAAGAGTTTGTGACTACTGTAAAACACTGTTCTCATGAAACTCTAAGTAAAGTTGTGGGTAATTAGCAGCTGTGTTTATATTAATAAACATGATGAGACCTCAACATTACGTCCACCAGACATTGCTGCTTTTCCAGACAGTGTGAATGTGCTGGACAATGTGAGCGGTGATGTGAGGACTCCAGATAAATTAATAGATGGAGTCAACTGCACCCACGATGGAAGACACATGTGGTTAGCCCCAGTGCTTCCTGGCCTGGTGAGAAAGACAGTGTGTGTGTGAGTGTGTAAGAGAGAGAGAGAGACTGTAGGCAGCTGATCAAAGTTTGCAGCTGACACGAGTGTATGCTCTGTTTCCATGCAGGTGAACCGTGTGTATGTCATCTTTGATCATCCAGTGACTGTGTCCATGATCAAGCTGTGGAACTACTCAAAGACGCCTCAGAGAGGAGTGAAAGAATTTGGGGTAAGCCTACTTCTCTCTCTGCTGCGGGTTTAACAATCACTTATGTTTGTTAACTAATGGTGCATGTTTCTCCGTGAGTCCAGCTGCTGGTGGATGACCTCCTGGTATATAATGGCATCTTGGACTGCGTAAGCCAAGTGACACGAGGCATCCTGCCTACTTGTGACCCTGTGGTGCCCTACCACACCATCCTGTTCACAGATGACGTCTACATTACTCACAGAGAGAGGAACACTGTCATCAGGTACTCAGGCTTTTTTTTATTAATTTATTGTATTTTTTTTGAAAGATGAATTCATGAACGGCTGCTTGCTTACAGGCTAAATGCTGATTGTTATTTAGGTTTGCCTTATTTAGAAAAGGGGTATCAGACATGCACTCGGCTGCCAGCTGACTGGACGCCTTGCAGAGTGTGAAATTTGCAGAGGAGGTTATGTTGCAGGATGTTAAAAATGGGTAACATAAAAGTGTTTTTCCAGAATCTTACAAATTACCTTTGTTATCCCATACTACACTGAAGTGTGACTGTTAATCCAAGGAGCCATGCTCTTACTGAGACTTTTAATTCCACAGTCTTCTTAAAGACGTCTTACACTGCTCATCATCTTTTTTGTAAATGGATAAAATGTATGAGAGGACTTTTTAAGTGTATTTTGAATGCTGCTTTGCTTTTGGTGTACGACCCTCTAGAAGTCAGATTGAGCTGCATGTGGCCCATGAACTGAAATGACACCCGTGATCTGTCATGTAAATGCTTTTTGACAGGCCTGTTGCGTTTCTGACAATCGAACAGATTTACTGACAAATTTGGTTAGATTAACTCAGTAGTTTTGAAAAGACTTGTACTCTTCTCCACTTCAGCCCCCGTGGCAGCAGACACCGTCAACAGTGAGTAACAGGATAGTAAAAAACCCAGTGCTGCTGCCTCCTTGTGGTCACTCCCTGTACTGAAGATTCCTCAAGTGCCCTCAAACATCCCACATCCTCCTTACCACATGCTTGACTTGTGATCCCCAGAGTCCCTCCTCTCCCTGACTTCGAGCTTTGTCAACCCTCCCTTTTGTGTTTTATTGCCCTTTTCCGGTTCTCGCTGGCACTATAAACATCCGCTGTGTCTTCCTTTTCTCGTGTTGCCTTGTAGTAATTATGTGGAGGATCAGGATGTGAAGATGACCAATGAGAACCAGATAGTTCATCACAATAAGAAGAAGCAGACGGCAGACCCAGGTGAATCAGAGAAGCGATTGGAGCACTTTAACATGGATGGATTTGTCTGTTTTAAAATGTCTTTGTTAACTCTTCTGCTCTGTTCTCACTCATTCAGCTCTACGACCTAAAACCTGCATGACTGATGGTGGGAAACATGGAAGGAGGAGGTACTGACTGACATGGAATCAGTGTTTTTACAGTTTGAGGAGAGCTGAAGGGAAGAACCTATGGCTGACTCTTTTATTCCACTTTTTTTGGTGGGTGACTTTTGAAAACCTCCTTTACACCACGTCCCAAAGCAGCCACCCAGCTGTGATTTGTAAAGGCGTCACCCCAGCATCTCACACGGTCCACAATTAAAAGGACAGAGATTATACACACACACACAGGATTCCACTTTATGGTTGGATTTCTCTCCTTTCCTTTGCTGTGAAAACGAGTCCACAGATATCCTGAACATGTACTGTATAGTTGTCCCTCCCTCAGTGCCAGGAGAAAACTGTCGAGGCTGCATTTTATCAGCCATATTATTGTGCCTAGTACCAACACTATTATCTGTGGCTGCTACTTGTGACTTGTGCTGCATATCCCAATGCTGCTTCTGGCGTGTACATAATCCAGGAAAGAAAAAAAAAAAAGCTCAAAGGCCACACGAATACACTGTCACATCAGGACGCTACGTTAATTAATTAACATTATTCACCAACGAGCCTAGGCATTTAGCTCTCAGCCTAATGGGTATGAAAACACTCCCACCAGTGCACAAACCAAGCCTAATGCTATGCAGCCACTAATTTATATCTATTAATATTTATATATCTTGGATAATATATTTCACAAGTGAGTGGTTTTACTTGGGGAAGTACTTTCAGAGAGGTTTTTACATTTGCAAGATTCACATTAACGACTAATGCGATAGTAGAGGAACATTGAGGATTGAAGCCGCTCAAAGCTTCACATTAATACTAACAAATATCTATTTGGCTTCACACAATTAGGTCAGTTTGTTTTTTCTGCTTCGCATCAAGTAGGAAAAGCTTGTTTGCAATCCAAGTGACCTTTATTGAAGTTGCTATGCACATGCACTAGATTGTTTGACTTTTTTCCCCCTTTTTTTTGGCGGCAAACATTTCCACAGCAGTCTTTTTAATTCGGTTAAAAAATAGAAACAATTTTCCACTTTTAGCGTTTGAGTAGATAACAGGCAACTTCTAATATGCAAATATTATAAACTTACCTCAAATTAAGAAGAGCAGTTGTTTAAAAGGGGATAAATAGGAATCTGTGTTCACTAAAATACTTGGTAGTCTGTGCTGTACTTTTTTTTCACTCAGTGTTCATTGTACTAACTTGTTGCATGGGAAAATCTCCTCAGCATTTTTTTAGGTGTTTTTACTGCGTCATTGAGCCCCAGTATAAACTATTCTACACTCCTTACAGCTGGGAGTCATTGTATATGAAATGCAGTTTTATGTATTTAATTTCATTATGTCCCGCAGCAGTAATACTCATTACTCCCCATCTCCATTCTGCTCTGTGGAGTGGTGGCCATTATTGTAGCCGTGACATTTAGTGTTTCGAAATATTTATTTTTCTAATCTTGATTAAATATGTATATTTGAAGTAGGTTTATTGGAATGAATAAAATGTGAAAAAAATAATAGTTTACCTCCAGTTTTCTGGAAATTCATCCTCTTGTTGTGCTTTTTTTGGGGGGGAATGTCTGGAGTGATCTGCATCAAACTCTATAAGCGGGCCACTTGGGTTTTTCTGTTGATCTCTTATGTTCAGACTTCCTTGCCCTGACTCTTTCTCACACACATCTGAACTAAACCCCCAGAAAAGAGTCTATGAATAACCTCATGGGGGATCAGCAGCATGCCATAAAAAGACAAAATAAAACAGGACAAGCCAGTTCCATAAATATATCCTGAGATATTTTTTATTAATGCAGAATCTGCTGTACATTTCATGTTATCTTTAAGGAATGACCATTCAGTTTCGGTGTGCTCTCAGGACAGAGCATTAGTGGAAAGGCACACCGCGGGTTTTATACCACTCGTACAAACATTCTACTGAAAAGATTACATCTCTGCAGACTATCGGCATTCGAAATGCTCAAGCCTCAGATTTTTCCAGGAAAGGTCCCATCTTCTCTCTGCTCATCCCATTTCTGGATCTAAAGGGACAAAAATTTCAGAGGAAAAAAAAGAAAAAGTTTGAGACAAAAATATTTATTTTTAGTTGATTTAATAAGAGCATTAATCCTCAAACTACATTTTTAGGGTGTTTTATTATTAGCAATATCAGTGTAAGGGCCACTTTTAAAGATAACACACCTGTAACGTCCAACTTTTTTTTCCTTAGTGTAGTGCTTTGTTGGTTTTCTGTGTTAAGATGTCATTACACAACAGGAGGAACAAGAAAGCGTTCCAGTTTGAGAGGTGGTAATAACTTGTGATGTTAAGCAAAGTTTAGAGAGTGGAATAGCTTTGGCTTATACAGTAACTCAACATGTTGATGTATTTTTAGTCAGCTGTGTGATTAGGGGCAAATCTCCAAACTGTGTTTTCCATGTTTTCCTTATTTTGACTGTTTGGGCTGAGCAGAGACTCGCAGGAATGTGAGGAACGATAAAGTTGTTTGACCCCTGCTAAACAAACTCTTCCCACCAATTAAAGTACCATGTACATGTTACCAATACGCTTTGAGCAAAGTGGCTTTTCTGTTAAAAATGAGATGGTAACAATTCTTATATTTACCCAGGACATGGGGCACAGCGATTTGTAGACCCTTTTGTACCACTCGCAGGGCTGGGTGTCTAATCCCTTGGCATCCAAAGCTTTCTGGCAGCGGTAGTAGTCTATAAATAGAGAAACAACAATGGTGAATATCAAAAATAACCTTCTAGTAGACCCTGTCAAGAAATCTGACTGGGCTATCTTCAGGCCAGAGGTCAGGGGTCAGTAGGTGAGCTATGATAGCCTTTATCATGATTACTATGACTCAATAACGTTGTAATAATCCAACATCTTACTAGGTTGTTATTGCCTCTTTAAAGCACAGCATGGTCTTGTTTAATTGGCAGTTCCTCTAGTCACTTTCACACATTTGGAGAAAACAACAGGCACCTCTTTGACCTTGAGGTGTAGTCTTACCCACGTAGTTGGACCAGCAGTTCCTGGTCTGGTTCTGGTTGGGGAATCTGGCGTCAAAGGGAGCGGTGCGGTATTTCTCAAGTTTGGCTTTAATGTCTTCGGCCATTTTCACCTCTGGAAGGAGAATCGAATCAATGGGTGCAAAAGGAGAAAGAAACAGCCACTCATTAGCCTGTGTGTGGCAGCCTCGTTGTGAGGATAACATCTGCAGGTTGCCTTCTATGTGCGGAGATTGAACAGCGGCCGGCGGTGACGATCTGTGACGCCTTAAGATTTCATATTTGGGCAAGTGCAGCGGGTTGCTGTGTGCGGCACCTGAAGGCTGCTACTAGAAATGCGGCGCTTTCATCAACTATTCTTCTCACCGGCCAATCTATAATATCAAACTACAGTCAAACATAAGCAGTGATTAAATATGTAGGACAAAGTGGGAAGGCCCTAAATGGTAAAATGCGCCTTATTAGCCGGTATTGGCAGTAATCAATAGCCTTATTACCAGGCCAAAAAGCGTTTCCTTCGCACATAGCCCAGTTTCTCTTTCTTTTTCGCACAACCTGGTAACACATTCGCTATTTCTCTCTACCAATGTAATTAGTTTCTTTAGGAATGTCACTGAAAACCGATTAAAACACTTCCTATCGATACCCAGAATTAGTGGTGCCATTTTTGACACGCAACTTCCCGAGCGGTTATTTTGATGACTACACACAGAAATGAATAGAATAAATACAAATAATACCTAGCGGGACGGTCTGCGCATGATGAAAACGGTACTTAGAGGGTTAGAGCATGCAGGTAAACGGTACCTTAGTCGCAGATGCTGGCTCGGCTCAAGTGACTTTACACCGGACGGTGAGTGTCGTTACTCTGAGAGACAGTGCGCGCTCCACGCGTGCGCTCCGGTCTGGAGATATTGGAGCCGTGCAGTTTTATCATAAGGGAATGGCGGATACAGGTCACATTGAAATGACAAGGCTCTCATAGTCACACTTTGTCTACACGCAGATGTTTGCTTTATGTCGTGTTTTGGAGAATAAAAGCCCTGAGGGGTGAAAGCCCAGGGGCGCAGCGGGAGGTGTTGTTTTTAGCTTTAATTTGTTGTTCGAGGTTTTAATCCTATGAAGCCGGAAGTTTTCGGCTCCTCGGTGTTTCTGTTAATCATTAATATGATGTTTTTGAGGTTTTAAAGCATATATCAGGTGGATGGGTTTGACCTGGATGGCCATAAAAAGTAATTTTTTCCCTTTATGTGGGCTTCGTATCTTTCGGATTTCAAGTGAAGTAAAGCTGGCCAAACCAGGAACTCTGTCAAGAAATGCCTGCAGTCGTATGGAGGTGCTGCAGTCGCACTTTATAGGACCTACCAGCTGTGAGCTATTACACGGAACAGATGAGCAGTCCGTTTTTATGTGGCAGGTCTATTAGCCTGATAATAATAAGCAGAGTGACGGAGACATGTTAACTGTGGAGTGCCTCAGGAGCACTAGCTTTACACTTTCAGTGCATGAGCTGCATTTCTGCGCGTAACTCCTTTACAGGTAGTGCACCTGCACTATCCGCGCGCCTATCCGTCTCCGGTCTCTGTCCACGCGGGTCCACTCCCTTCCGGCCAAGTCTCGGCGTCTTCTCCTATTTTGCCTCAAGTGCGGCTTTCCATAAAAATTCCAAGCATTTCCCTACAAGGAGAGGCTCTCCGTCCCCTCACATGTATTCAGGAGCCCCACGGCAGTCTTGCGTCACGGTAAATATATGACGCGATGCACGTATTTAGGGAGTAAACTGCACGGTACTGCCCCGGAGATACGTGACTGCCTTCCATACATCCATGCCGACGGTCTGCCCGCGCTTTACTGCACTCTGTGTGTGCGTCCACAAGATGGCGACAAACGGCCTGTTTTTAGTCATTTAGATTAAACAAAAGCAATTTCTTTAAAAATATTTTAATATAGCTCAAATCCAAACATTTCATTAAAGTCAGAAAGTAAAGTCATCTCCAATAAAGGCCTCTTTCACAGGTCCAATATGTCAATGTACAGCAAAAATAAGAACCTCGTCTTCAACCTTAATATAAGTTACCAAGGGAAAACAGCTTCATAACGAGCTGTTCAACCACAGCAATAACTCTATTATTTGATACAGCATTGACTGAAAGTGTTGTCAGTGTGCGTTATATAGCATTACATCTTACAGCATGTTGGATTAAGTATCGATAAGGCGTCATCGATGTCAACATCAATACCGTTGACTGCCAGAGTGCCTTATTGATACTTTCACAGACAGGATCCCTTACAAATTTAACACATAACATTTAGTTTATAACATAAACCAGCCTTATAACTGTGTATCTATTCTATTTAGGCTGTTTTTAATTTGACACACTCAGGAAATGCATCTGCTACCTTTAAAGCACAGCGTGACATACAGTTGCATAGATCTGAACAGTCCAGCTTCTACTGTTTTTAACGATCATTGCACCAATGCATGAAATTGCTAGAAACAATACATAAAGGCAGATCTGATGGGTTTATCAGCAGGAGAACATCAGTCTGAGTAGAGTGATTGTCAGTGAACAGCAGCTTTTTTTCTGACTCTATGCAGGTTTAGAGTTTTGATAATATGAAGGCTATGCAGTGAAGAAGAGTGAATACAGACAATGTCCAGTTTGTCCACCAGAGAACATCCCTGTCAAAGCAAATCAACCTAAAGCCTTCTAAAGATAAAGGAGTTTCTTTGCTGGTCAGCAGTTGGAAAGTCACAATTAGTGTACAACAACTTTGGTTTTGAAAATCAAGTTAAGTCAGCATAAAACCGAGGATATAC
This sequence comes from Pelmatolapia mariae, assembly GCF_036321145.2. NCBI lineage: Eukaryota > Metazoa > Chordata > Actinopteri > Cichliformes > Cichlidae > Pelmatolapia > Pelmatolapia mariae. The sequence continues at coordinate 19,601,789 of NC_086234.1, read as the reverse complement.
TGCACAGGTTACAGCCGGTCTTTTCACCAATCGCTAAAGCGGAGTCGGTTGAAGGCCTCTTTAATGTCCTCGTTGGATTTTGTAGTCCCGTCACCAAAACGGAGTACTTTGCTGTCGGGAACGTCCTGCTTCAGCTTGCGCTTGCTGAGAACCACGGTGCCTTCGGCACCCTCCTCCTTAGGGCCTATCAGCAGGATGTAGGCAGCATGGCGCCCACGCTCCATCAGCGTGGCTACAATGAAAATATATAAGTTACCCAAAAATAAATTAAATTTAAAAAAAAAATAAAAATACACACTCACTGCTCGATCTGATTTCCTTGTGTTGTTTCTTAAACATCATAATTATTGTTGGTCCAGGTTCAACATTGCAAGTGACCAATCACGTTGCTTGGATTTTTTACTCCAAGTTGCAAAACTATGTCATCAACATGTGATTGGTCACTTGCGATGTTGAACCTGGACCAACATCAATTAAGATAATCCAGGTATAACACCAACACGGGGATATCAGATACACCCTGGAAATACATCGCACCAGTAATAACCAGTAAGAACAAACATGTATCAAACTGAAAACAAGGACAGGAGGTACCTTTAAATGCTATAATGTGGTCTAAGACATTAGTGGACTCGAGGAGAACATTCGAATAGAGAGGATGCAGCATGTAAGAGCGTCGTTCACTTGTTACTGGTTCCTGAAAGGAAAACGTTTCAGCTGTCAGGGAGCAGTTTCTGAATCTTTGATCAAACCAGTTTTGTTTGTGAGAAATGTGTAAAATGATCATTTTCATAAAGGTAGTGTACTTACAGATGAGTTTGACTCTGAGGGCATCAAGCCCCAAAACATGAAGACTGAGAAGTAGTTGGTGGTGTCGATGGAAGCGGGTCTCGGGGAATTAGGACTGGCCAAGAGCTGGACTTCCCACAGCACACTGCCAGTCTTCCCATCCAGGATTATTATCTACATTTAAAACCAAAGTGGTCTAGTTTTTCTGTGATTCACACTGATCACCTCATGCCAGCAGTCAGGCATCGAAATGAAGCTGTTTGTAACGTTTTCAATTTAACTTACCCTCTTTGTGTTGTTGCCAATATCCTCCTCAATGACAACATCTATTAAACCATCTTTGTTAAAATGACCAAAAGAGGGTTCACTGAAAAAAATAAAGGGAAAAAGTTGTTTTTCCACCCAGCGAGCCCTACTTAATAACAACAAATGGTTTACTTTGATATTTATTTTGCTCTCCCGCAACAAAAATGACCAGAATTTAATACTGAATGTTTGAGATTGTTGGTTTTAAAGGAGTTGAGGCATTTTAACACAATCTGGCTTCTGAGCAAATATATTATTTTAATGTGATGTACGAACTATTTAGTGGATATGGACATGTCTACAGTACATCTAGGGACTATTTTTCCAGGTCTATAAATGATATAGCTCTACCATTCATGCATCCACACTCACACGTATTTATAATCACCAATGAGCCTAAGTCCACAAACTGCATGTCTTTGTACTGTAGGAGGAAGGCAGAGTACCCACACAAACATGGGGAGAACATGCAAACTTCACACAGATAGGCCTCCGACAGATGTTGGATTTGAACCCAGGACCTTCTTGCTGTGAGGCAAGTGCTGCACCGCTATGACTGCTGCTCACCAGGGGAAAAAAATAAATAAAATAAAATAAAGATGTTTTTTGTTTTTGTAATTACTCAATAGCCTAACTTTTTTTAGGTGAAGTATTAAATTTAGAATCACATAAGTTAGTTTATCTGTAAACACTGATTATTTTATTGCACTAATGCATGCCATATATTCATTATGGTAGGAAAGATGTAGGTAAGTGCTCTTGTTGTTTTTCTTCCCTTTCTGTATCCATGGCATTATGGCATTTGTCTAGCAATCCCAGTGGTATCGACCTTGTAAGCACTCTGTACTGAGGCATTAATTAAGCTGCTGTGCTGTGTAACTAAGCACTTTCCTCTTATTCTATGCACATGAAATCTAAAGCATACACAGTCGGTTTACCTGAGGACTGAGCTGGTGTTGAATCTCCACAGTAGCTCCAAATGTTTGCCATCAAGCAATGCCACCTCCTTCCCAGCCACAACCAGCAGGTTGGATGAATCATCCGTTTCATCGGTTTTGAGCATTCGACTCACTTCAGACCTATGAAGTAGAAACAAATAGCAAGTCTCAGGGTAAAAATCCCCATGACAACAGGCGGTTTTGTAGAAGTGATAATCAAAGTTCCTTCTTACTCGTAGATGGGTACAAGGCCGTCTGTGCCACTGGCATTTCTCTCCAAGTGTTGGTCCTTCTTCAGACCCACCTCCATCCCTGCTTTAGCCTTGGCAGCGATCTTCCACAGTGCCCAGCCATACAACCCAGTGTCTACGAGTAAATACACACTCACTCAATAATTCCCTTTCCTGCCCTAGAATCACCAACAGGAAGAAAACTAAAAGCTGACTAATCAGAGCTTCTGAAAAGCGAGTAAAGATGAAATGTTACAGTAAATGAGCCTCACTGTAAGAACGGTTGTTAAAAATGCAGCAAGGTTAATATCAGGTGTTTAACATTTGATCAAACATGCCATGACAGCTGCTTCAGGAAGGTATTTTTATAACAATGACAGACCACAAGGCTGACACTTTAGTTCACACTGGCCACTCCTGCTGTATTTGTCTTTCAACCTAGGCATGCCATTATTGCTTGTTTTGTGTTTTTTTTTTTTCAAATAATACACAACTTTCTGTCTCGTATGTCCAGAGAATATTGACCCACATATGTGATGGAACATATAATTTATTGATCACAGTATTTTAGCAAATCCTGCTGGTGTTTTGGCTGCTAACTTTGGGTTTTTCCTCCGACAGGACTCTGTATACTCTTGGGTTTGATTTTGCAGAACATCACCGTACTAGGAAAGAGGCAAACAATCCTGAATTTCCTCTATTTATATACATTTAGTTTTGTTCACTCTGTTTGCCTTTTACTTAAAGGGAGGAAAACATCAACAACAGACATTTATATAAAAATCCCCACTCCTTTATCTGAAAAGTCTTCATTACGCTTTTCAGTTTGGGTTGTAACTTGTGAAATGAGCACTCAGAGGAGCTCAGAGAAGCTAACACATTGTCTTCCTTTCAGTCACTTTATTACATTTTTGGAGAGGGTTGTATTGAAAGTGCTTTCTGTTTTATTATCTAGTCAATTTTGGCGGGCTATGTCCTAACTCATCTTTTTCACATCCTCATGGCTAACAATCGGAAGCCTTGTTTTAACAAACATCTCTATGATAACGTTTCGTTTCCAAAAATGTTGCTACTGAAGCATTCGATACACACCTGAACCCTAACCAAATCTCTTTGACCCACCTCCTTTGTAGACATCTAATGCCTGCTGGTAATTTTCTTTGGGTCCATAAGTTATTATTAATCAGAACATATGACTTTATTCAACTTTTAAATAAGTTTTTATAGGACAGAGATTCACATAATCCTTTAAGCCAAGACTAAAGGTGATCCTATAAAAGGTATGACAGTGCATCTGTTATTATTCAGCTTTTGTTATGACTAAGCATTAAAGAAAAATCTGTAACAGTTTGGGTTTTGCAACTGTACTTAGATAAAATGCAACACTTATCATTTAGAACCTGCTCAACCCGTTTGCCTGCAGAGTAACTGTCACGGGTGATTTCATACACAAACCTTTTTGCAGTAGTACGTAGTAAGAACCTTTCTCAGTGCGGTGCAGAAGATGATTGGCTGTCTCTGTGGAATCGAGAACCACCGTTGTGCCGATTTGGTCACCCGTCTTCCCTGAGAGCAATACCAGCTGAGTCTGCAGATATGACAGGAGACACTGAGACTGGGACGATTCCATTTTTGCTTTAATATCAACACTTTCAATGTGGAACATTTCCATATTTGAGTCCTGTTACAGCAAGAGAAAAACATAATAAAATATACCAAAAACCAAGAAACAGAATAATATAACTTTTAACTTCACCTTTACCTGTGTGTTATCAGATGCCACCAGAGCCACATCACCAACTTTGTCCCCATCCAGATCTGGGACACTGAGAACGGGCGCAGAGCTGCGCAGCCCAGTAGGCTGAGGCTGTTGCCAGATTTTCGTACCTGAGACAACCACACCGCACAGTAACAACGCAGGTTACAAAAGACATCTTTCTTTACCTAAAACAGATCTTTAGAAGTTAAAATTGCTTTACTTCCTTTCTTTAACTAGACTTCAGGAACACTACATTAAATGGTATGTCAGTAATTTGTTGCAGCTAACAAATTGGAAATGGGTACAATTTTTTTCTTAGCCAGTAAAATTCCCATTTCTCTTCCTCTTTTTAAATAAATAAAGGATTTGATTTGCCACTACTTGCATTGAGTTTGTTTTTTCACTAACCTGTACGTTTGTCGATGGCTGTGAGTTTGTCAGAATGGGACAGCAGACAGTCCCAGGTTCTGCCCGTTTCTCTTTCGAGGCCACACTGGGCCCAGTGGAAGTCGGGTTCCAGCGGACAGTCCCACAGGTTCTCTCCATGTGTGCCATCCAGTGCCAACAGAAACACGCATGGTGAGGATAGACCTGGAAAACCCACAGTTTTTCTAAACAAACATAACACACAATGGGTGTATTGTATTCTCATAAACAAACAGAGGATCAGTTTCTACCTTCATCAGCACATGATCTGTTCTGTGTCACTTCTGTGGTTTTGAGAACAAACAGGACATCCATCACCTTGTCTTCATTCGCATGTTCAAAAGCTAAGAAGTTGTAGGTTGCTGTGGTGAAGAAAAGAGAAAGTAGTGCCTAATTATCTCGCAATTATAACACTGTCAAGCAGTAAAAGGCATATAATTGCACTCACCTGCTCCAGGGAATGAACTGTTCCAGGTAACGAGATATTGTGGCCTCACGGGACAGGGGATGATGAAGGAGAAGGCAAACACGATGGTGAGGCAAAGGAACAAGGACAAGAAAAAGACTGCAGTTCGCCAATGAGACAGTTTGGCAAAACCCAACTCCTTGCAGCTCTTTTTCTTCAGCTCTGTTGCTGATGGTACTGTTCCTGGTCCTGCCTCTGCACCATCTTCTCCTGTCTTCAGAGGGTCGCCCTCAGTGGCATGGTCTGTGGTCTCCATCACTACCTTAACGCATTACTGGCCCACTGGCCTGCCTAAAAGGAGAAAAGAGATTATGGTAAACACTTACGTAAATACATACCACTGCAAATACAAATTGTCATATACAATTCCAGTGTGGAGCGGATTATAAACCTGCATGTGTCAAAGTAACCATACAAAACTCGCTGGCATTCACAGATACACTCTGTGGGAAATAATACTGGAGGCAGCAGTGTCTAGCAGTCCAGCTATTTCTGCTGCATCAACCTTTGTGAATCTCTGCTTATTCAGATGTGCCAGCACAGATCCAGACGCTTCTCAGTACAAAAAGAGCAGACCCATAATAAACATCGCTCAGGATTGCACACCATATTATTTGTTCTGCAGCAACAGGCTTATTACTCCCACGTAAAAAAAAGAAAGATAAGGGCGTGTGCTACAAACTTCCTTATGTATATTACAAACAGACTCGCACAAAATTATTTTACGCCCCGAGACCGTGTCGTGAAAGTCTTTTCTTCGCCTTAGTCAGTTCCGGATAGCTATCTATATTAACGAGATTAGGTATTAAAAAAAAGTTTACCCTCAACACATGGGTGGATCAGTTTGCTAACTTGTTGAACGAAGGCCAGCCCCGAAAAAAGGGACTATGTGTAATATTACCACAGAAAGCGGCCCTCGATTTGAGGTTAATTCAATAGTTTAAGCAGATACAGATAAGGTTTTTCTTACTTTAACTCTCCACCGCCGACTCCTGCGTTCTTTGGTGCGGCTAACTTCAGATAGCAGGCCTGACACAGGCTAACAAAACTGCCTGTCAACTTCAGCTGCGTAAACAAATCACAGGCAAGCCCATCGTCCTAGAAGGCTCGTGTACCCCGAATTTGTCTGACAGGTAGCGCTACACATTGAAAATGTACACATTCAAATAATATTGAAACCTCCGAAACAACATGAACCTTAACATTAAGATTTATTTACCTAAATTTGGGTATTGCTTGTAGCAAGGGGTGCTTCAACATGATGAATGCCTATGGCGAAAAGCTGTTGCCTGATAGTCATAGCTCAGGGTCTATCAGTAAACGTGTTGTGATTGGTTGTTGTACTCGTACTTGGCCGTTTCGATTGGCACGTTTAGACGGAATTTGGGGACTTCCTGGTTTAGCGAGGCTACAGAATAGTTTCGTCATTTCCCGGATATTGGACGGAAACGGGCGAGTTGAAGAAATAGAGGGAGAAGCAGCAAAGGGAGATGCTTGGATAAATAAATTCTCAAATAAGCCGATAAAACAGAGGAACCGTTTTCAAGTTGATTGACTTTTATCTAACCCTGTCGACGGAAGAACCGCAGTAATGTCTGCCCAAGCTCAAATGAGAGCTTTGCTCGACCAGCTGATGGGAACAGCGAGGGACGGTGAGTTGCTGTAGCATGCTAGCCGAGCTAGCTAGCCAAGATGGAGCCACTGCTGAGGCTGGCTTGTGTTGGCGTGTGATGGACAGAGCTGCATGAATGGATGTACTGCAAAGGGCTGTGGGACAAAGTAACGTTATATTCAGGCAACCTGTTAAGGATTAATGAGAGGATTTAATGTTTGCATCCAACGTGGCTCATTGCAGTTTAATAGGTTGTAGTTTCCCTTTTATTACTTCTAGGTTTTACTAAATTCCTAGCTTGTAATGTGCGTTGGCTAAACGTAGCTACTTGTTGTGGACTGTGAGGCGCCAAGCTAGGATGCATTGGACAGAGTACAAGAATATATTCCTGGCGTCAATTAATGTTTAGTTAATGGTAAACCAGATAGCTACCGTATCCATTTATATAGTTTAATTGGCATAATTTTAACCCTTGTGCGGTGTTCGGGTTTTCAGTGTTTAGAAAGAGAAAAAATATTTTTCCTTCCTTCCTTGCTTACAGTAACGTAACACCGGAAGCTTGCCCCACGTATATTTTGGATAATATATTTTCGGATGAAAATGTTTTTCCACCCATATTTTCTGATAGATTTTTCCTCATTACACTTTGTCACGAAACGAGTATCACGTTTGTTCATAACTGTGCTCTTACAGGTGAATTCCATGTATGTGAGTACTGCTTGGATTTGAGATCAAGTAAACCTGTCAGAAACCTGTGAGATTAAGTATCTTTGCATTAGTCGTCATGGCTGTATTGCTTAAATAAAGCGTAATCTAACACCAAACAAGGGTTAAACGATAAACAGACCTTACTTTGCAGTCGGTCTTGCAGGAGTTCTAAAAACAAAATGAAACACTTTTCTAAAGGAATAAAAATAATTTAGCTCATATACTCGATAATAAAACACTTTCGAGATTAACTCGAGAATAGAATTTATTTAAAAAGAAACGGAGTACAATACTGTGCTCGTTAATTTTGATTATCGCAGTAATGAGTGGACAGACGTCCTAAATGAAGTGTTTTCTTTTTTAGTAGTTTCCAGCCGTTTGGATACAAACATTAATTGGCAAATAATATAACCCGATTTAGTCCCATAGTTGGGATTAATTGGAAGTGTATACATTATTACAGCAGCAGATTAGAATAGAATAAATAGATGCAGCATAACCTGTAACATCGGTGCTGTGCAACGTTAGAAAAACATGTATAATACACGCTTAAAGAAGCATAATTTAAATGTATGTATGTGTGTGTAAATATATCAGCTGTCAGGTCTGACTGCAGTTTCTTGCAGCCCTGCCATTTTATAAATATTTTATTCTGACAGCTGGTTGGGTAAAATTTGAAGCTCTGAGCCTTTTTTTCGTTTTTTTAACAAGTTGAGCTTTAGAGTAAGAGTGAATTTGTGTGGTGAGCTTGTGGGTGTATGTGTGATGAGATATGATATCAAATTCTTCCCATACTTTTGTTGCATACAGACTGAACAATTGTGGCCCCTTTATTTTATTCATTAAGGTTCAGTGTATCTTTGCCAGCCTACATCAATCTGCAAAGGAGTTGCAGAAAAGCCTCATGTTCATCGAGCCGTGAGTCACACATAATTTTTAAAGCTGTTATGGTGAATATCCAAACAATTTGTTTGCCTTCCGGAAGTTATTGTAGCCTTTTTCTTTTTTTTTTCTTAAAAAAAAAAAAAATCACACAAATGGGTAAATCTTCAGTGGCACTAGTATTACTATTTGAAGTAGTATCACACAGCTTGAGCTAAGACGTCTGGTCGCGCTGAGTCCAAACGAGCAGTTTTCCATTACACGTCTGTTTTCAGAAGGCAATTTTAGCAGTCAGTCCACACACACAAAAAAAAAACTTTGCACACAGCATTTACAATCTGACTTGTGTATGACTCCCAACTTCTTACTACAGGTGTGCGCGAGAAAACTGTTCCCATTTATACTTTTCTACAGCGGGTTTAAAATTCTGCAGCTGAGGTCTTGAAGATGCAGAAGGGTACAGTATGTGGTGCAAGTCGCAGTGTGTATAACCTAAATTTTTTTCCTTGGATTTCTTTTGCATCCTTGTTTTGAATTTCCTTTGAATGTTCACAGTTATAAATAAAGGCTTGGCTGGAACATTTGATTTAAATTTTAAAATCGCTATTTATAGTTGTAGTGGCCATCTTCCATTTTCTAATGAAAAAGATACAGCATTAAGGTAGCAGCTGTACTTGACACGACTTAACTGAAACCTAAATTGTATTATTACACCCCTCCCAGCCCAATCCTTTGACCCTCATTATTTATAGAGTGGGCGTTGAGCCTTATAAAAAGTTAACTGAATTGAGGCTCTGATAATAACCCATTTGAGGCTTGGGTAAGGTAAGCACTAAGAATAAGAACAAAGTACCACACACATACAAAGCAACCTTTATTACTGCATTAATACATTAATATAGTCCAGTAGAGGCACATTTACTCTACTAATGGATACCTGTAATGTTACATTAATAAAGTACAATGAAAACCCTGACAATCAGCAATATACAAATAGTTTTTACTCATTTGGATAGGTACAAAGTATTTAAATGGAACTGTGGTATGTAGTACAAATATAATAATATGTATTGAAGCACTGGATACCTCGCCACTGTTATCGAGTATGTGAGGGCTGTCTCACTGGTTCTTCTTTTGGGCTGTTTCAGGGGATGAGACGCGGCAGAGGGTCAAGTTCACTGACGAACGAGTCTGCAAAAGTCACCTTCTCAACTGCTGCCCACATGATATCCTCTCTGGAACTGTAAGTGAGACAAACTTCAGTTTTGACCCATCCTGAAAGCTTTAAAAACTCAGTTCATTTCTAAGAGGTTGGAAAGAAATTTCAAAAAGGAAAAAAGAATGTACTATAACTTATAAGATAAACATTATCATTTGTTTATGTTTGAGTTTATGCAGCATAACTCATGTCTGTCTGTGTTTTTGGTGATAGCGCATGGACCTGGGGGAGTGCACTAAGATCCATGACCTGGCACTTCGGGCTGATTATGAAATTGCCTCCAAAGAGAGAGATCTTTTCTTTGAGCTTGATGTAAGTGAGGTTCCTTTTACTAATAATATATTAATAATAAAGATGTCTTGTAGAACCAGGTTGAAGTTGGTGGCTTTGTAGTTAACTTGGGGGGGGGGGATGATTCGCAAAGCTGTAACCATCACTGGCCAGAATCTGGAGTGAGTGAGGGACAGGAGGTGACTGAACAAACTGCTCTCCATCATGGACGGCCCATTTCACGTGCTCCACTCCACATGACTGAGGCAGCAGAACTCTTTCTCCCTTAAAATGATTTAACCCCGCTTTCAAAAAGAATGCGTCAGGAAGTCATTCGTGCTGTTCTGTGAATCTTTTCTTACTGCGACAGGTGATCATACCTGTCATGCATCACATTCCACACACATTTTTCTGTTTTATACCTTCTTGCAGCTTTTTCCCTGATTTATTCTGTGCATATTATTTATTAATGCAAGTTGCACAATCTTAGACTTTTCACTTTTCTTTAACTCATTTTTATGTTTTATTTTCTTTGTTTTTTTTTATCAGTGTTGTGCATATTAAAAAAAAATAGCTTTTTCTCACGGTTTAAGGCCCTGGGTGTGCGCTTGTGGCACTTTTACTTTACAATAAATCAATAAACATAGTTAAAGAGTACTACTTGTATTCTTTATCGTGCTGCTGTAACACAATAATTTCCCTTGTGAATGAATAAAGTGTCTATCTGTCTATCTTGCAAGTCACCACCATTCGTGCCAAAAGTGTTTTTGAAACGATGCAAGTGCAAATCAAAACATTTGTACTTGCCAAGTAGTTAAGTAAGAAAGTAAGTGACTGCTGAGTGTGTTAATAAAAGGTCTTGCTCCTACAGGCAGTGGATCACCTAGAGTCTTTCATTGTGGACTGTGATCGGAGGACAGAACTGGCCAAGAAGCGCCTGGCTGAGACTCAAGAAGAGATCAGTGCAGAGGTGGCAGCAAAGGTGAATGATGCAACATTTTTATGCTTCATAAAGTCTGGCTTTCCTTATGCAACATCCAGTGGACCCTGTCAGTGTGTTTTTTTGCTCAACATAACCTGTTGTCTCTTGTGTTGGTGTGGCTGTTTTGTAGGCAGAGAAGGTGCATGAGCTAAATGAGGAAATAGGAAAGCTCCTGGCCAAGGCTGAACAGCTCGGAGCTGAGGGCAATGTGGATGAGGCTCAGAAAGTCCTGCAAGAGGTGGAGAAGGTCCGCACGAAGAAGAAGGATGCAGAGGTAAGGAATGAGCTCTTAGAACTTCAAGCTTGTGGTGCTTTCAATCTCTTAATTCTCTGAACTTCTGACACCTCACTGTCTCTTTTATTCCCTCTTGAACCATTTCAGGAAGAATACAGAAACTCCATGCCAGCCTCAAGCTTTCAGCAGCAGAAGCTTCGGGTGTGTGAGGTGTGCTCTGCTTACCTTGGTCTCCATGACAACGACCGTCGTTTGGCTGACCATTTTGGCGGGAAGCTTCACCTCGGCTTCATTCAGATCAGAGAAAAACTGGACCAGCTAAAGGTGTGTATACCTTGTTTACAGCCAGCTCATAAAAACATGAGTGACATGGTGCTGAATACTCTCTAGAAAGAGGGGATGATGTAAAGGCTTTAGATATTTGTTTGTTTTGACTTTATTTTATTTATTTATTTTTATCAGAAAACTGTGGTCGAGAAGCAGGAGAAGAGGAATCAGGAGCGCTTAAAGAGACGAGAAGAAAGGGAGAAGGAGGAAAGGATGAGGAGGAGGTGAGTGCCGATGTTAAAATTCCGATGACATTTACAGCAGTGCGTGTTTTACTGTTTAACTCTGTGGTTTTATTTTATAGGACCAGATCAAGGAGCAGAGAGCACAGAAGGTAAGGAAGCTCCCTCTTCTATATGTCAGTTCATTCGTTCCAGTCTTTTATGAGTCCGATTTGTTCTGTTCAATGAAATATGCTGTCTTTGCCAGGTCCCGTTCTCGTGACCGCAGAAGGAGACGCTCACGCTCTTCGTCACGAGACAGGCGCCGTTCCCGCTCACGCTCCAGGGAGAGGAGGAGACGGCATCGCAGCCGATCCCGCTCACGCAGCCGAGGACACCGTCACAGCCACGAGCAGAGCTCCAGACACAAGTAAACACAGATGAAAACCCTTATTAATCTATACTCCCATGAAAGAGAATTGAGCAAACACACAGAGATCTGTGGGATACTGATTGCGTCACCTAAGAACAGTCAGTGAAAATAAAAGGAAACAACAATTACATGGGCTTTTTTTGAGCCCTTTATCTGGCTCAAGCTTGTGTTTTGGCATTTTACACATACAATCCTTGTCTTTTTTTCAACTGCTCTTTTGTATTTGTGTTACTAACCTGAATATCTCATATCGTTTTGTCGCTCAGGTCATCCAGAGATCGAGAGCGCTCGTCCAGGGACCGGGACCGCTCATCCAGAGACCGGTCACGGGAGCGAGACAGAAGGGATGGTATGAATGGCAGGTCGGACTCCCGCAGGGCAGACGACAGAGACACGGGGGACCTCTGAAGACCAAACTCCATCCATGACCACAACACCACAGCCTCCTCCCGTCTGTCCATTTATAATATCCTAATGTTAAACACCTTGCCTCGACACCCCACCCCTCTGTTTTCCCGCCTGCCTCCTTTCTTTGCTTTAGTGCAGCCAGAGTGCACACATACTATCAAGTATAAAATTGAGTTTTTCTGTTTAGTTGTTTTTTTTTCCTTTCTTTTTTTTTAATAGCATCAGATACATCTGATTTTTTTGGGATTTGGCAGGTTATTGGTCAGTAGTGGAGTGTACTCTTAATACCCACATCTGTAACTCGGTGGCTTGTCTCTATCCAGTCCATCCCTTGTCTTGTTACTGCCCTGAAATGTGTCCACTAGAAAAGGCAAACTGATCTGCTGGACTGGAGCATAAAAATGTAACTGGTCCATGTTCTTTTTATTATTATCTGATGGTCTTTTGATAAAAAAAAAAAAAAATCTGTCTGTAAATATATCCTAGGCTGACTAATTGTCTAAAAAAGCCTAGTCTTGTCAAGTAGTTTCTTGGTTTTTTTCCCCCCTCCTCATTTCCCTCCTTGAAGATTTCGTTTCGCTGTCTCAGTGCAGTTCTCGAATGTCTGTCTACATAATGGTCTTCAGTGCTTAGTTCTCTAAAATCCACTTAAAGTTTTAAATTCAAAGGTTTTAAAGATGTTAGCATTAGTATCCAACTTGCCTCCCTTTTTGTCTTTTTTTATTATCATAAGTGATCAGGTTACAGGTGACTTTCTTCAGTATAAGTGAAATCTTCTGATCTATATTGGTGGCAAGTCTCTTTATCATTTCTTTCTATCTTGATTTCTTTTTAACATACTGCAAATAAACAATATCTTTAGAATTTGTGTCAGCATGTGAAGCAGTAGGTTCAGAAATGATCAAGTTCAGATCTACTTACCTTTAAGTGAAAAATTTAAACATTTTTTGGCCCAACTTGAACAGATTTCTTTTCCATTATGATTAAATGCAAACAGATTTTAATGGATGCACTGCTTTACCTAATGTGTGAAGTCATATCTGTTTGTTCTGCTGGAAACCTTTCTTTAAAGTCTCAATTAAAAAAAGAAAAAAGCACCATTTGGAATTTTATTGTGTGTTGAATTGTGTTGACAAGGTCATGTCATTGTTAAGATGTGATAATAATGGCTGAATTTTTACAAATGTGTATTACAAAGATAAATACATTTCATTTAAGTTAATTAGGCAGAGAAGAAGACAGCTGTTACACTAAAATGAACATGCATTACAAACGGAGCACTTCAGTGTTAAAATATTTAAGGGGGCTCTCTTACACTCATTCCCATTTTTAGATTTATTGCATTCTACTGGAGAACCACTGCAAGATTCACAGCTCAGATTAATTCTTATTTTTCTTATACTGGGTCAAAGTCCAACACTTCAATTCATCCTGGAACAAACCACTCTAGTTCCCTTTCCCCTCTCTTTAAGCCAGCCTTCTTCTGATTGGCTGGCCCTTGCAACCAGAGGGTTTAAACAGCCCGAGCTGTGCACCTGAGGAGCTGTGTACCTGAGGTGTGTCGTATTTGCACCATTGTATAAAGTCAAGAGTAGAAAAAAAATTCCATAAAAATTGGTGGAGCCCTTTGAAATCTGACCTTTTGACTCCTGGTTTACTTGTACGTGCTCCGATCTCTGTTTGAAACTGTGTCCATGTTTAATATGAGCATACACAAAAAACACTGTAACTGTACATATATGGCATAAAATAAGGAAAAGCAAAATCAGTCCCCTTTAGTTTGCACGGCACCTGGTTATATTAAATTCCTACGTCTCATATTGCTGACAGAAAGCTCGGTTTTAACATCAGGTAATAATACCGTATGACCCTCATGCCGTGATTTAATGTTAGATAGTCAGGTTACTGCCACATGTTCGGTCTCTGGGGACGGGAAAACACAGTCCTTCATGTAACGCTCTTCACAATGTGGATGCTGTTCCTCACAATGTACTGCTCTCCAGCTTCAGATCAACCTTCAGTTTCTGTTTCTCCATGACTGCCTCCAGCTCTGTGGCCCTTCTGGCATCCTGTAAAAAGTAGAAATCAATTTAGACTGTGTAGCAATGAGATGAAAAGCATCAGCTGTTTACAGTAATTTAAACCTCATGCTACTGAGTTCAGGTCATTCCATCTCAAATTATTGTGAGTCTTCTGCTCAACACTGAAAGTTTTTGTGAAATCCATATATGTAGAATACATTTCAAGATGTATTTTTTTTAAATGGCCTGTCAGCACGTTTCCAGCATGTTTCTTTCACACGTCAAAATATGGGACGAAGTTTGGACATCACAAAAACTAGAGATAAAAGCCAATAAAAGCCTAAAAAATGATGCTGGCCTTTCTTTCCAAAATAATCCAAATACCAATGTAAAATTTGTAACACATACAAATGCATTTTTAATGTCTCTTAATCTTTTCCTGAATTATAAGACTCTTCCAGGGTAATCTGGATGGCAAGTGGGACTTGAAAATACGAATTTTGTTCTGTTTGGATTAGACTGTCTGCTGATCCGAATTTATCATATGTCCTCAGTCCAGCATGAAAGATAAAAGATGAATGAAAATATGTTCAAAGTAAGTAATTTTAAATCACTGATTACACTCATAATTGTGTTTTTGCATCCTGCCAAAAATGATCATGTTTAGTTTTCCTAAGACCAATAAAAATGTTAATGTTGAAGGCTTTGATTTGGCTTCCCTTTAAAAGATATAGCAGTTCCCTTGTCGTTTACCTCTAGCAGTGATTTTTGCACAGCGAGCTGACTGTACACTCTGGCACCCTCCTCTGGAATCACAGCTTTCAGCTCTTCTTTGTTGAGAGAGAACAGCTGGGCGCCTGTCAGCACACCCAAACATGACACTGTCCTGAGGGACACAAAACATAATGGACTTCAGAGGATACTCTGGTGGAGCCGCTGCGTTCATCCATGTAATGGCAAAACACACGTGTAGAGCCAGCATTCCCTGCTTATACACAAACCGTGGTTTATTTGGTTTGCAGTCACTTACGGTTTGCTGAAGCCCTTCCCTCTGAGCCACTCAGCCACCTCCTCTGGAGGAGAGTTGTAGTCAAGGGGGAGGGAGGTGTCTGCAGAGCGAGGGATGATGAGGGGCTTGTTCAGATTGGACTTTCCATTCGTCAGTCTCTGGAGCAGCTCATCATTTACCAGCGTGACTGAAAAATTTGGAGTTTAAAGAAGTAACGGTCACTTTCATGCTCAAATAATAATATAAATGCAGGACTCAGTGGAGGAAAGACATAGCTCAAAGGTTAATCTTAAAACATGAGAACATGGTTTAAATCCAAAATAATGAACCCATAATTAGGTGACTTATGAGTAGCCTATCACTGTGCTTTTTTGTATCTTTTTTTACATTTTGGTTATAGAACTTTTAAAATAAATCTTATATTTCCCATTCCAGAGTATGACTGTACTTACCTTAATAATTCATCATCTACATATAAAATGTATCCACACAAACTGAATGATTATTAAAGACTGTGTGATATGTTTTTAAGATCCACAACAGCTACCAAGTGGACCTTAAGTGACATTGTTTTGGCAACATTCTTTTATTAGTTTGGGGCAATTTTTCATTTTTTTTCCTTTAAGATTTCAAGCTTAAATTACTTTAGTTTAGTTGCATGGAATTTCTTGCTTCAAATAAAATAGAGGAATAGCAAGAGTAAAAAGCAGTTGCTCTTCTATTCAGAGGGGAGGTGAGCCACAGCATTTTAGACTCTGCATCCTTTATTTGGTTGATTTTTCCACCAGATGCCCTTCCTGACGCAACCACAAAGGGATTTGTGTCTCTTCCAGGGATCAAATTGGGAAAAATTGGGAAAGGTTCACTTGTTAGGCAAACGTGCAAACCGCTACACTACAGAGCCACAGTCTAGGACACATAAAGCTGTAGTCCGTTACCTTTGTCATTGTCCTCAACAGCTTGCACATGCTGGTTGTATGATGGTAAGCTGCGTGGGCGCTGTGGGGAGTGGGTGGGGGTGGTTTTGGGAAGAGCAGGGGGGCTGGGTGGGGCGAGAGTGACATTCTTGGAAAGTGGAGGCGCAGCTGGAACCTGAAGGAACGTGGAGTGAAGAAAAAAATGAGTTTGCTCTGATGGAACGATCAGATGAGAGCAAAGCCGTGCTTGTGTGTTTCATGTGTGCATGCATGTGTGTGGGTGTCTTTTTTGCCGTCTTACACTGGGGGGTCTGTTGTGGACAGGGCTGTCTATGTGAGCCATGGGCTCCAGGATGTTGAAGGGGACGAAGCCGACCTGGTTAAACCGATTACGACACTTCCACCAGCGCTTGGATGACTCGATCACCTGTCAGACAGAGAGGGTTGCTGTCAGTGAGAGGGCTGTAAAGTGTATCAACAACTGCAAATAGCTTTTGTCAAACAATGAAAAACAGGACTTTTTGATGGTTCCTTGAGTGCGCCATAAAATGACTTGCTTTACTGTGTGCTTTTACAAACAGTTTGATTCTGTTACCTCCAGTGTCTCCCCCTGCTGCACTGAAAGCTCACTGCTGTTCCTGGCAATGAAGTCATAACTGCAGCAGTAGAGTCTGTCAGGCCCCGGTGGGAGTGAATCTCTGATAAAATGAGACAAAGTTTGTTTTTATTTAGTCGAGGTTAAAAAAACAAACAAACAAACAACAATAACAACAAAAACAGCAGTTCATTGATTTATGTCTTGTAGATGACTTACGTGTCATCGTTTGGTGGCTGAGGTGGTTGTTGCTGTGGGAGCAAAAAAAATTAGACAAGTGAAGTCAACACAAGTTAGCACAAAATGCATAAAATATGTAGAAAAATATAATGTCAGTGTATATCTGGGTAAGGCTGACTGCATTAAAGTTTGAGAAACTAAGGTGTTATTAAAAAAAACAAAGAACTAACTGTGAACCTTATACAGTTTTTAGCAGGGATGGACAGAAATGTGAGCTGATCTGTCAAAAAGCGGAAAGTGTATCTCCACTGTTTACTGTACGTAAGGTTTATTCATGCGTTAGTATGTTAAACCCCTGTGTTGTCCTTTTACACACTCATGCATAGTTCTTGTTTCCACTGATCTACGATTAATGACTTCTAAATCACGATATAGAAGTATTCCACACCTCTTGTTTTTCTCGAAGGGCTTCGAGTTTGTGCTGTGACTCGACCGGATCCTCCCAAACCTGCCCGTCAGGCCTCAAGGCTTCTGGCTTCCAGCCATCAAAGAACACTGGGGTGTATGGAGCTACAGGCCCACGCAGCTGAGACCTGAGAGAGCAGAACAAGTCACTGCCTTGGCCTTCAATGAGCTCAACAACCAAAACTATGATTGTTATTCAAGCAGTTTTCATTGATGGAAGTTATGACATTGGATTTTCCTCTTAAAGCTTGCTTACAAGATTAAATATAATAGGCCTTATGTACATTTGACAGCTAATCCATCGGTTCCCTTTTCTTAACATGAGAAATCAATAAATCCCAAAATGCCTTAAGTGGATTTGTTATGCTTCTTATTATATAAATACTGTCAAAATGGAGCCTGATGGAGGGTCCTGTTAAACATGGCCAAACTTTCAAAGAATCCCTGAGGGCTCAAAGCTCAGGCTTCAGCTGTCAGCCAATCAGAGGAAAGTTTTGTCTTAAAGTAAGGGGACCCTCACCCCATGAGCTAAAACTGAGGTGCTGTGACAAAAGACCGAAGAAGACAAATAGGGATTGCTTTTTAGTCTTTCAGTCCAAGAATAAAAATATGGAACTGGATATGAGCAAAAAAACGTCTCTTTTAATTTCCTGTCTCAAAAAATCTGCTTATTTCAAAACGCAGGTAAAACAAATGATTTCAAGAGAAACGAAGTACAAAAATATTGCTTGGTTGAAACAAAGATGTTGCTCTTCAGCAGATAAAATCTTCAGTGAACCCAAAAATGTAAAAAGGTGACACATAACAATCAACAGAGGCAAAAAGCTCCCTTTCCACAGCCTCTGGCCAGAGTTGAGTTTGATACAACACCAAGACTGGAAGTTTTTAATGTGCTGCCTTTTTAGATTTCTGGAAAATAAAACACCAGTTTCACAACTAGTAAGAGACAGACAAGCATTGATACCGACCGAGGGTGTGTCCAGTTGGGTCCCAGCGACGTCCAGAGCTGCCTCTCCTCCTCAGTCAGGGCATCTTGTAGAAGGGACACCGCAGAGCTGGTCAGGGCAGGGCTGGATATGGCGGCTCCAAAAGCTGGTCCTCCTGTTGTTTTTACCATCTGTGCAACAACAACAGATGAGACAAAATCAGTGTGTCTTTTATCCTTTCTTCCTCCCCTCACCCACAAGTGTTCGCAGCAGATGGCTGCACCTCCCTGAGCCTGGTTCTGCTGGAGGTCTCTTCCTGTTAAAAGGCAGTTTTTCCTTCTTACTGTTGCCAAAGTGCTTTTTCAAAGGGGCCAAGTGATTGTTGGGGTTTTCTCTATATTATTATAATTTCTTTTCCTTCAATATGAAACGCCTTAAGGCAGTTGTTGTTGGGATTTGGCATTATATAAATCAAACTGAACTGATGTTCCCACGTTTGCTATAATGGATCTGGCATTCAAAGTCTTAACAATCGCTGATGGTTCTAGCAAACTGCAACAACAATACCGTCCATTCTTCTGCCTGATAGCCGAACATCAAACCACAGATGTAAAAACAAATGTAAAAAGCCTAATGGATACATCTGCACACAAAAGCCAAAGCACACAAGAAGAGGCACACGCACGTCTTTGAGAGACAAGGCTGCGTGTTCCCATTCAGGTGTGTCACTTTACACAAATCAAACACACCCGTTTCACCCTATTTGATTCATACTGGAGTGGAAAAATGAAAGAACATTCTTTGAAATATTCCTTTAATTTCTGCTAACTCACAGTGTATCATCATGAGTGATGTTGACACTTTAATGAAGGGCATTGGACGTTTCCATGAAATCAAAGTAAATAAATGATAATCTAAAGGCACTTGATTTCTAAAAAAAAAAAAAAAGCAGCCATAAATGGCCCACCTTTTTTCCCCAGATGGAACTTACCAATGTCTTAATTTAAAACAGGCGTTGAGGGACAACAAAGTGGCCCTTCTAGTTTCAAGACAAGCTCAAATCTAAACCAAATGTTTGAGAGGCATGCACCAACAACCCCTGCCCGCATACAAATACAGCCAAGGAAACTGTGTAGATCAAACAAATGCTGCATTTTTGGTGTGCTTAGGGTTTCAATCAGGCCGCTGTGCAGGGAACTGCCCTGTGTAAACACTGAATAGAAGCTGTAGCTTTTGACAACATCGCTGAACTACTCTGAAGACTTTCCATTATTTTGACATGACACATGCTTACAGTTCTGCACTGATGTCCACTAACATCAGGAACAAAAACGCTGCCTGATTGGGCCTTCAAGCAGAGAATGTGTCTTTCGAATCCAGGCATTTACCCCCAGTTGACTTTGCCCCCGCATGGCATTACGTGTCACACGGATTTATTTGAAGAGGTTGGTCATGCTCCCCTGCAGTGAAAGACTACACCTCATATTTACAGCAATAGCAACAACAGTTGCTGAGGTAGAGTTTATAACCCTGACTCACCATATCCAGAGGCTTGAACACATGGTGAATGAGGTCCTCTGAAGAAGGATTGGTGATGGTTGATTTCAGGCGAGCCTGAGAAATAAACAGAGGCGATGAATATGCAGCTGCCATGAGTAAGCAAGTAATGAAGCTGGACTTGATGGTATACATACCAAGAGGCTGAAGCAATATTTGAATTTCTGGAAGATATCAACGAATTCCCCATCTGGTGGAGGGCGAGCTTTTGTGGCGAGTAGCTCGTCTGTTGTTTGGGAACAAAATATAACAGCAGTGTGACAGTTGCTTCAAACTAGAGAAACTGGAGAAATCTATGCATCTCCCTCTTACCTTCAGCGCTTTGCTTTTTACTGTTCTTCTTCTTCTTCTTCTTTCTTTGGTTCAGCACCGTTGCAGCTTCAGCAGTCTGCTGCAGCTTGCCCATGAAGGCCTCGATTTCATCGAAACAGTGATTAAGGATCCCCTGAGGAAAGAAGAATTGCCTTCGTTACGTGAAAAGCAGCCAAAAGTGGCGACAAAAGACACAAAAGAGATGAGCTGGCTTACCACTTCTCTCTCTGCTCCCAGGAAAGAGATATCAGGTCCGCCATTTGCTGTTGTGAAATAGAGCAGGGGACTCAGTTTATCCATGTTCATTCATCTCTGCACTACCCAAAGCCGCCCTCTCACAAACACAAGCTGACAAAGCCATCTCTGTGCTCTGGAGAGACGTTTGCCTCGAATACCTGTCGCTTCTCTCCTTTCCTCCTGCTCACTTTCCCAACCCTTCTGAATAATTCTGAAGCACTACTGAACAGGCATGCATGTGGAGAAAGAAGTCTTCTATTTTTTTCTTACCTCTGGGTCCAGGGTAAGGTGGAGGGTTGACAGGTGGGGGATTAGGAGCATGCAGCATGGGAGGACTTGGTATGTTATAGGGGTCGAACACATCTCCTCCACTCTGAGAAAGCCTGCGGGGTGAGAGGAAAGATTCAGTGCTTCTCCCACAACACGGCACTACGGGTTAAAAGGTGATAACAGTGTTTTTGTTGATGATGGTGCAGGTGTACACTCAGCACCAGCAAATGAGACGCCCTTCAGCAAGGGCTCAAGAAGTCAAATTAACAAGCTCACATTTAATGCCGTAACAGCAGCACCCTCTTGGTAAGAGCTCCAAACACCTCTATGTGCACTCCTCAATCAACGCGGCGCCTCTAAGATTTAACCCTTTCCCTTATAAAGAAGACATCTGATGACCTCCCCAGCACTCTTAATGATGGGTTTTGACGCCTCAGTATATATCAATAAAGATGTGGTTTTACGACCAGTAGAACAGTTTCCAGGTTTTTCCAAGGGTAGCTGCGTAAACAGGGACCACTCTCACTAACTTCTAATGCAAACCCAGTCATTTTTGTCCAATAAGCAGGTCTGAAATATGACAGAAGGCACTTAGTTCAAAAAGGAGCTTTAAAGGTTACTCCCAGTAGGCTTACAAGGGGTAAAGAGTCAATCCTCCAGCCCTTATCCAACCATGAAGAAAGAGTGAACATCCTAATTTTGCATACTCGTTTCCACGCTAAACACAAACACTTTACATTAGCAAGCAATAAAAACAGTGAGTCTGCCTTGACTTTTTTATCCAAAAAAATACAAGTAACCTAACAGTGATGACTTCACCTTTTTAGAAATATTAATTAAATTCTGATGTAAATACAAAAGGCTCCTGCTGTTTCTCTTACCACATGTCTCTGCCCTTCACGTGTCCTTTAAAGAGAAATGTTCTCAAAGCCAGATTGTGCCTGGAGCCTTCGCCTCTGTTCCCTTTGCGTTCTCTACTCTCCGTCACAATGGCCTTGCTATCTCTGTCACACCTTCTTAAGTTATGTAGAAACCGGTAGAACGAGTCTTTCGCTTGCTCTCTCTCAGCTGTTTATACTGTTTGTCCTCCCTCTCTCTGCCTCCACACAGGTGGATGGCAACACAAAGCTGCTTTGACTCAGTGGAAAAATGCGACATAATGACAACGACGGCGAAAATCAAACTACTTTAAATGGGATGTGGGTCTGAGTTTCCTTTTTGTGGCTGCCAATTAAACTCCACCCATGCAATGTGATTGTGAACGCAGAAGCATGGCCTCCCATTAAAACCGTGCCAAGAAATGCACTTTCGTGGGTGCGTGATTATGACAGTCACTGTACCTGTGGTCATCAGGGGGCAGCTTACTCTTGCTGGCGGTGGAAGTCGAAACTGCCAACGTGACTTCGTCGCAGATTTGCTCTGCCTATTTAAAATGACAACATGTAAGTGGCATCACTGGTAAAACCTGATGCAAATAGACCCTATGACTCATCCAGGACAACTCTTGGGGAATCTCCTCGCACTGTCAGCACTCACCTTCAGCTTTTCACAATTAAAGAAGTGGATGTCTGGCTTCTTCTGATCTTCACCTTGGCA
The DNA here is from genome assembly GCF_036321145.2 of Pelmatolapia mariae. Classification (NCBI taxonomy): domain Eukaryota; kingdom Metazoa; phylum Chordata; class Actinopteri; order Cichliformes; family Cichlidae; genus Pelmatolapia; species Pelmatolapia mariae. The sequence goes on along the minus strand of NC_086234.1, from coordinate 19,579,553 downwards.
GACTAACATAAGGAGGGATGGGAAGTGTTTTTCTGTGTTAACAGCTTCACAGCGGAAGATGGATCTGAAAGCGTAGCTCTCCAGCTCATCCTGCAAGGGTAGATAGAACTGATGGTCATTGTGGATGCAAATATGTGTGGTATTTCACAGCTGAGCACATTTAAATCTCTTCATCATCCACTGAGCCGCTCATAACCTGCTAAAACTCACGCGCCTGCCCTCACCTGACTCTGTACGTCTCTGAGATAAATGCCCCCTGCTCCTACATCCAGGTACATCTGTTGACTCCATAGCTTTTTATTCTGAGCCAGGAAGGAAAGACGGTTCTGAGCTTCCTCAACGCTCTGCACTTCCCCGTTCTGCAGCGAGAACGTCAGAAGGTGCTGCAAAGTAATGAGGAAGAATGAGCACATGAGGAAAAATGCATGAAAAACATCACTCAAGGGAAGGCACTCACTGTGACGAGATGTCGAGTGATGTTTGTCATCTTTTGTCCACTCTGTCAGCTGGAGATGTGTAAGATAAAGCAGCTTTCCTAAAAAATCACAGACCTAGAAAAGGAAGCAGAATACCAGGACCACTCAGAAACACATTCTGGACAGAGTTACGAGTGACATTTGTAGATGGAGAGAGTAACGATGGTGTTGCTTTAACAAGTTATCAGCAGCTCCTACTTCCTAAAGCTAAACAGACTTACTCACAAAAGAAATATCCTCATTCAAATTTGCCCTGCCCCTCCCCTTTTCCAGCTTACGTCTGTCTATCCCAGCACTGCTTCAGTAACACAGGATTCTGGTGCATGAGTGACTGAGCGAGCGAGCCGCCCGACCTGTCTGGTAACAGTTCAAAGTATGATACCAACCTCTCTGTTTCTCAGTGACCACTGAACAAGAGTCACTGGCATCAAAGACAGCAAACACTTGGTATAACTTACATGGTTTCACTTAAGAGCTCTGCCCACAAAAAAAATATCACTTAACCTCACATTTATGAGCACTCAGTGCCAGCCTGGTCTTGCACGAACATATAGTGTGGCATTTCAAAATGAACACTGGGACAATGCGGTAAGCATGACGATTTGTGCACAAGCAATAAGTAAAAGTACTGTTTTAAATGAAGGATGTGGGCAACTTATAACTGTATAGATTTGACAGGAATAGCTGCGGTGTTGTTGATGTTAGGTAAGAAGATTAACACAATCATGCCAGGTTAAGTCAGAGTTAAGTCAAGTGTCCACAGTGCTTTTGATTTTAGTACATTTTCATAAGCAAACCTTCAAAATCTGAAATGACAAATACTGAATTACCGGGAACTGCTTGGTTACACCTTCATAAATTACTACGAGTAACCAAGAAACCCATACAACATACAACAAAATGACTTACCATACTCATCTAAATGTATTTGAGAGTCAAATAATGAAAGATCTGAGATGTCAGAGACTGGAAATAGATGTCAAATCAGCTTACCGTAACTTGGTATACTTCCAGTGCCTGGATCTTGAGGTTAACAGCTGTGTACGTTTGATCCTACAGAAACCAAAACCTGTCTCGAGCCTTAGTGTGACTAGAGGTATCTTACTCACCCAGAGGTATGAAAGCCTTGACAAGCAGAGGTGTGTCACACTGTGGAGTCCCGCCCAGTATTTCACCCCACCTTAAAGATAAAAATATTTGTTCTTTCTCTCTCCTGTACACCTACAAGTGCATTCCACACAGGAAAATGTAAAGGTTAAAATGCAGGCTAGGCTAGGCTGCAGTTGGAAGATAAAGTTGGTGAACGGTGACACAGAGTGAGTGGGTGAAAATAAATGCTCAGAGGTCTGAACTGAACCTAGTCGCTGTGCCGCTGGAGTGGGCTGCCACGGAGAGTAACGGGGGGAAGGGAGGTCCATGCAAAGGTGCAGTGTGCAGGAAAATAAAACAAACCAGAGATTGATCAGCTCAGATACTTTTTTATTGTCAGTACTTGAAGGAAATTGTGGGGTGGAAAGGTTTTTGGCTTCTGGGAGGAACATGCCAAAAGAGTTTGAGAATGACAAATGAAACCCTGCTGTTTCAGGACCCAAAGAAATCGGGCAATTGAGAAATCACTGACACAGTTCGGATGGGATCAATGGGCCAAAAATCTTTATCTATTGCTGTTATGGGAAATTTCTGATGAAGGTGTCTGCAAGTGAAGAAGATTTCGGGAGTTACTAAATGATAAGGTTATTTAGAGTGCTTAGCAAAGGGAGGGGAAGTTGAGTTGTGTATACTGTTGTTTGGTTAGGTAGCTGTGCATGTACATATGAAAGAAGTTGTCATAGAACTCTATGCAAGCCCATTAACAGTAGACCCTATGATTCAACAGAATCACCTATATCAGCAGTAATTTGAAGTAATCCTTTTCTGTGTGACTTTATCATTGTAGAGGAATTTCGGCCCACTTCTCTTTACAATGTTGCTTCACTTCACTGAATGCATTGAAATGAATTCACGTACAGCACTTTTAAGTTGCTGCCACAGCATTGCAATCAGGTTGAGGTCTGTACTTTGACTGGGTCATTACAACACCATGATTCTTTTCTTTTTCAGCCATTCTGTTGTAGATTTGTTGGTGTGCTTGGGTTTCATTGGCCTGTTAAATTAAAGTTTCTGTGCCAAGCTTTAGCTGCAAACTCAAATCATCACCCGTCCACCACCATGCTTGACAGCTGGTATGAGGTATTTGTGATGATATGCTTAGTTTCCTCCAGAAGATGGTGCTGTGCATCATGGCCAAACATCTCCACTCTTATCTGTCCAAAGGATGTTGTTCCAGAAGTCTTGTGGTTTGTTTAAATGCAACTTTAAAAAGAAGCCTTTCTCCACTGTGCAACTGTACTTTCATGAACTTCAACATTTAACATGCTAACCGAGACCTCTAGGGTCTGAGATGTAGCTCTTGGGTTTTTCTTTTCTTGTACAGTCTAACCTTGGGGTGAATTTGCTGTTATGTTCACTCCTGGGAAGGACTGGAGAAGCATTATTGTTCCACACCAGAAAACCGGAGAGGTCTTCCCACTTGCCGAGCAGCCGAGCATCAAAAAATTAAGTGCATTTGATTAACAACACCTGCTGCTTTTTTACCATCTTATTTCCTGTGAAAAATAACCATGATGGCCGATTTCAATATTTCACATTTTTGGAATTTAATTAGAACATAAAGATTATTATTTCACACAATCGAAAGAAGTGCATGTGTGTGTGTGTGTGTGTGTGTGTGTGTGTGTGTGTGTGTGTGTGTGTGTGTGTGTGTGGTGGTTGGGTGATACATGATAGCACAGTGTACATGTTTGATTTAAAGGGATGAGGTGGGTTTCTCAGAGAAACTCACAAGTGGGGTGTCATATTTCATAACAGTAATTGACAAGACAAGTCCCACTTTATCCTCCAATAGAGAGGTGGGGGCGGAGACAGTGAAGTTGGTGAGGTTGAAGCTCGACTTTGGTTTAAGGACAATTGAAAAACTATTTCAAGAACCTCTTCATTACACGGACTTTGTTTGTATCACAAGGTATTTATCATTTATTAATTAATACGCCTAACTATTTCTAAACGCGTAGATTTGTAGTTTATTATGAGTGATACTAGACAGCTCTATTTAAAACTTCCAAGCCGGCATACGTGGCATTGTGTGCGCCTGTACGCGTGAGAAAAATGTCGCTCCTCGGTCGGAGTAGAATTTAAATCTAGTAACTATATAATCTGAACAATAACAATGCTGCTACAACCACTCACGGGCACGAAGTTCTAATCCCAGTAGGCTGTAAAAGCCATGTTGAGACTATTGCATCAGCCTCCGCCTCCCTTGTTTTCTTTTATTTTCTTATTTTGATAAAAGTGCGAAAACTGAGCAAAGGCAAAAGATTTAGTGGTGGGAAACATAAAAGTAACAACTTAACCTGGATAAAGTGGTATTTCCCCACGTGTTCGTATTTTAACCATCTACCTGGCATCATACATGAACACGTGTCAGTGGTGAGTTAGGGCTCTGCCTGTTATGTGCGCAATCGAGGCTCAAATCGCTAAAATCTAGGTGAAAGCTTTACCCACTGTGGGTGAAGTGGGTAAACAGTGGTGCATTATAGTTAACTGAAGTTAGACTAAATTAAAAGCCCAGTTTGAAGAACATGGTTGTTAGCCAAAATAAAATAAAACCTAGACTTTGGGGTGGCGGAAAACGAGTTTTGTTCTTGAAAAACTAAATAGGGACGTCTAAAGTTTTAATCTTTGTTCAGTTGGTCAACAAAGACAGCCTGAGGGGGCCTAGTACATATGTTTATTGAGACGTGTGTGTTTATGTGACTGAGTGCCAAGTGCGCTCAACTTTTTAACACTCCAAAGACCGCGTGTACCATAATAATAAAAAAGAAAACATCATCAAATGTATTTGTAATTTCTACATGTCTTTAAAAAAAACTTTAATTATAAAATTCTTATTAAGTTTGTCATAGTTTAATATTTCTGATTTATTCGTTTATTTATTCATATTAACTTCCGTACTGTTGTGTATTTCATGATTTATTGCATTACAAGCGATGTTATAACCAAATGTTATAACATATTGATTTTGTCTCACTTTTATTTTGAAAGTTACATAAACACACAAATTGGAAGTGGCTTCACGGCGTCGTGGCGCGAGACATGCGGAAGAACGCTGCTACGTCGTAGTAAACGGCTTAACAACGAAAATGCCGCGTTTATAACATAGTCAGCGGTTATAGGTCTTACTTTAGTATTTAAGAATTTAATAATAGTGGTTTGAGAAATTTCTAGCATGTTACATTAAAGAAGAAATATAGAAACAGAACAATAACTGAGCTCGATATTGTTTTAGTGATAGTTCAGCAGCGACACGTGGCCGTTTCCTCTAATCAAAAGGAGGGATAAAGGATTATCGTCGTTGCTCTCCGTTTCTTGTCGCTTTTTCTACCTCTTCGTTGACTACACCTGCTGCTTGCCAGGTGAGTTTGGCTTCATGTTAATTGTCCGCTTCCTGTAAACTCTCCAACAGCTGAGTCCAGTCAAATGGTCGAGGATGCTTAGCCATGATGCCATTGCATCAGCCCAGATACCGCGCAAAGTCACTAGAAGGGACTATTTTTGGGGTGCTTTAAGTGCTATTGAGAGTAACTGTAAGTGATATGGAGTATATAATTGGGGCTTGTGTCAAGAATGATTTTATGCTTGGGTTACCAGGAAAATTCATTCATCGTCTGGCTGCATAGCGGGTAACAGACAGTACAGTGCCCCGTGCAACTAAGCCTAGTCCTGCCATTGATGTAAATGATGTGGCCTAAATATTAGTAACACCTCAAGTTGTAGCATGTTTCAGTCCAGTGTTCTTTGAGTACAGATCCCAAAATTATAATGAACAACTGCGTAAAAAATGTAAAATAAACCTGGAAATGGTAAAATTAAGGAAGTTGGGGTTTTTGCAAGGTTTTTACTGATGTGGAAACTGAGAATCCACACAAACACTACCACACAGGCTAGATTCCTTTTTAGGCTTAAATGCCAAGGTGACAATCAAACGCTACCTAGGACTCTCCATTAGTTTGTAGAACTGAGGAAGCATCTTGGGTGAGGTGATGGTGATGAAACATCTTTATGAATCTACAAAGATATCTAGTCGCCTTCAACTTGAGCTACTGTGATCTGGATGTCCAAGCACCTGTACAGACAGACTTCTTTCTGGTGTCTGTATGTGAGCAGAACCTTGGGAAAAAGTGTTGATTTGCATTATTAATCTGTTTGAAAAGTTAAAAATCTTTCATTTTGCTCCCTTCAATTTCAGATGGAGAAGCAGCCCTTGCCAGCTGATGATGACAGGACAGAAGCCACAGAAGTTGATGGGCTCACTGGAGAGAGCAGTCCGCAGGAGACGTCTGAGCCAGATGCCCGAGCCGGATGGAACAGTAAAATAGAGTACTTTTTGGCTCAAGTGGGATTCAGCGTTGGACTCGGCAATGTCTGGAGGTTTCCGTATTTGTGTCACCAGAACGGAGGAGGTAATCGTCTGCGACTCTTAACCACAGTAGATCGCTGCCACGCACTGATTTCCTGGAAGGTTCAAGAGATCAAACGTAGTCATTATAGGGAGAGGATGTGCAGCTTCTACTCTGCTCAGTGAAGCAGGCAAACACATGTGAAGAACGTTCAGTGTTAAATGCACTATATAAATCTTTTTGTTCTTCACTGTCTTTATTAGATTGTGTTTCAGTGTCTTAAACGAACACAAAACACGTTAAAATCACACCACACTACTAAAGTACAGGTCATGTGATGTGTGGCATTTCACATCACTTTGCCCCTATTTGGAAAAGTTCACTTTAAGTTACCAACAATAAGGGAGTAAAGCTGTATCAGAAGTGGGTGGGTGTGTGGCAGAGGATATTGTTTTCAGCTCCTGGTATACGCCTCTCCACGTAGGAACTTTTAAAATATTATTTTGTAATGATATTCTTGCTTTCCCTCAGAAACTAATAAACAAAGTAACTGTCTTTGCATTACTGGACAAGCATGTGATTAGACCAACACCAGAAATGAAACAGTGGAGTTGTGTGTTTTCAGTTTTAGGGTGAAAGTCTAATCTGTATAAGCCAACTAGATCAAACTGTTGTTGGTGGAGGAAGCACTCAGAGCTGTCCTGCTGTCGTGCTAGTATAAAAATCTGCTTCTCCTTTGCACACGTGGTGTTGCTCTTTTGCTAACTGAGAGTCATTCTCTTCCCAGGAGCCTTTCTCCTGCTGTACATCCTGCTGATGCTGATTGTGGGCATCCCCTTGTTCTTCCTGGAGTTGGCAGCCGGTCAAGCCATCCGACAGGGCAGCATTGGAGTATGGAAATATATCTCACCCAGGCTCTCTGGCATTGGTTACTCCAGTTGTGTGGTAAGATAACAACTGTTAAATGATTAACCCTCCTCGCTTCCTCTTCCTAACACTATCAGTTTGGGGCTGCGTGATTTACAGATGTCTTTTTGTGCAGGAAGTTTTTATGAAGGAAAAAGTACTTTTTATGTATTAAAAGTTGTTTGGATAGAGTGGTATACCAAATTTGATATTTGTTATCAAATAATTGTATTAGTCTGTCAGGGCCACGTTCTCTTCTCCATCTTGAATGTCAGGACAGTTGTAGTTTATGAGAACAGGACTTTCTCTTTCATTCTGTGCAGCCTACAGCAATGCACATACTTTCTTCTTCTCTGGTTTTAACGTATTATCTTGTTTTCAACTGTTCTCAGGTTTGTTTCTTTGTGGCTCTCTACTACAATGTGATCCTTGCATGGAGTCTTTTCTATCTCGGGAACTCATTCCAGCACCCATTACCTTGGGAGAAGTGCCCAGAACAGGGGAATGTAACAGGTAAACGCGGCGCATTAAGGTTCAAAACTCACAAAGTTGTGAGCACGAGTGGTGTCTAATATAAGCGTTGTAATTTGATGTGTATTTTTCCTTTTCTCACCAGTAAAGGAATGTAGCGAGAGCTCTCCCACGTCGTATTTCTGGTACCGCAAAGCTCTGGATATCACAGATTCAATCGATGAGACGGGCTCTTTCAACACTTACATCGTCTGCTGTCTGCTGGCAGCCTGGACCTTCGTGTGTCTGGGGATGTTCAAGGGTATCAAGACGTCTGTAAAGGTACCTGTCCGTTCTTATTGTGTGCATTTGTTATAGCGAAGCACCTTTATTATATAAGTCTCTTCTTCAAACGTCTCAGTGTTAAATGACTGATGAGTGTGTTCATCAACAATGTAATATACACGCTGGTGTTGTGTGAATCACATTTAAAGGAAAAACTGGTGACTCCATTAGAAATGCTGGAACAGGTTTGTTTGGTAGCTTTAAAGACTGTTTTGGAAATGAAATATTTATTCTAGTGTTTACTTGGGAATCGGCTGATTAGAAAATAACAAAAGATAAGTCCTTCATTTGTCTTGCTGAGTAACACTGACATGCAGCGCTGCGTGCTGTTTACGTCTCTCAGTTGGGTTAAATCCCTGTCATGTGTTGGATTTCAGGGTTACTCTGAGTGACTGAATCTGTGGAATGCGTGGCTTACATGTCGGCTGACCTCAAATGGCAAAAAGTATTTCACATATTTTAATATTTTTGTAAATTTTAATGGTTTAATGGTTCATACCGTGCTGTTTGTTTCCACTAATGCATTAAACAGTCATTTCTCTTTGGTGCTATACACCACAATGGGGGACAAACATTTAAAAAAAGGATTATGTGGTTCAAGTCCAAGAATTTTGTCTTGCCTACAGTAAACACATGACAAGGATGATATGTTTTGCTGTATACTGTTATTTGTGTTTTGATGCTAACGTCACTCACTCACTCACTGAGCTCATATCAGATGATTCCTGCTGTTTCTATCACAAGAGCCATATGTTTTTGTTGTGATAAGCACAGGCAGTCAACTAGGGAGGCCCAGTTAAAACTTTTGGTCTTAATAGGACAAATTTGTTGGCACATTTTCACACCATTATCCTCTTTCTTTACTGCATTGGTATTTAAAATTCTGTTTTGCTTTTTTGTTCATTTATAATATTGTATTTATTTATTTTTATTATTCATAGGCTATAACAAAAGAAATTGCCATATAAATGGGATAAATAAAGCTCAAGCTCCACACTGCTCTAAACGCTCAGTCTCAGACAGTTTTTTTCCTTCTCCTGGCATGTATGACATCAAATAAAGCCAGCAGTTAAAACCTTCTGTTTGCCAGGGGCAGCCAATCAGGAGGCAGGTCACTTAAAGGGGCAGTAGCTAAAACGGCTTGTTTCAGTCACAGGATGAACTAAGGGGCTGAGCCCCAGTGCATGATGAATAGGGGTTATTTTGAACTGTAAGCATAATAAGTCTGCTTTAATTTCATATGCAATTGTAATGATGCAGTAAACAAAGTTTACACGTCTGTAAATAGCTTTTAATGTTTAAAACCATGCTGACGTCTATATTTAACATTATGTGTTTATTAGGATGTGTTTTGCGCACAAGTAATCATTCTCTCTTCTTCCCTAGGTGATGTATTTCTCTTCCATCTTCCCATACGTGGTGCTGTTTTGCTTTCTCATCCGAGGGCTCCTGCTGGATGGAGCCTTTGAAGGAATCGGCTTCATGTTCTACCCCAAGGTATCGGCAGATAAAACGTCTGGTTCAGTGTAGAGAAGAGAAAGAGATATAAATAGTTCTTTGACACAGCTTTTGTTTCTGCAATGCAGTTGGAAATCTGGGCAGATGTGCAGGTGTGGCGGCAGGCAGCTACGCAGGTTTTCTTTGCGCTGGGCCTTGGCTTTGGGTCCATTATCGCCTACTCTTCCTACAACCCCAGGAACAACAACTGCCACCGTGATGCCTTCACCGTCTCCTTCATAAACTTCCTCACATCTGTGCTGGCTACTCTGGTGGTCTTTGCCGTGCTTGGTTTCCGAGCTAAAAACAAGGTCATGGAGTGTGTAGCCAGGTATGTTTAATTATAAGACTAAAATGTGTGTTGCATGTACAGTGTCATGAACACTGTTGATGTAGCTGAGGGAAATTGTGTTTGGATTTTCAAAATTAGAAATGTAATATTTTTCTGTATCCTGTTGTCTTTTTTATAGCAACTTGAATGACCTGTCAAAACACTTTCACGACGGTCTTGTGCCCAATAACGTGATGCCACCGTTTAACTACTCTGATCCCAAATCTGTGCCTCTGGAGGACTACAGAAAGTGGGTCAAACAGTATGAACCAATGGTGCCTGGCAATTTAACAGACTGTGACCTGGAAAAAGAAATGCAGAAGGTAAACATTCCGTTTCTTAGACTAGTTTCAGTTTGCTTACGTGGATGATGTTATAATTGGCTTGCAAATCATGATGACTAAAGCTGTGTTTATGCTCAGGGTGTGGAGGGAACAGGTCTAGCTTTCATCGCCTTCACAGAGGCCATGACCCTCCTGCCTGGCAGCCCTTTCTGGTCCGCCCTCTTCTTTCTCATGCTACTCAATCTTGGACTCAGCACTATGTTTGGCACTATGGAGGGCATCCTCGCCCCCCTGAGTGACCGCTTCAAGTGTTTGGCGAGGAACAAAACCAAGCTTACAAGTAAGAACCAGTTTTACCTCTTCTATTGTTTCAAAATTCTTGCATGACTCAAGGCAGTCAGACAGCTGATTTGTATTTGACAGCTGTTAATTTGCACATCCGTCAATACTATAAAGCTGCGTAGACACTGGGCGCAATTGAGACTATCCAGACTATCCTGAAGAGACTATCCAATGAGAATGAAGAACATGGCCAACTGTCATATAACCTGGTATTAAACAAATTAGACGGTTACCCAGGCAAACAGAGCCTGAAATGCCCACAAGTGACCAGCCTTCACTTCAAAGTGACAATTGAGGTGTTTCCACTGTGCACACAGCTGCAGACTTTGAATCTTAAACTGATGTCCTTTAATAAAATTTTTATGTCATCCACTGAGTTCTGTTGTAAAGGCTGTATGCTGACATTAAAGAAGATGTTTTTTTCTCAATAACAACATGTCTGTCTTGTTGCAGTTGCCAGCTGCATCATTGGCTTTCTGCTTGGCCTGCTCTTCACTCAGCGCTGTGGGAACTACTTTGTGATGATGTTCGATGATTACTCTGCGACGCTGCCACTCATCATCGTGGTGGTTTTTGAGACTTTCAGTGTGTCTTGGTTGTATGGAGCTGATAGGTGAGGTTTCTGATTGTGGCTAACTGAAGTGTATTTTTAACCATAAATCTCACTAAAGTCTTGTGTACTTTCTTTGTTTTTTTTTCCTTTTCTCTAAAGATTCCTTAACGACATTGAAGCAATGCTGGGCTGGCGTCCCAGTATTGTTTACAAATACCTGTGGAAATACATTTGCCTGCTTGCTATGCTTGGGCTGCTCGGAGCCACCACTATCCGCATGTTCCTGTCTCGCCCCACGTATATGTCATGGAACCAGGAAAAGGTATAAAGTTATTTATTAACTGTATAAAAGTCTTGAACTACACTTTATTTCCTTATGAGAAAGAAGTGCAAGAATTTATTGAAGCATCTGCAAACATACATGCAAACACAGTATATAAGGCAAAGACAATGTTTACAATTCTAACAGGCTTGAAAGCAAATATTTAATATGTCCACCTTTATTCTTCATCACAGCCTTTGTTAGGAAAGCTTTTGTGTAATTTCTTTAAGTAGTCTTCAGGAATAGTTCTTCAGACTTCTTGAAGACTACTCAAAGCTCTTCTTTCAATGATCCTGTTGTTTTGTTCTCTGTCAAAATGATCCCACACTGCTTTAATAATGTGGACGTCTGGGCTTTAGGGAGGCCAATCCATGACTGATAGTGTTCCACTGTGTTTTTTGTTTGGAATCACTGTCATGCTGAAAAATTAAACTTGCTGAAACTGATTTTTTAGCGTTAGACAAGAACTGGACTTGGCTCAGCCTTTTCTCCCTGTTTCCCCTCCTTAAGACACATTTTCATTGAGACCATTTCTGATGAAGCTGTGGAAAACACTAGATGGATTAGTTGAAAGGCCAGGCTCAGCTCTTTATCAGATTTGTTCCCCAATTTGTTCAGGAAATTACTTACAGATATTGCTCATCTGCTATTGACAGTTTTTTTAGGGATGTCATTTCTTCTTTTGACCGATTTCTTCATGTTTTAAAGGGCACACCGAGGTGAGATATGCAAAGTTTCAGTTTTTAGGTCTTCGGGAATCATATTGTTGTCTTTTTCAAGCCTGTCGAACTGTTATGTTTGGCATTTTTCAAAGGATTAGATAAAGAAATGCAAAAAATTGTGTGTTTGCAACTGGTTGCTAGTAACAAAGTGTTTAGAATTTAAATTTGTTCTTTGCTAAATTGTCTCTTATGTGTCGACACAACACAGTCGAGTGCCTTTCTTTTATGCTTGAGGAGTTCATGGTCAGTGTTAAACAGCCAGTGTCCAAAGACAAGCTTTGAAGGACTTTTAGAAAGCCTGGAGAACTATTGCTCAAGACCATTTAAAAAAAATAACTTTGTGATTGCAGGAAAGAAAACAGCAGTTTGAGAACAGATTTTTGCGTTTGTGCTTTATGTTTTATTTGGAGTTTATTTTTAGTAACCTGAAGCTCAATTTATTACAATCTTTCACAATACACTAAAGCTCTTAACTGTTTAACTTCCTGAATGATTCATTTGATTTGATTTTTTCAGGCTTCTGAGGAGTATTTGGAATATCCCGATTGGGCTCTGGCTGTTTTGGCTTTATTAATAATATTTGCCACATTGCCCGTGCCAGTGGGCTTCATCCACGCTTTTCTACAAAAGAGAAACACACAAACTTCCAGGGATGCAGGGAACAGTCACTACAGGATGGTTAACACTGAGGAAACTGCTATGACCGACTTTTCAGCACTGGAACATAGGAATGGGGACGCTGCTCCGGTTTCCTAAACCCTCAACAAATGGGCTGCATTTAAGGAGAAGGAACTTATCAGTGATATATAAGCTGATGTATTATAAAAGAGACAGTTATTTTGTTACTGAGCCTTGCAGTTACCTCACTTGTTCAAAATCAGAAACACATTTTCGTAATGCCAGCTGTTAAACTGCATATCCGTCATGGCCTCTGTGAAGGCGACGAACTGCATTAAAAGAGGAAGTTAAGCAAGAAAGATGAGCCACAGTGAGCTGCACAGCTTCTCTGCTGTTGCTCACAGAACGATGGAAGAAGCTGGATTGTAATCCAAGGTCTTCACTAAAAGGACATGAGGTCCCAGGAGTCTGTGACCTGTAGTATTAAACTACATTTTCTGTTACTACCACTAATTACAGATGCTGCCAGATTAGTCAGAAATATTCCAAACGGCCATTTTAATATTTTCCCTTCTTTTTAAACTTTTAAAGTCAAAGTAGATCTAGATGCTAAAGATGCTCCAGCAGCTTTTAAAAACTTTGTGATACGGAGCAGATAATTTAATGGTTTGTGAAAACTACTTGGTAAAATTTCCATTAAGTTATTTTTACCAAAGTTAGTGTCCAAATAAGCATAAATATGCTTTTAATATAAGCCGTAAATATTCTATGATCCCAAAGCCAGTGTTGCAACCAGGGTTTGGACCATCAGAGCCTCCGCTCCTGACCACTGCCCAGTCCACAATGTATGGAACCCCACAGTACCTCCTGCTGGCAGGGATGACAAAAAAACCCAAAACATGTTGCATGTTGTCTGAGTCTCATGGCCCCCCTCACTGAGGACAACTTTGCTGTGAGAGAACGTACGAGGGGCCACAGTGAGCGCTTGGTTCAGCTGGCTGTACATCTGACACATTCTTAATGGGTGTTCAACTCTACCGTGGCTAACAAAGGGAATGAGACAAAAGAGGCCCTGGGTCAGATCTATTAGACAGAGGAGGTGTTTGGGGAGACGGACGGAGGTCCGACCATCTCTGCTATGAGTGCTGCCCCTGAAACTCAGATCCAGAAACGGCAGAGGATGATCATGTCATCATGTTACAGTTGTTTTGTTAATGTTGTTATATAGTTAGCATTCATTTACATCGTCCTTTCATTTTCGTAGTTTCTTTTCTTTCTGTTGGTCATTCATTACAATAACCTGTGAACTGTGATTGATCATGAGCTGGCTGAGCTACTACGTCATTAACCTGTCACTGCTGTCTCTGTTGAGGTCAGAATTGCAGTGACTGCTAAATATTTTCATTGTATGTTTATTTTTTTCCTGAGCAACTTGGATTAATACCTACAGTACAACACAGTACAAGTTTACTATCACGTTTACTCCAGAAATGAGTCGCTTTAGCTGCGTTTGCTGCTGTTCAGCACAGAATGTTTACAGTCAAAAAAACACGACCGAGACCAGACTCTGTGTTTGAACTTGATAAGATATTATACACTACGTAAGCAGGTGTAGCTGCTCAGGTTATAATAAACATGCAGGCTAGCATTATTTGTTCAAGGAAACAGCTGATAAATGTGTGGTGAGGTTTTTATTTCCTGTTTTTTAAACTCCTCGGTAACAAAGCCAGTGCAAAAAAAAAATTTGCACATCTGTGTGTTTAGAGTACAAAGACTGACTGAAGCTGTTGTCAAGTGACATCATGCTAATGCGAGATAAAAAGATATTTTATGATGTGTATATATGTAAATGGTACATGCAAAATGGTTTTAAAGACTAGCTAAACATTTGAGTAGTTTTTTGTAGTTGTAAATGGAAATTTCCATAAAGGACGTTTTGTGTATGTTTTTTGTAAAGATTAATATATTTTTTAGACTTCATTGCTCTGTGATATTGTCTCACAGCTGCAGTGTTTTCTGGTGTAGTTTTTCCGTTTTAGCAGGATACAGTTGAATGAATTGACTTGACGGATCGTAATGTTTAGTCCTGGGTGCCTTTAGCTCTAATAGGGCAGAATGAACAAACCGTTAAAAGCATCCCAGCGGTCGTGTAATTTTAAAAACATTTCTTTTGACATTGCAGTAATGTTCAAAATGTATGTAAGATACTATTGTTGTATTATATGTTGCTGTTCTTTTATTAATAAACTTTAACATCTCATTCGTGTTTTAAAGTTCATAAAGTCTTGATAGATAATGGAAAAAGTGTAGAAGATTTCTGCTGTCCTGTTCTTTACTAAAACATGCTCTTTCCACTACCTGCTGGGTGTTGCCGCCCATCAGCACAATTATCTTCCTGGGAAAGTTGAAGCATATCGAGACCCGCCGAGAGGTAAATGTCTGTGCAGCTATAACAAAATGATACAAAGACAATATGAACATTTGTTTTTCTTACAGCCAGCAGAGCTCGGTGGTGTGTTCTGACCCTTTCCAGCTGTAACAGAAAGAAAGCACATGATAGTTTTCATTTTCTATAAATCCCCAGCAGCTCATTTGCAGAAGGAGTGCAGGTGAAATGAAACATGAGGGGGTGGATCTATTGTAGCTTTTGCTTTCAAATCTGTGTTTTAATTGTCAGATAAAGAGAACAGTCAGTGCTTTTCTTTGTTTTGTTTCTCTTTCTTATCATCAGTCCTTGAATAGTCTGAGAGTTCTTGCAGGGCTGCAGGCACGTTAAGGTTCAAACTGCTTAGATCAGGGGTGGAGAATTCCAGGCCTCAAGGGCCGGGGTCCTGCAGGTTTTAGATATCACCCTGGGTCAACACACCTGAATCAAATGATTAGTTCATTACCAGGCCTCTGGAGAACTTCAAGACATGTTGAGGAGGTAATTCAGCTGTGTTGGATCAAGGACACATCTAAAACCTGCTCGACACCGGCCCCTGAGGCCTGGAGTTCCCCACCTCTGGCTTAGATGATTAACTGTCAGAATATTGACGAATATTAAAGAAGTGCAATTTTCCTACATGATAAATACATGCTGCTGTAGTAAGTGAAAGAAGTACGTCAGCATGCATCTTTAAACATTCATTGTAAGAAATAAATATAAAATGACAGAAAATTTTCTGTTAATTCATTGCCAATTTTGTCATAAATTTCTATAATAGTGAAAAAATGGGAACTTTCTATCATTGTATTGTTCATCTACATCTTATTCGCCTTGGTGTTGTATCAATGACAATAGGGGAGGTATTAATCAGTAGGTAACACACAAAAAAATTCACCTTTTTAAAATCAGTCCAATGGGTCTGATTAGAGTCTTTGGAGTCTCTTGTTTGACACCTCTGCCATAAGTGCATTTACTAAAAATGTCAGACAAACTTGAAATTCTGTGACCTCAAGGCAGGCATGTGCTCTACAACTTGTACTTCATGAAGACTTGCGCCCCCTGTCAGGAGGCTGAGGTGTAGCACTGGAGGCTACCAGTAGTTTTATTTCATTTCAACTTTTTCTATTGTAGCTCAGTTCAGATTCTGTTCCCAGAGTACATTTTCTTGTTATATAATAATATATAATATAAACATTATTATTTTTTATTTCACAAAATAATTTCATTTAGCTATATTTTTTCCAAAAGCCTAGTTTTCATTTTTATTTTAGTTGACTAAAGTGTTTCGTTTTTAGTTTAGCTTTAGTTTAACTATAATAACTTTGTTAATCATCGCAGTATATCACACAGTCAGTTAAACTTCGGGGATATCAGTCTGTGCAGTTAGGAAGCATAAACTATAGTGACTCCATTTCACCTGATGCACTTGAGCGACTACAACAAAGCAGTCTTTAAAATGTTTTAGCCGGTGCTGGACACAGACGATCTTCCTGACTGATTTCTGCTGAGGACTCATCTCAGCAACAGGAGCAGCAGTATCTGTTCTTGCAGGAGGAGCAGTGCCAATGTGCATACCTCTCTAGACAATCAGTGACCCATTGCCAAACCGGTCATGCTGGATGATGTTTCAGGGAGTGCTCTGCCGTATTATTAATCGTGAATTTGCTCTCATCTGTGAAGAGAACAGCATTCCTTGGCTGGACTGAAAGTTCTGGTGTTCTCAGGTGAAAGCCAGTGAAGCTACATGGTGCTGGGCTGTGATCACGTGTCCCACTAACAGACGTTAAGGCCTCGTGACACAGTCATAGAGTCTGTTTCTGACAATATGGTTTGAAACTTGCACATGAATAGCCTGCTGGAGGTCATTTTGTGGCGTTCTAGCAGTGCTCCTCCTTTTCTTCATCACACAAATGAGTAGATATCGGTTCTGCTGCCCTTCTGAGGCTCTGTCCAGCTACTCTAGTGTACTAGCCCATCTCCTTATTTCCTCCACACTCTTGAGAATGTGCTCAGAGACACAGCAAACCTTGTGCCATGCTGGTGGAGCTGGACTACCTGTGCTACCTGAGTGTGCTCCAAAAACCATTTCATCCAACCAGCAGCAAAAAAAGAGACTAACAAAATGCAAAAACAGAGAAATATTAGTCAGTTGGGTTCAGACAAGAGCAAAGGTTTGTGGTCAGCATCTGTAAATCTGTTTGGATTTGTTTTGTTGTTGACTCTCCAGTGTGTGTGTTGTCCCTTTATTATGCTCTGAAACAGGGTAACATGGATTCACAGAAGTCTGTGATTCCTGACTGGACAGACCGATAGCCTTGAAGTTGAACTGATATGTGTTATTCTGCAATGATCCAGTGTTACCTTAATTTTTTGAAGCCGTGTACTTTTCCCGATTTTGTCATGTACACTTTTACAATGGTGGATATTAATATTAAATATGACAAATAATATGTTCAGCATATGCAGCAATCCAAAAGCTCAGGCTCAGATCAGTAATGGGTGATATCACTGGTCACAGCTCAGAGCTTTGTTGTTTCAGAGACACAGCTCTGAGCTGTGACCAAACCAGGCTCACACAGCTGCTGCTCAGATCACGAGGGGCAACCAATTAGGAGAAAGTTGGATTGAAGGGAATAAAACTGAGCGAATAAACTAAGGAGTGTAAAGGCGTATGAGATAAATTAAGATTATAATTAACTGTAAATCATGCAAAGCAACTCATGTATGAGTTAGAAAGACAATATGTAGCTGGAAACAGCCGTAATAACACCACTTTTATGATTGTACATGCTTTACAAGTATTCATTTTCTACATTATTTAGCATCTGTCTGAATCACTACAGATGATGAAAGAATACATGAATTTTACAGACACCTTTTTCATGTTCATATTTGTCCAGACTCTTCCAGACTTTGTGCATAGCAGTAGTTTCAATGCAGTTTGGTATGATTTATGCAGTTACTTTAAAAAATATCTATTAGAGAATAATACTAGCAAATAGATTGATATTTTGAACTTTCACAAGTCATAGTAATGAAAAAACAAACAAACTTCAAGACATCTGTGTCTACCTGAACCTAGCACTTGCTACATGTATATGCTTGGGCGTGCTCACGTATGTCCCCTTGGAAATATTCAGTGTCTGGGGACTTCAGTTGTCTTGGATGCAGTCTCAGTTCAGTCGTTGAGCGAGGCAGAGGGGAAGGGACCAACGCCCAACTCTGAGAAAAACGGCAGCCTCGGTTTGACCTCAGGTAAGCGCAGATAATTTATCTTAAATATTATTATTTTGTCACAGTAAGTGAATATTTGATAGACAGTTAAATGGTTCCATACACATGTTTTTAAAGCAGGAATGGGTCTGGTTTACAACATGAAAATTATTACTGTAGAAGAAAGCATCTGCATTTCTCTTTTGATCATTTGAATTTGGTCACCATAACTGTTGTACAATGCACAGTATTGCGCAAAAGTCTTGAACCATCCCTGATTTCTTTATATTTTGCTAGGAAAATTGGAAATAGTTGCAGTAATCTACTGAAACACTTGTAAACAAGTATACAGAGCACAGTTTGTACAATTCAAATGAGCGTGAAAGCCAATATTTGGCATGGACACCTTTATTCTTCAACACAGGCTGAAGTTTTCCTGTAATTTCTTTAAGTAGTCTTCAAGAATAGTTCTCCAGGGTTCTTGAACAACATTCAAAGCTCTCCTTTGAATTTTGGCTACTTTTTGTTCCATTTCTGTCAAAATGATCCCACACTGCTTCAATAATGTTGAGGTCCGAGCTCTGGGGAGGCCAGTCCATGACTGATAGTGTTTCACTGTGTGTTTTTCTATCCAGTTATGCTTTGGCAGTATTTCTGGGATCACTGCCATGCTAAAAAATGAATGTTCCATGAAACCTGTTTCCTGATTTTCAGACCAGTTCTTGTGTGGTTTGGCGTCCCTCAGAATTTATCTTGACTTTCAGGTGCTAATCATCTGCTATGGGCATTCTTTTAGGTTTGGCACTTTGTCTGTTCTTCAATTTGTCCAGTCTCCTCTAAATTCTTAAGCACATACTGCAGATCATCTGCCAAGTTTTTAACCAATAACACTGAGAATCCCCCGTTTGGTGCAAAAATACAATTTTATGCCTGTCAAACTGTTTTGGCCTTGGCATTTAAAAAAAGATTCAACTAAAGAAATGGGAACAAATTAAAAACTACTAGTAATAAAGTGTTAAAAGATTCAGTTTAAGTTGTCTGTCATTTGTAGACAAGACACTAGATCATTCACTGAGTCAGGTGCCTTTTTATAGTTGAATGAGTCATAGGTCACTGTTAAAAGGCTTACCAAATGAACAAAAACAAAAAACACTCCATTGAAAATGGTCAGGTACACAACTGGACTGAAAGTGAGTGAAAACCAAAGAAAAACTTTGAAAGACCTTCAGAAAGTCTGAAGAACTATTGCTCAAAAAACCAAAACATAAACAAAAACAAGAGATGATTCAACATTTTTGCACAGTACTGTATATGTTTAACTTTTAACATGAGTAAGATGCAGACAAATGAAGCAAAGGTTTTGTGTTTTATTATTATTTTTATTATAAGCATTGTTTTTATTTGTAGGTGTACTCATAGATGACCAACATGACGTGCCTGGCGGCTCTGTGTCTGCTGTTGATATTTCCACTGAGCAGCTCCCAGAGCACGCTGGAGTCTGAGCAGAAAATCAGCGCCCATAAGGCCCCAGGAGCAGCTCCTCCTCCTCCACCTCCACCCCCACACATAAGGGACCTACTCCAAAAGGAGGAAACCAATAATTTAAACGCAATGCGGACATGTAAGTGTGTAAACACCGGTGAAGAGAGCTTCATATTCACTTCCATCCAGCAGTGAGACGAGATAATTAGTTAAAAATTGTACCATGTAAATCCATGTAAATTCTTCCTTTAAAAAAAAAAAACTTGAACAGTTTTTTTTAGATAAAATAAGTACTACTCAAAGTTAGATATATACTTTTCAATAGGAGTGTATGGCCCTAATATCATCATGATATCACCTTTGGTTAGGGTTATAGGAAAGCATCAATGTGAGCCATGTCAGGCTGGGCAGAGCACAATGTGTGCAGGATTACACCGTAGTAGGAATCACTACATCTTTTCAAGACAGACAGGAAGAAAGGGGAGCAAAAGCAATGACCAGCCGAAGGTTGTTTGTCAGCTTCAGTCTGCACTTTAATGCATTAACACTGCAGTGTTCTGTGTGAGTATATGGAAAGTTCAATGTTTTCAGTAAGAGCTTACAGACTGCAGATTGATCCAATGCTATGATTAACTGAAGT
This sequence comes from Pelmatolapia mariae, assembly GCF_036321145.2. Lineage (NCBI taxonomy): Eukaryota > Metazoa > Chordata > Actinopteri > Cichliformes > Cichlidae > Pelmatolapia > Pelmatolapia mariae. Next base: position 19,559,449 of record NC_086234.1, on the reverse strand, counting down.
GCTGTCAAGTGCATTTCAAGTTCACTCCACTGATGTTTTGTTATATAAAAATAATATGTTTTCTATTACAATGTGATGCTGCTTATAGTTTAATTAAAAAGTACAGGCTAACTACTTTGGACAACACAGAAGAGTTTACATTAACTTCAAGTAATTGGAGAGGTGGAAGAAAGTTAAGTTTTACACTACATTAAGCTGTCCAAACTGAGCCAGTCAAATATTTTCAGTGGGTATAAGTTTATAATCAAATGGCACATGTATTATTTGAAAAATTAGACTTCTGGTAACTTTTTAGGGTTTTTTTTTTTTTGCGGTTGCTTGAATTGGCAGTGCTAAATGTTGAATTCTTGTCCACCTCAATTTTAAAAGGATTTTTACATGAAAACTATGATGAGCACCGTCGTGTGTTTGTGCCTCTGCAGATGCCCTTGTAGACAAGGATAATGCCAAAGTGGGTCTATTCATCGCAGCAGCCATGGGAACATTTGCTCTGATGGCTGCAGTGTACTGCATCTACAACAAGTTCTACACCAAACAGCAGTACATGCACACCCAGCTCAACAATGACCCAGGTAGCTTTGATTGTTTCTGAGGTAGAACAATGTTCAATTTGAGTTGGAAACAGAAATGATCAGAACCTGTGTGGCAGCATGTGAAACTATTCCTGGGAGACTGTCAACAGCAACACTTATAGGAGACTTACAAAAATACCTGCGAGGGGCTCCTCAAAGTGATGCTTTAGTGTATGGAAATGTAAATCTGTAATTTATACGCCATAAACATGACTGATTATGTTTGATTTTCTGTTGTTTTGGAGTCTTGTCCTTACATTATCTTAAGGCTAAAATCTAAAAAAGCTTTTCTATTTAAAGAAAACTTTTAAAAGTGCATCTTATTCTCTGTCTGCAGACACAGACTCCCTGGACCCTCCCCCCGTGTTCTTTCACGCCTCCGTCAGCTCCAGTGTAATGGACCTGCAGAAAGCCGGTTACGGCTCTCTCTCGGACACTCCATCCATAATTTCTGTCCCACCCAGTTTGTCCCCTCCTCCGTCTGCCATGCCCCTGCCTGCCCTCTTCCTCTCCTCTCGCTCTCTTAGAACTATATCAGCAAAGGATCTGGAGAAGAGTTACATATGACATGCTTGTGTAGGTTACTGTTTTTGAATGATGGATAAGGGAGTAGCTACAGTTATTTGAATGTTTGTGTTGTTTTTTTGTACACATAGACTCATTTTTGATTTAACTCAACAGCAGTAAAATAAAGAGGAAACTAAGGCACAGCTTAGCGATATAATATACGGCACCTTCACATCCAGTTCTGTTAATGTTAATCATGACTTCCTTTACCCTCACTGCCCATTATTCTCATTCACAGTCATATGCATGAACAGTAGTTATTTGTGCCGTGTTTTTGTTTATTACACATAATAAACTAGACATTTCAAGCATCTTATCAAAGCTGCACCACCCTCTAATTAGAAAATAAACTCTCCAAATTTAAAAAAAAAATGTCTTTCGAGTTTTGTGATAAAAAATTACAGCTCCATTAATTACTTCATGAGCTGCAGTGCAAGTTTAACTTGTGACTTAAGCAAAATAAACCTAACACGCCTGATTTAATCTGTGCATGTTAAAGGAATACAGATTCTTGGACTGGGAAAGGTGTTTTGCCTCTTTAAAACTATCTTGACTACTGTTTTAGAATTGATATTTTATGTATAATACTTTATATTTGATGATTTTGAAAATATACAGTTAGGTACATCTTTAATATTTAGATAGTAAGAAGATTTTCTATAGTGTCTCTGCACACCACCACAGTGGTTCCTACATCAAACAACCAAGATGTGGTTGAATTGCAGACTTTCAGCTTTAATTCAGGGGTTTAACAAACATAAATAACATTACACTTAGGAAATTCAAGCCAAACAAAGTTCAACATTTTCAGAGGCTGAAGATTAATGACAGACTTTTAAGCAGTTTTCAATGGAACTGTCAAAGAGATGCTGATTAATATGAAGGAAGCCATTGTTGGGTTGGAAAAAAAGCCCAAATAAATCTATCAGAGAACTTTATGAGTGGCCAAATCAACAATCAGGCACAGTTATAAAACAATGAACGCAATGGCGAGTTTCTCAAGGTAAAGAAATGCCACGAAACTGCTTCTCAGTCAGTTGTCAAGTTACATCTGAGCCTCTAAAAATGAGGGACTGTTTATAAAAAGGACTACTATTGTCCAAATCCTCATGAACCTAACTGTATATGCAGCACTTCCAGTGTAAAGAGACTGGAAGATGAAATCAATACTGACACACTTTTGTTGATGGACAAAGGAAAATATGATTTTAGAAGACCGACCCACACACATAAAATACTTCAATGCAGTTTTTCTTTTGCACTTTTTCTATCTACAGTATACAGTTACATTAAGCCTGTTTTCATGCTAGTTTAAACATTTCTATTTGTAAAAAAAATGTCTCGAAAAGAAAGCAGCTCGCTAATATGAACCAAATAAGTGACTCCATTAACTTATAATGACATATAGCAGCCCTGCCTCTGTCCCTGCTGGTAAGGTGCAGATCATGAAGAGATCAAGACTCGCCCCCTCCATTTGTGATGTTCTATTGATTTCAGTCCTTCTAAAATTTATTTCTGGTCATAAACGCGAAAAAACCCTGCAATAATCCACAACCACTGTCCCGAAGTGAGTCTGCGTACCTTCTTACAAATACCCAGAAACTCTATTAATATTCTTGGTGGGACAGTGTTTACACTAACTCCCCATTCAAGGCTTGTGCAGTCCAAGAATAGCCGCGGCTTGGATAGTCGGTGCTTAAAACGAGGAAGGAAGTGCCGTATACCTTCCACTCACTACACACTTGGAGAGATTAGCGGCAGCAGTAATCTGTTTCAGGACCATGGCCAGAGACAACGTTTGGATATGAATCTTATCGAAAGTTGCCTACGACTCTCTGTGAACCTTTACGGACACCAAACAGTGTGACGAAGTTTGTTTGGACAGGGTATCCGGAAAAGTGGGGCTGAACATGCATATTCGACTGGTTTTATATAAAGGGACTTGAAGCAGGCTCAGTCAAATCTCTGGACAGTCTGTCGCTGATTACGAGTCTCGTTTCACATGAAAGCGTGAGTTAAGAAAGCTGGTGACCCAACCAAATCGGTTCTTTTAATGTGAGTAAGAAGCAAGAAGCCGGGAAGCAGAGGAGAAAGGCTGTGCGCTCAGTCGGGAGCGCGCAAAGACTGCACATTGGTCCGGTCCTGGAGACGTGAGGATGGAGGTCCGGCCGGACAGGTTTAAGGCCGTGGCAGCCAAAACTCTTGGGAAAATATACGGGTATGTAAAATCTCCTCCACAGGGAACAGAAACAGAGCAGAAACATCTGCTGGATGACCTTTAATGTTAAAAAGGAGCTTTGTGTTTAGCGGTTAAGCTGAGGACCTAAGGGGAAGTTCATTCTTACTGATGCTGAAACATGGCCTGTTAGTCTATCAGTGTTTCTATTGAGAAGATTTAAAGAAATATAATGTCCAGAGGCCTGAATCAATAATATGGAAATATGTGTCCGCTTATAAATCTTTCATATAAGAAATGTGTACACAATAACTCGCTGTAGGTGGCATTGGCGATTTACAGTAGCTGATAAGAGATTAAAAAAGAAACCCAAATTAATGTTCAAACTCTCTTTTATAAGCAGTGTGTATCATTCTTTGTTCCCGAAGAGCAAAAAAACAGAATGAAGTTACATTTCAGGCTCAAAATGTTCTCTCAGTGTAAGATGACGCGCTGGATCGATATTTGGATCCATTTCTCCCAAGCTTTTCTGCCGTGCTGTTACATTGTCACATTACAGAGACACTGTGACACTGTGTGTGTGTGTGTGTGTGTGTGTGTGTGTGTGTGTGTGTGTGTGTGTGTGTGTGTGTGTGTGTGTGTGTGTGTGTGTGTGTGAGAGAGAGAGAGAGAGAGAGAGTGAGGGGAGGGGGTGTCCATCAGGAATTTTCTGAAAGATTAATAAAACTCCGTGTTTCACTTTCTACCATTTTTAGAGATTAGACAATGTTGATAATCTGCTCTAATTATTCTTCCAAAGAGGAACTGTGTGTTTGGCGTAAAGCAGGCCTAAGAAGCCGGTCATCTCACATCTCACTGGTAGACAGTAACCTCTTTCAAAAAACAGCTATTTTATCATAAGAACGTGTTATATATCGGTTATAATAACAGAAAAACAGACATTTAAGAACTCAGTATCATTTTAATGACTTATTGGGACACTTTTATAGGTTTATAGCGACAGTGCAACCAATTCCGTTGACACTCAGTGGCAAAAAACAAAATAAAGCAAAGCAAAAACCTTCATTGGGCACTCCTGAGAAATAGTGTGTAAGAACCTGGGCAGTTATCCGATAGCAAGAAACTCATAGGTGGACTCCCCTTTCTTTCTCTTGGGATTTGATGCAGCGTCTAAACACTTAAATCCCCTCCAGAAATAGCATCTCCCTGTCCAAGCTGTCGGCCCACGTAAATCCCTGCAGGGCGTACACCTTGGCCACGTCTCTCTTCCTCTCTCCCCTTATAAGTAGCCAGATAGCTTGTCATCTTGTCCCTCCCCCGCGCACCCCCCTTCATAGCCGGGATTAGGACACTCGACCTGCGGCAGAGAGCGCAGGTCATCTCACTGGAGCGCACTGCTCTCACGTGCTCCCGTCGGTACATGGCTGCTTTGCGTAAAAGGCTCACCGGCCTGCTTGACCGCTCCTACTCTCCGCACGCGAAATCCGCACATTCGAAAATGACTCTTTATTTAATTATCGTAAATGACTAAACCTTTAGCCTGTTTTATTATACAACTCTCCGCCTGATGTTTACTTCTCAAGCGTCATCTTCTTCTTTTCAAAGTTGATTAGAGCAAATTAGCAGTCACGCGATCGTCTGTGATTTCAGTCAGTGATCATAGTAGACAGCTGGTACTTGTCTTTATTTTCAGGTTAAGCAGGAATTTGACTCAAAGACACCCTGAATCTCTTATTTATCTCAGGTTTTATCCTCAAAACATTTAGCTGGAAAACTCGTTCCTCGCGAGTATTTTATGATTAACTCTCTAATACTTTTTTCCTTCGTCTGTTATAACTACCACATGAGCGGATAGGGGATTTTTTTTTTAACATTTTATATTAGGGGACTTAGTTCACTAGGTTTGTATTAATGCCATGGAGCATTTTCAGACCATCAACTTTCTCTTATTTAATCAATTATTCAAAGATGTCCGAGCTGGCGGTCTGCCCTATATTTGTCCTTGATGTATGAATTAAGAGATTAACCCGCTGACAGAACCAGCTGCACTGATCTAGGAAATATGGAATTCAACTATGCTATACTCCAACATTCAGAACTTTTACTTGTTTGGGATTGATTCAATTGTTTCAATTGTTTCACAGGAATGATTCAATCGAGGCTTTTCCACAAGGTGTAACGGGAGAAAAGGGAGAGAAGGTCAGGGAGCTTTTAGGGATTACGACGGATTTTCCTTAACCCAGGGTCAGTCATGAAAAGTCACTGCAACTGATACAGTATAAAATGTAAAATATAGTGGCCCTTATAATAAAGTCCTTGACCTATAGCATAACTTGTCAAAATGCTTTCACCATAATTAGTCTAGGGTGTAATATTCAGTATCAAAAATACTAACTGATTCCAAATGAGTCTAAAATGTCAGTGCAGCAGAGCAAGGAGGTTTTAAAGGAAACGAGAACTGCATTTTGAAGTGTTGAACACCTTTAGATTAATTTAGGAGGCACAATTTATAATGTGACTGTTTCTAATATAATACATAACTTTAAGATAATAAAAAACGTTTTCATTCTTTACATACTGTTGTTAGCAGTTTTGGCTTTTCAGAATGTCCACATTTTGTTGCATTATACTTCATTTATTGTGTTTTCTGGTGGACATACCTTCTAAAGAAATGACTTGGTGTGCCCCCTTATTCAGATGGGACAACTCTGAAGCATATTACAGCTTGCACACCAAAATAATGTGTAATTAGAATGAAAGAAGGGGTGTTTATGATATTCTATAATACGGCTTATGCCCTTAACAATAATGTGTAATTGCAATGTAAGAAGAAGAAACATCATTGGCTGTTTCTTCTAAAATACCCAAAATACATTAATTGCATAAAAATGCTCAGTGTTAATTATAACTTTCCTTTTAAAATGTCAGTTGTGTTTTGAGATGCTTAAAAATGACAACAATTACATGGTAAATGTTGAGAAATTATTATTTGATTAATAAAATTATTAATTGAGGGCTTTACTGTAAAGTGAGACCGAAAGCACTACAAGTGTACAGCCAGTGGGGAAAAAAACTACATATATGGACACTAGGGAAATAAACTGGTGTAAAATAAGGAAGGACTGCTGTGAATTATGTGTGAGAATATGTGTGAGTCAGAGGAGATGCCGGTAAGGAGCAGGGTTAAAGATGAAAAGGAGACAGGAAGAAAGACGAGAGAGGCCAGCCCAGACAAAAATAGTCCAAGAGAGCCAGAGATATTAATAATTTAACAACGAAAATCATTAATAGTTGATCGGTGTTGAAGATTGTTGAAACCCCTGCTTACAGTTACCAACAGAGCATGTTTTATAACGGCATAGCTGTTTTCAATCTTGTTGGTATTTTGTATGAATGTTCTGGACAGATTTGTTGGCAGGAACACAAATGACCTCACAGCAGTTCTCTGGTAATAACCATGTCATTTTAAAGTCTGCAGGAAATATATTACATAGCGTGATGTAAACAACTGCCTTAACTCCAGGGCCTACACAACAGATGTACATATAAAAGCTTTTGCCACTAGATGAACAAGCCCTAAATGTTGTTGAATATCACAAGTATGACACACAGATTTACTCACAACAAAAAAAGAGATCTAGGAAGTGTTTTGACCTGAGGTGTTTTGTCATATGTCCTAGTCACTTCTGCGATTTCCTTTGTTTCTCAACCTTCAGTGACCTTAGATAAAAATACACTCAAATCTAGGAAAAAAATATTACAGCATCAGAATCATAAGAATCACTTAAATGCGCCATCAGGACTAGGGTTTTTTGTACTAGATTCAGCGTGTGAAAGGTTATTTTGTGTGCATATTTTGATTTGGATAATTTTATCAGCTTTGTTTGTGTTTGGTCTTGAATGTCTCACACCATCCTCCAGTCTCCTTAATAATTAAAATGATCACAATGTCTGTTTGGTTAGGAAGAGTATGGTGATGCATCAGAGGTTCACTGTGATCATATTTACCACAGCGACGTATACAACAGTGGATGAGGTTTTCAAATTGCATGGCTGATCCAGGTCAATAGAAGCTGCTCACATGTATATATAAAACCTAAAGGGCAGTGATGTAGTAATTCATCCAGCTCATGATGTTTCACAATTTATAAGATACTGCCTGTAAAATGGCAAATGTGACCTTGACACTAACCTTGACCATGATTAGGTGATCAAAGTTTTTTAAGTTTCACTAAAATCATATTCTTACATTTTCAATTCAAATCAATTTTATTTATATAGCACCAAATCACAACAACAGTTGCCTCAAGGCACTTTATATTGTAAGGTAGATCCTACAATAAAACATTCAGAGAAAAAAACCCAACAATCATATGACCCCCTATGAGCAAGCACTTTGGCGACAATGGGAAGGAAAAACTCCATTTTAACAGGGGGGGGGGGGGCATCTGCTGTGATTGGTTGGGGGCAGAGGAAGAAGACAGGATGAAGGACTTGCTGTGGAAGAGAGCCAGAGATTAATAACAAGTGTGATCTGACTAACGCTAGCTGGATGAGCTAAAAACTGATCTGTCACTTCTTACTTGTCCACCTCTGAAACATGAAACAATAAATAGAAACTATTGTGGCTTTTAAATGCACTGACCCTAAGAGGATAAAACTGGATATAGTTATACATCCAATATAATTTAGATTTTATTGATACTTTTATTGATTATAGCCTCCATGATTGCTTTTTTATTTTTGTCACTGTTTCACTGAAGTGTTTGCCGCATTCCATGTAATCATACAATGAATGTGATTTACAGTATCATTACCTGCTCTAGGCTTTTCCTAGCCTGTCAAAATTGTGGGCAATTAAAAATCAGGAAGAGTCGGTTATGAATGCTAATCTGGTTCATTTAATCTCCTTTCGTTCAATACAAGTTGTCAAACAAAATATTCCCATGATCTCTGCTCTACATTTGCACAGTTGATTTTTGGCTAAAAGCTGCAGGTTTGAGTTTGTGGATGTGCTTTGACGAAGTATAGCCATACTCTGTGCATCTCTGTGATCATAGCTGGACCTGCAGCGGTCTTATCTTACAACTCAGCTTTTCACATGTCATGTTTAATAGATGACTGCTACATTTAGATGCATATTTGATGCTTGTCGGAGGCTGGCAGACCTCGTGGTTTCTAAGGGTTTTGCAGTGAGGCAGAAGAGCAGCTCGCTTTAGGCTTTTCTTTTTTGCTGGCGGTTTCTGTGAGGGTGCAGCGCAAAAATCCTGATTGTATTAACTTAATGTGATAAGTTAAAGTGTTAACAGCAGGTCCCAGCAGTGGGATGCTAATGGACATTTGTGCTGACTGTGATTCTTTTTTTTTTCTTTTTTTTTTAAGATGCTTGACTTAGCAGTCAAACAGACACCCAGGAGGACTGTCTGAACATCTAAACCCACTCACTTTCATCAGGCCAAGTTGTCAGTCAACAAGCTTTTCAGAAGAGGATCTGTTTTCACTGTGGCAGCAGGAGATTGGAAAACCTCAGGCCCACTTACTGATTCCTCTGAAGTTGAATCAATGACATGCATTAGGCTTTCAGGACTTAGTAACTGTTGAACCTCGAGTTATTTCCTGTCACTTATGAATCATTGTTTAGCTTAAATAAATCAGTAAACAATACTATCTGCTAGTAGAAAGCTTTTTGAAATGACTCATTTGCATACAAGAGTGTTTCATTGTGTATTTTCAAGGTTATTTCTTTAGCAAGTTATGCTTAAGAGATAAGAAATACAAGTATTTTTGTCTTTATTAAAGAATACAGTTTATCTACCCCCTCTTCAAAGATAACTTGTCAGATTTGTGATACAGGAACAATAAAGTGACCTGACACTTTTAATCTACCCACTTTTCCTCACAGAGCTATCGAGAAGAAACAGGAAAATGGCGAGACCATCGAGCTGTCGGCAGAGGGCCGGCCAGAGCTGGTGGAGGAGAAGGAGATGCCTGTGGTGGACTGCACGTGCTTCGGTCTGCCCAGGCGCTACATCATCGCAATCCTCTCTGGCATTGGTTTCTGCATCTCCTTCGGTATCCGGTGTAACTTGGGAGTGGCTATCGTCAGCATGGTCAACAGCCACACCGTCTTCAAAGACAACAAGGAGGTTATAGTGGTGAGAGACAGCAGATGAGTCTGAGTTAATGTTAAATTTTCCCCTGAAGTGACACAGCCAAATTACATATTGTGCAATATGACTGTTTATGTTTATGTTGTTTTAAGATAGTTAAGAATTTTAACTAGTTATAAAGGGAAGAGCTAAACCAGGACTGAACAACGCAGGCATCCTGAAACAAACCCACCAAATCAAACAAAGTCAGAAAACACTGGCTATGAAAAAAGTTTCTTTTAAATCCAGCTGTTTGATATAATTAGATATTAAGTATCGGACCACGCCTCCAAACACGCTGCTTCCGGTTCTCATCCCCCAGTTCTACAAGCTATTCCCTCTCGTGTACGTGCCTCACCCTCCCTCCCCTTTTCAGTTCTTTAACTTCTTCAATTCTCTTTAGTACACGGGGATCTGCCAGGCCTGGGAGCCGTCGGCAGTTCCCTTTGAGGCCTTCCCCAAACCGCAGCTCAATTCATGTCCAAGCATTCACCTTTACCTACTAAAACGTTGTCAAACCTAAAATGAGGACGTGGGCCCAGCCAGTCAATATTTGATATAGTTCAGAGATCTGGTGGAATACTTGTGGCTGGTCAGCAGATGTCAGTAGTGGTCAGCATCTGTTTTTTTATGGTTCTTGTTTACTGTTAATTATCTAATGTCCACTTTTAGATGATGTTAAATACAGTCTTGCTTTTGAGAAGTGAAAGAATAACTCATCTGCACATATCCAGTTATGATTTTAAATGATGTGTCTTACTGTGTGTCCTAACAGAAAGCACAGTTTGACTGGGATCCTGAAACGGTGGGAATGATCCACGGTTCATTCTTCTGGGGATACATTGTAACTCAAATCCCAGGAGGGTTCATTTGTCAAAAGTTTGCAGCAAACAGGTCTGTTAACCTCCTGCACCATGCAAGGAATAATCAGCTTTTGTCGCACAGCATATTCAACGGGGTAATTTCTTCTTCGTGTTTTGTTTCTTTTTCAGGGTGTTTGGCTTTGCTATAGTGGCAACATCTTTCCTGAATATGCTCATTCCTACAGCAGCTCGTATGCACTTTGGCTGCGTTATCATTGTCAGGATCTTTCAAGGACTTGTGGAGGTGCTTCTCTCTCCCCTGAAGTACTCCCCTGGAACTGAAATGTGCTTCTGTTTACATAATGCAGTTGAGATTATTTATAATGATGCAAATTCCTACATTCTACCCCTATTCCCACAGGGAGTTTCATACCCAGCATGTCATGGTATTTGGGCCAAATGGGCACCACCTCTTGAAAGAAGTCGCCTGGCAACAACAGCCTTTTGTGGTGAGTCTGTAATCAGTGACCCTCAGCTGCTCTGCCTGCAAACAATAGGTGTTCATAACAGCAGTAAAACAGAAGAACTGTTGAGTAATTAGAGGTAAAACTAATGATTACAAATGAATTAGCAGGAGTTGCTGCTTTTTTGACATATATGACTAAAATCCTATGTTGTTTTGGGTTAGAAATTTTTTTTCATATAAAAAAAGATATTTTTTTAAGTTTTGGCAATCTGAGTTATAATGTTACACTGAGAAATTCACTGCATTTTATAGACGAAGCAAATGAAGAGCAGTATGGGTGATAGATTAAGACAAATAACAACAAATATATATAAACGATATCAAAATAAAATCAGTATTTTGCTGTTTTAGGTTCTTATGCTGGTGCTGTGATTGCCATGCCATTAGCTGGAATCCTAGTCCAGTACTCAGGATGGTCATCTGTCTTCTATGTGTATGGTAAGACACCTTTACCCTGGGCCTTATTTCAAACCCTTCAGTTTGGAATGAATATGCATTTTTGACTAGCTAACTGTTTGCACGTTGAAGCTGACAACAGAGTTTTAATGTGGAGTAATAAATGCAGCTATAACTGTTGATACATGAAAATGCGGATGCTTGCGAAGACACTGAACGCACACAGTAGAGCCTCACTCATAATGAAACTGTGAGAAAAGGAAAACCACAACAGACCAGTGCCATAAATACCAGAAGGATGTAGTCTCATGGTAAAAAAGAAATTACACCACATGTCATGTCAAAACTGTTATGTGTTCGGACACAGTACTGTGGAAAGAATCTTGAGCAATGCCTTAGTTCTTTTTATTTTTCGACAGCGCAGCAATTTATTAAAACAGCATATGCGGCAAAAACAGTTCTAGTTCAATAGTTCAGTACAATTGTAACAAAGTTGAAAGTCAATATTTGACTACCTTGATTCTTTGACGCACAAAATCTGAACTCTTTGAAGGACATTCAAAGCTCTTCTTTGGATGTTGGTTGCCTTTTGTTTTGTTCTCTGGAGACCCTACATTCCTAATTAATGCTGAGGTAAACTTGGGGAGGCCAATCCATGACTGTGTGTTTTCCCTGTTTCCCTTCCATAAAAATGTCTTCTTGACAGCCACCCTCCCACTGAGACGAGCTCTGTTGAAGCTTCAGTGAACAATAGATGGATGTATTTCTTGGGAGTACTTTATAATAAAGTCACAGTGTTAGGCATTATTAAGGTATTAGCAAGTGTTTAATTCATTATTTATGCAGCATTACTCCTCAGTAGTTTGACATTCATAAAAACAGATATATTATTATGAATGTTAGTATGATTATTAGTAGAAGTGATGTAATACCAGTGATAGTTGTACATGATGTAACAGTAACAGACAGATAAACATATCTGTATTTATAAAGCACATACTAAGGAGGAGTAATGATATATATGTCACGGTCTGGAAGGCAGACCGTGGGGATATGGGGAATGAGGACCCAAACGCAAGACTGCGATGCAAACAGTGCACTTTATTTACAGTGAAAGCTGTAAACACAATTAATCCCCGTTGCTCCCTTGACTCCCGTGTGTGCTCGCGCTCCCCGCTGTTGTGTTCTCGCACACCCCGTGCGTGCTGCCGTTCTGGTCCACTTCATTTGCAGATAGTTTTTTTTAGATGTGCCGCTTCCTCTTTTGACCTGCAATTGTCCAGTTTTGGCAAAACTTTTAAAGGAAGCACTGCACAGTATGCTGAGATATGCTCAGCACATCTCAAGTATTTTATGCTTAAAGATTCAGCAGACAGGTCTTTGCAAATCACTTGGTTGGTGGAAAAAAAGTATTTTTTTGTATAGAAATGGAGCAAACTATTTGTACTAGCAATGTGTAGACACAACACTGGTTCATCCCTCGAGTCGGATGCATTTTTTATTCTGGAATGATTCGCAGCTCAGTGTCACGTGGCTTAACAAATAAACACATTCTTCTGAACATAGTTAGGCATGGGTACAAGAACTGGCCTGAAAAAATAACCAGCGTCCAAAGAAAAACTCATGAAGGCTAAAGAACTATTGCTCAAGACAACTTTAAAAAGTTACAGCAAAGTCTGGCTACTTGGAAGAAGAATATAAGGAAATGAGGGGTCCTTGTTTGCACAGCAGTGTAATAACAAATGATTTAGTGTGGAAAAAAATAATCTTGTTTCTCCAATCTGCCTGCTCCTTCCCCAGGAAGTTTTGGTGTTATGTGGTATTGCTTTTGGATACTGGTCTCGTATGAAAGTCCGGCAGCTCACCCCACCATCACCGAGGAGGAGAGGAAATACATTGAGGAAAGCATTGGCGAGTCAGCCCAATTTACAGTAACGGTCAGTGCATGTAACAGATTTCTCAAGATCTCTCAATTAAAACACTGCACTTCATTCAAGGGCATTTCACTAGTTTACAGGCGAGCTATGAAACCACGTTTTAAAAAAACCCTCTTAAAAATAGATGAGTTTATATGCTGATTCAAACTGAGAGAGCGGAGATGATAAACAAGCAAACACTGAGTCAGAAGCTCAATTGTTTATCTGTCACAGTGACAGATTTAGAAACTCTTTATCAGCACGCATTTCTGTATCCGCATTCAAGCAAAACTTAGTTCCACACACCCTGCTCTGTTGTCTTTTGTGATGCTCGTTTGTTTCAAAGGAAAACATTTAAGAAATTAATTAGTTACGTGTTCAAGCAAAGAGCTATATACGTTTGAGACAAAATCAGAGAACTTCTTTACAAAATCACTAAAATCATCATCACATTTTTCCCTTACAGAAATTCAACACACCGTGGAGGGCCTTCTTTACCTCCATGCCAGTGTATGCCATCATCGTAGCCAACTTCTGCCGAAGCTGGACTTTCTACTTGCTCCTCATCAGCCAGCCTGCTTACTTTGAGGAGGTCTTTGGGTTTGAAATTAGCAAGGTAACATGTGCAGTCGACAAGCAAAAACCTTTCAGCAGTTATATCAGAAAATAAAGGACATCACTGCAGCTTTGGTTGAGTGTCTTGCCACTGCAGTGGTAAATTTAAATGTCCTCATTTGTACCATTGCAGTTTGCACACCTTATATTGACAAGTCATGAAGCACTGACAACAATTTTTCACCTTAATTTACTAAAATTAATTTTTTTAAAAAAGGTTGAAAATTGTGTTATTCTATGGGACATATTTTTTTTTTATATCAATTAATTTATAGGCTGTTACACTGAAGCATTTCTATTTTAGTGTTATTGATCATTCAAAGCTTTGTCTCATATTAACACATACACCCAATTTAGAATCACTAATTAAATATCCTGTATGTCTGACTGAGGAAACCAGAGTACTAGAAGAACAATGGCTTTAGGGAGGATTTCTACAGCCATTCTGGCGCCATTACAATGGTCTGCACCACCCTGCTGCAAATAAGCAACAGGAGAACTCACAGAGTGCAACTGCCCGTTGACAGGAAATGCTCTCTATGTTCCTTCCGCAGGAAGGATCCTGGACCTTGAATTTTTTATTACAAGATCCTGACGTCAGCCATCATTCTGATGTCTCAGAGCATTATCTTGAAAAAATAAAAAGTGTGCTGTACAGCTCTCTCCATGCTCTTTCATACGCTATATCTACACTGCTGACATTTATGTTCAAGCTCAACTTTGACCTTTAATGAACTTAAAATTTTATTTAAAATCTTGGTGTAAAATAAGAGTTTTCTAAATTTGTTTTTGTATTTGAATGTAGTTTGTCTTCCAAGACTGCACCTTAAAGTCTGGAAGAAACTATATAAATATGCACTTTTCTGTGCCTCATAAGCACGTTAGCTTGAGCTCCAGTCATTACCTACAGGCAGATTATAACTGTAGTGACAGAAGTTGCTGCGACAGAGTGGTGAACAGTCTTGGGTCCAAATGTAAAATATTTCCTTACCCAGGTTTCTGAGAATGTACGTACAATAACAGTGATCGCACTGTTTGTGCCAACTTCCACTGGATGTTTTGCACCTGTTAAGGTTTTTTTCTTGTTCTCATCTAGGTGGGGATATTGTCTGCTCTTCCTCATCTGGTTATGACCATCATTGTGCCCATTGGTGGCCAGATTGCTGACTATTTGCGATCCAACCACATCATGACCACCACGAATGTCAGGAAGCTAATGAACTGTGGAGGTAAGAAAGAACCAACTAAAGGGAAGGGAAAACGAAAACTTGCATAAATGAAACAATCACATCTGACAGGACAGAAACAGCCTGGGAAGTCATGGGCAATGTGGACGTGCTCATATCTGTGAAGAATAAGTGGCAAATGCCAGTCAATCGACACAGCACCTGTCTGTGAGCACAGGTCCCATTCAAGGACATCGAGATCTCATGCCACGCTCATGGACTCTCATTATCTGTGCAGCCTGTAAGGGCTGCAGGTTATGCTTCCTAACTGGACAGACTGACAATGCAATAACTAAGTGTTCCCTTAATTGTTTATGGAGCAGCGTATATATGGTCCTTTAATTTTGAGAGGTTAAATTGGCACATACTCAAAATCTTATATAAAATTATTTGAATTTTATGTTGTTTTCTGCATGCGCTAACTTTGAAATGAGTCAAGCAACACTGGAGAAAAAAAGCACAGTAACACAACTGTGGTGAGAAGTCGTTTACGACATAAGGCAAATGATGACTCACCAAAAACAGAAGCCCTGCCACTGTCTGCTATTTTTAGATTGTAGAGAGAAACCAAACAGCAAACACCAAAGTGAAATGCAGAAGCTTGCAAGGCACTTATCTCTAACCAATCGACAAGACTTCCAGGCACATTCGGTTAGCAAAAAGTGTGAACATAAGGCAACAAAATAAGCGCTTGCACTCTTATATGTTAAAACTATTTATATGTCTGTTTTTGCTTGCCTGCATCAGGGTTTGGGATGGAGGCTACCTTGCTGCTGGTAGTTGGTTTTTCACACACAAAAGGCATTGCCATTACATTCCTGGTCCTGGCTGTGGGTTTCTCTGGTTTCGCCATTTCAGGTGAAATATGAAGTGTTCCTTTAAAGATTTTAATCATAAATGATAGGCGACTGAAACTTAAGCAGCTACATAGTTCTGTTTTTATCACAAGATGGTAATAATATTAATGGTTCCTCACAAGGTTTCAATGTCAACCACCTGGACATTGCGCCGCGGTATGCTAGTATCCTCATGGGTATCTCCAATGGCGTAGGCACCTTGTCTGGGATGGTCTGCCCACTTATAGTCGGTGCCATGACAAAGCATAAGGTGAGAACTGTTTCTGAATTTGTGACTCTAACTGATAATAATGTGTGCTTGTAAGTGTAATCAACTTTCTCATGGTTCTCTCTCACGTTTTCCTGGTAGACGCGAGAAGAGTGGCAGGGCGTGTTTCTTATTGCCTCACTCGTTCATTATGGAGGTGTTATGTTCTATGGTATGCATAGTCTCCTTTCTTGTGCTTAACCAGATGAACTACAAAAATTCTGAATGATGAAAATTCAGCAAAACTCTGTATACTTGTCAGCTATCACTGTAAAAGTCTAGGTCTGTAACATTCATGTCATTTATTACCTCAGTGAGTTTGTGTGTCTGCTGCAGGTATTTTTGCATCTGGAGAGAAACAACCTTGGGCAGAGCCAGAGCAGCTGAGTGACGAGAAATGCGGGATCCTGGACGAGGACGAGCTTGCAAATGAGACGGAAGAACTGTATCGCACAAGTGGTGGAGCGGGCTACGGAGCCACGAACCCGGCATCGGATCCCAACGGAGGAGGCATGGCTGGGGGAGGAGGAGGCTGGGTGTCAGACTGGGACAAAACTGAGGAGTATGTCCAACCAGCCGGAACCAATAATTATCTTTACGGAGGAGAAGGCGACCGAGAGTTATAACGTAAAGCCAGCAGAAACAGTTTATCAGCAATGTGGAATTTCATTCAATGGCATTAAAAAAACTGGTGGGAATGTGGGGATGGACAATTTTCAGCAGGTCTGACTATTTTATCATAAATTAACAATTTCACAGAGACTGCACAGTAGAGGTGAAGACAGTAGTAAACGTAAAATGTGTTTGTGCATGAGTGCAGTCGTTATACGCTGTGTGGCAGAATGGTGTCACCAGCCCACCTTCAGACATGTCGGAGGACGGCTTTAGGCCTGGTGTGGCGTTCTTTGATGCTTAGTCATTGTAACTGTAGAAACTGGACTGACATGACATGGATTTCATTTCTATGCCTCTTATTTGTATTTTAATCACTCGTAATTACACATCTTTAGGCGCACAAGGATCACACTGACTTTTCTTTTTAGGAGAAATTGATATCTATTGAGATTGTCAGATTAGTTTCGAAGACAATATTTTTCATAGGGGTGGCCAAGAGAGAAACAACCTGCTGTAGGCTTATGTATTAGTCTTCCTAGTCAAATGGTACATGTACTACGTAGAATAATAACATATTTGTTTGGTTTTTAATTTTAACCCTTATCTGATTTAAAAAACAAAACAAAAAAAGATCTGCAACCATCTGTTGAAATACTCTCATTTATGGCAAAACAGGTTTGCTGAAGATATAGTAGTTTCTGGATGTAATTTCTCCATTAATATATAGTTGAACATAGCCACCCATGGCCACCCCTTGTCTCTGCCCCTGGCCCCAACAGATTTTTGGTTGTTTTGGGTTGTTGTTTTTTTTTCATTATTGTCCTTAATGTGCACATTTTAGAAAAAAAATCATGTGCCAATACAACACAATATATAATGTTCTGTAGTATTGGTTTATTCATCCATTGAAAAAGGAACTGAACATCTGCAAATAACACCACATCTGGCTTTCTGGGAAGTCTACATAGACATTTTAGATGCAGTTTTTAACCACTGTATGTAGTGGACTACTACCTTGCCTACTAGCTGACATACTGTGAAAAAAAAGCATATAGGATTAGAATAAATCTCCAGAACATCAACGTCCTCTTTTAAAATTAGACTCTTAGGTTAGAGACTGTTTTTCTTTCTGTTTCTATTTGGCCCATTTTGCAAAAACTTCAGAATTTTGCTTTGTATGATTAACATCTAATACATCCTCTATTGGTATTATTTTGTTCTGCTCCATCTGTGTTTGAGGCTGGCATCAGAGGAAGCAGTTTGCTGTCTCCAGTGAGGTGGCAAAGCACAAACAGCACCAAGCTGAGGCTGTGGGATCAGTTTTGTAGCACTCTCATTTAAAGGTGGACTTTAAATTGAATTCATATGTGTTTAATAATCCATAAAATATCAATTAAAACCAAGACCAGTTAATAAAAATGCTGAAAATCCCAACGGCATTTCTCTGTACAATTTATTTTTGTTAGTAGATGTGGTCATGTATCTAGTTCGTCATTAACTAGTAATGGGATGGTACTGTTTACTGATAGGATTGATATTAAATGTTAGGATTTTTACTGTTTCTGTCATTTTTCATTCATTTATTGTTAAATGTTCTGTTCTTAATTATAAACTAACTCTATGTGTAAAGGAATGTGGAAAAATACTGAAGAATAAAACTTAGAGGTGATAGCTTCCACGGTAGTCACAAATCTTTATATTTGGCAGTTTACCCTTATGCATTGCTGCCATTTTAATGTTTTAACCTTTCATACCAGATGGTACAGAGTATGTCTCGCTATAAGTACATTATTACGCCTGATTTGTACTCCACTGTAAAACAAAACATCTGTTTTCTCCATGTCAGCTCTACTCTGTTTCATGCATGATTCAGACACTAAGTATGCAGGTCTTAAACATTCCTGACCCTTGGTTTCATGTTACCCCTAATGCTCTACTCCATCCCAGACAGAATATTGATCACTGAGCTTAACTGTGAGCAGCATGAAAATGAAGCGGAAAAATAGATTTTGACGGCACAACCGGTAAGAAGCACAAAGCCTTGGGGTCTCTAAAATCAGTGGTATCATCCTGCATCCATTTGTGATTGAACATATAACATATTATACGGTATATGATACCTGATAAGCATGCAGCACTGCATCCGGTGTAATTTACTTGCCCTATTGCATGTCAGTATGAATGTTGTGCAGAGGCAAAGGACACAGTAAAGAATGGACTTAAGAGAGCCTGAAGACCTAAAAAAAAAAAAAAAATTACGACAGTAAAGGGTCAGCATTAGCTTTCTATTGAAATCAAATATCTTGTGTGTGTGTGTGTGTGTGTGTGTGTGTGTGTGTGTGTGTGTGTGTGTGTGTGTGTGTGTGTGTGTGTGTGTGTGTGTGTGTGTGTAAAACCATTACTGGAACTACTGTAGATTTCCTCTATGATCACAGCAATACATTCTAAGTTTTCAAACCACAAACAACAACAAAACGTGACATAGCATATTGCCATCGTTCCCATTTTATTTAGCACAACCAGTAAGAAATGCAGAAGCAGTGTGTTAAAAAACCAACACCCTATTTTTCAGTAGTTTGTAGAATCTCAAGCAGCAGTAACTTGAAGTGTCAACTCACTGACTGCAAGTTGTCCATTCTCTGCGGCTTCAAAACAAGCCTAAATCATTACCCCTCCACCTCCGTGCTTGACAGTTGGTAAAGTTGTCACATCACTGCAAATTGGATCCTGGTTCAAATAACCTGTGTGGCTCAGACCCCACATTACATCACTTTACATTACAGGGGTTAGGGCTGTGTTCGATAGGGGACAAACATCATCTCTCTGGTTGTCTGTCCAAAGCACATGGTTACAGAAATTGTATTGATTTGTTCAGATGCAACTTTTTAGATTGAAGTTCTGCTGCCATATTTTAAAAAGATGAAAATTTCTCTTGGCAATCCTTTTCAAAAAAGTCACACTTGATTAGTCTAATTGTGATGTCATAAACTTTAGCATTTAACATTATAACTGAGACCTATAGAGCGTGAGTAGCAGCTCTTGGGGACTTTTGCAGTTTTTGTTAGTATTGCAGTCTGGCCTTGTGGGGAATTAGCTGTGATGTCCACTTCCACAACTGTATGAATATATTCATGAATATATTTAATATTTTTGAACTTATAATCTTTCTCACTGCAGAATAACGGCTTTCCCAAGTTGATGGGGAGCAACTTAATCTTTCGCACATTGTTTCTCAATTTTTGATTAGCTTTTGTTAAATAAATGAGGACACAGTGCAACGTGTAATCTATGGTTGTTCATCTGAGTTTGTATTTAAATTATTTCTAGACATATTGAGGACCAGAGGATTTTTTTTAATATGTCCTGATATGTAAAACCATAGAAGTGAAAGAGGATGCGAGTTCATTTTCACATCACTGTAAATGCACTGTACAGTTCACAAGGTTATAAAAAGACTCTTATAAATACACTATACAAACATTATAGGAGCTAGCCTAAATTGCCTTTCCTCCACTTCTGTGTCAAGCTCGTGTGACAGTCTTGCATTCCATGTTCAGTGTATTTAGTTTTGCTTCTTCTGTCTTGTTGAGTCTAATTTCTTTCAGCTGTGTTCCCCGTGTGTTTCCTGTTCCCTTGTCATTCCTGGCGTATTTAAGCCCTATATTTCCCTGTCTAGAGCAGACCTTCCCAAAGTGTGGGGCCCGCCCCCTAGGGGGGGGGGGCGCAGAGCCATTGCAGGGGGGGCGCGGTATGAAAAGCGAAAAAAACAAAACAAACAATGCTTGGACACTGCTAGCACTGGGCGCCCACACAAACGCAAAGCAGGAGATGAAGCATGGCTGAATATGTTTCCAAACCAACTTCATTCTAAGCCAAAGACTAGAAAATATGGTGACGCATATCTTCCCTTTGGTTTCACCTGCACAAGTGCCAAGGTAGGTCTCCCTGCATAATTGGTTTTCCCTGAGTCGGGAGCACCGCTGGGCTCTTCAAATCACGGACAAACAGTATCCCATATTCTTGATTTTTAGTTCACAAACACTTGTTGTGATGATTAACTACTCCTGACATTTTGGAGATGTTAGCTCTTTATACAGTAAAGTTACAGCGGGATACAAATAATATCAGGCTGATCCTGCCACGATTTGTTCCCCCTGTCTAAATCACGGACAAACAGTATCCCACAGCTGTTTATGTTTTTGAACCCATTTTGCACAGAGAGGCATTTTTTGAAAAATGTATTGATAGCAATGTTGAATATTATTACACAGGAAAAAAACAACTACACGTAAAATAATCACACCATGACGCCTCTGCCTTTCTAAATGGAGGGACAGTAACTGCATGTGTGTATATGTAAGCGTGTAAAACCTGCAGACAGTCAGATTAACAGTATTTTGTCTCTATCTGCCATTCTGCAATTCATCTCATGTAAACAATAACGTGGCGCAAAGAGTGAGGTGAAAAAAGGCACATACCTTTGACGTTGCCTGACAACTCTGTATTCCTCGTCCACACCTAAATGCAAAAAAGGAGTTTTAAAAAATCTCCGTTTTCGGTGATTCAAAACGCCTTTTACGTGTGGACGAAACAGCTGCGTTTTCAAAAATACCCGTGTAGGTGTGGACGTAGCGTAAAAGAGTTAGTGGTTTATTTTCTTACTACCTGTAAATTATTGCAGATTACTTGTATTTGCTTAATTGTTTACTAAATGTTTGAGGTGTGAAAACCGCAATGGAGCAAAATATGGCTGTGTGTGGTTGGAGGATGTTTTTGTGCGTGCGCGTGCACGCGCGGGAGGGGGGGGGGGCAACATTTTTCTTGTAAAACAAAAGGGGGGCCCAGCAAAAAACAGTTTGGGAACCACTGGTCTAGAGGGATGCAGCTATGCATTTTAAACCCTTTACTCTTACAGAAGTAAAACTCCAAAATAACAAAAAAAAGTGTCATTGGCATCTTTTTGTGACTCCTTTGTGTAGAAAGTTAAAAAAAACATATTCATACTCTCATAAGAAAGCCTTGTTGTTGTTCTTGTTTTGCCATCTTTAAACAAATGCATTTTTCATATTCCATGTGAAGACACAGATAAAAAGTAGTTTCGGTCCTGCATTAAAACTGAAAACACTAACTGTTCAGCTGAGGAACTGTAACAGCTGTAATTTATCTGTAACAGCTGTAATTTATCACAGATGGGTGTATGCATCCCTATCACTGAAACACAAACACATAAACACCCTGACTATAGCTGAACATGTTAGATAATTACATCAGGCTATTTTACATATTGTGCTTTTATTTTAAAACCCACCCTTCAAAGTTTTAAAGCTATGAATTATATTCCTCCCAGCCTTAGTGTCATGGTCTGTGTGCAGGTAGTTACGAAAAGAACCAAAGTGCAGGAGTCATGGAGGCAGAAGTTAACTTAACAGAACCTCAGCTTTATTGCTGGCAGAGTACTAAAACTGAAATAACACAGGAACAGAACACACAGGCAGATACGGTGGTACGACGCGACACTGAACATATGAAAATACAGACAATAAATACAAGAGGAACACGAGGGAATGAGGACCAGATGGGGGACACAGCTGATACAAATTAACTGATGGGACCAGTCAGACGCAAAACTAGAAATATCAACATAAGACACAGACCTTCAAAGTAAAACAGGAAGTCCATAGAAAAAACTCAGAGGCACTGAACTAAACTTATATTAAATACTAGAAATTAAAAATTGCAATAACAATACACAAAAAACTGGGTCACAGACCCAGGACTGTGACACTTAGACTAACAGCCTCACACTGTAGCACAGGAGACACTGCAGGACATAAATGAATAAAAAAATGACACAAAACTTCTTTGTAGTTATAATATAATCTCAAGCCTTTATTCCTGCTATTTGTATTTTATCTGTTTGTACATATTAACCGGCATCTGCGTGTGGACAGCAGAGAAAGAATTTCATTGTACAGAGAACTGCTTTTTCTTTCCACACATGACAATAAACGCTTTGAATCTTTGAATTTTTGAATCTTGAATCGTGTACAGTCTTTCAGCACAGAATATTAAATATAATACCGTATGTACAAAAACAACAACAAAAAACCCCTGAAAGCAAAATGTTTCCAAAACAACAAAAACATCCCATAAAGGCAAAACTTTTTCCTTTTAACACGACTCAAAATGAAAAAAAAAAAGAAAATGTTAATGTCTCATTCCAGCATTTCAGAAGAGGAAAAAGTAATAAAACAATGTCAATAAAACCAGTCAAACAGGATCTCAATTTACTGGTTGCAACACATTTAGCCACAATACACCTGCGTTGTATGTGTGATTTTTATTGAGAGAAAAATGTTATTGATATTAAATGGTTGAATATAGGAAGCTAAGCAAGGGTTCGTTTACACTAAGCATAAATTTGCGATTAACTTATTTATACTAAATGGTGGAAACCGATAAAAGACGAGAAACACAGAGTACTTTAATCGTGTTGCTTCAAAATAGAAATTCAGCAACATGACAACAAGCTGATCCGTTATAATCAGCATGACTTTAAAAGGAAAAATAATGGTGTGAAGATAACTGTTTCATTTTCGTACAAGGAATAGTTAAGTTAAAAACTGAACGTGGAGCTTGACTCACTGTACTCTCAGGCTGTAGCTTCCATTCTCAAAAAATGATGATACCATTTTTGTAAAACAGTTTATCTGATATTGACCTATCAAAATATCACATAG
This sequence comes from Pelmatolapia mariae, assembly GCF_036321145.2. Classification (NCBI taxonomy): domain Eukaryota; kingdom Metazoa; phylum Chordata; class Actinopteri; order Cichliformes; family Cichlidae; genus Pelmatolapia; species Pelmatolapia mariae. The sequence continues at coordinate 19,536,044 of NC_086234.1, read as the reverse complement.
TATCATTTAAGAAAGTGGCTTAAGTGCTAAAAGGAATCTCACAGTGCAAAATATTTATCCCACTGCTGATGAGCTAATTATAGCCATATAAAAAAATAATTTTGCTATATATCACAAAAAACCCGACAGCTTTGGGAAATTCTCATTATACAGTACATTAAAAATATGATGGAGAAATCTAAATCATGTGATAATGCCTAAACTAACCATTTGGTTCCTGTGAGATGAATTAATAACGTGCAATGATGTAAGCAGAAACGCTATAGTGAGGACTGCAAATATTAGCTTGTAGCATCAAAGCTGAAGGACATGATCAGTTAATAAAGCAGACTATTTGTAGACATTAAACTGAATGTAAAGTGTGGATGTGTGGCTTGTTTGTTGACTTGGTGTCACAAAGTGTTTGCTGCTCTTTTGGATTTTGCTGAAATTTTACTCTGTATCATTTCATTTAATTAATATATTAGAAACATTTCTCCCTTATTGTAAAAACCTCACTCTAGCTGTTCCCTACAGTCTCCCACAGATTTATTTCCATTACTTATTATAAATTCTCAATCTGTATTGACACTTTCACGCCTGAAAGACACCTGGAGTTTGTCAGATTTCTTAAACATTCATTCAAATCAAAGAATCTTAACTTTGGGATCGAGATCAACACATCTGCATGGTTTAGGTTTGCAGCATTAAACCTGTTTCTCCTGCAGTGGCGCAGCGCCTTTTTTATTCATTCGCCCGCTGTTGCAGACTCACTGGGCTTATCCTTCCTCCCTACTGCTTCATATCCACCCTCTCCGCCTGCTGCACCCTCCACCCCTAAAGTGTGGTATACCCCCTCTTTCATTTCGCCTTTCTTCAGTGCTTCGTATCCACCCTCTCCACCTGCTGCACCTTCCGCCCCTAACGTGTGGTATACCCCCTCTTTCATTTCGCCTTTCTTCAGTGCTTCGTATCCACCCTCTCCACCCTCTCCACCTGCCGCACCTTCCGCCCCTAAAGTGTGGTATACCCCCTCTTTCATTTCGCCTTTCTTCAGTGGTTCATATTCGCCACCTTTCGGCTCTCCGCCTGGTGCTCCTGCAAGGGTGTCGTACTCTCGCTCCCTCCCAGATGCCTCCTGCAGAGTTTCATACTTGTCATCACCTCGCTCTTTTGATCTCAGCGCCACATCCTCATAAATCTGCCCTGAGAAAAGTATGATATGCAGTGTGGTATGAATACAGTGACTGTTACTATGCCTAAAAAACCTTAAATAATCCAAAGGAACAAAAAAAAGCTACTCACCTCCGTCACTTCTTCTCCTACGTCGTAAACCTACCACCACTATCACCACCAACATCCCCACCAATACCAACAATATCCCCAACACCATCCCCAACTTCCCTTCCTTCTCAGGTGGTTTTGGAGGCTCCCATGGATCTGTGGGAACAGAAAATATATAAATCTAATAGTCATGAGTCTCCTCGTCGTACTCCCATTAACTTCATTTCAATAAAACTGAAGACGTAATGAAAAATATGCTTACCAGAGGTGGTGAGAATTACTTGGTTACTTCTGTGAGTTCGACGCTTATCCGTACACCAGTAAATAGTCTCATCGACATTGAGGTCAGCAGTTTGAAACACCATACTGTTACTGACACCCTTCAATTTCAGTGAAACCATTATTGGCCTTAATCCACCCCTGTACACCCAGCACCTCCACCCTTGCAGACCATCCTCATTTTCAAGCTTCAGGATAACTGCACCTCCCTTCCACATGTTCTGATAGCCTGTCTCAATGGTGAGTGAAGCGCTGAGACCAGATTCTGCAGGACAAAAAAAGAAAATCATCTCATTATTATGTGTGAATTGTGAATTTACCTTTAGACCTGTGGAAGTTTGAGCTCTAATATGTGTTGATTGTGAATTTACCCGTGACATTGACTAAAACAGGGTCACTCTTTGTCCCACTGGTCTCGCACTGATAAGAGCCTCTGTCGTTTGAGTTTTTAATTTCCACTTTCAAAGTGTCTTCTCCATCGATTGGCTCACCATTAGGTTTGTGCCATGTCACTGAGCTTGCACTTGTATTGCATTTTAAGTAAACTGTATCCCCAGTGAAGGCCATTTTAAATGCAGGTACCATCAAAACTAAAAAGAAGAGAAAAAGAAGAAATGCAATCAAGTATTTGTGTAGCCCTTCTAAGAAAAACTACAATTACACTGTTGTGCATACTTATTACTCTGAGCAAATAATAAAGGGCAATAAATGCAGTACAGCGTGTACAAGTGACGTTTTAGAAGTAAGTGAATATGGATTACCTTGTGGTTTTTGACATCTTACCAGGAGTGGCAACACTGTAACAAAAGAGCAAAAAAGTGCTTTTTAATTTGAACAAATTTACCACCAAATGAGATTTTTATCTGTGTGACATTGAGCAGGTACTGGCACTGTTAAAACAAAGGAGAATAAGTTTGTAACTTAGTAATTCACATACTATTTTTTAAATAAAATAAAAATACATTTGTGACTCAGAGTGACCTAAAATTGCTGCTGATAGGATTAAGAATTTTTTTATTAAGTATAAATTAGTATTTATTGAGTTCAGCTGAGCTGGAAAATTTGCCAAACACTTTTCACACAGTTCACTGTTTGCTGTTATTATGAGACACTGGGTGTTGTAAATATAACATTTTACAGTTTACAAACAAGCTAAAAATTAGTTGATAGACTGGTGACCTGTTTAGTGTCCCAGACTGTGTTTATGTGCGCAAAGAGAAATAAAATCCATCCTTGTTACACAAAAAAACCCGATTCATTAAGAAGAGAGTTCTCCTTGATGCAGCCACTGGAATCTCCACAATGCAACTTTTGTCTTAAATTAGATTTTTGATTTTAATCATTTTTTTCTTAATGTGGTCCTAATAGTCGTGGCAGTTTGTCTACAACAACTCTTATCTATACATTTGGACTTTTTTCTCAAAATGATCAATAATATATTTTTTTCTTAATGTGGTCCTAATACTCCTTCATAAACATCATACTGCTTCATAAAACCATTTGTCATAACTCACAAAGCTTTTTTCTTCAAATTAAATAACTCCAGAGAAACCGTCAAATATTTTTATATAATTCATAATAGATAACTCCTGTTACTTAAATGCTAATTGCAGTACTTTTTCCCCTTCAAGCTTAAGAAATTACAATTGCAAAGTTATAAAAATAATTCACAGCTATGTTTCTTTCATACAATTCCCTCATCATGTCTTAGTTTGTTTTCTTACCTGCAATGAGCAGCAAATGCTTTCCACTCCCCATGATCAAAGGTGCTACGGGCAAGAGAAACTTCACTTTAACTCAGTCACGGAGGAGTGACAAGTGACTAACTGGCCGCTTCCCTTAATGAGTCATGTTGAGGAAGTTGGGGGAGGGCCATCCATAATAGTACTGGATGAAAACTATTCTTTTTAAACTATCTAATCATCTTAGCATACTTCAGCTTTTGAATTAGATTTTTCCTCATTCTGCTCATCCAGTATTTTGTCCTATAATGCCACGGACAGAGAAAAACGGGAATGAATGCAGTAGTTTTCTTCACACAAGTGATAAAACTGATCCAGTAAGCTAAAAGAGAGGAGCTTGGGAAACTTTGAAGGGTGGGAAAGTTTTAGCACTCCAAAAGCTTTCCTGTTATAATGCAGGAGAGGGCTCTGGGGACACTAATTGAACATACATGCTTACCTCATATAATGATGAAGAACACCTGAAGCAAACCACTCAACTGCGCCATTTTATTTATTTTTTATTTATTTAGTTGGTTAGTTCTTCTTTTCATAAAGGCCTTTCCGTATTTTATATTTTGTTTGTACAGAATTCAGTTGTTGTTTTTTTTTTTTGTTTTTTTACAGATTTTGTTCACAGAAGAATCACATAAGTAACTGAACACACTTCCCTAGATAAGACAATTCTTAAAACGTAGTTTAAATTATAGCACAGCACAAAAATAAGTGGGTTTAGCAGAAAACTGTAGTTTTTTTTGTCATGTGAAAGGTACAGTGGCACATTATTCTTCTTTGTAGAAAATATCAAATTTTAAAAAGTTCCTCCTGTTTTTGTTGCTGCCTTGTTTGTTTTGCAGCAGATGCACCCAAGTGTCTCTTTGAAGACAACTAAACATATAGGATGCTGTATTTGTCCAGTAGTTAGTACCATTAGTGACAAAGTGCAGTATAAAGGTGAAGACACAAGCTGTAAAAAGCAAAAGCAAAAACAGTCAAAATACCAAAACCAGCTTAATAAAAAGTCAATGAAGATTTCAAATCTGTGACTTGAGCACTGCAATAGAGAAGCTCTTCATTTCATTACGAGTCACAGATAAAGTTATAAAGCAAGGAAAGCTATAATGTCTCAACAAGAGCCTTCAGGTCTAAATTCTGTGATTAATAATCATAACTGGACTGATGATGCGAGTCATTCTGAGGTAAAGTCCCCTTTTGGCAGAGATGAAAACTACTGGCTTCTGTTTGAAATTCCTGGAATAATAGCAAAGATGTGCAAACCGAAGAATAAACCCGAGGCTTTTGCTTTACATTTACAATTTACATCTTACAATTTAGGGGGATTTTATTTATTTATGTATTTTTTTATTTTTTTATTTTGGAGTGAATTAAATTAAATCTACCCCATAATGGGATCAGTTTGGTACAAGTCAACTCTATGAGTTGGTGAGCAACACTGAGCTGCAGGATTCTGGACTTCCAAAGTAAATACAGGAATTCCTGGGCAGAGTGACCAACAGGCCTAAGAGAATGTGCAGCGCTTTTATTTTTCCACCAGCTGACATGTAAAACAACACAACTCAACAACACAACTCAATCTCTTGAGTTTGTCACAAACAAGCAGACATCACCAGAAACCAGTGGCCTGGTGGGGTCTTTGGAAATTTACATGCAATGTCACAGTCAACAGAACTATGAGACTTTTAATTTTCTTCAGTGGTTCATATTTGCCACCTTTCGGCTCTCCACCTGATGCTCCTGCAAGGGTGTCGTACTCTCGCTCCCTCCCAGATGCCTCCTGCAGAGTTTCATACTTGTCATCACCTCGCTCTTTTGATCTCAGCGCCACATCCTCATAAATCCGCCCTGAGAAAAGTACGATATGCAGTGTGGCATGAATACAGTGACTGTTACTATACCTAAAAGAACAGTAAACAATCCAAAGAAACAAAAGAAAGCTACTCACCTCCGTCACTTCTTCTCCTACATCGTAAAATTACCACCACTATCACCACCAACACCCCCAGCAACACCAAGAGTATCCCCACCAACAACATCTCCCAACTTCCCTTCCTTCTCAGATGGTTTTGGAGGCTCCCATGGATCTGTGGGAACAGAAAATATATAAATCTAATAGTCATGAGTCTCCTTGTCGTACTCCCATTAACTTCATTTCAATAAAACTGAAGACGTAATGAAAAATATGCTTACCAGAGGTGGTGAGAATTACTTGGTTACTTCTGAGAGTTCGATTCTTATCCGTACACCAGTAAATAGTCTCATCGACATTGAGGTCAGCAGTTCGAAACACCATACTGTTACTGACACCCTTCAATTTCAGTGAAACCATTATTGGCCTTTCTCCACCCCTGTACACCCAGCACCTCCACCCTTTCAGACCATCCTCATTTTCAAGCTTCAGGAAAACTGCACCTCCCTTCCACATGTTCTTATAGCCTGTCTCAATGGTGAGTGAAGCGCTGAGACCAGATTCTGCAGGACAAATAAAGAAAATCATCTCATTATTATGTGTGAATTGTGAATTTACCTTTAGACCTGTGGAAGTTTGAGCTCTAATATGTGTTGATTGTGAATTTACCCGTGACATTGACTAAAACAGGGTCACTCCTTGTCCCACTGGTCTCGCACTGATAAGAGCCTCCGTCATTTGAGTTTTTAATTTCCACTTTCAAAGTGTCTGTTCCGATGATTGGCTCACCATTAGGTTTGTGCCATGTCACTGAGCTTGCACTTGGGTTACATTTTAAGTAAACTGTATCCCCAGTGAAGGCCATTTTAAATGCAGGTACCATCAAAACTAAAAAGAAGAGAAAAAGAAGAAATGCAATCAAGTATTTGTGTAGCCCTTCTGAGAAAAACTACAATTACACTGTTGTGCATACTTATTACTCTGAGCAAATAATAAAGGGCAATAAATGCAGTACAGCGTGTACAAGTGACGTTTTAGAAGTAAGTGAATATGGATTACCTTTTAGGTTTTGACATCTTACCAGGAGTGGCAACACTGTAACAAAAGAGCAAAAAAGTGCTTTTTAATTTGAACAAATTTACCACCAAATGAGATTTTTATCTGTGTGACATTGAGCAGGTACTGGCACTGTTAAAACAAAGGAGAATAACTTAGTGATTCACAGACTATTTTTTAAATAAAATAAAAATACATTTGTGACTCAGAGTGACCTAAAATTACTGCGGTTAGGATTAAGAATTTTTTTATTAAGTATAAATTAGTATTTATTGAGTTCAGCTGTAATTATGAGACACTGGGTGTTGTAAATATAACATTTTACAGTTTATAAACAAGCTAAAAATTAGTTGATAGACTGGTGACCTGTTTAGTGTACCCCCCCCCCCCTCCCCCCCCCCCCTCCTTTCTCCCATTTGACAGCTGAGTATGCAAAGGCCGCTGTAACCCTGAACTGGACAAGTGCATGGATGGAAATAATATTTGTCAAATATCTGCTTAACTGCCTGCATATGTATGAAAGATTAACTGTAAATTTATCCAACACATTAAGAAAAAATAATATTATTGATCATTTTGAGAAAAAAGTTGAATCGTGCAGATTACCAAATGGCCATGTTTGCTACAAAATGCCTTGTTTAGATGAGTGAAACAACTTAATCCGCCGTCTTGTGAGACAACATCTTTATTGCTTGACGGTGTAACCATCAGTCCTGTTTCCTCGCATCTGTCCATTACCAGTCATTTCCTTTTGTACAAATTGACTCTTCTACATTTGTGTGGGTTTCCGTCTGACCACACGCAGCTTTCTGCACCATGTTTTCGACGTCCTTAAACTGATCACCAGACTGTGTTTATGTGCGCAAAGAGAAATAAAATCCATCCTTGTTACACATAAAACCCGATTCATTAAGAAGAGAATTCTCCTTGATGCAGCCACTGGAATCTCCACAATGCAACTTTTGTCTCAAATTAGATTTTTGACTTTAATCATTTTTTTCTTAATGTGGTCCTAATACTCAGTCGTGGCAGTTTGTCTAGAAACAACAACTCTTAACTATACATCTTGACTTTTTTCTCAAAATGATCAATAATAGTTTTTTTTTTCTTAATGTGGTCCTAATACTCCTTCATAAACATCATACTGCTTCATAAAATCATTTGTCATAACTCACAAAGCTTTTTTCTTCAAATTAAATAACTCCAGCGAAACTGTCAAATATTTTTTATATAATTCATAATAGATAACTCCTGTTACTTAAATGCTAATTGCAGTACTTTTTTTTTCCTCAAGTTTAAGAAATTACAATTGCAAAGTTGCAAATAATTCACAGCTATGTGAATTATTTCAGCTGAGGCTGACACAACAAAAACAAAAGTTCCTCATCATGTCTCAGCTGGTTTTCTTACCTGCAATGAGCAGCAAATGCTTTCCACTCCCCATGATCAAAGGTGCTACGGGCAAGAGAAGCCTCACTGACTGGCATGAAGTGACTTACTGGCTTCTTCCCCAAATGAGTCATGTTGAGGAAGTTGGGTGAGGGCCATCCATAATAGTACTGGATGAAAACTATTTTTTAAAAACTTTTTAAAAATATCTAATCATCTTAGTACACTCTGGGGACACAGATTTTGGTCACAGAAGAATCACATAAGTAACTGAGCACACTTCCCTAGATAAGATCTTAAATTATAGCACAGCACAAAAATAAGTGGGTTTAGCACAAAAATATATATTTTTTGTCATGTGAAAGGTACAGTGGCACATTATTCTTCTTTTTTAGAAAATATTAAATTTAAAAAAGTTCCTCCTGTTTTTGTTGCTGTCTTGTTTGTTTTGCAGCAGGTACACCCAATGAACCCAAGTGTCTCTAAGAATACAACTAAAGATATAGGATGCTGTATTTGCCTCAGAGTAGAAAGTACCGTTAATGACAAAATGCAGTATAAAGGTTAAGAGACAAGTTGTAAAAAGAAAAGAGTACTTATTACTCAAGGTTCAAAAGCAAAAACAGTCAAAATGCCAAAAGCAGCTGCCAAAAGTCAATGAAGATTTCAAATCTCTGACTTGAGCACTGCTATAGAGAAGCTCTTCATTTCATTACGAGTCACAGATAAAGTTATAAAGCAAGGAAAACTATAATGTCTCAACAAGAGCCTTCAGGTCTAAATTCTGTGATTAATAATCATAACTGGACTGATGATGCGAGTCATTCTGAGGTAAAGTCCCCTTTTGGCAGAGATGAAAACTACTGGCTTCTGTTTGAAATTCCTGGAATAATAGCAAAGATGTGCAAACCGAAAAATAAACCCGAGGCTTTTGCTTTACGTTTACAATTTACATCTTACAATTTAGGGGGATTTTATTTATTTATGTATTTTTTTTATTTTGGAGTGAATTAAATTATATCTACCCCATAATGGGATCAGTCTGGTACAAGTCAACTGTATGAGTTGGTGAGCAACACTGAGCTGCAGGATTCTGGACTTCCAAAGTAAATACAGGAATTCCTGGGCAGAGTGAGCAACAGACCTAAGAGAATGTGCAGCGCTTTTATTTGTTTCCACCAGCTGATACGTGAAACAACACAACTCAATCTCATCAACAACTAACAACCTGAGTGAATCTCTGTTTAAATATCATAATCAGACTCAAAGAGAGTTCTTTGTTTCTTCACAGAAAAAATGGACTTCAAGAAATGAATGCACACTAAGCACTCTGCGGTAGTAGAGACCTTTACAATTCCTTGCTGTTCACATCTTGGCTGACCTCATATGGACCACAGGCATCTCATATTATTTGCACACTCCCCTCCCTCATCACTTACAGCCCATCTTCTATCAGTCCACATCAGAGAGCCTTCTGACCACTCACCACCATCTCGGGTGGCTGTAGCTCAGGAGGTTGGTGATTCAATCTCTGGCTGCTCCATTTTTCCATGTTAAAATTTGACATACTGATTGTTGCATAGATATAGAAAAAAAGTGCTTGTGTGATTGAGGCAAGTTGTATAAAGTGCTTTGAGTCTGGTAGAGTAAAAGAAAAAGCGCTATGGTGCGGTTTGCCAGTGGCCTGAGTTATATGGATAGTAGAGTGTCTATCGGTTAACTCTATCCTCCCTCAATTGTATTTAAATTTAGCTAACTTCAAAGGAAAGCCACACACTAAACACGTTACCCTTGTTTCTCTTATTTTTCTTTATTTGCTACCTCATTGTGTTTATCTTGAGCAAATGAAGGACCCTTTGGTAGCCTTGTCAGCCTATTAAGATATATGATGCATTCAGTGTTTTGCAATTTCTGAAGAGGTTGCCTTGTGAAAGTTCTTAGAATAGGAGCTTTTGCTCTTAGTTTTTGTTTTGTTTCTTCCAGCATTGCAGTTTAAGTGTTCAGAACTGACCTTCTGCTCAGTATTTGATCTTCATGAAGCAGTTCTGAGAAATTCAGGGGAAGCTGTTGCAGTTTCTCACCAGTTAAAACTGTTGCGAACCCTTACAAAGACTGAGAACAGAAACACGATGAGATGAGCTGTACTGCTGTTGCTACCACAACATGATGCAAATCAAAAAGAAATAAAAAGGTTGTGGTGACCACACTAAGTTAACGCAAACCTAGAGTTTCCCATTTCAGGTTTAAAAATTGCATTGTAGCACTAAAAACTTTAACTGGAAATAATCTTCAGGTCAAATAGTTACATGACAATTGGTGACTTTATATGCGCAGGTCACATCAGGACACTGTGGGTTTTTAGGTGTTAGATCACCCCTGGCCTAATGTAACAGCTAACTCAGCTAAACAACAACCCCAAAACAACTTCCCCTTATTGAGGCAAAGCTCAATAAAAGAAGAACTAACAAAATAAGAAGTGGATTTGTCTGCCTTAAAAACTGACCATGTGCAGTTTCTCCTCTTCTGTTTTTGTTTCCAAGAATTTAAACACAGGAAACGGTTTTGCTTTTTTTTTCTTTTTTTTTTTAAATCTATTTAGAAATAGATTAAAAAGAGCTGACAAGATAGAAAGCCTAATCCTTTTTTAAAAGACATCTTGTTTCTACTGCTTTCCTTTTCACCTGTTTCTCTCACATTATTCTGATAACTTAAAAAAATGTATGCGGTATTTCAGTTACTTTAATTGGCCACCAGGGCCCAGCACTGCATCAGTTTTCCTTGAGAATAACACATGAATGGGGCCTTAAGCCAGATCTGAGCCTGTTTTTACTGAATGTCTTTATGCTAAGCACTTGTCCAATAACTATATAAAAAACTATTTAATTTTAACAGTGAATAACTGCATTTAGGGCTGTGAATATGCAAATCGGTCTCAGTTTGTGAGTGCAGAACTCATAAAATGGGATTTTTATTCTTTGGCTAACATGAATGCAGTTGGGTTTGTAGCGTTTCAGTTCATTCACACAGAAACTGTGACTTGAATTTTTTTTACACCAAACCAGCAATTCAAAGTGCTTCACAGCTTAAGATTCATAGATCAATATTTTGTCTCTCATCCTTCCTCTTTTCTCTTTTTTTTTTTTGCCTTTTTGATTCCACGTCTACAAAAAAAAGCTGAATTCACTAAAACACACAGGAAAATAAATAAAAATCTACCCAGCATGTTCTTACTACTGTACGCTCCATCTGCCCATGACCCACTTTTCTCTCCTTGCTTGAGAGGGTTAACACAGAAAGCAGGAAGAAAGCTAGTTTCTCATTAAAAAAGACAAAAAAAGGACATTGGGTGGCAAAAGCAGTGTAAGCATCAAGGTAGGATGAAAAGTGTGGTGAATATGCACTATGGAGTGGCGCACCATTAAAGGAGAGCAACGACTAGAGCTCTTATCAGGGGTAACAATGCAGGTGTCATGTTGTCCTTAAGAGGCTGGATATGGCAGGATTCATCTCCAGCTCCTCTTAGCAGAGGGTACTGTTGTGCACATTAATGTATTTCAGCCGAGCTTTGCTTCCTCCATCCGTCTCTTTGATGGGCTCTAAAAGCTGCCATAAAGCAAGCCTCAGGCCAGTCTTTTCACTCAAACACTCCAAAGGCATAAACGCAATTCACTGAAAAATACTTGTTATATAAAGTTACTTATCTGACATTAGAGCACGGAATATATCATTTCCTAATTTATCTTTTTTTTATTACCTCGTGAAGACAGCAATCTTGCAACTTTTGCTGTTTAGTGAGTGAACAGTTCATGTCATCTTTTGCTTCAGTGGGTAGGTCATGGACAGGAAATGTGGGTGCAGGCTGACTGTGGGTTAATGTCAGAAGCAACTGGAAGCCTCTGCTGCTCTGCTGCTGAGTGTTTACCTTTCCTCTGCTGGCAGCCTGCCCTTGCAGCAGGTGACATGTAGCTGTCATGGGAGATGCTGTGCCATGTAAGGATACTGACTCGATTCCCAGTGGGACGCAGAGTGACGCAATCACACCTTGAGCTTGTCACAAACAAGCAGACATCACCAGAAACTAGTGGCCTGGTGGGGTCTTTGGAAATTTACATGCAATGTCACAGTCAAAAGAACTATGAGACTTTTAATTATCATCTCCGGAAATTTAGATCTCGCTTCAGCTTGTGAGCTTTTCCAAAAATGTCTGAAAAACCTACCCTGACAACCTTTTCTGACGTCAGAACAGGGAGGAATTCAACATTTCTGTAACTAATAAGCCAGCTGACACCCAACCTAACCTGCCTTAGCACTGGGTGATTAATATTAGTCATGACGATTATAAAACAATTATCAAAATTCTTTCTTTTACAGCAGTCCCTCCCTAAAAGCCCAGTGTCACCGCCGATGAGACTGCGGCATGTTTAGTTCACTTCAAAGAAACTTTGATCACTGACAGACTTATAGATAATTAATGATCATTAACAGTTTCCTTTGTGTACCCACAGACCTTGGCTTGGACCAGCAGGCAGGGCCTCTCTCCTGACTGGATCATCCTATTTTCAAGGAAATCTAAAACACTAACGAAGGTAGATAAATGCATGATGTTTTCAAAATTCAAATATTATATCCATAATACAGACTAATTGTGCTCTCAACTCCAACCTCCCCTCACAGAGGTCTTGAAAATGGTGTTTGCCACTCACGTTTTTCCCTTTATTTAAAGGGTTTAAAAGACAGTATGTGTCAGTAAACTCATATTTTATTTGGCAACTTGTTAAAGAATTTGTCCATTTTTTGCAAACAAAGGTTTTAAGAGTGGGAGATACATTCATCAGGGCTGATTGCCATAATTCTTCCCAGACTTCTTTAGCTTTCATATCTAGTTTCCCAAATGGCATTTTTCTGTGTTTAAATTGTGCCCATTGTAATTGTAAGTCACTTTATTTTATATTATAGACATGATACCTGCTCTTAAAAGAGGCGGTAAATGAAAAAGATTATTGCTACAAACTGAAGCATATTGGATTTGTACGCCACACAAAGCCATAAAGACTTGAATGAAGAAGAACTGTTAAGCTGTTCTTTTCATTTAGTTACAGAATGAATTTTCCAGTGTCTGATAACTTTAGTGAAAACACATGTTTTTGTTTATTTTTCCAATACCTGTCTTCAAAAAAAGAAGAAGGAAGGAGTCCAGTCATTTTCTTTCCAAGCTCCTACCATGAGCTGGATGACTGAGAACCTACACCGACATCTTCTTATTGTCTTGGAACGACTGTGACCACATAATTTCCTCTGGGATTAATAACGTATTCTGATTCTGATTCATCATATCCCAGTGGTTTTAGTATTGTTGTGTACTGTTGTGTTGATAGTGTTTTTGTAGAAGTGCGTAATGATGCTGATTGTGTACACATTTGCTACCTTTGGCATGTTTTTTTTGTTTTCTTGCAGGTGTCATTATTTTATTTGTTTTCTTGTTAAAAGACGCTGATGACAGCCTATGAGTCCGTCTTTTTACCTTTTAATAATTTCTTCCGAGACTGCTGGTCTTTTCAAAAGTAAAATATTAGACATGTAGAAATTAAAATGATATCAGTAATGACAAAAATGGATGGATGGATGGTGAAAAGAGATGAAAGATTTAGTAGGATTTAACCAACTCTTCCTTTTTGAGTAAATTTAAAGTAAAGATTGTTTGATAGTGGCAGCATTATTCCCAGGAGAAGCGTTACCATGCCTTCCCAATCTCCTATAATCAGGTAGGTGTTGATGCCAACATTTTCAAACATGTCATAAGATTTGTTTTTAAATTTCAGTCATGACAGCAAATGAGACATTTCCATCTCTGTATTTTAGAACAAGAAGTACATAAAAGGCTTTCACTGTGAATGTGAAGGAAAGTCAGGCACAGGTTAAAGTAAAAAAAAAAGTTTTTTTTTTTATTTAACATTTAACTCCATAACAAACTTGGTTAAATTACACAGAAAAATCGAAATCTTGTGCCCATAAAAGAGGGCAACGTAACAGCCCTCTACTCAAAAGCTGACACAGACCTACCTAAACAAGATAAAGGGGAAACTTAAATAGCGTTATGTGTAAGCCTCTACTGAAACACTGACGTTTGGTAGATATTAACACTGTGGGGCTGTAACTGCAGCCATCACAGTGAAGTACTGTATGAACATAAACTAGCAGTTTCTTAACCTGTTAAAGTAATTTCAGGTTTATTAGGTAATTCAGGGTAACCACTTTTAATTTCCTTTGAATATTCCGATTGTAGAAAAGGCTAACACGTCCACTGTACTGGGATCAGGGAAGTGGCAGCACCAAACAGCTCTAAAGAATAAACGGCAAGACAGCTGAGAAAACAACACAAAGATGCACCAGCCCTCACAGATTCTTCAAAGTCGAACACCAGTGGTTATCACAGCGCTTGACTGGTTGGTAAATGCTGCACATATAGCTGCAAACATGCTAAAACAAGGCAGCATGCCGGCTATATTTATCACTGGAAAGTTCCCAAACACAAACAGATTTTTTTGCTATTTTTTGATGACCTTTCAGCATCAAGGAGACAAAGGGAGCTGTGCAGTGTGCAAACCCATGCCCAGATTGTGTGTGGGACAGATAAAAGGTGGAAATCAGTGACGTGAGTGTATCTGATTGATAAATTGGCTGAAATAATAGGAGAGGAGCTATGGAGCGCCGGAGAGGTGGTGGGACCATGAAAAACTGAAAGAATGAGGGAGAATAATGAAGAAAATTGGGCATAATTGAACAGAAGAGCACTTGGGTATGAAAAAAAGAGAGGGAGAGGGAGAGAGAGAACAACTGACAGATGGTGAAGAGTGGATACACAGAGAGGAAGGAGAATGGAGGAGAGACAGATCAATCTAGCAGCTGAAGTAAGACAGAAAGAGAGTATGCAATGCTGGAGAGGGAGTGCATGAATGTGTGTGCAACACGGAGAGAGGGAGGGGAAGAGAGAAGCTATACCAGGGCATAGAGTAGGTGAAAGAGTGTGTGTGTGTTTGTGTGTGTGTGAATGAAAAAGAGAAAGGGAAGCTGCACAATACAGGGGCTCGGGCTGGCTCATACCGATGCATATTTAAAGACTAGAAGGCGTGAAAATGTGATTTTGAAAGAGAAAAAGGCAAATCACTTTTTCATTTTTTTCCCTCATCTATGTTTTATTGACTGGATCTTTCTCTCATTTCTTTAATCCTGGTCCCTTTTTACTCTCTCTGTGGTTTATGAAGGAGGTCACTACGGATACAACAAGGAGCAACACAGCCTGAACTACAGACCGAGAGGTATTTAGTTTTTTGTGTTCCTCGATACTTACAGAATGTAACTGACGGAGAACCGCTGTGCGTCTGTGTGTGTGTGTGTATCACACAACTAAACTAATATAAAGTGTTTGCAATACAAAGGAGCATTAACATCTTTATTGTGTGAACGTAAATGTAAAAGAAGGAAATGATCTTTAGCGGCGAGGTGAAAGTCACAGTGCTTTAGAAGGAGAAGCTGCTGAAATTGTGACGGGGAGGGGGGGGCATGCATGTCCTCTGAGGTCTAATTCACATGTTTTATGTAGGTGGGTAGGAAGAGAAAAGTGGGACAGAAAACAAACAAAAAAGTAACAGTGCCTCTAAAGAAAAGTCTTTAGCAACTGAGCAAATTACTCCCTCACAGCTGTAGGATGAATCAGTGAGCGCAGACTGCTCTAATGTAATGCACACTTTAATAGATAAAGTAACAGCATTCAGCATGTGGAACGATCGTTATGTATTTGTTTGCTCACAGGAGTAAACCTTGGAAGTTCAGTTACAACACTGCCTGTTTAGGTGATATTCTAGCCGGGCAGATGGCCGCCTTCCCCGGTTCTGCCGGAGGTTTTTCTGTCCTGCAGAAAATTGTGATTCTTTTTCTCTCCTTTGTCACCAAATACAGGCTTAAAGGTTAATGCCGAGTTCGCTGATGCTATTATACTGTGACCTTGACCTTCCTTTTAATGCAGTGAGATAAATTGTGTTGTTACTCGACTCTGTGCAAAGAAAATTGAAAGTCAGTGGTTCTCAAGGTGGCTTCCTAGATCCCCCCGGGCGTTTGGGACCAGGAGCCAAAGAGTCCATAAAATACCCTCCTGTTAAACACTGTGCTGTTGGTCAGCCTCCATCAGCACAGCCCTCTGCCACCCAGAGCATTTTATTTACGTTCTATGCACTCTGGCTTTAACCTTCACTTCATCTAGAGGATGTTTTTAAGACACTGTCAATGTTAACATGATGAAACAAAAAGCAGCAAACAGAGGGGAGAATGAAGGGTTGGGGAATGTGTCGCTGCAGACCATGTGGCACCCCTAGGGCAGTCATCCTGTGGGAGTGCTCTGATTAAGAGAAAGTACATATTTACACATGTGGGCTGTTTACAACAATGGGACAGGCGTATCTTTTAATACCTCCCCCTCAGTTCCTGCTTGGCTCATTGGAAAAACACAGAAATTCTTGACTCTGTCCACGTTCTTAGGTGAAGCCAAATTAGCTAAATAGGTCTTAACATTATGAAGAGCTACCTGGGCCCAGAACTAAGCGAGAACCATTTGTTCTAGATGAGCTGGTAATCTGACTCCACTTTGAGTTATAACCATACATTTTTGGACTGTGACTATCGCTCACTATTACCCCCATTTACAAAGTCAGTTATGGCCTGTAATATGACAGTGATCCATGAATACAAGAAATGGTGGAATAGCTGATAGAGTATGTTAGAAGTGGATGTTTGGAGAAAAAAACGATTAATACTTATGCTTATATAAAAGCTACCTACATGCCTGTATTATTACCACCCAGACACTTCTGCTGGGATGAGTTCAGAAAGAAAAAGGCGCTGAAATGGAAAGGTGAGCAGAATCAAACGGGAGCTCATCAACACCCACATTTCACACACTTGTTTAGCTGCGACTTGTCAAAATCGTTGCCTGCTCGCAGTATTTATGGTGTCAGCTGGTGGAAAGGTGGAAACCCTCTAAGGACCCTAGAGAACTGATTGCCATGTGCATGCAGCCACACACACATACACCTAAACGCGTCATTTGGTTCAGGCTTGGGTGAAAAAAGTGCACCAGAGTATTAGCTAGAGCTATGCACCAGTGATGCATTCCAACTCTGTGCCCTTTCATCCTATAGATACCACTTAATTGACTTCGCACAACCTCCTAAGACTGGCCTGACTGTCTAATGCACAACAAGCAACGCTGGCTTTAAAAGCATACTTTTTTCTATGGCAGAATTGCACTGAGGGGAATTCATTTGGGAGAGGGAGAAAATAAACAAAGCGGGCAATTTGGAGCAGAGTGGGCAATGGAAGATTAATGGCCTCCTCAAAACACAGAACAATTGATCATAATGGAACAAAAGGAAGCTGGGCGACAATATCAATGCCAGTAAGGGACTGAGCGATTATACATAATATGTGAGTAACGCCAAAAGAGAGTGTGATTATGAAGCAATTGAGTGGAAGATGAAATACGCTGGAACAGCCAAACGGCTCGATGTGTCAGCGGAGATGAGCGTCTCAGAAATCAAGTTTTCCGATTCATCCTGTCCCGTCTCATGGTGTTCTTTCCTGCCCTGTCCTTCTCAATCGGGAAGAGCGGGAGTCCATTAGCAGCCTGGTCAGTGTAGCAGATGTGACAATGCTATACAGCCCTGCAATTCCCCAGGGTTTGGTATGGAGCAAGTGTAGGACAAAAAAACAGACGTTCTGAGCGACTATTTCCAGTGACAGCTTACTGCTGTGGAAGAATACAGCTAGGCTCCATTAGCGACAAGCCTCTACTGTATATATATGAAGCAGAAATGCAAACCCTGAAACAAAATACCCTGTAAATCAGTCCCACAGGGGTATGGAGCTATGAAAAACCAATACATAAGCAAAATAAACTTGCGCATATTTTACACTTACACACAGATATTAAGTTCCGTGTATATCGGGAAACTCTGCAAAATCTGGTTGAAAAAACAAAAACAAAAAACTGGCGTGGCTCACTCTCTGCTTAACATTTAGTTGTCATCAAATAACCTTGAAAAGCAATTTTTTAATGCACTTCTAATTGTTATTTGTGGAGTCGATAGAGTCTCATTGTTGTGCTCATTAAGAAGAAACAGGAGAGACGAGTTGTTTCCCCTGACTCTGCAGGCTTTTCATTATTACATACAGGGAGATTTCCCCAAGGGGAAAGATCTGGAGAGTTGCCGTAAGCCATGAAAATAGATGCCAGCAAACTGCAACATATCCGCCATAATGAAAAACTCAAACACCTTGAGCTGTACCGTTTCTGAACGCAACTTCAAATTAATGATTGAACCATTAAGTCGCAGTTGTTTAACGAAGACGTCTCAGAGAGAAGCAGCTGCATTTCAGATGCCCTGATTACAAGCATCTTAAAAAAAAGAGGAACACACTTCTGTGTTCTTGGCAGCTGTTGCTGCAGAAACCAAGTGAGAGTTCAATCTTCTTTATTACATAAAAACAGAAGTAATACATCATAAGGTGACAGAGCTCCAGCGCAAGTGGGTGATCACACACCTTTAGGTCTTAGTATAATTGTTTCAGCTCATTAACCTCACTGTTTCCTTCAGTTGCTTTTTTTCCAGGCCCTTCTGGCTCACTTCAGAGCTGTAATGAGGTGGTGCAGATCTTGTCACACTGAAGAGCAGGTGCAAAAAGGAAAAAAAAACATGTATTTATTGTCCAACATCTAACCTTAGTTTGGAAAAGAAAATAAGAAGTGACGTTCCCATTTGCTACCAAGCAGGGATAAATGTTAGAGATCATGTTTCTCTTTTAGCTTAACTGTTCCTGGTTTTAGATTAAGATTTATTACAAAGTTCTTGACTCGGAGAACACAGCGGTATAAAGTGAAATTGCAAAGTTAATAATGAAGGCTTCTCCAGACTGTAGCATGAATTATGCTCTGTTACATGGAAGGTGGATAAACTTTAATGGGTCCTGACAGCCAGTGACATGGTTCTCACTTTGTCAGCCATGTCTAACAGCATTTATTAGTACATTGTTGATTTTTGTCTCTCAGCGTTATCTTTAAGTCACTGGACGTGCAAGGTAAGTAAAACTGTCACTAGCGGACACTTAATTTGTGGCCATAAAATCCACCCCAAAGCCGCAAAACCTGTGCTCATGTCCGTATGTCTGACTAGTTTGCTTGCTTTTCATTGCATTTAACGCTTTAAGGCAGGAGCTCTTCCATTAGTATAGAAAGAAAAGGGTTTCCTTGAAAAGCTTGCTGAATGCAAGGACGCCTATCCTGGTTGGAAATGTTTTGACTTCTTCGCTGTTGCTCTTCTTGCTCCTTCTTTTGTTGTTGAGAAACAGAAGGAAACCTGCTGTACAGTCGCCTCTGAAGTCTCTGCTTTCTTGACATTTTAATGAGCTTTTTGTAACTCCGTTTGCAGCGAGTGAAAGGGAAGCTCATGTTTTAGCAGACAACAGGGGGTACTGTTGAAAAAACATGACTGCTGTATGATGTTTGGTACTGTACGTGTCAGCACTGCACCACAGTTTAATGCAGTTAGGTGAAGCAGTCAAGCTGGTGAAGACACTGGGTTCAATCCACTAGCACACACCAGTTGCACAAAACAAGCTTGGATTCAGCGCTGCTACAGGACACACGCACATGGACCTGGATTAGGGTGTTTAATAGCAAAACTGCATGCAGAATATGCTTGTGTTATGTTACATGAAGCGTGAAAGTACAGATTTTAATTTAGGGAGGGTCCTCTGCCTTCAGATGGAGGAGCATTTTAATATTATATTCAGAGTCAAAAGATCTTAAAATATACAAAAACTCTGCTGTTATCACACAAACTTAACCATAACTTATGAAAACAAGGTCATGGGCCAAAAAAAAGGAGAAGCTGCGGAACCCTGATTTAGATTTCCTTTTTTCTTGTTGTTTTGTTGCGTGCAAAACAACTTAAGCCGTGCTATCAGATTAATGTTTATAGTTAGAGCGAAGTCTCAGAAATAGCACGGGGGATGTTCACTCCTAAATCGGTGCTGCATTGAGGTCTCCCGGCCCAACCAACCAAGTTTAGCCCGAGCGAGGCCCTCAGTGCACGCTCCACCTGACCCAATTATATCCAGTCTGAGGGGAAAGATAGCCCACTTTGATCTACACAAGACCGCCAGCCAGGCTCGGGCTGACTGGTCTGGCGCTTAACGCTGCTTTCCTCTGGACATTTTTCCAGGACAGATGTGTTTGACTGCTCCTTAAAAAACTATCGACTGTGCTCGAAACATCAGGTGAGCGGCAAGTAACTTATGGGGTGCACAACTGTGGCCCCTTTCTGCGAAGAAAAACAAGAAGGGCAGTCCTTGGTGAGGTTTTTGGCCTGAAGATGAAAGAAGAAGGATGTTTTATGTGAAATGGAGAGCTGGGGGTAATTATTTTAATCATCCATTTAATCACCCAATAGCAGTATTATCATTTTTTTGTTTGATCAGCATGAGATAAGCAGCTGATTTAAACGCATCTGTTTGTGTTTGATAGGATCACCCCCCACCATCCCCCACCTCCATCCTCGCTGCGGGAATTACCAGTCTCTGGGTGCACAGAGGATGTATCTACTGCTGGCATTGTTATCCGTCTTTAAAATGAATCCAGTATGCTAGGATTGTCAATTAAACACTCGCATTTCGCCGGATTTTATGAGGCACGGATTTAATTACAGCCTGAAAATGCCAAGCCTCGTCACTGCAAGGGTAAATGAAGCGAATAAATTCCTCTGTGGATCTTTTTAAACTTTTGGTTTGGAGAATGTAAACACTAAAACTCACAGGATCTTTTAATTATGCTGTCCAACCTTAATGAGTGCTGATGATGATGCAGGGTAGATCTCAGCTTAGCCCTTCCCCCGTAAATTCCTACGTCAGACCATTCATATAAACCTAACTGCCCTCTCCTCTCCATGTTAGTGGCTCATTCTGTCCATTTTACACTGGAGGAGGCCCGGCGTGTTCTTGACGGTTCTTCGTCATTGGTCGTATGAAAAAGGCTGTAGGGTGGAGACCCAGTCAAAGAGAGGGATATAGAGGACAGAACTTGGCCGCTCCACTTTTTCAGGACGTAAAAGTGGGACAATCTGTTCCTTGGATGATCTCCAATTCTACTTTCCGGGGACCGATACACTGAAAATATATCTATACACATGCACTGTCCTACATAGGGAAAGACTGAGAGAAAAAGAGAGAGAAAGAGAGAGAGATTGACAAAAAGAAATATGAAAATGAGCTGAAATGACTGGCCATAAGGTCTTTCCAGTGTAGTGTGCTGGGGATGTGCTTTCTGTGGCCAAAACAAGAGAAAAACTGCAACATGCAAGGATAAGACATTTACAGGAAGATTTTTTAAAAGGTGATGTATTATAATCTAATAAACTACAGTGGGGATGACAAATTTTGGGGCAGATCGAACATGATTCCTGCAGCCTTTATAACTGGTGTTGCCAAAAACGTGACTCTGACTTATTCACCCAAACATGCATGGTGTTTTGGTATTAATAGGTTATTACTACAACTTTGCCAAATAGCAAAATGTACAAGAATATCGTAGAAGAGACGGATATAAATAGGGATGACTGTTAGCCATTAACTTTTTCTGTAAACCTCTCCATCCATCCATTTTTGCCCTCTAGAGGGCTAAGGAGGACATCCGTCTCTGTCATCATTATCATGATTAATCAGTTCCTGATTCTTCATTACTACCTTTCATTACTGTCTTTGGACCCACATCCGACCAGGATTATGGAAATACTCTTCTCATAGGCTCTAATCATCATGCTGCAGTACTGATGTCCCAAGGGCAGAGAGACTCACCAACTTCTGAAATCTTAAGCTGTGTTTCGTTTCTGCTCTTACCTTGCACGCATGTTAAAAGTCTGGAGATCATGATTTAGAGCAATTGTAGGATTGCATGACACTGATAAAATATTTCTACGAAGAGCTAGCTTAGCATTACATAATATTCAGTATGTTTAAATGCTAATGGATAGGTTCACATTTTGCATATGTTTGCTCATCATAAGCATGTCTCAGCACAGTTTACTCTCACCGTCAGACTGAGACAACAGTTCTGGGCTGTTTAACGTGACTCTCTTTGGCTCATGCTAACTTAGCACTGCAGCAGGGCAACTAGCACTTTCCCTTTAGCTTCCTGAAAGAGTAATCATTTAAAAATGTTGTTTTCAAATCAGACCGAAGGTAAATACACCAACATGTAGGTGGGAATACTTACTGCCTAATTTGCCATACATGTTCATATTTGCAGTTAGATCCAGACTTTGCCCCTTTAAAGTGGTCTCGAGGAATAGCTCTTCAGGCTTTCTGAAGGTCATTCAAAATTTTTGTCTTTGGGCATTGGCTGCTTTTTCACTCACTTTCTGTCCTCTCCTCGTACCTAAACCATTTTCCAAGGAATGTTTCTTTGTTTCTTAACACGTTCTCAGGACTTGTGAATCATTCAAGCATAAAAAAGGCACCTTACTCAAGGCAATAACCAGTGTTGTGTCCACACATAACAAAGAACCTACCAAGGAAACTAGTTTAAATTGAATCTTTAGACGCTTTGTTACCAGCAGCTTGTTGCAAAACACATCATTTGTTCCCATTTCTTTAGTTGAATCTAAGAAAAATGCCAAAGATAATATACAGTTTGACAGGAATAAAATAGTATTTTTGTACCAGCAAGGTGATTTCCAGAGAGCTATTAGTTAAAAATGTGGCATATCCAGGCACTTAAAAAAGAGGAAACTTGACAAGAGAAGGACAAAAGAAGAAGTGACAGGCCTAAAATAAAAATTTAAAAAAATCGTTTGCTGATAAACAACATCTGAAAGTCATGTTCTTAAGAAAGAGAAAAAATCCAGCAAAGACCTGACACAGGACCTGAGAGATGCATCTGACCCTTCATTTGTTCCACCTGCTGTTCACTGAAGCCTCATGAGAAATGGTCTCAGTGGAAGGATGGCTGTAAAGAAGCCGCTGTTAAGGAAGAGAAACAGGAGAAGAGACAAAGGTGTGCCAAATTACACAATTACACAAGAACTGACCTGAAGACCAGTGGAAACAGGTCTGATGTGATGAATCCAAATTTGACATTTATACTTCAAATTATTGTCAGGATGTACACAGGGCATCAGGAAAAGCTACAACAGTGAATGCTTACAGTCATCTGTAAAACACAGTGGAGGCTCTGTCATGGTTTGGGACTGTATTTCAGCCAGTGGTGTTGGATCTTCTCTAAATTGATGAAATTATGAACATCTGGAAGAAGTTTGATTGACCACAGCTTCATTTTTTAACTTGACAATTATCCCAAACTTACTGCCAAAGCAGTAAAAGCATATATGGGTCATAGATTGGCCTCCCCGGTGATCAGACCTCAACATTACTGAAGCAGTGTGGGAACAGAACAAAAGGCAGCCAACTTCCAAAAAAGTGCTTTGAATGTTTTTCCGGAGCTATTCCTGAAGACTACTTTAAGAAATTTTAAGAAAACTGCCTAAGAGAGTTCAGGCTATGTTGAAGAATAAAGATGATCATACCAAATATTGACTTTCATGCTCATTAGAATTGTAGATACCTTGCTCAATGTCAATAAATCATTGCACCTATTTTCCATTTTCATGGCAAAATGATGAGGGTTGGCTCAAAGGCATTTGCACAGTTCTGCGGCTGTAATGCCAAGAAAAGCTTTGAGACGTTTCTTATAAAAAATGACTCCTGTCTAGTTCATTGTTAAGGTTTCTCCTTTTATGAAAATGCATCAAGATGAAAAAGAAAAATTTCAACTAAATTAAGTGTCGAATGGAGAAAAAAGTATGTATGGCTGCTCGGATACGGATGATGGATCGGCTTCCTCACTGGCTCATCCCACAGTCCGCCCAAATTAAATCTAAATTCCTTCCTGAAATTACAAGCAAAATAGGTAACAGCACAAATTATGGACGAAGAGAATAAAAAGTCATATTGAAGAACAATTCAAGTAAGTGGCTGAAATGAGAACTGTGAGTTTTGCACAAAAAGACTGTTCTGTCAGAGGGGTGAAATTCATTTCCTTATTACACCACTTTTCTCCCAAGAGGAAGAAAAGTCAAGACGAGATGTGAGATGATGGCCAGCAACAGAGACAGGAGAGCGAAACAGCCGGCAGAAGGAGACTGACTGAGCTATTGTTGTTGCAGGAGTGTAGGAGTTGAGTGACACGATGGAGAAGGCAAAGACGCAAAGATGAGACAAGTTTGACATCCATGACGGCTAAGAGGAGAGTTTTCGGACTTGTGATTAGAGTTTTCACAGTTACATTATTAATCCATTTTACATAATGCTCATCGTTTCCCATTTTTAGCCTAACGGTACTGTGTGTGTGTTTGGCTTTCGCACTCACGCCTCTTCCAGCCTCTTTTTTTCCCCTCCCTCCCCATCCCGCCTCCCTTTTCTCTCCCAATCTGATTACTCTGCTTTATGCAAACTGCAGCTCTCTCTGTCTCTCCCCTTTGTGTATTCCCCTTTCGCTTTTACATCCCAATTACAAACATGTAGTTGACTCCTGCCTACTCTCAGCCTGTCCTCCTTCTTCCTTTATCTTGCATTGTGTTGTTCAATATTTGATGAGACTTTGTTCATAAATCAGCCTCCTCTATTCCCTCACGGTGTATTTGAATGATAGTGTTAATCTTTAAAACCTTGCAAGTGTTAACAAGGTTAGGAGAACTCTTTTGGTTCTTGATAGGCACTGAGCCACTTTCTCCAGAGCCCTTGTTGTTATTGCTTTTGGTGCTTATTTGTTTTCCCAGATTCATCAAAGTTGCTACATTTTTTTCTCTAAACCCATCCTTTGGTTTTGTCCTCCAGTCTTCCTTCGTTTACTTGTTCTGACAGACATTGGATTTGCACTGAAAGGGCCCACCCTGTCACTCTCTGAGAGTCTGTGGGAATTGACCACGGTCACTCTGCTTCCCTCTGCGCTATGCTTTCGCTCAGAAATGCTCAACCAGCAGACTTTCTTTTGGCCAGTGAGATGATCATTTCTCATATATCCACTCCGTCTTTTAAGCACTATAGACACATAAAAACCGATTGTTTGGAAGCATCCATCAAATAATATCTTTATTCTTCCACAGAATGAAACAATCATACACACATAGTGCAACAGTGTAAAGTGTGGTCACTTTTCATTGTTATATGGAAAAAAAACTATTTGTGAAAATCATATTTCTGAGGAAATCTCTCTCTATAACTCTCAGTCTTGTAATATTTTGAAAGGTCGTGGTATACACAGTTGTTTTAGACAGCGATTTCTCTAATCCCAAACCCAAACCAAACTTAATCTGTAACATCAGTGTTGGGCAAGTTAATTTGAAAAAGTAATTAATTATAGTTACTAGTTACTTCTTCAAAAAAGTAACTGAGTCCAGTGTATAATTGGCCATTTTTAACTACTTTTGATGTTTCCTCTACATTTCACCTTTAAAAACTATTTACTTTGCCTTGTTTGGTATCATTCTTTTCAGCACAACCTCACGTGTCTGAATTTACAGTTATGTTTTCATTTTGACATACTGTATTAACACAATTGATCTAAAATCAGACAAAAAACATAAAATCAGAGTAGAAAAAATTATATTTTTTACTTTAACAACCACAAACATGTTTATTGAATCATATTTCATAACTTTAAATGCAAAAATAAATTGTCAGTTTTTAAATCGTATGCACAGGTTTTGCAAACAACAAAGTTATTTGCAGCCATTTACCTTTTACCCTTTTTTTATAACCATTTCAAACTATCTACATAACAATCAGCTGTTCTGCATTGAATAAGATTCCACACAAATTATTTGTGCCACTCCAAAAAAAATAATTTCTGTCCACTATAAAGGAGAACATCACAGCCTGATACCTGCAGGCCTGACAGCAGCAGGTGTATCACTCCTCCTGTTTTCTACCTGGAGACAGCAGTCGCCTCATTGTTCTGTCACACAACACAAAACTATCCACAACACTACACACTAACTACACAAGACAACACATTAACTACACACTCCAAACACGCTAAACGTCACAAATCTCTCACATCTCAAAACTCGCTCTCTCTCGTTTTTTGCTCTCTCTCTCTCTCTCTCTCTCTCTCTCTCGCCGTCACTCCTAAAACTTCCCCCTCTTCCTAAACAACCAAACGTCATGTTGCCATATAATTTTTTGATTGGTCGACATGGTGCATTTTCAACTGACTGCTTGTTGAAAAATAGTAACGCGACCGCACCACATTTTCTTGTTAGTAACGGTAACGGCGTTGTAACAATAGAAATAGTAATTAGTTAGATTACTCGTTACTTTAAAAAGTAACGGCGTTAGTAACGCCGTTATTCCCATCACTGGTCATCATAACCGGGGGGTTAGGATCCTCGTACATAGGGAGGTGCTTCAAATAAAGGAGGTATAAAAATTTATTTTTATGACTTTTTTTCTGAACTGTGAAACGCCAACTTGTAAAGACAAACATATCAAAATTGATATGTTTGATTTTTTTTCAAGACAAAACTGTTGTCTCAAACCTATAGACTGTATATAAGAGATGGCCATGCATTCCATTATATATATTTAGCAGGCAAACCATTTACCATAAGGCTATTTTAGAAGCCTGAATAAGACACAAAACTCTTTGCTGTATGTTTTACTCTCAGCTTTTCTATCTGCTCTCTGCCGTCCTGTGTAAATGAAGGCTAAAAAGCCCAAAAATTATATTAAAAATTGAAACTAGCAACCCAGTAGTCTGCATGCCTCCCAATGACCTTTAGCTTTGACACCATCTCAGCTTTTTTTTTAAACTAGACTTCATGATGAGCCAAACTGCGAAATAGAGAGACGCTGCATCCTCATTTGCAATTTGTCAGTCAAAAATATACTTTGTTTTTCTGAACACTAAAGGGAGCAAACATGTACGGAATTAGCTTTATGTACTGTAACTAGAGACTGAGAACATAAATTCATCAGGAAAGTGATTACTTTTGTCATAGTAAAGGGAGCCCAGGGTCATCTTCTCCATATAATTCCAACCAGGAGTCATTCCCTGCCAACTATTAGAACGAAAGCAGACATCCCCACTGACTTTATTTTTTAGATTTGAAAGCTACATCTACCTTTCATAGATATATTTTTGCCTTATCCAAAATGGTACATAACACCTGACTCTAACCTTGACCAACCATCAACATGCAACACCTTAGGGATTTTTCTTCTGTCACCCGCCTGTGACTGGAGACATCTGTGGCTTTTTCAAAAATGTTCAAAACAATGCAAAAACATAAACACTTCAAACTGTGTTACAATCAGGAATTACAAAAGCAGCATCCATGTTAGAGTCTTTTAAAAGTGAGTATGCTCTTCATCAATATTTCTGTTGGGTGTCCGGCTCTTGGCTGGCTTCTTCATCTCTGCATTATTGTTTATGTCCATTGCAGGCCACTGTAACCTGTGCCAGACACCTGTCGATGTCCTCGGTCCCCAATAGAGGTTGATAAGTCAAAAGTCCTAGATCACTTAATCCCCCGTTAACCCTCATCAGCACGTTTTCTACATAATCTATTAATAACTGATTGAATTATCTGCATGTTGGTAATCTGTGATTGATTGATGTTAGATATGTGTCCTGATTCGAGTTGTGCTCCATCTGTCCATCTGTGCATTCTGATTCCCATCCATGTCAGACTCAGCTCATAAGATATTCAGAGCACCACTCTGCAAATGAAACAGTGGGAGATTCCCCGCATCACTCCCCATCATTAAGGCGGCTGTTGGCAATGGTCCAGATCTGCATGATGGCAAAGCCCTGTAGCCAGACTTCACCACAGAAAAACCAGGACAAAACATACGGAGGCACCAGTATGCCAAATCTGAAGCATGAAGATGCAATGGAACAAGCTTAAAGCAAAAATCCACCCTAAAACACATTTTTTTAAAAACAGCTGTTAGTGATCAGAGAGAAAGGTACTCTTCCTAGACTTTATGTCTGCACTCATGAAGGAAGAAGGTGGCTTCTCCCTCCTTTGTTCCTGTTGAAATTCTGCTTCTCCTCCCAAGTGCCAAGAAGTGCTTTCTTAAGAAAGAATACAATTCTCCAAGTCTTCTTTACCGTACTGTGTAAAGTTGTGAGGTGCAATGCCATATTGCAGTTTTTCCTTCCCACTGTCACCAAAGTGCTTGCTCATATGATTGTTGGTTTTTCTCTGTATGTGTTATTGTAGGGTCTACCTTACAATATAAAGCACCTTGAGGTGACTGTGGTTGTAATTTGGCGCTGTATAAATAAAATTGAATTCAAATGAATTGAATATGTACAGTACACAAATAACTAACCTGAAAGTTCACTAGACCAGAAAACCCTTCCTCCACACTGCTTCCTTTATTTTAATGAAGGAGCATGACTATTTCTTTCAGCTGGAAAAGTAAATATAATTTGGGCATTTTCTTAAAACTATGTCAACAACTGCAAATCCAGTCAGTACACTCAGATGTGGCTTTCCAGAAGCTGCTGATTCACTGAGTTATTTACAAACCTTTGCTGTGTAAAACCCCAAGCCCCCTTCAATCTGGCGTAGACAGCTATTAAGAGAAAACAACCCAATTCCTGTAACAAGCCCTCACGGTCTGATAATGGTCTAATCAGCAAAGCTTAAAAGCTGTCCAATGAGAATATGTTGGATGTTGTGCAGATTCATGCTTATTAAAAAACACCATTTTTAATCTGGAGTATACTGCCAGCCATCCTATCCTTCATATCCTGTTGGTGAACCATGCAGACATGCTGGAGGTCAACACGTTTGCATCCAAGGTTGTCAAATCCTGCACTAAGGGTTACGATTAGGAAAAGTTAAGAAAATGATGTTTACCCCGTGATTTAGCACAGACACCAAGGGGCTCTTTATAAGCATCCAGATAAGACACCTGCCACCCCGTTGCCTAAACCTGTTACTTCGTGGCACAGGAGACCTTGTGTGAAATTTGGAAATGCCACCAGCTTTGTCAAAACAGCTCCATTTGACACCTTGGGAATGAAAACAGGCTGTCAAGGATGAGGGATAGGGCAAGGTCAACAAGTTAAATTGTATTTAACAGTAACAGAGTGCAAGGGTGGAATTTTCCTTTAAGAAGCGCACATTTAGCTGTTAGCCCTGGGCTGTGCCTCAAACATAGGTCTCCTCCATTGTCACAAAATACCAATGATCTTGACCTCGTGTGATGCTAGATCGCATTTCCAACTCACTCCCTCCTGCAGAAAACCTGTGATGCAAATTCACAGAGTTTATATTTAGCCTGTCTTTCATAAGTCTGCTATTCCCAGACGCATTCCCAGTGGCTAAATGGAAAATGTGGACCAGCTCTGTGCTATTTCACACATGTGGACTTATTAGCATTGCCAGTGGCTAGATTTTCTATTACTGCACGTGTCTTTTATGTATTTGAATTACTCATATTCCAGCATTACTAAGTTCACTCTCTCAATCAAAGCAAAGATACGAGTCAAATGACCGACATTTACTCCCTTTTCTGCCTTTTTTTCCTACAGCATGTTTCTAAGGATGAAGCCAGTCTCATGGGATAGCCATGTTTTGTCTCCATGACAGCTAGATCACTCAGCCCTCTCTGCAGTGACCTCTGCACAGCAAAGGATGCTGGGAAATAATGAGCACTTTTATCCCAGTCAGGATGACAAAGATGGGGAGGATGAGGAGGAGGAAGAGGAGCAGGGAAGAGAAAACAGAAAAGAAGAAGGTGAACGTGACATGGAGAATGGACGACTAGAGTATCTGGAGGAAAAGGAGATGACAGGAGGACGACAATCCTGGGAAGGGAAAGGCGGTGAGGTGGTGAAACCAGCAGCCATTGTGGTCGGACGACAGAGAGTAGATCGGCCGCTGAGGCCGGGCAATCACGGCAACAGGGGGATCCCTTACATGCCCAATATAGCCTCGCTACACCATCAAGCTGCCAATAAGCAGCAGTATTTCATGGCAGCAAAGAAACGAGCCTTCATGGAGCGCAGCATGACCACAGTGGCTCCACTGGAGGACACTTACTTGACCATGATGGTGTTCCGCATTGGAATCCCCGACATCAAACAAACAGTAGGTGCATCAAAGACACTGCTCGTAACGTGTGTGTGAAATTCATGAAAGGCGGAGGCCCGCACAGCCGTCCCTGGAGCTGCTTGACTGATCATTTAAAAGTGAATAAAGTAGCTGAAGCAGAATTTTTTGAAGAAAAAAAACTTGTCAAAACCAGTCCAAATCAAACAGTTTAAAAGTTTAGTTCTCCCTGTCAAAGAAAAAAGAAAAAGAAAGAAGTCTCCCTCACACTGCACTGGAGGTCTTTCCAAATGAGGAAGTAGTTCAAGCCAAGTCTCCCTGGTATTACTGCCTCAGAGACAGAGAGCTTTAATGTGACAAACAGAATTTCAAAAATAATATCTCAGGCTATTTAAACCATTAAGGCAGGTATACATTTAGTTAATGTTGCTGTTTCTGATTCTGATGTTATGATCAACTGCAGACAAAAAGCTCCAAAAATGTATTTTTTATATTTGTGACTATTAAAAAAAAAAAGAAAAGGACAACAGCCATTTAATGAGAGCTGAACACTGGGCTTTGGTCAACACCTTCGCTATTACCTCCCCTAAAACTCAGAAGCTTTTCAGTTTTCTCCCTGTCTTTTGATTTGCTTCCCTCCCTTCCCGCTTCTCTTCTAAAATCCAGCCATTTTCCATCCTTTGAGTTAAAACACGTTAAATAATACTGGTGCGTTGCTGATTCTACGTCTGTTTCAAATTATTCACAGAAAACACCACATGGGTGGCTTGAAGCATACAATTTTTTATATAAGTCAAACAGTGTGCACAACTGTACAAGCACATCTCTAATTTCAAGGCTTTTCCATTCCAGTGATCCCACGGGCTCAGAGATGAGTCCCAAAGGGAAATAGGAACTCACACAGAGCTCAGCTTGTGCTGAGCACCCTGCAAGGGAAAACATATTCAGTCAACAACACCATGCAAGCATCTGCCTTGGGTCAGGTGGTCATAATTAGTTTCCAAAACTGAAGTTAGTCTCATTTCACACTTTGAAGCAGCTCTCAGCCTTACGGTGGCAGCAGGCGAGAATTGGCCGGCCCACACGCACCATATCCAGGTGAGAATGGGTGCCCCACTGTAACCCCTCCCCCATCCTCCTTTCTCCATTTTCAACTCCCTGAACATGCCGACTGTTCTACATGTCAGCTAATCTGCCCTCAATACAACAGTAATTGCTAATTATTTAATAGGTTTTTAATGAGTTTTGGGAGAGCTGAGGAAGTGAGTGACTGTGGAAGGGAAGAAATATGTGGAAGGCGAGGTCTCTGTTCTCAGGTTTCCATCAGCCACAGGCAGCGTACCGAGATCCACACATCACTGACAAAAACTCGGCACTGCAAACCCGGAA
Source organism: Pelmatolapia mariae (assembly GCF_036321145.2). Taxonomy (NCBI): domain Eukaryota; kingdom Metazoa; phylum Chordata; class Actinopteri; order Cichliformes; family Cichlidae; genus Pelmatolapia; species Pelmatolapia mariae. The sequence continues at coordinate 19,504,851 of NC_086234.1, read as the reverse complement.
GCTGAAGTATTATTGAACAGAATTAAAAAGGGATAAAGAGAGGGGCTAAATATTAGGAGCTACTTAGACAGACTGAAGGAAGGGGGAAAAAATGATGAAAAGAGAGGAAAATATGTGCAGTAATAGCGCACACTGAAGATCTAAATAATAAAAACTGCCAGAAACATCTCAGGAAAACTGCATTAAAGAAGAAACGATGAGGAGAGAAGCAGCACTGTTATATACAGTATACATTACATTAGACCTCACTCAGAGGGATTAGCCACTCTATCTCTGTTTTACACACACACACACACACACACACACACACACACACACACACACACACACACACACACACACACACACACACACACACACACACACAAAAGAAAAACCACTACACTGCACAAGTGCACTCCAATAAGAAGGCACACACACACAGTTTATAGCTCACTTATATGCATGCACATACACACAGTCATGCTCATCCCTATCATGTGGTTAACCTCCCAGGGACCACCAAGACATTGCTACGGCAACGGGTGCCTGCCTCCACTAATGAACTGGTTGCCATGCCAATAGAGTTTGCTACACTATCAAATAGTGCAACCGAGTGCGGGCTCGAGGGGGGCAGAAGGGACATGGAAGTGTGCTGAGCTGTGCAGTTTTACTCACAGCCCTCTGAAATGGAACAATAATATGGATACATACATCTCTCACACCTCTCAGCTCTCCTGCTGTTCAAGCTTCCAATCAGCTCTAGCTCCGGGTCCAGAAAGATGTCTTTCCTGTGGAACTGCACAGAAATGGAAGAATATGAGGAAATGGACAGTGCAACAATCACAGTGAAATCTTGTTAGGACATCCACACACACACACATAATACATCCGAGGTGTTTTGTAATTGTAGCCTTTGGGTGTATCCATAACGTTTGCTCCTCCTCTCCTGGATAATGGAGTAAACTGGACAAGGAGGGAATAGCAAAATATTTATCTATGCATGCGAGTTTTACTTCTTTATTAGCAGAGAAAATCAAAACGTATGGTGTAAAAGTGAAAGTGAAATAGATCCAAATAACCTGATACCACAGACTAAAAGGACAGAATGAGTCATCTTATAATTCATGAATGTGGCAGGTGATTCATTAAAAGTAATGCATTCATATTTTGCACATGTCACACTCTCATACATTCATCTTGCGCAAACTCCCTTTAGCCTTCAGAACTGCCTTAATTCTTCCTGGCTCAGATTCAACAAAGTGGTTAAAACATTCATCACAGATCTAGATCTCCATATTGACATGATAGCGCCACACAGCTACTGCAGATTTGTCAGCTTCACACCCATGACTTTGGAGGCAATTTGAATACAGTGAGTGAACTCAGGGTCATGTTGAAGAAAGTAGTTTGAGATACGTGTTATCCTGCTGGAAACAGCCATCGGAGAATAGGTAGACTGTGGTCATAAAAGGACTGCAGACAGGCTGCGGTGTTTAAATAATGCTCGGTTGTTACCAAGGGGGCCAAAGTGCTCTGAGAAAATATTCTCCACACCATTACCTTAACAGCTAATGCAAGACAGGACTGACTGGGACTCATTAAACAAAGAAATGCTTTTCCAGTCTTCTGTTGGAAAGTTTGATGTGGTGTGCATTCAGAGATGCTCTTCTGCATATCTTGGCTGTAACAAGTGCTGACTGGAGATAAAACTTATGTGTAAGTTCAATAAGGAAGATCAGCTTCTAGTCTGTTCTTTACATCACTATCACTTTCCCACGCTCTCAGTACTTACATGATTACACTAGTCCAGTCATCTTTTTATTTACCTTCTTTGAGTCAATCAGCCACCACTCTGCATGGTTTAAATCTCAGTGCTCTGTCATTCTTGCTTTCAGACTCATTCATGCAACCCACCTCGTTTCCATCTCCACCTCACTCTCAGTCTTCATCTTCATCACCACCAACATCTAGACTCCGGGGGTTGAGTCTAATCGCCAGATTAATTTCTTCATCTGAAGAAATCATGTTCAGTTCTTCCAAATGATCTGTCCTCGTTGAATTACTGTTGCTTTCCTATCAGCTCGAGGAAGTCTTACCATGACCTGTGATGTCAACAAGGCATTTTCAAGTAGAGAACTGGCCAGCTCACTCACAGGATATTTTCTCTTGCTAACATCAGTCTCTGTAAACCTCAGAGATGGTTGTGTGGGAAATCCCCACATTAGATGAGTAGTCTAAAAAATACTCAGACCAGCACGTTTGACACGAACAACTTTATAACATTCAAAGTCCCATAAATCACCTTTCTTCTCCATTCTGATGTTTGACCTTCAGCATGTCGTCTTAGCCATCTCTACACGCATAATACATTGAGTTTAGTGCATATGCGTCATGTATCTAAATTTCCTAAATAATTTAGGACCTTACTACTCTGATTTTATTGAGTAAATTACAAAAACACTGCAGCACTATAGTGCAGTTAGCGATCCACAAGGGCATCCTGTAAAGCTATCTAACGTACAGACAGCTAACTGGGGTCATCAACATCTGATTTGAAACACTAGGTTGTTCTTGGTGCTCAAAGCACTGAAAATATCAATTAAAAATGTTTTGACAGAGGTACACTACAACAGCTGTAAAACCTGTATATTTTTAACCACTGTTTCAACCTCAGTACAGGTGTATTATTGCCCTCTAACCCCGCCCCTGTCCTATCCATTGTCTGACAGAGATGTCTCCAGTTTGATCAGGACTGCACAGTGTGGAACGCTAAGCAGCAGATCATCTGCTCCCTCAGTGAGTCCCTATGGGACGTCTACAACTATGGCCTCTTCCAGCCAGCTGGAGAGGGACGGGACGCCAAGTTTCTGGAGGAGGAGAGACCCCTGAGAGACTACTCACAGTCCTTCGAGAAAGGGGTGCCGTACCTGGAGGTAAGAAAGGGAGCTGTGACCAGTGCAAGGCTCCCTTAGAGCAGCACTTGTTTCTCTCTTTCTTAAAATGATGTAAAATGATGTAAAATCTAATATTTATTGATTGATTTTTGTATAAATATTGTTGTACTGCAAACAATTTCATTTCGCAGAACAGTGATGATGTATTTGTAGTTCTTCAGCTGGAAGTAATCAAATATCAGATTCCTCTAATTCCTGCTAAAGTTACAGAAGTTGTGACCTAAGTGCACTTGTTATTACTCTACAGTGGTGTTGTATAGATTCTTTTATGGGTTTTGAATAATCTTGCTAAAAATTAGTGATCAAAAAAGCAATCGTAAGTACACACATGTTTTTAACATTTTGTACTTTCTGTAGAGAAATGAAGTATCCTGTATGATACTTTGAAACTTTTTTCCCCTCATAACTGAGTAAAGAAAGTCTCTAATTGCAGACAACTCTAAATTGCATTGTGTTTATTAGAAAACCCCTGCATCACAGAGTGAGTGGACTGCGTAAATGAAATCCTTACAAAACTGGATGGATTTAAATGCATTACGTACATTATGTAACCTGCTAATTACATTGTATTGCCTGGCTTTTTGGTAAGTGGGTTGTGAGATAGCATGAATCTGAGGTTTCCTGCTGTAATACAATTATCTCACAGTGCCCTCTGGTGGCTCAGCTCCTGTATGTGCTGCTGAGTTGGGTGGGGCTGGAAAGAGTATCCTCTTTAGCTCAAAAGTTTAGCTTCAAATTAGAATGTTTACATTCCTCAAAACATTTGAGATGGGGTCATGTCTGCATACTGATGAGGCCTTGTAACTCCACTCTCTACACACCCCACAGCAGACTGCATAGAGTTTAGGAGTTTAGGAGGGGGGTACTTGCAGCTACTGTCACTGAATCTGAATCACCTCTGTGCTTCTGTAAATTTGACCAGTATTCAACAATCTAGAGAAGATTCAGGACCCTGTTGGTTCCTGTTGTACTTCCTCACTGCTGCAGTTGTTTTACTGTGACTTTTAGGGCTGATTGCTTTTGTAGTGTGGCTGCTAAACCCATCTTTGTTTGGTTTTCTGGGGCATAGTGCGAGGTGCAGCTCAGCTCTGAGCTGCTAGACAGAAATTTCTTACCTCAAAGCTCCTCAGCTGTTAATTGATTTGGTGTCATATTATCGCACTGATGTGAGGACTACACACCCAGTCAGGTGGTTTCCAAGTAAAAAAAGCAAAACCAGCCAAACACAGTACACTCATTAGTCTCATCTGTTCAAGAACAAATTTTAGGCTGATGTTTTTTCCCCTTCTGATCTTTATTCCAGCCAAAATAGAGACATTAAGAATACGACACATGAACACTCTGCCTCAACACAAGAACATCAGTGGAAAACAATAGAAAAAATATTTTAAAATGAGCAGTTTGCAGTGCGTTTAGACCCTTTTACTCTGTGATAAACCAGTCTTAGAATAACGCAGTGGGGCATATAATCAGTGTAATGAGGGACTAATGTGCAGTCTGTCACTTCCTGAGATGTAAATCACCTTATATGATAAATTAATCTTGTCAGTGTGATTTAAAGAAAACTGCATTAATATTATTATTATTTTAAATGTCATTAATCAAACCTTAACCAACGCATTGTGAAAAAAAGCCCCCATTAATCATTAAGCTAACTTAATTGAGCCCTTCCCTAGATCCTTTCTAAAGCTGTGCACGCAAACCGCTCATTTGCATCACTTTGCTTGCGCTTAAATTATCATAATTGAAACATCAAATCCAACTTATTACATTGTGAGGCTGAAGATTTAACCATTTTTAGCCTTTTCCCAAAACGTAAAAACAAATCTGACTCAAATATTTTAAAGAAGCCAATTATGGAGTCATTCTAGCGACTCTGAGTGGGAGAACAGATCTCTGGAAACAGCGAGAGTTTAGCAACATCTGACAAGAATAATGGTGCTTTCTCTGAACTACGGTTTCACTGCACAAATTGTAATCGTTTTGTTATATCCTCCAGTGTAGGCTGTCACCAAGAAACTGAACAGCGAAGTACCATTATCCTCATTTTCACGTGTGCTATGTTTTCTGGTCTTCAGTTTAGGTACAAAACCAGAGTCTATAAACAGACCAATCTGGATGAAAAGGCTCTCGCTAAACTCAGCACAAAGGTATTTCTTTTTTTGTGTGTTTTTTGAACATTGTTGTTTTGTGCTTAATTGCATTCAGCAACATCTTTCCCTACACTCAGGCCAGTCTGAAGAAATTTCTGGATTACATTCAGACCGGAGCAATAGACAAAATGGTAAAAGTCCTCGATAAAGGTCTTGATCCGAACTTTCACGACCCTGACACCGGAGGTGAGTTTCTAACAAGACAGTTTTACCTTTATTCTTTGCCAGTAATATTTAGCAATATCAAGAGCATACGAGGGTGAACTTTCATTCTCACCTTCTCTGTGGGTCAGAAACCCCCCTCACTGTGGCCATGCAGTCTGGCCTGTCGGTGGAGGGCATCAGGGTCCTGGTTCAGGGCGGCGCTCACTTGGACTTCAGAAGCAGAGACGGCATGACGGCCCTGCACAAAGCTGTTAGGGCTCACAATCACGCTGGGCTGCTGGTAAGGGCTAAAAAAGTTAGAGTCACATGCATGCAGAGTACAAACACACTCAAGTAGAGCGGGTGGTGTGGACAAAATAAATTAAAACGGAATAATGATTCTAATTAAAGGATAAAAGCAAAATAGCATAAATGCCCCATGGAAACAGGCTGTTACCTTTGAAGATAATTACAGAGGTGGGTCATATGATAATAATTTCTAAGTGGTTTTCTCTTGGCTTTATGTCTCTTGCGTTAGTGTACACTTGTGAGCGCTGTTCCTTTTCTTTGAATAAACTACGAGAATTTTCCTCTTTTGTAGTTCTGAGAATACCTCAGCTGCGGGTTCAGTCACACACCAAATGTTTTGTAATGTGTGTAATTGTGATAACATTTCTTTCTCTTCTCCTTTTTTTTTAATTATTATTATATAGACAACACCACCTCCACCATACACACACGCACATACATATACACCCCACCCCCACTCATCACAATAACTTTGTACCACATGCACTTGTGGTACATGTGATGTACTTATATAAGAAGCCAAACTATCTGTAACATTTCATATTCCTGTTGCACTCTTTTAGTATTTGATTTAATAATCGCTGTGAAGAAAATCATTAGTGTTTTTCTATTAAGCCTTTGTGATATTTTACTACTCTACACATTCACACACACTTGGTTAAAATAATCCTTGTTCTTTGCCCTCCGTGTGTCAACTTGCCAGGCTCTCTTGTCCCTCGGAGCATCTCCAGACTACAAAGACCGCTGTGGCCTGACCCCGCTGTACCACACTGTGCTGACAGGGGGTGACACTTCCTGCTGTGAGACCTTGCTCTATTACAGGGCAAAGCTGGGCACAAGGGACGAGAACGGCTGGGACGAATCCCATCAGGTAAGCTTAGATTTTTAATCAGCTACAAATGCAAATCAATCACCCTGTGCGCCTCTTTGCAGATTCCCACGATTCATAGTTTTCATCATGTCTGTTTCATCATAGTTAAATCACGTCTGGTTTCTGTCTCCTTCATGTTAACTTAAGCAATGCACCAACATTTCCCTTTCTTATCTATGTGACTGATGCGATCTACCATCAGCGTTTTCTCACACCTCTCTCCTCCCTGCCTTCCTCACTCGTCTCTCCATTCTCTCTCCTTCCTCCCCTCCTTCTCTCTCTCCATAGCACAGGGATGAAGAGGAGTTTGGAATGGAAGAAATACATAAGGTACCCTTCATCCCACCATCCCTTCATCCCTAACAGAAAGCCATGCTGTGACTATTACGTAAATAAACCAAAAGGGAATGAGGTGACCACACTGTTTCCTCGAACCTGTTCACGTCTTGCTCATCTTGAGATGAGTCCAGTGCAGAAAGAGCATTGTATCTTAGCTCTTTCTCTCAGCGTAGATATGTGTGCATTGCCTACATTATGTCTCTGTGACATTCTGGGAAATTTGTGTTTGCACTGCAAGCCGGTTGTCATGGTATTTTATTTTGGTTTTGCCGTGCACTGTGTTTTCTTTACTTTGTACGTATCTTGTGATATTTTAATCCCTGCAGAAAAATATGAGGGAACCTCTCAGGCTGCTGAAGGCTCATTTCTGTTGTTTTAATGGCTTTTGTTCCCTTTCTTTTCCACTGTGGTGAATTGTAATTCGCTCTCACCTCTTTGTTTTCTGTTAGAGTACTGTATGACATAAGATTTCCCCTTCCCCTATTTGTCGTATCTCTTTTTTCAATGTCTTTCATTTTCTTCCCTATTCTCTTACACCATCTTCTCCTTATCCCGTTTGAAACCATTCTCTTTAGTCCAACTTGTGTCCTTCTATACTTTATAATACTGGGGATATTTCTATCATACTCTTGACATTAAAAGGCTTGCCAGAATGGCTTTGCACAACACTTGGAGCATCTGCTGTTTTATGGGGCAGACACCACTTCTCACAATGCCTCAGGGAACACTGCCCTTCACATTTCTGCCCTGTACAACAAGGCAAGTATGGCAAAAAGATCCCTTATTAAACTATTATTACCATAATGTTTGCTGTTATTTCTTCTACAGATGTTAACCAATTCCTTTTCCTCTCTGAATCATCAGGAAAGCTGCGTCCGTGTTCTTCTGTACAGGGGGGCGAATAAGGAGGCGAAGAACAAGCATGGTCAGACCCCGTTTCAGGTAAATTTTTTAAAAATTAATCCAGAGTTTTGAGGAACATGTTTTGCTTCTTTTTTATTATCAAGTCTGCAGAGTGAAATTGCATTTGTAGAGTAGCTTTGACCTGCTGGAACAAATAATATTTCAGTTTGTCTTCGTTGTTTGCAGCTAGCTGTTTTGTCTGGTCATTTTGAACTCGGGGAAATTATCAAAAACCACAAAGACTCTGATATAGGTAAGCTTCCCTGGCAACTGTTTCTTCTGCAGGGACTTTCAAGCATCACTTCCCAACACCTGTCTGCCTTGCTCTTTCCCAAATATATAATCTCCTTCCCCTAACAATGTACCTGTTTTCTCCTTCCCTTTCATCCTGTCACACCTCACATATTCACCTGTACCATCACTCCAAACCTCTGCATCATGTCATGTCTTCAGTGCCGTTTTTGGAGTCACCAAAGTTTGTTCCAAAGCGAAAAGAAAGTTCCCACACACTGCCCCTCCCTTTGCTTCATTCCCACCCCCTACTGCGTGCCAATAGTGATAACACCATGACCCAGTCTGACCCTCTGGCCCTGCCCAACAAGGCTGCGACCAATCCCAACCCAGGACAGGTACTGTCCAGCATTAGGTGGATGTCCATGTTTTGACCTTTTGTAATAGTAGCTCGCTTGATGATTTCTCATCATCTGAAATGATCAATACTGACGTTCTCCGTGGGGCTGTTTTTTGCAGGGTCATCGCAGGGCCTCAGTGGGTATGAGAAGCTCCAGCAGCCCCAGAACTCGTACCCGTTCACCCTCCAGAGGGAGAGGAGGCCAAAGTGACACAGAGGAGAGGCACAGGCAGCCACGAGGCAGACAGGGGTAAAGAAGCCTGCTGGGATCTTAATCTGACTAGGTCCTTTCAGGCCATCCAACAGTAGGAAGTCAGTCATCTCCAATTATCATTAGCTGCATGCAAAGAAATTACTATTTATGTCTCAGATGCATACCATTTACTATTTGCAATTGCAAGAAGGTCACATTTGTTCATATGTGGTATAAATCGGCGTTTTTGTGTAAACAAAAGAAATTTAGGATACATTCACTTTACCTTAAAAAAGAAGGTTTAAAAATGTAGGTTTAAAAATAAGAAAAATTATACACAAAAAAGACTTAGATAGGCACACAAGTTCTTTATGTTATGGTTAGCAACTATATAAGAAACTAACAATCTCATGATGTTAATGTGTGCATATTTACTATTGTCTATATTTACCTCCACTAAAGAGGTTATGGCTTTGGTAGCATTGCGTGCGTGTCATTTATTTCTGTCTGTAAACACAATAAAGCGAAACATTTTGCATGAATTATGATAAAACTTTGTAGGGATGTAGAGTGGGGTCACATTACAATTCATTATAAAACTTAAAACTTAGAAACTATCATTCTAATATAATAAATGTGTATTGTCAACATACCAAAAGTAACATATAAAGATTTAAAATATCATGTTACATTTGACCTCCGACCTCTCTTTCAAGGTCAATAAATTGATCTGAAGATCAAAGTGATAATAATGCTATATAGAGCTATTATAAATTATGTGTCTTACTTCATTGTTTGTATTGACAACATAGACAAATAGGGATTCTAAATCTCACCTTACTTCAAACTTCTGACCTCTTCCTTAAGGTCAAATAAGGTCAAAGTTTCATAAAATGTTTTTTATCTTTAAAACTGTGCTTCAAATTCTACTGCCTTTGTTTGTACTAACAACACTTAGGAAAGGATCCTGTTACATGGGGATTCTAAATATCTATCTCTAATATCTAATTAAATAAATATAATAAGTATAAATCTAAATTTCATGTTTTATTTGATCTCTGATCTCATATTTACACTTCACATTATTTTCAGTTGACCTCAAAATGTGTCATAACTTTAAAGAAGGTACTGTCAAGAGAAAGACAATGAGCTCCCAAGTTAGTTAGAAATATTTCTACCATGACCTGAATCACTGAGAACCTACACAGACATTCTTTAGTACAATACTAAAGTATTGTACTAAAGAATGTCAATGTCCTTGCGATTTTTATTGCACTAAAAACTACTTAAAGTATGTTTAAAAAATGAAATGAATAGATACAAAATACAATACCATTCCCTTAAAAGTGAATGCTGCCCAGAGAGTGAGCTGTCTTGGCGGAGGTTTGTACTCTTGTTTAATTTGTGTGAACTAAAAATAAGTTCAGCAGCATCCCATTAGAACTGAATGTATTTTGCTGGTAACTAACCAGTACTGACCAATATCATAAACTGGTGTTATAATGAGCCCTGCCAGACTAGCGACCTATCCAGTCTGTACCCTGCCTCTCATCCTAAGGCAGCTGAGATAGGCTCCAGCATGACCCTGAATTGGATAAGTGGAAGAGGATGGATGGATGGCTGGATGGATGGATGGATGGATAATTATTAGATGTGCTTAATCATTCATTCTATTTTGGCCTAATCCTTCCAACATCAGAAATGTTGATCGAGTCAAAGCAGTGACTCAACCACTGGACAAAAATGAAAGAATAAATCCCTGGTGATAAGAAAAAATTAATAGTACTTGATGCATGTGATGTGTCAAATTCTGAAATATAGTGACAGAAATTTATGAAGTTAAATGTTATATATATATATATATATATATAACTAATATCATTAGTTTTGTGCAAAATGAAGGGAAGGAGCTGGTTTTGTTGACTGAAATTGTCAGAACTTTCTCCAGTATGCACCTGTCATGCTAAATGCTAGACGCTGTTGTGTAAATACACCAGCACAGAATAAAATCTTACTGTTGGTATGACAGATTAGCATGACTCAGCTGTCTCTGATGTGGCCTGACAGGCTGTATGTTGTCTCATTTGTTTTTCCACAGTGTGCCACTCAGTCTTATCTCTTGGTTTTCTAATGCACTCACTGCACTTGTCTCTCTGCAGCGCGACCTCGGCGGGCGGCGGCGGGGGTCAGATGAAGCGCATGTACAGCGCAGTTCCAGGACGAGTGTACGTGGCCACTCGTGCCCACTCTGCCAGTGGAGACCGAGAGCTCTCGCTGAACAAGGGGGACAAAGTCAAAGGTGAGAAAAGCCCAGAATTTTCACATGCTGAACAATTTCTACTCTGCTGACAGAAGTTAACTAGTGGAATCGTGTCATGTTATTGTTTAACAGGGCAATATTTGAGTCCTAGATAATTCTTTGTTATGTAAATTTCTAGTCATGCTGCTGCGATATAGTTTACTGAATAAAAATTTAGGCTGTTATTTAGAGGAGATGTAGATGAGAATGTAAGAGGTTTGCCAAAAAAAAAGTGAAATGAGAAGGATCAGCATCCCAGTTCATCACAACAAAAATGTATAAATATTTCTGTCCTTTTGTCTGTTTCAGTGTTAAGTGTAGGAGAGGGTGGATACTGGGAGGGAACAGTGAAAGGACGCACTGGCTGGTTTCCTTCGGACTGTGTGCAAGAGGTACCGGCTCCCAGCAAAGACAATCGACCAGGTGAGATAAGCACCAAATTGAATGTTCTGGAGACTGATTGTAAAGCTAACATACAGCAGTGCTGTGCCTGATGGGAGAAGACAATTACTCATTCATGTTAAGTATGTCAAAAGGTGGGTTAACAAGACACACACACGCACATATGGATTAGTGAAGGGACAAGCTGGAAAACGGGTTCCTTAGACTGGAATTATCTTTTAAACTGTTGTAACACCCACATGTCACACTCATGTTCAGTAGTTGGTGCTTTCGGTAACAACCAGTGCTACATTCATGTGCAGCAGAGTTATTCACTTGTCTTCTATTTTCACAGCTGCTCACACAAGAAGCAAACCATATGCCACGCTGAAGAGACAAAAACAGGGTGTAAATGCATTTGACTGCTGACGACACAACACTTCAGCACAAAGACAGAGAAGGTGTCATGGCGGTAGCTGAATGTTTGAATTGGACATATGTTTTGCCTGCATGTGCCTTCCTTGCAGAGACGCGCAGCGAGAAAGCCAAGAGGAAGCTCTTCCGTAACGTCACCGTTGGAGCCTACGATGGCACTGATGGCCCCAGGTACAAAAAAAAATGCTGCTGTGACTTTCATATTCTGTGCAAAAAGGGTAGTAGTCATTAAGCGAGATGGGGTGGAAAGTGCTTTAATCTATCAGGAAATCAAGTCTTAAAATCAAATTGTGGTGTTTAATCTGGATTACACTATCCTTTTACTCTTGGATGCTACTAGAGTAGCTTTGCTTGATTCAAAGCTCAAAATAATCCATATTTATCCTATTCAGGGTCTTGTTCCAGCACCTCAATTCATCCATTATCTCAAACAAGCTCCTTTAAGGCCTTTTTGAGCCAACTTTCTTCTGATTTGCTGCAAAAGAAAGTGGGTGGGTGACACTTTTGTGCTCAGAGCCAGAGCTGTGTGCCTCAGATGACCATATTGGGGTTTTCTGATCTCAATGATCTAATCTAGATCCAAGAGTAGAGAAAAACTTTATAACACAGAGGAGTAGAGCAGTCTGAAGTCAGAGCTTTTGGCTCATATGGATCAGAGCACATATGTTATATGGAAAAAGCGACCTGCAGATTACACCTACAGGAGCTGCTTAGCCATGAAAACCCATGCTACGAAGCTCCAAGGGTAGACTGATGTGCCTATGTTAATGCAAGAGAAGGTTTGGTACTCTGCAGTTATAATGCAGTTACAGCATATGCGTGTCAGCACTCGGTGACCCCGGTCTACAAATTTACGTTGCTGTGGTTCTGAAATGCACACTCAAATTCAGCAGACTGTGTGGTTTGGTGTGGCAACATTAATGAAATCACCTGAGTTCAAAGATTAACAGGTGTGGCCTGATGCTGTTGTCCATATTTTGTATGCTGACCTTATTTTTAGATCTTGGGTGATACATAATGTGAGCATCAGTCATTGTAAGAGTTTATATATGACAGAAAATAACAAAATGCATAATACGTCCACTTTAAAGTCTAAAGTGCTGTAAATTTCAAGTTGATAGTGTTTATTCTGAGCTGTCCCCAACCTCCCACAAAGTGCATGCTGGTTTTAGGAAACAGAAAAAAAAATTAATAAAATAATATTAATCTAATCCTGATTGGCTACAGCCTCCGACGTGGCTCTAGTTGTGGATTGCCACTTCAGTGTGGGCAGCAAGCAAACTGTTGCAAGGCAAGACTGTGAGGCCGGTCTAGGTGATTGAAACAGTCATCACAATGCTGTTTTATAGTTAAAGGGAGGTTCTTATGCGCGAAGCATGTGTGCACACTTGTTTCCCCTGCTGTGCTTTCACGCCTTCCTGCGTGCTGTGTGTTTAGTGTGTGTGCGTCTGTGTGTGTCAGTTCTCAGCAGTTTTCTGCCGATCCTGAACAGCACTTGTTCTCCATTGTGCTATGTGAACGCGTCAACGCTTAAAAAGAACAAAGAGCAGCCGTGTCATTTTTTAGCTCTGCCCCTTTTTAACTCCACGACACGAATGCGTTTGTCTCTTTGATTCTTCCATCCACATACTCTTGTTGCTCACATTCACTGAGAGCAATAACGCTGTAATAAAGGAAGAGTTTCTTCTGAAGCAGCAACCTCATCCCTTGGCATCGAAGGTTGTGTGTTGTGAAGCTGTGTATGTTTGCTTAGAGTTGGTGTGCATGTGAATGTGAAAATGCCTACGTCTTTGAGTGTACATACATCATTCTGCTGATGAGTCATGAGGAGGCTGAAGCACCAAGTGCTGGTTAGATCCCTGGGCTACAGCGAGAAGGACTCACTGGTCCCCCGTCTCGGGGTTTTATAGCTGCTAACGCATTACAGCTGACATTGCCCTTGTGCTGAGCAGATTTCAGTGTCATTCAAAAAAAAAAAGGAAAAAAAGGAGGCATTCGCTTTAATCCAGATGCGCTTGTGTTCCAAATGGAAATAGCAGCCACTGGGGTTACATTACCTATGCTAAGTTGGTTAAGCGTAATTGCAGAGCTGTGGTGAAGTGGTGCTCAATTAAGAGCAAGGTGATCCGGAGCATGTTCTGTCACTGCAGCTGGGCATTTGGGAGAATGTCAATTACTATTTCAGAGCGAGATGGAGAGAGGGAGAGTGTTTGTTAGCCTGTGTGGTGATGACAGCTCGGTTTTAGAGGATAGGAGGGAGTGAGAGCAAAGTTGGCAAATGTGTGCAAGATCAAATCCAGGGTGGGAATCAGCTGTTAGCATATCTGTGATTTACCAGTTAGTGGATGTGAAAATGCAAGCGCTGTCTCTCCCCGGTGTTGCCTCACATTTGTACCCATCCCCCGCATCCCCTCCCCACAAACCCAGCTCTCCGTCTCCCCCTATTTAAAAACCAAACCCTCTTCTTGCCATCCACCAGCACGCACACACACATACACACACACACATACACACACAGACACACACACAGACAATACATCCTTTCCCTTTTGTGATAGTCACTGGTACTCTCTTCATCTCTCCCCATCTTTCTTACACATTGTCTTTCTCTTGTCTGAAGTGCACAGGGTGCAGATCATCGCACTCTCTCTCCCTTCTCATCCCCCACCTCTCTCGCTCGCTCTCTCCTCGACTCTCGCGGCTCTCTCCGGCTGAGCTCTCGCTGGAAGACCGGGAGGAGGAGGAGGGAGGCAGGAGGAGGAGGAGGGAGGAGGAGGTGGTGGAGAGCGCGCGAGAGAGGAGGGGGGGACATGGCAATGGGGGGTTGCGGAGAGAGAGATTTCTCTCTCTCCCTCTCTTCTTCGTGGCCGTCACTGGGCCCCAGAAACAGGAGCGTGTGGTTCATTTACAGGTAGCGGCTGTTTCCTCATTCATTGGCTGGCTATGGATGTGAGGAGAGGACAATGGAGAGAGGGGAGAGGTAGATGATGCTATTGAGAGGCCGTGCCTTTTCAAAGACAGACTAATAATGTTTTCTGTGTGTGTGCCTCTTTGAGTGTGCGTGTGCGAATATGTGCGTGTGCGTCTTAAATCCGTGTTGTTCCTATGCATGTGTATATCTGTGGTACAGAAGTGGCTATTGAATGGAGACTATGCAGCATGTTTATTTCTGTGTCTTCCTCCCGTGCGTTTTTGAACACTGTGTGTGTGTGTCTGTGTGTGTTTGTGTGTGTGTGTTAGTGCATGAAAGAGAGCACATATTGATGCATTTCAGTCAGACAGTGTGGGTGTATTTCATTCTCTTTGAGTCATGATTTCTGTAAGCAGATATTTTTAATTCACCAGGACTTCCCATACATTTCTGTTGCTTTAAAAACGCCATTGTCACATCCCATATCATTTTTTCAATGTATCTCACTGTATCATTAGAGACGTGTGGTATTTTTACTGTACTGGGAAAGTCAGTAAATTGAAAGAGTGGTTTTTTTTTTCCTCTAATGTGGGAAAAGCGGTCATTTCTCTGCATGTTTGTGTGTGTGCGTGCTTTTTTCTTGATGTGAGAATGCATGCGACTATATACAATGAATCAAATATATGTGGCTTTCACATATAAGTGTGTATGTCATAGCGCTCGCTGTGGGAGTGTCTCTCCTGCACATTTATCTGTGCGCTTTTCATCTGTCTACCATGTCTCCATCCACGGTGTGTGCGTGTGTGTGTGACTAAACATCTGTCAAGTGCTTCACTTGTGATGTGTGGGTAATGTCTCCACATAAGCTATGTATTTGCATGTACATTCAGCAGGTGAATGGTTAAAAAAGCTCCCTTTTTTCTCAGTGATTGTGGATAGAAGAGAGGATGACTCAGGAGGGTACATAATAACTCTAGTCTCTAGTAGGCTTACAGCTTTATTCCAGCCAGTTCACTGAGAGTGTGCCCTGCTAATTAACCAGGGACGATTGTGCTTTTTATGGTCCTGCTTGGCTGGGCCATGGTGGACTCTGTAGCAACAGATGAGTTACACAACTTTGCATACGTAAAGGGAATCAGGTGTGTTACTGTAAGCCAGCAATGCAAATTAGAAACCCCCAAAAGACCAATAGTGGCCGTGCCCCCCCTTCCCCGTTATCCTTATACAAGTAGATGGATGAAGAGCCCGATGGATCTGTCCACCCACTCTGTGTTACTTTGATCCTCAGAGAGGGAAGGCATGATGGAGGACAGGGTGAGAGAAAAAGGAATGAGGTGTGAGGAGCAGATGGCTGGAAGGCGGCTGAGCGTTGGCGAAACAGTAACATTGATGGAGAACACACAAGGGATGGACCTCACTAGGGGAAACTAGCGATCGTCTGTTCAGTGCTAAAGTTACAGCTTCATGTCAAAGTCTGGATCCTCGGGCCCGTCAGCCAACGCTCATGAGTCCACTGAACCCGGGTTACGCAGGCACAGGCAAAACATTGTTTGCGGGGTTATATGCATAAGAACCGAGTACTGAGAACTCGCCAGACATTTAAAAAAAACGCACACACAAAAAACCCCCACCACATCTGCTGCCTAAAACCTAAAAAATATTTTACATTTTGTCCTTTTTTTCATGGTAAATTATTTTTCATGCGTCCCTTGTGAAGGCAGAGTTAGTGTGCAACCTTGTAGCCAAAAAAATCCTACCTCTAGTCAGTACTTATCATGTACTTCTCATGAAATAAATAGACAGTTTATTTTAACTTCCCATTTAAAAGAAGGATGAACGAAACAGCTTATTTCCAGGAAAAAAAAAATCTGTCCTTGAGCCTACCCGGAGCAGTTTTAGTGTATGTTTTGGCAGTCAAGCTATCACTATAAATAAGGACGATTCTTCAACCAGGCTACACTTCCTGTTCTCTCACTGTTCTGCCATTTTTTTTTCTTTGGGAAATCAAATCCTTTGATTTGATTTCCGTTGGAGTGTCAGTTTGAGTTAACTCAAGCAGCACAAACTAACACAAAAAATGAGCTGCCTGTGAAAGAAATATCTGGAATTCCTCTTTAATCATACAACTCTGCTCAAGCCCCGGGCTCTCTAGCAGGGGCAGGGTGAATTGACATTGTTAGAAAGTCAAGTCCAGAAATGACTCATGAGATGTGGCTGTGTGTGGCAGTGGGGAGTCCATTTAACTGGCCCTGTATTAGAGAAAGTGTTGTAAAGCAGCCTGGCCAAAACGTCCCAGACATGGTAATAGAATAATGAAGGAGCTTGCTGAGCCACTACTCAAGCCGTCTCATAATAAGATTGCATCACCAAAGTCTGTGATCGATGTTTCTGTGTTCTCGGACTGTAGTCTTTGAGCAAGAGGAGCTGTTTGTGGTGGTGGGGGGTGGATTAGAGGCCCGTCTGACTTCTTGTACATAATTTGAAGTGTCATGTATGACCGGTAGTGGTTGCGCAGGAGTCGGTGAAGCAGTATCCTTGCAAAAGCTGCCAGAGGCAGTGAAAGCTAATGCAGCGATTTGGGTGCATTTGGAAGTTTCCATTATCAGTGGATGTGCACATTTTTCTAATGTGCTGTTCCCCCTGGCCCAGTGCTTGTCAGCTCTAGCTGGATTACTCCATAGTATGGAATGTCATCTCATATACAATTCCTCCCATTGTGACACTAACTGTATCCCCGCCATCAACCCTCTTTTGTGCACCAGAGCTTTTTGTATGACATCCACAAGCCCAAGTATCTTTTGCTGCAGTGTGATTTCAGAATGTGTTGCAGTATAGCTGTTTTCCACATTTAGAAGATGCATTAATTGCATGACCGTAACACTTTTCTTCTACTAGACAATCATATCTTCATCTCCAACTCTCTCTTTTTTTTTCCACCCCGTCCCTTCATTTCATATACCCGTTCTCTACTTTTTTCAAGTGACTACATCATTAAGGAAAAGACTGTGCTCCTACAGAAGAAAGACAATGAGGGCTTTGGGTTTGTACTCAGGGGAGCCAAAGGTGAGCCTCTTCTCAAAGTTCATCACGTATTGCCAAGGATTTCTAAGTCTCAGTTACTGCATAATTATCAAATTCATGCCCTTGTTGTGGCGAACCTCTTGTTTTGTTATCATCTACAGCTCAGACTCCCATAGAGGAGTTCACTCCAACGCCAGCATTCCCCGCGCTGCAGTACCTGGAGTCTGTTGATGAGGGGGGCGTGGCGTGGAGAGCGGGCCTGAGGATGGGGGACTTCCTCATCGAGGTAACCGGCACGCTAACTGAAGCTTTATTTTTACTTTCAATTCAAGACCTATGAAGAAAGAAGTAGTTTTGTAAAACAGAAACTGGGGTCATATGTTCATGTATTATGCAACAAACATAGAAACATAGGAAGCTGCAGGAAACACGTTACAACTGTGTTGTTGTTGTTTTCTTTTAAAAATGCTAATGCTTTCTTCACTTGCTGTTCAGTGATTGTATGTTCCTTTAATAATAGCAAAAATAGACAATAAAGAAGACAGAGAATGGACAGGGTAAAGAGATTTGTGTGCACTGAAAATATGTGCAGGATATGATGCATTGATGCGATTATTTCTATATTTCTCCTAAATATATAATTTGCATTTTAGTTATGGTCATTTGAAGGCTGCTGTGCTTGTAGTTGCTGCAACTCTCTAGCCTTTAAGAGTTCCTGTATGTTCCCTTAAAACCCTGGCACTAAAAATGGTGACTGTCAAACCTTTGTTACAGCTGACAGAAGCTGTTCATTACTATTCAACCTAATATGAGTCACTTATATAGCTGCCCAAGCTTTTGTAACTGTTATTAAGTTGCAGCTTGACTTGCTGGTGCACCTGCCCAGAAACCAGTAAGATTTATGTTTTAAACCACACAAGAAAGCCAAATTGCCAAAGTGAACCACTGGGTAAGAGGAGACAATGCCTAAAGTGTGCACTCCAAACTGTCTCAGGTTTTTCATCCACTCTGTGCGACTAGAGTGGATTTTTCATTTTGTTCTGTGTTTTTCTGTCAGGTGAACGGCCAGAATGTGGTGAAGGTTGGTCATCGGCAGGTTGTCAACATGATCCGGCAGGGCGGCAACAGTCTCATGGTGAAAGTTGTCATGGTTGCTCGAAACCCTGAGCTGGAGGACACGGCTCGAAAGCGAGGTACGCCGTTTGCAGTCTGTGTTTGCCATGTGATGATTAAGCTGATTGCATGTTAACGTCAACCTGAAAGCCTGTTGCAATGGGTTGTATACAAGAATTCTAAACATTAAATCTGCATTTGGCTGGCTTCCCTTGGCAGCCCCACAGCAGACAAAAAGACTGACTCCTCCTGCCATTGCCCTGCGCTCCAAGTCAATGACATCAGAGCTGGAAGATATGGGTAAGACGAAAGAAGGGACAAAGCGCAAAAGCATGAGTTCTGGGGGTCACATTGAAAAGGCTTCTTCTGGGGTGGGTTAGCAGCTTTTCTGCAGGAGGATGGTATAGTACTGTGGTACTATTAAGGAAACACAGCATTAAATATTAACCAAGTTGATGCAGAAAGCCAAGAAAATTATCCAGAGTGGTGCATTTTTTTTCACTAGCAACAGCTTCATGGGAAGAAGTCTTTTGATTCATTTGCACTTATGATGTTAGCCATGAAGAAGAAAGGTGGCAATTAAACAGTGAGGTTAAGTGATATAAAAGCAACAGCATGTTGTAAAAATTATAGATTTAAAATGTCATTTGTCATAAACAGCTCTGTTTTCTCTCTTCTTTTCAAACCAAATGTGCTGCATGCAGTGGACAAAGGTGGGAGAATCACAGATTTGTGTGCTCTCATGCTCATTTCTGTCCCCATCAACATCCCTATCATCACATCAGCATTCACACCATCACATGTGTCTGAGTATGTACTTCATCTCTTCATCTGCTTTACACACTTTGCAGAAGTTCTAGTCATACCTAATTTCTCTTTCCCCAATTATGCGTGCAACAGCTGCCTCTCCGTGGAAAAAGAAAGCAGGTGAGTAACAGTGTTATCATCGCCCCTATCAGCCTCTGAGCTTTAATTAAAAATCAGTCAGTTTGATGTCTTTTTTGCTTATTTTTCCAGAGTACGAGTCCTCTCAGGGTCCTGATAAGAAGAGGACCGTCTATCAGATGGCTTTAAGTAAGAAATCACTCTCACTGCTCTTGTGATACTGTAAGGTGTTTAGATACGTTAAAGGTACAGTGCGTAGTTTTTTGAGGTTATTTGGTCTGTGATTATGACTTCCAGCAAACTGATATAGCTGCATCATAAACTGCTCATAGGAGCAGAGGCCATATTCTATACAGTGGCTGAGAAATACAGTGGCTCTTTCAAACTATATATGACCATTTAACATCTGTTCATGTATACTTTTATCATCATTTTTCGTATTATGTCTTTCTCCACCTCCTGCACCTCCTGCACCACTGGTCTCTCCTCCCTCACATCAAACCTCATCATCTGGATTGAAGTCACATGGAAATGTGCATAAACCTGCTTATCTATTCCCAGTAGTGTTGCAGTCACTTGTTGTCACCAGATTAGATATGTGAACCTCCCATCTCAGGGCTGCTGACAATGAGCCAGCTATACAACAGCAGCTCATTATAAGCTAACGTTATGCCAGCTAATGTTGGGCTGGAGTGTCCTAAAAATATATAGTACATTATAAAAGTTTGATTACATACACACTGTACCTTTAAGGACAGAGGAGTAGGATCACTGAAATCTTCCTTTAGCTTCTTTATTTACGGCTCTTCCACTACTCCTCTGTTTCCTTATGCCCTGACTTACGCCTTATGTCTTATGCCCTCTGCTCTGTCTGTGTTGTAGATAAACTGGATGAAATCTTGGCTGCCGCCCAACACACCATGACATCAGACAACCAGGGCCAGAGAGGTCATGGAGGCAAGAGGGACCGAAGCAAGAGTATTGTTCCCAATGTGTCCAAGGAGGTACTGTTGGGAATTGTCAGGAAATGGTCCTAGTTGAGGTCATTCCTGTAGCTGATAGATTTTTAAGCACATACATGTCAACAAGTTATTAAAAGGGGCCTTTAATGCTCATTTTGACCTTTGTTTTTTTTTTTTTAATCCTTTTTGTTATTCCTGGATTATACTAACATTGCTCTGCATGCATCACAGTTCATAAAAGAAAATCCTTTTCTTATACCAAGCTATTCCTATTGCCTCAATTGGACCCCACCCCTTTTAATTTTTTGTGGCACAAAATCAAAGATTTAACAAGATGCTGGAAATATTCCTCAGACGTTCTTCTGATGACCTCTGTTAGGTTACGTTTGCGTTTGTATCGCTTCAAAGCACTTCTCACCTGACTTGTGACATCAACAAGGCCCAGAGAAGTGCTGCTCAATGGATATTTTCTCTCACTTAAATCTCCTTTCTTCTCCATTCTGATGCCCAGTTTGACCTTCAGCAGGTTGTCTGGATCATGTCCATGTGCTTAAATGCACTAAGTTGCTGCAATGTGAATGGCTTGACCTCGAGTTAAGGAGCAATTTTGAATATAATCACCCCTCCTATCTTTATATTTTGCTTCTAAGGAGCTAGACTTTTTTGTCATTTTTCGTCATTTTTAATGAGCAGAACGAATTTTGAATCATATCTTTGTGCATTTTATTACTAACACACAAATTATCATATGCTCCCACTTGTTATGAATTTGCTATGAAAACTGTTTGTTTTTTTGTTTTTTTTTTAAAAAGAAGCGTCTCCTTAAAAAATGTAAAGAAACTGGACAAGTGGAGGACAAACAAAACTATCTACTGCACATAAGCAGTATCTAAAGCCCCTTTTCCGTTAGTACCTACTTGGATCGACTCGCCATAGCTCGCCATGACTCAGCTCGGGTCAACTGGTTTTCCATTACAATTGAGTAATACCTAATGTGCATGGACGTTGTCATAGCAACGCAACCAAGCATCCCGTGACGTAATTAATATGCGACAGGAACACTACAACAAGGGTGGATGTCAAGGTAAAATATACCCGCTGAAAACTGTGGCGAGTCGATCCGAGTAGGTACTAATGGAAATGGGGCTTTAAAGTCACCTAGGAGATGCATCTGGACCTTTAATTGTTCCATCTACTGTTTGCTGATCATCAGAAATGGTCTCAAGTTTTGAGGAAGGCAAATACAGAGAAAAGCTTGCGTGTTATGAATCCAAAATTGAAAATTCTGATTCGGTATGTATGGAGGAGATCAGGGAGCGGTACAACAGTGAGTGTCTACAATGGAGCCTCTGTTAGGATTTGGGGCTTTATTTCAGCCAGTGTTGTCTTGTCAAAATCGATGAAATTATGAATGCAGAAAAGTACCATCAGATTTTTCAGAATACCATCTGGAAAGCATCTGATTGCCAATTGCTTCATTTTTCAACATGAAAATGGGCCCAAACATACTGTCAATGCATACCTGGATAGGAAAACAAATTATAGAAGACACTCAGTCATGCATTGGATCCCCGAGGCCCAGACCTCAAGATGATCCCACAAGAAACCTTGAAAGAGATTGGAACAAAAAGTACCCAGCATCCAAAGAAGAGTTGTGAATGTCTTTTAAAAGCCTGGAGAACTATTCCTGAAGACTACTTAAAGAAATAACAAAAAAGTTGTTGAATACCGTGTTGGAGAACAAAGCTAATCATACTAAATGATCTTTCAAACTCATTAGAATTGTAGAAACTGTTTTCGCCTTCTTTACTGTATTTCCATCTATCGATTTATCGATCTTTAAATATATATAACTATATACACACACACACACACACACACACACACACACACACACACACACAAACACACACACACAAACAATTACTCAACAGCTATTTCGCCCTCTCAGATCTTCTCCACTGCTTTAGCACATACAGTATTTAGTCATGGAGGTGACTAATACCAACAAAAATAATTCAAATCTATAAACCAACTTGGTCTTTAGCTCTGTGTGTTCTCCTGCCCTCGCTGCACTTTAGAGAAAATGATTGACTATTGACCACCCACTCCAAAACATTTGTTTAGTGTGAGTCAGATTATGTCCATTCATCTATACTCTGCTGCCTAATGTACTGTTACTCAGACTTATTGTTTTTTCTGTATTAGATTATTCTGTATATATCTACTCAACAACAGCCAACATCAGTTTTATTTGATTATATCTAAATTCCTGTTGCATTTCTTCTCTTTATAGACCTCCTTCATTTTAAATTCTCATTCATTCTCTTTTACTTACTTTTCCTTTCTTTCTTTTTTTTGGTACCTGAAGCAACCATATGATCAGCAGTCATCACTGGCAATGGTACAAGGTGGACCTAGTTTTGACTACAACCAAGCTCATTTTCAACCAGGCCACGGTCCCCAGCATGCAGTCATGATGCGTCAAAAATCTATTGGTAATGTCAGTTCTTATTAAGAGATATCTGCCAGCTCAGTACAGCTTCTTCTTGTAAATGTTTCTAAATGTGTGTGATCTTCTTCTTAGGTGTAACAGAAGAGGAAAGGCAGTACCTTCATCCACCTGCTATGAAGTTAGCTCGCAGCCTGTCTGTGCCTGGACCAGAAGAAATCCCACCACCACCAAACACATCTGCTCCAGAGCCACCTTTATCTGCAGGCCCTCATCCGGGTAGAGGACCTGCCATGCCAATCCCCCCTGTATCTCAACCTCACTACCAGCTCCACTCTCAGCCAGGGCATCCTTCCCAAGCTGGCTGGGAGAGGGCAGGACCAGGTGTAATGAACCAGCAGGTCATGGTTCCCACCCTTCGGAGGCAGTCAGAAGGACTGTGCATCAGAGAGCCAGAGGCGCCCAGGAGAGGTGGTGGCAAGATGGGAGGATTAAGGAGAGGCTACAGCAGTGCTACACCCCCAACAAGTGCTAAGCCTAAGGCCCAACAACAAGCACCCCAGCATCAACCACCTGTGTCCAACCGGGATCAGAGTGGAGGAGTTGGCAGAGGGGTGGCAAGGAGGGGAGGACGGGGAGCTTTGATGAAACAGTCAAAAGTGGAAGATGGTCTGAGACAGCATCGAGGAAAAGGAGGTGCAACCAAAGAGAAGAGCTCTATCCCCATCCCCACCATCATTGTCAAAGCGCCCTCCACCAGTAGCAGTGGTCGAAGCAGCCAGGGTAGCAGCATGGAGGCTGAGCCCTCCCAAGATGTGGAAGACCAAACCTCTGGAGAGGCAACCCCAGACAGCCCTAATACTAGCCTGCCCTCACCACTCACCTCTGTGCCACCTCAACCTCCAACATCGACTTCTTTGCCTTCATCAACTGTTGCCCCTTCAGTTTCCTCACAGCATAACCTAGAAAACTTGGATTATAGTTCAGCATTTGGTACAGCATTTGCGGGTGGAGGAGCACGCAGGGAAAGGGAACGCTTTCGAGATATGAGGAGAAAGAGTGCTTCTTTCTTCCTCTCATCAGAGGAGGACATCCAAGGGGAAGCAGGAGGTGGAGCTGGAGAGGGAGGAGGAATACAAGGGGTGCGAATTCAGCCTTTACAGGGCTCACAAATGGAAGTGCCCACCCCTCGGCTTCGGCCTTCCAAGTCTATAGATGAAGGCATGTTTTCTGGAGACAACTACGTCAGCTATTCCAGCAGCATGCCCCCAGCTTTTGGCCTGCCTGAGTATTCTTCCCCTGCCCTCAATCAGGACGGCCAGCCTAAGTCAGCTCCCTCAATGTATGGAACCCAGCCTGCTACTACCTTCATTCACCCACTTACTGGGAAGGTTCTGGACCCCTCATCCCCTCTGGGATTGGCCCTGGCTGCAAGAGAGCGGGCTTTAAAAGATGATCGTAGAACACGACGAGAGGACAGACATTTTGGCCGGCAGCTTTCCACAGTAGGAGCCTTCCCCACCCCTGTTCAGACTCCAACGCCTTCTCTTTTTGCAACGCCAACGCAGTCGGCCTACACTTCTCCAGTATCTCTCCACCTAAGTTCCCCCACCACTACCACCTCTCCTGCATCTCTGAGCCGGCCACAATCACCAAGGATATTACGTTTGGGAGGGGGAGGTGGGGAGCGTGTGGAAAGAGAAAAGGAGGGAGGACCCAGGGAAGGTCTTAGAGTTCGCTTCTCTGAAGACAGAAACAGTCAATATTCAACCCAGTACTACCCACAAAGTCCCA
This sequence comes from Pelmatolapia mariae, assembly GCF_036321145.2. Classification (NCBI taxonomy): domain Eukaryota; kingdom Metazoa; phylum Chordata; class Actinopteri; order Cichliformes; family Cichlidae; genus Pelmatolapia; species Pelmatolapia mariae. The sequence continues at coordinate 19,480,119 of NC_086234.1, read as the reverse complement.
GGGAGCGAGAAAAGGAGGTGTATGACAGCAGGCCTGCTCCACCCATACAGCCTCCTCCCCCACCAACTCAACCTGCCCCCCGCAGACCTTCCTTCCTTCAGATGGAAAGCACTCCCAACACCAGCTACATTCCTCAGTATACTGTCCCCACAGCCCCTTCACAAGCACACGAAGCAATGGAAGAAGCTAGGGCGGGAGCAGGTGGAAATTTAGGACTCATGGTTTTGCCTCCACCAGCTCCATCAATAGACGCAGATGATGAGTTTGTCTTCGCAGATCCCTTGCCCCCTCCTTTGCAGTTTGCTAATGGTAAGAATGAGAGGGTCCGGGAATTTTCTCAACATCGTCAACACCAGGGTCAACATTCTGTTTCTGCTGCTCCACCCGCCCCACCTCCTCCCCCATCCCCCAAGACCTCAAATCCTCCCCAACCCACTTCACAGGGTGGCGACTCAGCTACCTCCAGCCTTACTTCCTATGACAGTGAAGTGGCCAACCTCACGCAGTCAGCTCTCTCTCCATCTTATCCATCCCCACAGATCTTTCCCTCTGCCTCCACCTCCATTACCACCACCACCGCCACCTCTGCTGCTTCTCTGCCTCCTACATCACTGCACAGACCCCAGCCCATGTCCCATTCCCACCCCTATTACAGCAGCCCTAACGACCCCTCAATAGGTATTCATACCCCAGCACAGGACAGAGGGACTGCCACCCTCACCACTACCATGACCTATGCTACCACGACCATGACTGCAACTGCTGCTGCCACCACCACTACAACTTCTCCAGCATCCTCTGACTACAGTATGACTATGGCTGGGCCCAAGGCTGGCTTCACCACAGGGGGAAAAGCATCTGACCACACTCATCAGACTACTATTATACACAAGAGCGGAGACTGGCAAGAAGCTGTGGTGGATTCTGGAATTGAAGAGCTGGACAGTCACAGTAGCAGTGACCACCATTTAGAAATGCTGGGACTCTGTGGGCTAAGAGGAGAGAGAGGAGGGGTTGGAGGAGATGGGCGAGGAGGAGAGGGAGAGAAAGTCAGTGAACATCAGGATCCTTGCACAACCTACTCAGGTGGGCAAACATTTGAGGTGCACAGCGTGAAATTGGCAAATCCCGTGTTTCCGAAGATGACTCATTATAAGGAGGGCGGAGGGAGGGGCCCATCTGTAGCACTACGTAGGCAGAACAGCACCAATCCCGCTCCTTTGCAGTTACACAGACAAAACAACCCAGAAGACACCGGTATAGATGGAGGATTTTCAGATGAAAGGAAGCACAAACAGAGTCGATCCAAGATGGAAGACGGCTTCAGCTCTGCCCTGGCTGCCTGCTTAGAGAGGCCCATGGACACTCGATCGGTGGGCTGGAGTGACCTTGGAGAACACGAGCAAGCTGGAGTCCAGAGAGGCGGTTTGGTTTTGGATGGCCGCAGAATTCACTCACCTCTTTCAGGTGTGAAAGCCAGCATCATCAATGAACTAAGCTCCAAACTACAGCAGATGAGCAGCATGAAGAGCATGGATGAGTGGAGCCACACTCCAAAGTCTCCCACCATGCATAGGTTTGCTTATTTTCACCTCTTCTTGATATTATAACTAAATGAAAGGTATTTGATAGTGTGAATTACATTTTACAGGATAATTTTATTTGTCTTTTAGGTATTCAGCAGATTACAGTGATGCTTTTCATAGCCCTCCCACTGGACGCTCGACCTCACCGCTGCCCACTTCCTCCCCACAGCATCGCCAGACCCTGACCCCCAACCTCTCGGCAACACCTTCTGTCTCGCCCTCCCCTCAAGTCCCAGTTCAGCGCAACTGGACCCGATCCCCTTCTCCACAAATGCCCTCGTCCCCAGTTCATTCACATCCTCCCCATTCTCCAACCTACTGCCCATACCCAACATCACCTAAGCACAGGTCCAAGATGCGTAGACAGACTTTTGATTTTCCGTGCAGTCCTACTAAAGAGATGCGGTCTTCAGTCGCTCGACGTCGGGCTCCCAGCCCTCTTATCTATAACACTGAACAGCAAAGCCCCACCCCTCCCAGACCCTCCTCTCTCCCAATCCTTCCAAGCACACCCGTCTACAGCAACCCATTTGAGTTTCCCGGGCCCCTTACTCCTCCTTCTCCTGGCATCCCTCTAGGAGACGCCTACAAAGCTTCAACTCCTCCACTGTTTTCCCCATCTGGTGTGCCAAGTCCAAATCCCTTGCTTGTCTCCCGTTCACTCTCCCCCACTCATTTTCTCTCTGGAGCCTCTTCCCCCATGCATTTACCACCTAGCCCTTCCTGTCTCAACTATCCCCATCTCAATCCTCCTCCTCCAACTAAACCATTTGCCATCAAACCCCTACCCTACTGGACCAAGTATGACGTGGCCGACTGGCTGGCTTATCTGAATCTGGGTGAACACAGAGAGCGTTTTATAGACAATGAGATAGATGGATCACATCTGCCTTCACTCACCAAGGATGACTTCTTGGATCTAGGAGTGACACGTGTGGGGCATCGAATGAACATCGAGAGGGCACTGAAGAAACTCACTGACAGGTGAGGGAGGACTAATAGACTCTGGAAAACAGAGAGGCAACGAGGTCAAAAAGAAGTACTGGATGATGAAGGAAAGTCAAAGAGTCTCATTACTTCCATGCAAGTTAGCTCAACCATCCCCTTCCTTCATTAGAGGCATATAAATTGATAAGGTCATCGCATCTTCTCTCCATTCCCTTCTCTTTCACTTTAGTAACTTAGTCATATCAACCTTAGTCGTTCCATCTTTTTTAAGTTTCCACCCATTCTTATTCTTTGATTTGGCCTCCTTTTCTTCCCAGGCGGCTCTCTTCTCCTTTGCATGTCAGTACTTCTCCCCGAGACACAGACTGAGAGAATGAAGGTGTGATTCAAAGACGAAAAAGAGGGAAAGAAATGAAATGACAAAGATGATCAGTAACAGAAGATTTGCAAGAGAAGAACAGTGGACAACAACAGCTTGCGTTGAACTTGTTCGAATCCATGGATATGTGGAGAAACATGTTGTCTTGCACATTTGTTTTAGAACACTGGATTGAAATTTGTAGAACTATTGGTCAAAAGAGGTGATGAAGAAAATAAGAATTTCTAAAGATAATGCTTTTCATCTGAAAATATACTTTAAAACTTTTGATGGACAGGCATTTAATTAACACACCGTTTTGTGCTGTAAAAGAATAAACACACATACGCACTTGCACTCATATTCTCACACACACTGACAGATGGATTCTCACACCATCTGCTGCTTTGCAGCAATGAGAAAACTTGAGTCTGAGTTCAAAGAAAAAGTTGCAAAGTTGCTGCTTAAAGGGTGAAGCCCAATTAAATGTTACTGATTATGTCTGAGCCAGAAACTCTTGTAAAAGCAGAGGGCCATATCCTAACATCAGTTTTGTAGCTTTAAGCAGATCAGAGTATCGATGGCTGCGAGTACTGGAGCCAAAGTCACAATGTGGGAGAAAGGGGGTTTTTTTTGTAAATGATGATAGAAGAAAAGATAAACAACCACAGTACTGTTTTATATATTTGCCATTTTCCCCCAAAGGTTGCCCCAGTACGCTTTGTATGTATGTACTTTGCAAGCGCTAAATATATCTTCCATGTTAAACTGAATTCACTATTAGTAGAAACCATTTGTTTTGTACTAAGTGCTGATTGCAATCATTCATTTCAAACTGGTCAGGGTATTTCTAATTGTTGGAATCAAAGTTGTGAAAAACGAGGACAGAAATTTGAAAAACTGTTGTTGATAAATTAATCTTTTTATTGTTGTCTTGATTATTCTGCAGAAAGGAAATGGCATATTAGAAATGAAATGGTTAGCATGTCATTTCAAACCATGTTTCTTAGACTTTCTCGGTGTTTACTGGCCATAGCACAGGTCAAAGGGTGGCTCCATCCTCTACCATGCCATAATGTTGAACGCTCTCTCTCTCACACAGCAGGTGCAGTGATCAAAAAGGGCTTTTTACTGCTTCTGTCTGCCTGACGTCCTCAACCTTAAGCCTCTGTGAGTCTGTGTGTGTCTGATTTTGTGCGTGTGTGTCCATCTGCCTGCGTTGGTAGTCAAATGCTTTGCCCCCTGAGCCCCTTTCTTTCTCTAATGCCTTTTTCAAAATGTATTTATAATGCTCAGAAAGCATTGTTTATCTTTTCTCACCAGATGACAATCCAAATGTTTCACTGTTCCACACACATTACCCCTCAGAAAGAAAAGCTCTGACTCACTTTTAAAAGGGATTTTTCTGCGATAAACTTAAAATACTACGAGTGTTGCATAGAGGTGAACATGAACATCCTGGATTTTGTTTTAAACGTGCCAGTTTAGCCATTTGCAGTAAAATCAACTGTAAGGCAAAAACACATCATTTATAGCTCTGTATGTAATGATGATGATGGCAACGACAAAGATAACATATAAAAATATAGTATAATGAAGATTATAATATTAAGTATGTAAACATTTTAAGAATCTCCGTCTTCCAAATAGTGTGGGCAAAATTCTTTGAAGCTTTGTTTTGTTTATGGTTCATTTTGGGTTTTCTGTAAATGCTTTCTATACTGCTCGCCCTGTGGTGACCCCTGTGAAGCTGACACGTTAGTATACTGCATATTTTCTACATGTGAGTTTAAAATTACGGCTCTGTATTCTTATGACGAGTTGCTATCACATTATGGTCGAAAAGGAGAAAGGGTTGAGCAGTAGTGTAGAAAGCATTACATACTATGATTTAAAAGAGCATTTTAGGTCTAGTGAAATGCATAATGACTATGACTACATACAGTTTGAGCATAAGTATGCAGAGATAAAAGGTATATATAAATATATAAATATATATATATATAATTTTTGTTTTAAATAAAATACAGTATACTGGTAAACAACATGATAGAGGTACAACTAAGGTGTTGAAATAAATGCTAAAATAAACTATTGCCCTGTTGTGATTCTCATTTCATGTTGGATTCCCTCTTCTGACAGATTCACATAATGATCCAATTTCAAGTGCAGTGTTTGAATTGAGTCATTTGGCAGCAGCTCGTCTCAGCCCTAGGGTGGTTGAACACAACATTGTTTTCAGGTCCAGGATTGTTTTCCCATCAGGCTCAGTGAGCTAATAGGACAAAAGTTTAGAGCGCACGGATAAGAAGAAGATGAGATGGCTTGATTCAAAGCAAACACTGGCTGCATTCATGCAGCAAAACGAATGATGCCCATGAGGCATAAAGAACAATGCAAAACAACTTGAAAGAAATGACTGTTTTCTACCGTGGTGGTCAGTTTAAGGTTCATGGGAGAAAACTGTAAATGTAATCATGTTGATTTTTTTGTGCCAGTTTTTCAATTTTTTTCTTCTTTTTTTGTATTTCATTTTGTTGAGTTTTGCACACAATTAGGAAAACTACCAAGAATCGGTTTTCTTTGTGCCATAAAGCCACAACTGTTTTCTTCTCATGGGGATACTTTTAATCGAACTTATTCAATTAAATTTATTTTTTATAGCACCAAAGACGCTCCAAAAATATAAAGAAAAGACCAACAATCAGAGGACCCTCTTGAGCAAGAACATGGTGACAGTGGGAAGGAAAAACTCCCTTTTACAGGAAGAAATCTTCCATCAGAACCAGGCTCAGGGAGGCTCAGCAGGTCTTACCAACAGAAAAATTCAGGATATCCTCAACAACTCACCTCAGTTATCGTTGTCATCAGTCAGAAGTGAGCTTCACTGATTCATCAACTCATACTGACTCCTTTTATAGCCTCCTCCAGAGTAAATTGCCATGGACACCCAGTATATTGACAGCTGAGGTAAACAGTGGACTGACGCCGCATACTCACTACACATAAATGGTGGCCAGAGTCACTTATCCTGCAGTGGTCACCACAGTTGGATTTTGCACTTGAATTGAGAGAGTAAGTAAGAAGACAGAATTCAGTTGATTGCAATCTACTGACATCTAGTGGTGAGATTTTACACACTGTTAGCATCGTGAGATCTGGGACTGGAGGGAAAACAACAAAAATGGCTATGTCCATCTTTTATGTGCAGTCTTTGGTTTTCAGGTGTTTTTCATGGGAGGTCTTTTCGCCTTGTGAGAAAAGGACTTGCGGCTTTACAAACAGAGGAAACCAATTTTTAAAGGACAAGAAGGACTATATAAGTTATACTAATAAAAACTATTTTTTTACCAGGCTGTAAATATGCTTTATTCTAATGTAGATTTTAACATGGATACCTATTAAAACTGATTCAGTTTTAGAGACAGCTTCAAATAGCCCATCAAGGAATTACAGTTTCTGACAGCTCCTTGTTGGCTTCATGTTTCAGTCCCAGAGGCTACTACTTACTCACAACATGTGTAGTTTTAATAAGGGTTTTTCAAAGTTACTTTTCTTTACTGATATCTTCAAGTTCATTTTGCATAAGGACTGCATATCTGGTACAAATTAAAAGAGTAACCATCACATAACTGAGCAATCTTAATGGTGAAACAAGTCTTTAAACTTGTACTTAAAGCATGCAGAACACTGTTTCTGTTCTTCCTACAGATATTTTCTTCTTTGTTGCATTGTGTTGGTGTTGCTGTCCCTCAAAACACACTGGTTTAAGTCTCAGATAGCTTTTCAGTTGAGGTTAAATGTTCTTTGGGTGAAAGCAAAAGCACTTGTTCTTTTTTTCACTTGAATAACAGGATTTTTTCTTGAATTTGTCACCAATCTCTAATTTAATTTAAACTGTTTCTCCAAGGTCTGAAAAGTAATAGTAAATAGCATTCAGGTCTGTGATTTGGAAAATATATAATGGTCTTTAAATATTAAAATGTAATTTTCCATTGCTATGAGCACAATTACTATTCGCTTGGCTTGCATTGTCTCGAGGATGCAGCAGAAATCTTAGACGCTTACTCGGAAACCAGGACACACAAAGTCACAAACTCTATTACTAGAGACATCTACCAAGTGAGAAAACTAACGCTTTCACAGTTTGGACACAGTGACCCCTAAATGTTACTTATATACCCTGGAAAGAACTTTTTCATGACAAGATGTCATGAAAAAGTTCCTGGATTTTTTTCTCAAAAAGACTTTAATGGAAGTCCCATTCTAACCATGTACACGTGCATATCTGTGCTTTCACCATGGATTTCAAACCTGTCCAGAAAGTCGTCATCCAATTCTGTGTCAGACTGACTTGTATGTCATGGGTGATGCTGATAACAGATGGGTCTCTGTCTACAACCCAGAGACCAAACAGCAGTTGTCAGTGTAAAAAGAAAGCACAGTGTGCATGCCTGAAGGAGGCAGATCAGGTCAGGAGCATGACCGGGAGTGTGCTCATTGTTTTTGTTTGTTTGCTTGCTTGCTTTTTTGTTTTTCAACTGTCAACACTGGGTTCTAATGTGATGTCTTGCAACCTTCCAAGAAAAACCTCTGATGCAAAATGTGATGCCTGCCATTGTGCATCAACTCAATTTACATGGAGAAGGCAGGAGGCTTTCAGCCATGTCTACACAACTATGCCCCCCCCCCCATACAAACTTGAATTCATACAGTGTTATCCTCTTCCCCAAAACAAAACTGAAGTGATGCTGTTTTGTTTGTTTGAAAAATAGGATGCATCCCAAATGTGGAAATGCAAATGATAAAAACTGGAATTCCACAGAGCGATCCAAATGTAGCAGGGGGCTTATATATTTTCATTATATCTCATTAATCTCTGTCAGGACATACTCTGACTTTACTTGCTAGTTTAGTTAAGTTGTCAGAATAGAATAATTTTAGCAAAGACCCTTACAGTTAAAAGAATGCTATTATTTTCTTTCATCCATCTTCTTATCCTTATGGTCGGATCGGGGTTGGAGCCCAGCACGGCTGTCATAGGGTGAGAAATGTGGTACACTCTGGACCGGTCACAATTCTATCACAGGGCAAACACATAGAGACAGACAACCCTTCACTACTGTGGTCAATGTGGAATCATGATTTACCCTAACATGTCTTTCGACTGTGCAGAGAACCCACGCATCTGCATGGAGAACATGCAAGCATATGCACACAGAAAGGCTTAGATTCAAACCCCTCTTTGCAGCGCGACAACAGTTACTATTGTTACAGTGGTTATTTCCATCTGCAGCAATTTATATTTGATGTCATGGATCTGTTCTGAGACCTCCTCCTGCCTTCCAATGTGCATCTCCTCTGCAGCAGCGTGAAAAAGACCCCAGCACAGAACAGAGCAGGCATCAGTGTACATAAGGCACAAAAAGCATCTTTTGTACAGTCCACTACCTGCTGTGCACCAAAAAGCATACAGGCAATATTAATGTCAAGGAGTTAAAGAGACAGAAATTTCCCAAACCGACCAAACAGATCTAAAAAAGAACAAAATGAGCACTGGAATAAGAATAACTGGAATACCATAGGCTCCAAATCAATCACAATGTTGTTTTATAACTTATTTAAAACTGCCAAAACTTAGCTGTGTTTGAAAATGTAACATGCCAATGTTGTGTTCACAAGAGTTTCCACTGTTTCCAGCAAGCCTCAGCAAATCAATGAGACCAGCTAGAGACAGCAGTAAATAGAGTGTAAGTCCGGATGACACTGGTGCTCTCCTTTCACTCCTGGCTCGCATCCAGAAGAGTGCAGGGCAGAATAAACAGTGAGTAGGTGAACATGCTGCATGCTGTACTCTCTTTCTAGGCCCGACCAGAGAGAATGGCAGGTCACAGTGGAGCATAGGGCTAATGTGGCAGTTCACGGGAGCCCCCCTCTGCCTCGCCCCCCTCCTGCTGTCACACTCTCACTAATAGGCTCACATGACTGTGTGCCACACTGACATGATTCTGTGACCAGTGAACAGTCAAAATGAAGGTTCAGCATCTCATTAGCACCATATTGAGAGAGACAGAGGGAGGGCCAGGCAGGGCAGAAAGAAGGAGGGGAGTTTCTTCCAGCTGTTTTTCTAATAACAGAGTGGAAAGAAAGTGAGACGGGGATAGTCACAGAGGGGGAGAAGAGCTAAACCAGGTGAAAAAGGATGGGGTTAAAGTAAAGGATCAGAAGAGAAAGAGGAAGAATAGTTTGTCGTAGCATGACTGCAAACTAGAAGCACAGCTGACGGGTAGAAGAGCGAGAAAGGTAAGTTTCTTCCTCCTCATTTGTTTGCCCTGAAGCTGTTTAGCATAGAATCAGCTACCATGCAAATGTTCTGATTCTGAACTTTTTTTTCTCTTCCTACTGGCTTGAATTGTCTCTGTGTTTCACACCCACTTTGCGATCAACAACGTGTGTGTGTAACTTTAAATGCCAAGGGAAAATTGGGTCAGTGAGAGAGGGAGAGGAGCATGTGTTAGAGGAAGAGAGGCACACTGGGAGAGGGGGAGATAGTCATGGAGAGAAATCCTCAGCAGCCCTTGAACTACAGTAACAAGTGGTCACTTGAGTAATCACTGGTGATTCAGAGAGAAATGTAAGTGCTGGTTGCTCCCTGGCATGAGTGCTCTGCTGCCACTTTTAATGCTTTCTTGGCTTGCGAATGGAGTTTTTAAGAGTTAAAATACTTGAATGCATATGTCTGACAAACTATTTAAAACTTGTTCACATTTGTTCGCTTGTTGCTTCTCTTCCTTTCCTCTGCATGAACAGTAGAGTCAAGATAAAGCAAGTCTAGGTTGCGCCTGGGGGTACTTTTTCTTTAACCTTATAGGAGCTCATAGAAAGTGAGAAAAATTAAGTCTAAACAAGATAATACAAGTACAGATACCAGCTATCTACAGAAAAGAAGCTATGAGTCTGACTCTCAGTCATGCTGAGTCTTGTGATGAGGTGTGGTTAGTCACTTTCATATTACTCAGCCAGCCATGTGTCAACGCGCTACCCAGACAGACAGAAGCCAGATTGTGACAAATTTGTGGATACATCTGCCTTCATCTGTTCAGTTTCTCTTCTCCTTTCTGCCCAATGGGTCATACATAACATGCGGTGCAAATATGGCTGCTATGTGGACACTTTATTTCATTAAAATCACACTTTTTGTTGCCAGATCAGAAATCTGCCCCTGCACTCTTGCAGACATGATCTCTGAACTGAATGGCAACAAGAGTCAGAGTGGGAGACTGTTGGTACTAACAGGGCCTGTATTAGTCAAAGCAAATGGGAAAGATGACCTTTCCGCGCTGTTTATTTTGGGAAGGCAACAGGAAGAATGTTAGAGCAGCTGTTCTATTCCTGCTGGCAGATCCCCACCCCTGTGAATTCCAGTCTGCCACTGGAACGGCACTCCCCTTAATAGTGCAGGAAGACTCCAAGTAGGGGTTATCTGGGCATTGTACAGTATAAATTACACAAAACTGTACAAGTTGTGATGACAATGACATAAGCAAAACACACAACCACAAAGCTTTGCCAGTTTTTGTTTTTGTTTCTGTCAGATGTACTTGCCATACAGGGGGAGCGGTTTTGTTTACTAGGAAACTGTACAAATCACACAGTGCAGACGTCCAACCTGTCGCAATGATAATCAATGTCTTCTGCCTGCCAATAAAAACTCTCTTTCTCTGCCTGCTATGTATCCAAACCAGTCTAGCGACTATCTTCTATAACAAATCTTTTGCTTTATGAGACAGACGTGCTCCCAATAATGGCAAGCCTTCCCAAAGAGCCTCCCGAGGATGCCAGGAAACAGAGTTTCTGGATGGTGAGGATTATATTTATGGTCAAATCTTAGACAACCAGCATTGTTAATTTAAAAGAGTAGGTGTGCCTACTCGCAAAAATTGTTATTCTCACATATCATCAACATCTTTCCTGCTTTCCTACCAGCCAGGGAATTATGTACGCACAGTGCATCGAACTGAACGGTCCTTCCAGGCATGCAACGACATAGTGACCTGCTTCATGGAGAGAGCAAAGGTAGAAAAACAGTACGCCCAGCAGCTCAGCCAGTGGAGCAGCAAGTGGAAGTCCATAGTGGATTCTCGTAAGTATAAGAAGCTATGTCATGGGAAGACATGTTGGCTTAAAAACAGACACTCCCAGGCCTTTTCTCACCATCGCTGTTCTTACAAAGTCAAAATTAGTACTGATTTTTATTTTATGAGCACATCTGTGCTTGCCTGAAATTTCAGTGTAAAAATTAAGGTCATTATTTCTTTATTAGTACCATGACTCATCGCTGCACCCTGTGTTGTTTCATTCCTCATGCCCTCTATTTTTTTCCTGCTTCCCCAGGGCCACTTTATGGCTCCCTCATGAGAGCATGGCAGTGTTTCTTCACCTCCACTGAGCGTTTGTCCGCGCTCCATTCTTCCATTTCGCAGTCGCTAACTTCAGAGGAGGGAGTCCGGGTGAAGACCTGGCAAAAGGAGACCTTTCCAAAGAAAATCTTCTGCGGGTTCAGGGAGAGCTACGACACCAACACGAGTTTTTCACGTGCGCAGAAACCCTGGTCCAAGAAGCTTATGAAGGTGCAGCACACATACATCCACCACTGTGAACTTATAATGATGGTCTAGCAATACCAAACAGGCTGAATGTCCTCTTAGCTTTTGGCAATGTCATTTTCTTAATCAGCAAATGAAAGATATATCTAAGAAATAAACATAAGATATATCAGACACATGCAGATGAAGACTGCCCAAGAAGACCTGAAATGTTCCTTTTTCCTAACAGCCTGTTAGCTTCACTTAGCAGAAAAATAGAAACACAGAGATTTGGCTTCATTTTCAAGGTAGTAACCCAGCAAACATGCCAGTGTACGCCCTGTCCAGCAAACCTACACTTGTCCCACACAGGCCCCAAGGGACAATGTTTGCTGGGAAAATATTACAGCAAGAGGTTCTAGGTCCAAATCTGCCAGCCAGCTGCATCTTTTATGTTCTCGCTGTGCTTGCACGGGTTCTCTGCAGGTACTTTGGGTTCCTCCAAAAGTCCAAAGACAGGTTTATTGGTGATCCTAAATTGGCTGTAACCATACATTTAAGTATAAATGGTTGGCTAGCTCTCAGCTCCATGTGATGGACTTAAAACCCATCCAGGCTACCCAGTAATAGCGAGAACAGGCTCCATGGCCCTCCCCCCTTGATAAGAACACATAATACCACATTTGTTGATGATGTGGTTTTATAAGGAACTCCATGTCAGATGTTAGACCAAAGCTGCTGACTAGCTGCTGGTGGTAGCTATATGTTTTATTTAAAGAAATAAGAGGGCTGGTCATAGATCGGCTCAGCTAGAGGGTTGCTCTGCTATGATTGGTTATTATGTTAATAACCATTTGAATAAACACTATGACAAATCATTTTAATATTTATTTAGTAAGTTTGATTGAAATTAACATTATAAGTAGCAATATACCACTTTGACTAGTCATAATTACATGACGTGACTAATCAGAGTTATCTATCAGGATATCTATGATGTTTTTCTGACCAGTCTTAACAACAACTGTGTGCTAGGTTAGCGTCTCAGGCTGAGACGGTATGCTGCAAGTAAATTACAGAGTCCTGGGTTTGAATTCGCCCTGAGCCCTTTGTCTCTGTCATCACTCAACTGCCCTGTTGTCCTGTCCCCCCACTTTGAAAAACCGCATTTTTACAGCTTTCTGATGATACTAGCTAAGCATTCAAGTGATGAAGCAACGATAACAGAAAAAGGTATGAAATAGATCAATCTTATCATCAGCTCATCAACAAATCTGTAGCTGTAGCTTTGTTGTAGTAGAATGTTAATATGTACTCGCTGACTCACAGTCCTCAGAGATTTTGGTCCACATTGACACGATAGCATCACACAGTTGCTGCAGATTTTTGGGCTACACATCCATGATGCCCATTCAATCACATCACAAAGGTGCTCTATTGGATTGAGATTGGGTGACTGTGGAGGCCGTCTGAGTATAGTGAACACATTCTTATGTTCATGAAACCAGATGGCTGTTGTGGTTATAAAGAGATGAACATAGTCACTAACACTATTCAGGTATGCTGCGGTGTTTGAACATCGCTCAAATGGCATGAGAGGCACAAAAAGAGATGAGAAAATATCCCCCTTCATCATTACACCACCTGCAGCTTGAACGGTTGATAAGAGATGGATCCATGCTTTTATGTTATTGATGTTTTATGTTATTCAAATTCTGACCCTTGAATTTCACAGCAGAGAATTCAAATTTCAAAGCAGCTCTGTCATATAAGGCAGGCAGGTATACAACAACAAAGAGTCCAAAACCTTTTGGACACAGACTATTTCCTGGTGAAACCTGAGTATTGACTTATCTGACTTTCCTGTATATAAAAATGATGTAATGCAACTAACTAGCTATAGTGGATGGACCTTATTATTTACTTTTTAGCAGATCAACAGTAGTTAAGCTCAGTTTAGTTCCAGATAAACTAATCCTGGCAAAAGCTTTGTAATTAAATGATAGATGTAAGTGGCATTAACCTTTTTAATCTAACTCTCAGCAAAAAATGAAGAAGAAAGAAAGAATCTGGCTAAAAACTGCGTATTTACTAAATCTGTTTTCCATCAAATAAATAATATTTACATGCAAATGTATATTCAACAGCTGGAGAAGGTTCGAGTTGCATACCACAAGGCCTGTCAGAGGGAGCAAGCAGCTCTGGAGAAAGAAAAGCAAGCAAACGAAAACTCTGAGATGAGCCAAGAGAAAAAGCAGAAGATGACTGAGGCCAGAGAGAAGGCCACGGAGGAGAAGGAAATGGTGAGGAGAGATGTTTAATCACTGCAACATTTCACTCAGTCATGCATGTTTAATTAGGGATGCATTGATAGGACTTCTAATTTCACCATTTCTTATTCACGACTCATATCTGCTGATATTTACTCAGTTGAAAAATTCTAAACACGAGCCCCAGCCTTCAGTTTTTGTTCCAAGCATTTCCCTTCTATGGAGATGTGTTATTGTTACTCTGCTCAGTGTTTATGGAGCACAGCATGGGAACAGCAGAGAGCATCAGATGATTTATACGTATTAGATTCTCTGTTAAAGCCACACAGCGGAGGTTCTTCCTGGGGAGGGTACTCAACTTTGCATCATGGAGCTGTTTCTGCCTGCAGGCTAGAGATAAATATGAGAAAATCCTGGAGGACGTGTCGACCTACACACCTCGATATATGGAGGAGATGGAAGCCATTTTTGAACAGTCGCAGGAAGAGGAGAGGAAGAGGATCAGCTTTCTCAAGCAAGTCTTCCTGTCCATCCATAGACACTTGGATGTCACCAACAATGAGAGGTGAGCAACTTGAATGCTTGAATTGCTTATGTGTACAAATTACTTGTTAGCATAAGTGGTAGCGCTGACTGTCTTTTCATCTTTGTGCCAGTGTCAAGGCAGTTTACAGTGAGCTCCACCAAACTTTAATGGCCATCGATGAGCAAGATGATCTCAAATGGTGGAAGAACAATCACGGTCCAGGCATGCCCACCGACTGGCCAAAGATTGAGGTACACAGACATGTAAACAGCTGTATTATTCTATGTGCGACATAAACACTATATACTAATTGAGTCTATTTAGTTTATGTAGATATTTTGTATACATATACATATAAACAAAATTCATAACCTTAAGTGTTTTTCTTATAGACATACCTAAAAATCCGATGTATCCACAATAAATATCCACTTATGAAACGTTTTGGCTGTTGCAGTTTTTTATATTAGAAAGGTCTTATATTTAGTTTAATTGCAAGAGTACTAAGCTATCAGCTAATGCTACCTAGTTTAGCTGAATCACAGACACGGTATGTTAGCGCTAAAATACAAATAAAATAACTTTTACTCACCAGAACTTGAGGGCAAACCTGTTGTAGATGGCAGAGCAATACTATTTGTCAGATAATTAAATTAAAGTGAAAACCCCACGAAAATAGCAGAGCAGTCCAGTTCAGTGAGATGAAGCCTAGCAGACAGTTAGCGGCCTAGTTATCACCAACCTTCACCGCTAATAATGCGCAACTTTAAGCCTTCTTTTTCACATGTCTGACTAATGAATGAATAATAATGATCCAGAGGTTGACAATACATTTGTTTTACATCATCTCAGCAATTATAATTAAAGGGGAAATTAGCTGATAAAAACAATTTGTATACTAGGTGGTAAAAATGTTAATTTCTACTGTAAATTTGGGAATTTTAATATGCAACTGTGTGTGGCTTGGGAGCTGGCCTCAAATGTCTATTTAAAGACCTGCGTTTGCTGTCACACAGTGTGTGCATTTTTTTAAGCAGAGTGATTGCAGTAGATTTTAATCATCATACATAATAGTATCCAAGGTGTTTTGAATTCAGAGTCATAAATTGTGTTTTTGCAGCTCTTTTTTGCAGTTTTTGTCAGGGAGCTACATGTTAACCTATATCTTCTTTTTCATGTTACATCAGGAATGGGTCCCACCAGTAAAAAAGCTCAAGCGAAAGAAGAGAGACCAAAAAGGAAAGGAGAGCAGACCGTAAGTTACCCCAAGTGGTGTGTGTGCTCTTATACAGTCCTGTGAAAAACTAAGCACACCATCCATAGGAATTAAGAACATAATTAGCAGCCAAAAACCATCAAGTAACCAAATGCATTTGCTTAATTTATCATCAGCAAGTTTATCACCTGCAAAAAAACAAAAAGCTACAGGACTTAGCATGTTAAATGTTAAAGTTTATGACTGCACAATTGGAAAAAGTATGGCTTGTTTGGAAGGATTGTCATCTCTGTCACCGCTGGTGGAGGTGTGCTGATTTGGGTTTGTTTTCAGCCAAAGGACCTGAACAGTTTGCAGACATTGAGTTGACCATGAACTAGAATACCAAAGTATTCTAGAGTCAAATGTGAGGACATCTGTCTGATAGCTGGATCAAGCAACAGGACAAGGATCCTACGCACAGCAGTGAATCTACAACAATGGCGGAAAAAGAAAAGAATCAAAGGTGTTGCGATGGTCCAGTCAAAGTCTGACTGAAACGTTGTAGCAGATCTTTACAGGAGCTGGATATAAATAAATACTCTCAAACCTCAATGAGATGAAGCAAGGTTGTAAAAAAGATTTAGTGAAAATTCCTCTGCAATAATGTGAGAGTCACACAGGAAATGATTACTTTAAGTTATTGCTGCTGAAGGTAGTCCTACAAGCTGCTGAATCATAGGGTATAGTTAGTTATTCACTCTATGCAGTCCTGTGAAAACTTTCTTTTTCACATGTCTGACTAATGAATGAATAATAATGATCCAGAGGTTGACAATACATTTTTCCGCCTGATTCATATTCATCGTTTTTACTTTTCCTCTCCTCCTAGTGTGATGATTGGGGGTGTGAAGGTGCGAGCTTTGTACGACTACGTGGGAGAGGAGGGTGATGAGCTGTCCTTTAAAGCAGGTGACACATACAGTGTGATGCAACAACGCCATTTTATTCTCGGTGTAAAGGCAAGATGTTTATGCCAAATTACAACCGCCACATCAATATAAATACGCGTGGGAGGACAGAATTGTAATCAGTCCTTCTAAAATGATGATAGACAGGCTGGTAAACACAAGTGTGCTACGTAGAATTACTAATGTGATATTTTATGGTTTATGCTGCTGTAGTTTCATTTTAATAACTTGTAAATGGCCACGGGAAAAGTATGGAGTAAAATTAAGCTGAATGAATATGATTTGTGCTTAAAAATGTAAACAAACAAGAGCTTGTTAATGCTTTTATGCTGATCATTATTTCACTAAATTCAACTTGGATCTTTTTTTATTATCGCTTGAATGATACACCAATGTGGATCATGAAATTAGTAGACTGTGTGCATGTGGCTTACCAGAAAAAGGTTAGGAACCACTGCCCTAGGGTGCCGAAATCTTAACCACAGAAAAACACAAGACAGCATTTGCAAGGTTGCCAGGAAACCCATATCTGAACCACAGGATGACACATGGAGCAAAAAACAACTGTTACTGTCAGTTAAGCCAACATGAAACCTAAACAGATATGTGTTTTTATTCCCTGCACACTTCCACACTTGTTTATTTTAGTGCCGTGTAATAGCAAGATGTCCAAACTGTAATATTCTTTTATATATATGACTCCAATCAGCTTTTGAAATATGTCTTTACAACATCAGTTGAATTTTTACCTTAATTAACATTAATTTCACCATGTTGTATGTCCATAACTGAACTGAGTTTTGTTCTGTTTGATGCCAGGTGAGGTATTCCTGAAGGTCGAGGAAGAGGACGACCAAGGCTGGTGCCGAGGAGTACTGAGCAGCGGGAAGGAGGGGTTCTACCCGGCTAATTATGTTGAAGTTGCAGAGTGATATTAACACCGTTCAACATATTATGCCCTGAACCTTTTTCTTACAAAGACTTGGTTTTCAAATTCTTCATAAATACCACTTATTTATCGTCTAAGATGTTGTCACACCGATGTTGAGCTTGTGTCATATAGTATCTGTTCCCAGCCATTTTTTAATGTTTTAAGGCCTTAATATTGAAACCCACTTGATTAAAGTACATCTTCAATATGAATTAACTTATGAGAGAAAAGAATGTACTGTTTCTACTGAATGTGCATATGTGTGAGTGTGTCTGCATGTTAAGAGAAAACACAAGAAAATAAGAGAAGATATTTATTTACTGCCATCATGCCTCAGTCATTAGATCACTGTAATACAGATGAAGCTGATAGTGATTGTTGGGGTTTACACAAGTGCAAGTTTACAATGATGTGTGCATGCAATGCACAAGCGCAGAAAATTGCTTGATTGCAGGAGGAATTATCAAAATAAAAGAAATCTCTTCCTCTGTTCTATTTTGTTGCCGCCTACTTTTTGTTGCTTGTGGTTCCTATTTAACTGAGCAGAATAATGTCTGTGCAGATTTTGAAATACAGAAAATACAGTATATATGGTAAAAACCAAGCCTATACCTCTAATTATCTTGAAAAATAATAATAATTATAAAGAAATAAATGTTTGTACAATTCTAACAAGTTCAAGGTCGATGTCAAGGTCAATACTTGATGTGACTACCTTTATTCTTCAACACTGCCTAAACTCTCAGAAAGGGCTTTGTGTTAAGTAGTCTTCTGGAAGATTTCTCCAGGCTTCTTGAAGAACATTCAAATCTCTCCTTTGGATGTTTTTTCCTTTTGTTCCATTCTCTGTCAAGATGATCCCACACTGCTTCGATATTGTTGAGGGCTTAGTTCTAGGGAGATTCTGCTGTCTGTTTTCTACCCAGATATGCTTTCACTAGGGTGGCTGTAGCTAGGTAGGACAGGTCATCTACTAATCGTGAAGGCTGGTGGTTCAGTCGCTGACTACTCTGCATGCCAAATATCCTTGGGCAAGACACTAACCCCAAGTTGCTCTCTGATGCATCCATTGGAGTGTGAATGTTGGATAGAAAGCACTTAAATAGGAAAAAGCATAGAAAAAAGTGCTTGGGTGAATGAGGCATGTTGTGTAAAGTACTTTGAGTGCACAGGTAGAGTCTTTTTTATTGCAGTGGCAGTGGGTTTGGGATCATTGCCAGATGGTATTGCATGGTGAAATAAAATCTGACTATACTTTTCTGCATTCATGATTTCAACAGTTTGACAAAACGACACTGGGGAGGCCGATCCATAACTAGATAGTCTCCCATTGTGTGTTTTTACAGGCTCGTACATATATAGCAGAGCTTCTGAGACCTATTGGCAGTCATATCATAATTAAGAAGAATGCAGACTCAAATGCAGGACTCTATGCTGGCAGTGGTTTACAGATTTTATTTACTGGTAATGTGGGAATAGAAATAATTAACTCCGGTAAGTGTAGCTCAATGGGAACGAGACAGGAGTTCAAGTGCAATTTTAATTTGGGTGGAATAGAATTTAATTCTTACTTTCACAGGTTGGTGACTACAGAGGGGAAGGTTTACAGCCAGAAGAATCCAGGAGGAGATGGAGAACATTTTAGGGGAAACCTTTTCCAAACCAAGAATACCAGTCAGAGAGAAACAGGTAAGCGTGATGAATCAGAACCAGAGACGTCTTTTTGAATAAGCCAGCTTCAGTTATAAAACTACAAAAAGAAATGATGAAAGGGCAAAAAAGGTGATCAAATTACTAATAACCAGCCAGTCCTTAAATAATGCAATGCCTGATTATGTGAATTGACTGAAGGTGTGAACCCCGGGAATCCCAGCACCATCCAAAGGGTGGGTCAGACAGAAAATCAAGTCCATCCCTCCAACTGAGTTTATAGAAATAGACTGAGAAAGACAAAAAAAAAAAAGAAAAACCCTCCAGGCCAGTTGGGACCATGACAGTTAGCCTGTCAGATAATCTGATTATAATCTGACACCATTATTTTAAAACCAGAGGTGATTATGCTTTTCAGGTTCTAGTACATAAACTCTGGAACAGATTTAGGTACTTAAGGTCAGCTGAATCAGTGGTTTGTTTTAAATGGCCACTTTTTAGTTAACCATATTGTGTGGTTTTATTCAAACTGTGAAGCACTTTGTAACCGTTTGTCACTGTAAAAAAAAGTGCTATACAAATATTGTTATCATATCATTTCTTTTTCCAGATCTAGTGAATGCCTTTGTCATTGTCAAGCTGGAAAATGAAGCTGTTGCCAATCAGATAATTACCAGATGGTATTGCATGGTGAATCAAAATCTGACAGTACTTTTCTGTGTTCATAATTCTGTCAATTTTGACAAAATCTCCAACACCAATGGCTGAAATGCAATCCTAAACCATGACTGAGCCTCTACCGTGTTTTACAGACACTCACTGCTGTACCTCTCATCTGACAGTTTAAACCAAAAATGTAAATATTGGATTGTCACTTCATGAGATGAGTTGCGACTGATTTTCAGTGCAGTTCTTCTGTAATTTGGTATATTTGAGCCTTTTCTCGGTTCCCTTCCACAAGAATGGCTTCTTTACAGCCCAGCCACCCTTGCACTGAGACCATTTCTGATGAGGCTTCAGTGAACAGTAGATGGATCAACTGAAGACTCAGATGCCTCTGTCGGATCTTGTGTCAGATCTTTGCTGGATTTTTTCCTGTTTCTTAGGACATGATGACAGAACAAGATACTGTTCATCTGCTGTAGGTCATTTTGTTGATCTGCCACTAGTTTATTTATTTTTTTAAGAGCACACTGCACAACATGCTGATATATTCCAGGTTTTTGGCCAGTAGCTTAATGGTTTGGCTATTGGCCATGATTTTGGAAACAAATCATCTGTTTTACAACAGGCTGCTAGTAACAAAATGCCTAAAGATACAATTTACAATTGTTTTGTAAATTTCTTTTTTTGTATTTTTTTTGTTTTTTTTGTTATGTATGTTTGTTATGTTTTAGTTATGTAGTTGGCCACCTTTTTTATGTTTGAAAGATTCATAGGTCAGTGTTAGCTGGCCTAACAAACAAAACCCCTCCTCTAAAAATGATCAGGTACAAGGACTGAACTGAAAATGGGTGTTTGTCCAGAGAGGATTGTAATATACTGATGTAGGAAAAAAAGAAAAGAAAAGAAAAAAAAACCCACAAAAAACTAAAGAATTCATAGTTGAATTTTGTGCCAACATTTTGAATGACAGCTGAAATGTTGTACCCCACTTCTCCACCTATGACAGCTGGAATAGGCTCCAGCCATCCCTCTGTGACCATGAATTAGATAAATGGATGGATGGATGGATGGATGGATGGATGGATGGATGGATGGATGGATGGATGGAGGGATTGTTATGGCTGGAATAACCAGTAGGTGAAGTAGAAAATAAGTTTAAAACTGGAGGTTTAAAAAAGACACAAATGTTCCTGTTTCCCAGCACATTCATCCATTTTATCAACACTCGGGATATTTTTAACCACAGTTGGGTAACCACCCTCACAGCAAACTACGAGTGAAGTCTCTCGAGGAAAGAAACCTGTTGGATGAGATGTCTGAGACATAACTCAATGAAAGACACGACGCAGAACAGCAACTGAAACATTTCTTAGACCAGACGGAGTTGAAAGTATATTTTTCGCTGTACTGTACGGATTGCATTCAAAGAACTTTCTATGTTGTAAGTACTTCTACTTACTTGTGTTTAAAGAATCCATTCATGTCCCCTAACTTTGTTTTACTTTTTTTTTTTTTTACAGTAGTTGCAACTCAGGGACATCTGTGCTAACAGTTATTTAACCACTTTGGGTGGGATTGCGTCCTGGTTTAAATGTCACTCATTGTCTTGTTTAATCACGTCATTTCTGTCACTGGCAGGTAGAGTCATTATGGAATTTGCTTGTGGGTTTGTTTATGTGCCACCATCATTGAGTCAGAAGGAGAGACGCTATCCAAACATTAAACGCTCAGGTATGATCTCAGTCAAACAATGCCATGCATTACCACAAGGAAAATTTAAGTTATGGAAGTCATACTAATTTTTAAAAATTCAGATGTTACATTCCTGTGTCAACTTGTTTTTTGCTTCTGTCTCACTGGCTGCTAAATAGACACAGACACTTTACAGTTGGTCAACTTTGACAAAAGAAAGCATTTCAGCTATGCGTAACAAGAACAGGAAACATCAGATTCTGCAGTTGCAGGTTTAAATAGACACTGCTGATGTACCAGCTTGATGAAATCTTTCTAATAGACACAAAGCCGATACTTTCAGCTACATTTGTAACCCGTTTACTCTACCGTCTCTGCCAAAGGAAATGTTTGAAGTTGTTAGCTAGTATAAAACTATGAAAACAGATTAAACATATAAGCACAAAATAACAACTTTCAGATCAGTTTAGTTCATTTTTATTTCAAACATGTACATTCACCATCATTACATAATATCATTCCATTCTTTTGTTTGAAAAGGAGTAGGCAGAAGTATGCACTTATTTGGCTCTACCCCCTCAAATTTTACCTCTAATTCATTTAATTTTCTTTTAGTCTTAAATTAAACAAACAAACAAATGAAACAAAAACAAAACAAAACAAAAAAACATCACAATATAGTTTCTTTCATATAAATAAAAGCAGAATATGTAAATTTGCAGACTTTAGATATTTGCTTTGAATATCAAACGCTGATGATGCATAACTACATAAAAGTATCTGTAGGTGGATTTTTCTTTCATCTGAGCTTTCTGTTCGGTCATCCCATTATTCAAGCAGTTGCACACATCCTGTCCTGTGTGTCTTAGAGTAGAGCTTACTTTTACGTAGTTTACTCAGTAAAAGCCACCTGAGTCACAGCACAAAGGTCAACACTGCACAGATTTTTCTTTTTATTCTATTCTATTAATTTGTGTTTTCAATGTTTTGTTTTGTTTTTAGCTCTTCTTCCTCCTAATCCTCGGCTTCGTCCTCAGTCTCCTCCTCCGCCGCCGCCTGTCCCACCAAGAAAGCACCTTGAGACAGAGTCAGAAAATAGCAAGGATGAGAAGAAAGTCCTGGAGAACTCTGTTTTCTATGAAAATACTAGACTGGCAGCAGCTTCTTTGAGCAGTGTAAAACCTGAGCAGCCAACACCACCTAAAAAGACAGGTACAGTGAATGTAGCACTGATATTGTCATTTGAATGTATTATTTTAAACTGCTCACACTACATTTAGCATCCAACCACACAGAAACCACACATAAAGGTTGGATGCTATTTTTTCAGTTACTTAGACCAATGCAGCCATTTTTAAGAGTTCTTTTTGTGGTCATTGCTGTGGTGGTTGTTTTAAAAAAACAAACACACACACACATATACACACACAACAGGGTCGCACTGTGGTGCGGTGGTTATTACTTGATCTCACAGCAAGAAGCTCCCGGGTTCAAACTCCTTGTAAGGTCGGGACTATCTACATTTCCTGTTTTATTTTGTAGGGGTTTTTTTTTCATCCTTTGAGTCTTGTGTTTAGTTTTACTTCCTCTCTGTTCCCTGATTATGTCCAGCTGTGTGCCATCACCCTCCTGTTTCCCATTCCCCTGATTACCCTCCTTGTGTATAAATAAGCATGTCTCCTTCCAGCTAGCGTGTTATTGTCTGTGTTCTCTTTCCTGTGTGTTTCTCGTGTTGCTAAGTTCCCAAATTGAATTTCTGTTTCCTTGGTTTGGGCTTTGTTGTAATAAACCTTCATCTTTTGCTCATTCATGTCAACCTTTGAGTCTTGGGTTTGGGTTCTTACTCTGCCTCATTAGCACAATCTGCAGTTTAGTAGATTTATGATCAACACTCTGTTTCTGCTTGTTTTACCAGCTCTTCTTCCACCTCCCCTGAAAACCAGATCAGAGTCGTGTTCAGAGCTGCTCATTTGCCCTCAATCAAGTATCATCAACCAAGAACTTGACTATGATGTCCCAAAAACTGAGCCGGATTTAAATGCACAACCCTGGGACCCGAACTACTCTAACAGTGTACCAGAAGGCACTGGTGGCGAGGTGAACCTGCCGGCTGATTCTGGCATTGTGTCATCACAAGGTAAAAGGCAACATTCTCTTTGTCTTATTAACACAGTTTAATTTGATTGGACATCCTCATCCAGATCATCCTCCTTTCTTCTCCTCTCATCTTAGCCCGAGTCATCCCTCCAAGACCTGAATTAATAAATTTATTCCCCGAGTACATAATGCCGTTACCTTCGTCCCACTCACCTCCTTCAACCTCTCCAAACACTCCTCTATCCCCTATTGCTAAAGGTGATTACAGCAGTCACTGTTGAGCTATCACAAAACTGATGTAGTATGAAATGCATATTTTTAATGCTTATGTTATCGCAAACCCAGAATCAGCAGATCTGCCAGGAAATCCTAACGTTGTTCTTGTAAGTTTAGGAAAATTACTCTCAGAGGAAAAAGGTAAGTAAACCTTTATCACCACATTAACATCATACCAATAAAAATAAATCTGATTGGCTGTGATTCTGTTTTTTTAAAAATCTAGTTTGATTTCAGTTCATACTTCATGGTGGCAATGACCTTTTTGTTCTTTTCCAGTTGACCCCATACAGGGAGTACACAGCCTCTGCTCCCAGTGTAGCTCCGTGGTGGACACTTGCTATGACAATACGGTAATTGCATCGTATTAAACCTGAAAACTGATAACTATTAATTCACATTTCAGAGGCGCTGATCTCAGAAATGGATAACCTGAAAGAAGCGTGCACATTGTTGATCACATCATAAGGAAACATGGACGACTTGACTGGTTTAAATGATCCTGAGTTTGTGTTCTCTCCTTTTGCTGCATTTCAGGTTGATGAGTGTTACTTCTGTAAATCCTCCAGTTTTTCCAACACACCCAGTTTACTGCAGAGTCCTCTAAATAGTTACCAGGACGAACTCTTTTTACTCAATCCTGATGAAAAGCCTTTTTGCGATACAGATCCTCTGCTGCTCTTCTGCATTGATGTATCAGGCTCAATGAAAATCACCTCCGAGGTACAAAAACACTACAGACACTTGGCATCATGAGGCTGTTTGTGACAGCAGGTGTTCATGAATACAACCTGTGGCGTCTCTACTGTTTTTAGGTGTCAGAGGGAGAGCATACTGTGAATAAATCCCGTCTCCAGGTGAGTTGTCTTTTTTTTTTCCTTATTTTGAAGTTACCTTGAGGGACTCGGGATATTTGCCAGTTGAAATCTGTGGCTGAGAATTTTTGTGTGATATATTTTTGACAATTATGTGTAGAGACACTACAAATCAAAGATTGTTGTATTCTAACCAGTTTGTCCAGGAAGCTGTGTCACAGTGCGTTGAGAGATTAAACGAACAACAACCTGGCACAAGAGTGGGGCTCATCTCCTTCAACCATGAGGTACATACGTGACGCTGTTTGCATCTCCACTGCCTGCTCCTGAGCAGAGTCACGCTGACCTTACGTTTTGTGTTAGGAAGAAGAACAAGCACAAACTAGGCTAGCTGTTGTCGCAAACTATGACCATAATACTATTTACTGCAGACTTCCTGCTGTGACGAGGCTAATGGTCTCTCTCACTAGGCAGGTAACCTTCTGTACCTTGTTCTTCTCTCTGATAGGAGGAGTGAGGTGAGGTGGAAGCTATAAAATTATTATAAGTTTTCACTTCATTGTGCAAAACAGCTGCTTCACTGGAATTTGCCTCGTCTAAAATCATTAAATGCTGTTTTTTACGGTGGATTTTATTTGATTCTCCTCGCTGTTTTCTTTATTATCTGGTATAAAGTTATTTATTACTTCTTTTTTTTTTTTTTTCATCCTTCGGTGTTTGCATCTTCAGGTGACAATGCACGGATATGAGAATTTCAAATCGCGTTGCCTGAGTGGGGCTGAGTTGATTGAAAGCCTCTATTTGAAAGAGATTGCAGCCAGTTTTCCTAATCCACCTCCACTTTCACAGACAAAGGAGTATTTAGAAAGACAAGTTGTGGGGTATGGAAAAAATTTATTTTTTAAAAATTTGATGTTTTGTTTTAATTAGATTATTGCATTATATGTATTGATCTTCCAATTGCTGATTTATTTTAAAGACTGTCTGCAAGTGGAGCCACCGCTCTGGGTCCAGCTGCTCTGCTTGCAATTGCAATTGCCTCCAGACAACCAGGCTCAAAGGTAAGTTTGGCCAACAAGTCAAATTTTTTATCCAGTTTACACATCCTGCTTACCTGCTTGAATCTTATGTCACAACACTGGTGAGAATTTGGGCCTTTGGCTGATGGAGCTTCTTTAGGATTTTGTAATTTTACGGGCAAGTGAGCAGGACAAAAGCAGGCAGGAAACAAAGAGCGAGAGCAAGGTGGAAAATATGCAACAAATCTCTCCAGCTAGACTCAAACTGCTTTTTTTTTTACCTACCAAAAGTGGATTGAACCATATAGTTAGCTGGGCTATATAAATATTTACTGCATGAAAATGTTTTAAGACCTCCTTGTGGTAATCAATTACAGTTCAGCTTTCTAAACAGTGCATTCCTGATTCGCTTTCCCTGTTGATCTTGAAGGTGATTATCTGTACAGACGGGAAAGCCAACACAGAGTTAGGAAATCTAGAAGTGGAAGATACTGATGCTCTTACTCCCGTCTCATCCACCATCTTCTACCAGGAGCTGGGAGAGTTTGCTGCTGATAACGGGTGAGCACATACCTCCAACTTAATTCTCCACATCAGGGATGTCTAATTCACCTTAAGTTTGAACTTGAGTGGGCCAGACCAGTTAAACTACATGATAAATGTGTAAAATTACAGAAAATATCTTTACTCTGGACCCACTGAAAAAACATGAATTTAAATAATAGATCATGTAAAAACAGGAAATTTTCTGTCATTTAACTGTTTATCACATACTGCTGTAAAACTTGAATACAATGAAAAGTACAAAATCTATGTCCCCCTTCATCCAGTGGGACAGAGTGGAGTCTTTGGTCGGCCTTTTCTGGCTCCCCAAGCCCTATGTTTGACACCGCTGCTCTACGCTAACGTAAAAAGAGACAGTGAATGAACTTGTTGAGGCAGTTAGTTATGTATTTAAGTCTCTATTAAAAGCACTAGTACTCATATTACCCAATGAAAGGTCTCGATGCACTGTGATGATCCTCAGATTTCTTCTTTTTTTAGCGTCACAGTGTCTGTGCTGTCCATAGAGGGAACAGACTGTAGACTGGATGAGCTGGGGAAACTTGCTGATCGTACTAGAGGAAAGGTAAGGCGCACTGTAACCATGGCGAAGCATATGACTCATCAAATCATGCACAATCTCATGGTGTCAATCTGTGCTTTCCCCTTGAGTCTAGGTGGTAATAGCCAGTCCCAGCAGGCTGCATCCAGAGTTTGAGCAGATCATTCAAAACCGGACCATTGCCACACACTGTACTGTAATTATACTGCTGCCAAAATCAATGTGAGAGCTGCACTGCACATAATTACTTAAAATGAGCTCATTGAATTGGTCTCTAGAGATTTAAATGACCCTAAGCACTGAGTCATGTTCTCCTTGGGTAAAGGTGCATGAAGGGAGAGAAGGAGGCGGGACACAAAGGGACCAGAGAGGTGGGGAATGTGGACCCAGATACAGACATCACCTTCCAGTTTAGAGCAAATGAAAAGGTCTCAGAAGGTGAGGAAACTAAACACTCTTATAGACTGACGCCACTGGCTCGTTTATTTTCTCAGTTTCAGCTGCAGTTGTGCTGAATTTCTCAACAATATCGCAGCTGCCGCGTGTTGCCAGGTCTTTGAGGAAAGTGCGACATGTGGTGATTTCTGTTGTTGCCAACCATGAAAAACAGAAATTTCAGTTTGAGATCATTGCAACACTGCAAAGTGAGACGCAGCCAGAGTCACAGCATCTGAAAATAAACTAACAAAGCAAACATAACAAAGTGGAACCAGACATGTTACACTGATAACTGGGACTTGGAAAAACAAGACAACAACAACTAAGAAACAGGGGGAAAAAATACAGCAAAGAGAAAAAAAAAAGATTTCAGTAAATTAAGTCATGGTTCCCTGACTTCTACTCTGATCCCACCATGGCTGTCCATTTTCTTTAGTGTGTCCAGCTGTATTTTATAGAGACGAAAGCCCTGTGGCAAAACACATTGGTAAAAGGCTCTTCCATCTAGTGTTGGTAAATTACCATCTGAATTTATTCAACATAAACAGATTCACTCGCGGGCCAAATTCAACTCGGGATCACTGAACACTTGCCTTAAGGGATTTAGCCTGAATTCTGAGATATGTGCATCAGATGGGCGAAAAATGGTTCATTTGATCCAAACTGACCAGGGACTGATCATGCAGGCCAGAGCAACATTTAACTCATTTACCCACCACAGATAGTCTCAGCCGGGAGGGAGAGAGAGTCAGGGGTAATTGCAGATTTTACTCATACCTCTTGAGTTAAAACATTCATGCAGCTCGTTTTGTTTTGTTTTTAAACTGTCAAATCACTCTTTTTTTTTTTCTTTTTTTTTTTCTTTCTTTTTTTTTTTTTTAGTGCCGCCACCATCTCCTAGTAGCCGTGTATCCATCCAGCTGCAGATCAAGTACAGGCAGAGGAACGGGCGGACCATGCTCAGAGTGATAACTGCAGACCGGGAAGTTACTGATGACGGGTGATAATGCCAAATCTTTAATTACAATGCTTTATTTACTTTTTAGTTTTGAATTCTCCTCCGCTTGCAACTTTACTACACAGAGATATTTGCATGTCTATGGATGGCTTAAACAAGCCATTATCTTCTGACATCTTTAATCAGCGAGGCGTTCTGCCCCTCAGGACAACAAGTGATTAGACATATTATTTTATGGCAATTTCAGTGAACCTTTAGGCAAAGCAGGTTTCGATAATCCAAGGAGACTGACTGTTGCTGAGATACCAGAGCTTTCGTGCAGAAATAATACCTCATCCATTCTAACATTTAGTTACACAGTAAATGAAGCGCTCAGCCCAGTCTTCACACACTCAGTGAAGGTCATGCAATTCATCGTCTGAGCAGATCCAGAGCGGGGCCTGTGTGTTTTTCCACATTAACATAATGGCAATGCTGATGCAGTAAATGTTGAGAAGCACTCTTGTGAACACATTGCCCCCCCCCCCCCCCCCCCCCCCACCAGCTCGGCGGTGCTGTCCTCACTGTGTCTGGCCATCATTCAGCTCAACTCGTCACAAGCCAGCGCCGCTCTGGCTGTCAGAGGTCGCTTGCTCGACGCCAGGAGGGAAGGAGACATGCAGAAGCAGCTTATTGAGAGAGCGATGTGAGTAACAGCAGGGACCTCTGACTGAAGGCCATCATTTTATGCTGAATTCTGACATTTAATAAGGCTGAATCGACAGACAAAATGACACACAAGTATGAAAATAAGAAGGTGAAAAAATGAGTTTAAGCACATTTGGCATTATGTGGTATTTAGATGAGAAATATGACTGCGTTGAGAAGCAGAAGCTCAGATGCTTCCTATGCTTTTAAGACCATTATTATCCCAGACTTTCTGATTCAAAGGTTACCCTGCAGCTTGGGTTTTCACTTTTTTTTTTTTTTTTTTTTAATTGTATTAAAAGTTCTCATGTTGACTTTATTTACAGTGCTGTGCAAAAGTCTTGAGTCACCAAAAATGCTTTATTTGATGGAAATATAGTTTATCAAGCAAACAGTTTGTACAATTTTAACAAGGTTGAAGGTGTGGTGGCAGATTTCTCATGTGTTAATCACATATTTAATCATATCACATTAGTAATAGTAATATCACTTTCTCACTTAGTTGTATGCGTGTGCACTACAAATGGGCCTTTGGTCTATCACACACACTGACACAGTGGGGACAATGTAATGGGAGACGTTAAACAGATAGTGAGGCTCCTTCTGCTTATCAGGGATGTAAATCCTTAGGTGACGGCGAAGCAGAAAACAAGGTCATAATTCTCTCTGAGGGAGGGGGTCAAGGATGAGCTGGACTGAAAGCGTAGATATATGATATGTTATGGAATGTTCTTTGTTTTGAGAGTGTTTGGGAAGGTGTAAAATAGTTCAGGGTGGTTTCCTTCCTCAGAAAACGTTTTCTCCACATTGCAATGTGTTAATTAAATCACTTCAAAACGCTCACTGTGTGCGTTGCAGGTTATTGTTAAGGTTTCCACAACAAAGGTCGATATTTGGTGTGAAAACCTTTATTCTTAAACACAGCCTGAAGTCTTGTAGTCGAGCTTTCTTGTCATTTCTTTAAACAGTCCTCAGGAATAGTTCTCCAGGGTTCTTGAAGAACACTCAAAGTTCTTCTTTGGATGTTGGCTGTCTTTTGTTCTGTTCTCTGTTAAGCTGAGCCCACACTGGTTCAATAATGTTCATGTTGGGGCTCTGGGGAGGTCAATTCATGACTGATGGTGTTCCACTCTGTGCTTGGGATCATTGTCATACTGAATAATAAAGCCACTGCCAATCAGATGCTTTCCAGATGGTAATGCATGGTGAAACAAAATCTGGCTGGTTATTTTGCATTCATATTTCCAGCAATTATGACAAAATTTCCAACACCACTGCCTGAAATTCAGCCCCAAACTTTGACAGAGCCGCCATCGTGTTTTACAGATGGCGTTAGACAGTCACTGCTGTTCCTCTCGCCTGACCGCATCCATATATTTTGAGAATTCAACCTAAAAATGTAAAATTTATGGGCTCATCACTCCATAAAACCTGTTCAGTGCAGTTCTTGTGTAATTTGGCATACATCAGCCTTTTTCTCCTGTTTCTCTTCCGTAAGAATGGCTTCTTCACAGCCACCTTTCCACTGAGGCCATTTCTGATGAGGCTTCAGTGAACAGTAGATGGATCAAATGAAGGGTCAGATGCGTCTCTCAGGTCCCGTGTCAGATCATTTCTAAAAATAAATAAATGAAAGAAAGAAAAGCAGCCAATGTCCAAAGGCATCAAGAAATCCAGAACCTATTGCTCAAGACCACTATAAAGAAATGAAGAGTGGGTCAAAACTTTTGCACAGAACTGTATGTTTTATATTCCTTATCTTGGTAATATCAAGATAATGTGTTGTGATTAATAGATAATGATTTATGCATAATGTTTGGCTGTTTTCAGAAAGCATAACCACAGTGCAGAGGCAGAACAAACATACAACGAATGGGTTAAAACCATGGAGCCGATTTACACCAACTTCACGCAGGTGAGTTTTTACTCTGTTTTTATTATTAGATTCAATGCATCACATTAGACTTCTTTTACACTTAATTCTCCCCCCCCCAGAAAAACACTGTCAGCTCAGACTCGCAGGTAATTCATTCTCTTATACTGCTTCTTATTAGAATACTTACTATGCTGCCCAAATTCCTTTTTCTATAAATCCTCCTTTCTTCTCTTCCCGCCAGTCTCTCACAGACGCTGCTGCAGTGCTGTTCTACACCATGAAGCAGAGAAACAAGAAATCTATCTCAGAATAAACACAAGCCCAGCCAACTGTCCTCCTTCCCCTTTTACCTCGTTGGAAAGCAACTCGAGTCTGAATGTCGAGGCCAAATGCTGCACTTAGACTTTGATTATTTGGCTGAATGGATATCCCTCAAATATTTCACATTGTAAATAATGCGTTACAGTATATCTCACACCTCATTTCTCATGCTTGATTTTTTTTTTTTTTTAATGTTACACAAGAAAACTACTGATGCAGTTTTACAGTTAGAACTGCTTTTGTGTTTGACAGTGTAGCTGCGCCTGAGTTTGTGCACTGACCAACGCGCCAAGTAAAAACCTGATTCAGAAACACCACCATGAAGCCAACGCCCAGATCCTTTATGTCAGCAAAATATATCTCATAGCACATATTTTTTTAAAAAACAACTCTAAAACAAAAGTTAACATAATGATGCAACAAAGCAGTTTTTGAGATTTTTATTTCAGTAGTACTATACATGTATAATATTCCTAATTATAACCATATAGCTCTGTTTATAGAGATATAAGACACAAAATTAACAGGCTATGCATGTATGCACATTTCATACCCACAGAATATGTACATGGAGTCTGATATTTAAGCGTTGCAGAGGTAGTGGACAATAGAGTAAACGCAAAACAAAACTGAGCAAGCAATGATTATGCCTGAGATAGAAGCTAAAGCATAAATAGACATGCGCTTCTCTGGGGCTGCCCTCAAAATGCAAACATATTTGCAGCCTTCTTTTGTACACATGTGTTCATCACGGAGTGCGTGCAGGTTCCAATAAAGCAGCAAAAATAAAAAGCAGGCTTCAACCAGAATCCGCAGAACTATGCTGAGCAGGTAGAAGCCTACGGTGCCCCTGTCTTTGTGGAGATCTATGATCATCTTGCCCCTGCCTCCCGCCATCGCCACCATCTGAGCTTCCTCTGTCCCCTGAGCCTCCGGCTTCTCATCCGCCTTCGTCCTGAAGCTCCTCTTCTGCGCCATTGTGCGGAGGTGGGAGGTGAACAACTCCATGAGCAGGACAGTGATGACAAAAATGATAAATATGAAGTTCCAAGCCACTATCATGGGCTTGTCGAATCGTTCATTAAAACAGAATTTCGTGCAGACATCGGGGGTGCTGCTGCCGGGGCTGCTGCTGTTGCAGGTGAAGTCAGCATCCAGTTTGCTGAAGGGCAGCTCAGCAAAGAAGAGGACCACAAGTCGGACGCACAGCAGGCCGAACCACAGGGAGCGGCACTTGTAGGTGGCGGTGGCATCCACTGCTGTTCTCAGAATTGGGATGAGGCCCGTTACTATTGCTGCCATTGTCACTTTTCCTGGTAATATAAAAGAGGAAGCTGGTGAAACATATAAACCCTACTGCCATTAATCTAATTAATAATTAGGTCATAGTGAGAGATCATTTTGCTTTTGTGCTAAATTATGGTAGTTAAGTTGTAGATCTTGTAGATCTCATCTCCAAAGTCAATAACCAACTCTGATTCGGGTTTTCCATCTTCAAACGTGCAAACACAGAAAAAACCAACAAACTGCTACAACTGGACACAGATGCATTATAGTGCATCAAACATTTAAAAAAAAAACACTCATTTTATATGCATGTATAAATGTCACAGCAAATGCATACAGCTCTGTTTGTGTCTGAGCATCTTAGTGTATAATAGGAGTCAAGTAAAGCAGACAGGAGATCTTACCTTGCAGGGTCACAGCGCACTAAAGGAACACAATCACTGTGGCTTTGCGTTCAGTCTTTTATGGGTTAAAGAAACGTCACGGTCATCAATATATGTGTTAGTTTCTCACCAAACGATCTGCTGACGCGGTCTCACTGAGTTTTTCTGTACATCTTCATCCTCAACAGTAACAGAAACACTACACGGACTCACAAAAAAAACAGGAACACAACACAAAATGAATCTCCGATTATTACTGATTGTTGCACACACGTTTTTATTGGCATAAAAATGTGATTCCTCTTGGCATTTTTGAATGCCAGCGACCTTTTGCAGCTTGAAAGATTGTTATTTTAGCGACACAGTGAAGCAGTTACAAATTGTTCAGACAGAAGAGATTCAAAAAAACAATTAAAAATGTTTTATAAAAACATGTCGGCCATAAAGCCAAGGATTTAATTGTTGGTTTCGTTTGTTTTCTTTATGGTGGATTTTTATGACGAGATTACAACAGATACGACAATTTTATAGTAAGGTACTTATAGTACAGTATACTGTATATTTTAATACATTAACATATAATACACATACACATATACAACTGTTTTTAAAAATACTGCAGCAATACAAAACAAAGACCAAATGTCGACCGTTTACATAAGGATAACGTGTTTCTAATGTTTCTTAAGGAAGTTATTTTGAAAAGTCAGACCCATCTAAAAAACAGCTTTAAGGCCACGGGGTAAATATGTGTGGTATTAAAATTACAGAGAAGCTTAAATCCCCTCTTCTTTGACTAAGTACTCTCGAAGAGACTGAAAAGCGGTGACGGGGACAGTCACGGTCGGGACAGTCAGCGACATGGTGCCGGGCTCGACCGACGAGGGAGAAACCTCACCGGGGGTCGGAGGAGAAGGCAGGGGGTCTGTGTGAATGATGTTTATGTCGGCGAGCTGCGTGGCAACCGGCGCGGCGTCCGCGTGAGTCCGTAAGTGCTTGCGAAGGTACGCGGCGAACAGGAAGGCTTTGCCGCAGTGGGGACAGCTGTGGGGTTTGCTGTTGGAGTGGATCTTCTGGTGCTTGCGCAGTCCCGATTTGTTGAGGAAACCCTTGCCGCAGCTGTCACAGACGTGCGGCCTCGACTTGGGATGCTGCTTTTCGTGCTCCTGCAAGTCTGCAAGCTGTGCAAACTCCTCGTGGCAGGTTTTACAGATGTGCGAGCCCAGCGACACAATTTTGGCAACGGAGGACTGGGTAGAGTCAATGGGGTGAAGGTTTTCATGGGTCTGAACTTCTTCCCAGGTACCAAATGTAGCATCACAGTGAGTACAAGAGAACTGAGGGAGAGTTGTGTGGGCAGTGAAGCCTGAGGGTGACCCAGCCTCTGTCTCCTGCTGCTGCTGCTGTTGCTCAGACTGCTCAGCGAGGTGAGTTCTTTCGTGTTTGCGCAGGCTTGAGGACACCACAAATGACTTCAAACACTCCTCGCATTTGAAAGGCCTCTCTCCAGAGTGCACACGCCGGTGCTTGTTGAGGCTGGAGCGCTCGGCAAATGACTTGTCGCACTCTGTGCACATAAATGGCTTCAGACCTGTGTGGACAAGCATGTGGCGCCGCAGATCCCAGGAAGCTACGAAGGCCTTGTCGCAGCTCTGGCATTTGTACGGGCGCTCTCCAGAGTGAACGCGTTCGTGTACGGCCAGGTCGGCCGGCTGCCGGAACCTCTTAGAGCATTTATCGCAGGGGTAGGGCTTGAATCCCATGTGGGCTCGCTGGTGGCGACGGAAGCTGGAGGGGTCTGAAAACATCTTGCCGCACTGTGGGCAGAGGAACGGCTTCTCACCAGAGTGAGTGCGGAGATGGGACTGATAGGAAGAAAGCTGGGTGAAGCCTTTAGTGCATTGCTCGCACTTATAGGGTTTATTCTGCGAGTGGATGCGCTGATGGCAGGCCAGGGAGGAGGAGCGGGAGAAAGCCTTGCCGCAGTCCGAACACAGGTAGGGTTTTTCCCCAGTGTGGGAACGCTCGTGGTTTTTGAGGTCCTTCAGCTCAGTGTACGTTTTGCCGCATTCGTCGCAAGCATACGGTCGATGGCCCTGGTGGTTCCTTCTGTGCTTTCGGAACACTGAGGGGTCAGCAAAGCTCTTCCCACACTCGGCACACAAGTATGGCTTCTCTCCCGTGTGAGAGCGCATGTGCACCTTCAGTTTGGACAGGGTTGGGTAGCTCTTAGAGCACTGACGGCAGGAGTACGGGCGCTCTCCACTGTGCTGTGTCATATGGATCCTGAGGCATATCGCCTGCATGAAGGCCTTGCCACATTCTGTGCATACAAAAGGTTTCTCCCCAGTGTGAGAGCGGCTGTGGTTACGCAGCTCTGTGGGCGTCTTGTAAGCTTTGTGACAGCTGGGACACTGGAAGGGGCGCTGGGCTGAGTGAGTGCGCTCGTGCTTTGAGAGCTGAGCCTTGCTCGAGAATGTTTTGGCACACTCGGGACATGGGTGCTGCTGCCGCTCCTTCACATGTGCCGACTGCTTGTGGCTCTGCAGAGCTGACAGACTCTTAAAGGCCTCTGTGCACGCAGTGCATTTGAAAAGGGGTTTGGCTTTCGGAGGCCTGCCTCTGCCACGTTTTTTTGCAGGCTGATCCCTCTCCACCTCTTCCTCTTGTTGGCCCTCTTCATCCTGCACAGGAGGGGTGTACTCCGCAGCAAGAGGTGGACTTGCAGGCTGAGCAGAGGCCATCTTTACATCTACAAAAAAAGATGATGGGGAAAAAAATGTACCGTTTAATAACAATGTAAAAAATAAAGACACACTATTGGCAGCTTGGGATAGAAATTCTTCCACAGACATGAGGGTGTTAAGTCCTATGACTTTTATGGATTTGAAGAGCACAACTTTAATGAAAGTGGGTTTTGAGGGATAAGAAATAATCAGTCAGATAATAAAAGAAATATGTGGGTGTGCAGTTAATAACAAAATGGCTGGCATTAGGACCTCAGGGACAATAAGCTAGCCGCTTTAATGCCAAAGGAAGTTGGCGAGGTAATGTCAGAGATCATAGTGCATGAAGATGAACAAGTGGCATGTGCACGACCAGAGAAAAACACCAGAGATCACAGCTTAGGGTGATGGTACTACGAACAGTCCGGGCGTGTTATGTACGTATACCCCTTCGCTAGCTTTAGCTTGCTAGATATTTTCACTAACTCAAAATGGCTGGCTTTAGGACCGGCTGTACCGATTCACTCCACAGTGCCATCATCATCATCATTACTGTACATGTACAGCATGTATTTAGCTAAGTTAGTTGTTTGCGTGTATTAGAAAAACCAAAGTCGATCTTACCGGAATCAGGGCATTAATCGCCGTTCGGTAAAGGGCTTCGTTTACTGTGAGACACGGTGACTGCCGTTGACTGGCTGTGCGAGAGCGGACGGCTCTAGGACCATGATGACGACAGCTCTTGGCCAAGCGTGTAATACGTTTAATTATAAAATTTTAATATAACATACATCATAAATGTACTATAAGCCCTCTGGTAAGATACTATAGTCCCAATAAAGTTTGACATTTGTGTGTTAAAATGGAAAGATGCTTGCCCAACTGCTCAACTTAAATGCAAATCTAGCTATTTTAGCTAACCAGTATGTTTTGGGGCGGATTATGTAAGATATTTTGAGAATGAACTAAAAATGAACATTCACCTCCTGCTTTGTATTTGCTTAAAAACAACTTATTATATTTTTATTTTATCGGTTTTATCGATTAGCTGCTGCATCTTGAGCTAGTAGAGTTACTTTTGAGAGGGAATTATTTCTGTGTTGCACATTTCCTGTTTCCTAGCAACAAGCGCAATGTGGAAATGGGGATGGAAGAAAAAAGACAATTGGAAAAAGGGGGGCTGCCCTTTACATAAAAGTGAAATTTTTTAAAAAAGCGAGTGAATATATGTCTTTGGGGCTCGCTTGGAATAACTACTCCCGCAGGTATTAAACTCCGTGCAGTCGCTGGCCTTTGGAGTTTCGCGTTTAAAAACGCTTTTTGCTGCAGTGGGTGCAATGTTTGTTTAGCTAGCCAAGATGATGCTAGCTCATACTCCGCTAATGTTAGCTCACTGCATTTTTAAACCATTAATATTTAAGTTGCTTCCTCTTACTAAAAACTCAATGAGAGCGTGCATAATCCGTTCCGGTTTTGATCATGATGTGGAGAGTGATGCGGATTTACAGTGTCAGTATATTTGCATTGACAGGCGTTGTTTTCCTGGTGTATTGACATAGCTAGTTCAGTTAGCCTGATGGTGCAGAGGTATAGCAAAACCTGTCAGACTGTTTACACTCCGCTATTACGTCTTCCCTCATGCATGTTGACTACTGGTGGTAACACATTAACTCTGTAATATAGTTATCTAAAAGTTTGTACTTTTCATTTGTATGAGTTTAGGACGCCGCAGATAACTCATTACTATTAAAGTGTCTAGTTTGACGTGCTTTATAAAACTAATACTGTTTCTGTTCTCCACAGCTCCATTTGTCTGGATTCTTCAAATTCAACTCACTCCAGTGATCTGATGGGACCTGTTTTTGACATATTTCTGTGGCTATATCCCATAGAGAGTCCTTGCATCATATTATAAAGAACCGCCTTCTTTTTATATGGATAAGAAAGGCATCTAATGCATTTCCGCCCTATTTTGTGTCTGGCACACTTAATTCAGTCCATATCTTGTGATGGCTTTGCAAGACCATGGCAGGACAACAGGTTTTCCTTGCAAACAGTGTGGTATGGTGTGTCCCAGTATGCCCAGTCTAGTCGAACATATGGAGTGCCATCAGGAGCGAGATGAAGAACGCAAGTTTAAATGTGATGAATGTGGACGTGGTTATAGGCATGCTGGTAGCCTAACTAACCACAAAAAGACTCACGAAGTAGGTTCTTTTCAGTGTAATATATGTGGAAAAGAAAACTCTAATGCCTCGGCCCTGAAGAGTCATCTCCGGAGCCACACTTCCCTTAAAAAGTATTCCTGTGCGGAATGTGGAAAAGCTTTTCGCCTGGCAACGCAGCTGGCTACACATCAGAGAGTTCATCTTGCCAGACAAGCAAAAGAGCAGTCATATCGGAAGGTGGACACGGAATATTCCTCATATAAAAACAGACATGAACTTGAAAACGATCACCCACATCATCTTAGTGAGCACTTGGCCAGCGTTGGGATTTCCACAGTAAATGGCCCATCTGAGGACAAGGCTGAGATTGTTTATAATGTACAATCGGAGACCTCAGAGGATGCAGTAAATCGACCATTCAGGTGTGATTTATGTGACAAGTCATACATACACCATCGAAGCCTGACCAACCATAAAAAGACTCACCAAGTGGGAACGTTTGAGTGCACAGTATGTTTCAAACTGTTCAATAACATGGCTGCCCTTTACAGCCATCAGCGAACACACAAGGCGAGAAGCGGGACTGAACTCACTTCGACAGGTGGGTCATACGCAGGCACACTTCTTGACCAGTTTTCACCTCAGAGCCAAGATGCTCCAGTAAACTTTTGTCATTTATGTCAGGTACTTTTCCCAAACAATGAGGAGTTCCAGGAACACATCCAAATGCATAACTCTTCATCTCTGTCATTTGGTCTTCAAGATCCATTGTCAGAGAGCCACAGTGTATCATATGAAAACAGTATTGCTTCACCCGAGTCCAACTTTTATGCTTCTCCTGTAAACAATATTCCTCCAGTGTCATCAATGGATAGTCATGGAGACTTTGATACACAAGAGAAGGTTAGAAGTAACGCTCACATGTACTCTGACTGCTCCAGTAATCAAACCCCATCGTTCAATAGCACTCAGGGAGATCCCCCAATCATGGACACAAACACTCTCAGTCCTACCCTGATGCCCACACAAAATAATTGCAATGCACCTGAAATTGAAGAGACTTCAACTGTAGATTCTGATGAGCGTCCCTTCAAGTGTCAGATCTGCGGTAAAAGCTACCGGCACTCTGGGAGCCTCATCAACCACAAAAGGTCACATCAGGTTGGGATTTACCAGTGTTCCATCTGCAGGAAGAATTACCCTCACCTGGCAGCCCTCAAAAGTCATCTTCGCCTCCACAAAGCTCAGCCGTCTTCTTTTAACCTCAGTGCTGAGGGAGACTGGCTCTCCTCAGAGCCTCTGACTTTGGATAACCAGCAGGGCTGCTTCTCCTCCCAGGATGAAGAAGAGAACAGTGCTCATCCTGTGCTTTGTATGGATCAGGAGAATGGAATTGATGGCAGGAATGGAGCACTGTACCACGAGCAGTTTAATCAGGACTTCTCCCAGGATATGACTGTGCATCTACCTCACAATGAACACCTGATGCAGAGGCACATGTGTGCAGACTGTGGTGAGACATTTGCAGATATTGCAGGGATTAAGTCTCACAGCTGCCCATTGCTGCATCAGCAACATAACACTACTAATGGTGACTATCACAACAGTTTAAACTTCCAGGTCAGTAATGGCCATTGTGAAGTTGGAAATCCAGGAATTAATGTTGAGTTCCAGGGTCTGAATGCTAGCCACAACCAAAATTTCCAAGAAAATGTTAGAAGTGAACGGCTGAACAGTGGCCAAGAAGATGTTAACACAGATGAGGAAGATGATGGTGACCTTTATCAGTGCTCCATATGTGGCAACAACTACACAACCATGAGGGCTCTCAGGAGCCATCTCCGAGGGCACACACAATCCCACGGCACTCCTACAAGC
The DNA here is from genome assembly GCF_036321145.2 of Pelmatolapia mariae. Taxonomy (NCBI): domain Eukaryota; kingdom Metazoa; phylum Chordata; class Actinopteri; order Cichliformes; family Cichlidae; genus Pelmatolapia; species Pelmatolapia mariae. The sequence goes on along the minus strand of NC_086234.1, from coordinate 19,440,707 downwards.
TCAGGTCCTTCTTCCACATCCTCTCATGAAGATTTGAAAGATGAGGAGTCAGGAGAAATGATGATCTGTAGTACATGTGGGGAAAGTTTTGCCAATCAGCAAGACTTGATTGCTCATCAGCTTGTGCACAATCAGGACCAGGTAGATAATGTTAAACCTTTCCGCATTAATAATGATGTTTCTGAAAGCAAGGAGGAAGCGCAAAACATCATCTGTGGAAGCTGTGGCATCTTTTGCACCAGCTACCATCATCTTGAGAACCACAACTGCACAGCTGAGAGGAAACAGGAGTTAGTGGACAGCAAGGAGGAAGTGAAAGTAAACAAGGTTGTCCAGCACCAAGACACGGGTGCTGACAAAGACATGGTCAATACTGAGAAACGTCAATACAAGTGTGATCAGTGTGGCCGGTCATACAGGCACGCTGGCTCCCTCCTCAACCACAAAAAGTCACACAAAACAGGTGTCTTCAGATGTCTTGTCTGCCAGAAACGCTTCTACAACCTGCTGGCCCTTAAAAATCATCAGAGATCCCACTTTGATATTAAGAGGTTAGTTTGCCATGAATGCACACTATTAATACTATTAATTAATATTATAGATGATCTGTGCTTGTTGGAAAGAAGTGATTAAAAACAAAGCATTGCCTGTAGGGTCTGATTTGTGTTTTTGTCTGTCACAGTGTCAAAGTGTTCTGTCATTGTGGCTTTACTTGTTGTGGAGAATTGTGCCAAGTTTTTCAAACAGAATTAACTATAACCCTTGTCTCCTCCCTTAGGCATACTTGTCATGAGTGTGGGAAAGCTTTCAAAATTCAGAAGCAGCTACTGAATCACCTGAGAAGGCACAAAGAGAACCAAGCCAAAATCCAGGAACTCAACAGCCAGATCCAGGCCCTTATGCAGATGAATGGGACCAGGTCAGATGGAGGAATGCAGCCCTTAGCTTCAAATGCCAATCAGGATTGTAATTCTACTCTGCGCTGCAAGGAGCCAACTGAAGAAAGAGAAACGCAGACAAAGTCGGAGATGTCAGTGAAATCGGAGGATGCAGGTGACCGACGACCTTTTGCCTGTGACCAGTGTGGTCGCACGTATCGCCATGCAGGAAGTTTGGTTAACCATAGAAACTCTCATAAAACAGGTCAATATTGCTGCTCTGTTTGCAACAACACTTACACCAACCAGCTAGCAATGAAGAACCACTTACGCACCCACTTTGCATATAAAAGGCACTCTTGCCAAAACTGTGGAAAGGGCTTTAGAGGAAGGAAGCAGCTTTTAGCTCATGTCTGTGGAGACCTCAGAAAAGATAGGTCTGGAGTCAGAAGGGGCCTAAAATCTAAAGCCTTTAAGTGTAAGGAATGTAAGCAGGCCTTTTTCTCTGCAGACCAGCTGGCAGCCCACACCTGTGATCAACCTTCGGGTAGCAGGGAAGCAGATTTAAATACGTCTCCAAATAAAGAGGAGCGACCTTTCAGGTGCAACATATGTAATCGCAGCTATCGCCATGCAGGCTCACTGTTGAATCACAAAAATACCCACAAGACAGGGCACTACTGTTGCAACTTCTGTTCTAAGCCCTTCACTAACCCCATGGCTTTGCGCAATCACACACGCATCCACACGCAAAAGAAGAAATACGTGTGTCTCACATGTGGAAAGGCCTTCCGTCTCGCCAGCATTCTGCACAATCACCAGAGGGTCCACAATCGGGCGGTGAATCACTTTAGCTGCTCTTCATGTGGGAAAAGCTTCCAGGGCAGGTCTGGCTTGAAGAGGCATCGCTGCCGCAGAGGTCAGGAGAACGCAGGATCTGGAGTCCAGCAGTCAGAGAGAGGAGACAAGTGTTTCATGTAAGTCTTTTCTATTAATTATTATTGGAGTGGTTTTCTAATTCTTTCACTTGTTGATTTTTTTTGTGTGTGTGTGTGTGTGTCATTTTGATAAAGCCTGACTTTGGCCAGACTGATACGTTATCCCCTGCTAAACTGACGCAGACAAAGCTGGGATTTTTTTCATGCATATGGATTAAGCAACTTGTGTTTGCATAAGAAACAACATCACTGCAACATATTTTGCTAGAGAGTACTGACAGCTTCATTTTTAAGTATGAGTGCTAACAGCAGCCATGGTTAAAAGCATTTTGTTTTAAAGTTGTGCATACATTTAATTGTAAAACCTTCTATCCCATTCTTGTTAACCTGATATCATTTGAGTTTGAATGTGAGGATGAAGTGGTAATAATTTGGAGGTCAGATGTCATTGTGACCTTGTTTAGCTACAACTAGAGAATTCTTTCAATAATTATGATCAGAAATATACAAAAATGTTTAAAATGATAAATTGATAAATGTTCATATTCAAAAGGTTAAGGCTGGACAATCTCTTTTTTGGGTTGGTTTGTTTGTTTGTTTTTTGAAAGCATCAGTGACCTTATTGTCACAACACTCCTCTCAAACACTCTTTGATCTATGGCCGTGAGTACCGTTCACAGAGTTGGGGAATGGCTGCAATCAAAGCATTGCGAAATGGTGAAAGATGTTCCCTTATGCCTCCTCCTCGATTTAGAGATGGTCTTCCCTTTTCACATAAATGGCCTCCTTGACTCCTCGCTCAAACCAGAGTTCCTCCCTGTCCCCCATCGTTGAAAGAGTGGCCACTGGCCTATAGGTGTTAATAGATGGCAGAGTGCTTGCCTGATGAGTTAGCTCTTCTGTGATGTGCCATCCAAGGTCAGAGGTTGTTTGGTTTCCCTGATGAGGAATGGATCACAGCAACCCTCCTGACACTTAACAGCATGCACTACATTATTCTGTTTGTGTCAGGGGACCCGATCCTTGAGATGGACCAATTTATTTTTTTTTTGGCACAGCGTGTTTTGGGGTTTAAAAGCCACAGAGACGCGGTGTTTAGAGAAAATGCATCTAAGCTGTTCAGATACTCCTGACACATAAGGGATCACTAAGGGTGTTTGTTTAGGCAGCAGCTGATCTCTCCTGGATCGCCTGGAGAATACTTTAGGTGGCTTACCACATTTATTCAGGGCCTCCTTGATATGATGTTCTTCTGCTTCCCTGGCCGCTGTATCTGTGGGGGTGATTTCAGTCATTATGCAAATGTCCTGTTTAAAAAGGTTGGGGAAACCTGCAGTCAGCTGAGACTGAAGAAGCCACTTTGATGACTGACAAAACATTTCTCACACTGAAAATGCTACGTCCAAATCAACAGAATCAACTTTTGGGGATTTCCTTACCTGGATGATTGAGTGTGCATCAAGGTTAAAGTTGATTTATGTGATGTTTGAAAAGTTTTGGACTGAAAGTACGGTGAGACCAGTGGGAGAGGGGAAAAAAAGCTGAGCACTGAGCTTTTTGTGTGAAAAATACAAAAACTGCTGCCTGTGGGTTTCGGCTATAACTTGCTGGTTAATAAAGGTATGCAGTTATGAGACAGTAATTCTAGTTTGATTCTGCAATGTACCGAACATTAAGTATAATGTCACAAATAGTTTTATAAATCATTCACTGTTGGTTAACGTATTTTGAGTTGCAGTGTCCTGTTGTTGTTTTTTAATTTTTAATTATTTCTTGCCGCAGGTGTGACTTGTGTGGGCGCTCCTATCGCCATGCGGGCTCCCTTCTCAATCATAAAAAGACACACTCCGAAAGCCTCCACCACTGCACCTTGTGTCTCCAAACATTTCCCGATCCCGTCACTCTGCAGATACACTCCCAGATGAGGCGTCACTGCTGCCCCGAGTGTGGCAAGACCTTCTGTCTGGTCACCCACCTACAGAGCCACATGGAGGTGCACTCAAAGGACCAGGTTGTGGTCTGCAGCTTGTGCCAGCAGAGCTTTCCCGACGCAGCCAGCTATCAGGAGCACCATAACATGCACCACGTGGCTCAGGACCACTACCAACAAGACCAGGATGACGCTATAGATAACAACCTCTGCTGGGACTCAGGAGTCAGTCAGTCCATGGGAATGGGAGGGATACACAGTGAAGTTCCTCCACCTTTGTCCCATATTCCAGGAAGCATTCATAATTCAGAGAAGAACAACGACACTTCTGCGACAGAGGAGAAGAGCCACGTCTGCGAGCACTGTGGGCGTACTTACCGTCACGCCGGCTCCCTCCTCAACCACAAGAACAGCCACAAGACAGGCTCCTTCTTCTGCTCAGTGTGCCAGAAGGAGTTCACCAACCTGATGGCCCTGAAGAACCACCGACGGATTCACACAGAGCCCAAGCGCTACCAGTGCCTGGAGTGTGGCAAGGCGTTCCGGGTGTCCACTCAGCTCATATGTCACCGAAGGATACACACCAAAGAGAAGCCTTTTGCCTGCCTGCTGTGCGACAAGAGCTTTTCCAGCAAGTCCAACCTGCGGCACCATCAGAAGATGCACCAGAACACCCAGACCTTCGACTCCTCATTTAACATGGATGCTAATGCATTTATGGACCTAGACATGGGGTCTTTTCTTTAAAGAAGTACTAAATAGCATATAAAAGAAGAGGACATATGGTCCTCATATGCTTGTGTTATTTATCCCTCGATCAGTAATTGTAAAACAGTATCTTTTTTTTCAGAAAGTGCTCCTTGGTTCTAACAGATGCTTCTTTGAAGATACGCACATTTCATCACTGACTTCCAGTCTTACCTCCAAAAAAACAAACAAAAAAACAGATGGTGACATCAATGGGACATCTCCAGAGGGATTGTTAGTCAGCTTTTAATAAGACCTGAATGTTTCCCATGGATACACGGGATCCCTTAAAACCGGGCAGGTGATGAAAACATTAGTATTCGCTCATTCCTCAATGATGAACCAGCCAACCAAAGTGAACAGAGAAGGTTCATGTAAGAACATAAAGCTGATGACACATTTTTGTACAACAGTACTGTTATAACTCTCGCTATGTATAATTGTGTTCAGTGCCTCTGTGAGTTCCCTAGGAAACTAAATATACAAACTGTATATAACTCTGAATCTTTTTGTTAGCTCTGCCATCAGTGTTGAGGGACTGCTCGCCTTCCTCATATCGGGCAGGCCGGTTAATTTTAAGTCAAATACCTCTGGGTGTGTTGAAAGGTCAAAGTGATTAACTGAAACCATATTACGAAATAAATAGTCGTACTGCTAATAATATTCAATATTCACATTCACGTCGAGTGACATCGTATGCTAAAATGGATGTATTTATTAATTTATTCTTATTTTTATTTGCATATTTTATTAGGAAAAACTTTCTGAATGTTGTAAAAGCTGTCTTCTAAAACTCATGTAGCCTTTGAGGGATTTCTCATCAGTCGATTGGTTACTCATTAATTTTCAGAACAGGCAGGACCGAGCGAGCCAAGGATGGTGTGTTATTGTTAGCACTCAGGGTTAACCTTTAAAAGGAACGTACCTGATGTGTAATACATTCTAGAAAATCTGTTCTCAAACTGAGCATAGTTGCTTTTGGGTTGTGTTTTTTTTTTTCTTTCATCTTTGAAAAGCATCAGTCACGTTTCAGTGCCAGTGCCTAAAACGTACATTGATTGTAGCAGTTTGATGTTAACAAACCTCCTCTCACTGAGCGTTATACTGTAAATGTTTTTTTTCTTTTTCTAATGGTAAATTTAATTTAATTGTAAATATGTTTAATGTATCTTTGGACCTGGATCTCCTCAGTTCTAGTTAAACTTTCATTAAAACAGTCAGCACTAGCATTGCACCCATGCTTATGGAAACAGGCAACAAATTAAAGGAGAAACCAACATGATTGCCCAAGGTCCTAAAGTGAGAGCCCTGACACTATCATTTTTATCCTCATCAAACCATTCAGTTACCCCCACCCCCCCACACCCACCCACCCCTCTTGGGGCAGTATAACGCATCACCTCTAAAGGAACAAGAAGACCTAAACATACCAGAAATATTGCCCACCACTTTATATGAATGAGACTGGATCCCTCTGCTGCAGGGATATTTTATTTTTCCTTTTTTTTCGCCTGTCTGTCCGCAGCCATAATGCCTCATTTCTACTAAGCACAATTATTAAAATACAAACTTACCAGAGCTTTATTTATAGTGAAAAACCGGTTTCATATTTACTGTTCATAAACCTGTTATTGTTGCAAGATGTGCAATTATTTTATTTTTTTTATTATTCTTGGTCAAGTTGTTTAATGTGCCTGTTTCGTTTTTGTTGGGGGTTTTTTCTTAAAATTTAGACGTCTATCAAAAGTAGACATGCAGGATTTGTTTTTCTAACAGTTTTTTTTTCTTTTTGTTTGGCACTGGTCATGAAAGCATGAAATACCTCGAACGCCCTGCCTTCCTGACAGACTGCTACTTAAATGCCTCATACAGCTTATCAGTAGAGAATACACTGTAATCGCACGGATGAAGCATCAGACTTAGGGCTTTTAGTTTGTGCAGACAGTTTCCTCCTCACTGCGGTCGTCTGTTTGCAGTTTGTGGTTTTCAGATTTATATTTGCACATGTGTAGACGACACTTGTAGCCTAAGGAGGGCCGTGTTGACAAGCGACAAGTCGGCTGCTTGATGAATCACCTCAGCTAGTGTGCGGGTCGTAACGTTTTAAGCAATATGCTGAAAGTATTGTTTCAGTGCACAAGTCGAGCGCGTCTCATTTGTCTTAACCATTGTATAGAGTCGAGCGTCATCGGATTCAGTATACTGATTCTAATATCACAGCTTGCCTTGTGCCATGTTGTTACATTTTTTTAAAGTCATTGTGTAACAATCGTAATGATTTAACTGACCTCACTGTCAGATTTTCTTTGTTTTCTTTTTTTTGTATGCCACGGTAGCCTGTAAGATGTCAAACAATACATGCACACTTGAGTTAAACTGACTTGTTTTTGCACCACGTTCTCGGTCTCACCTCATTTGGCACTTAACCTTTCGCACTGATCTGTCATTGATCACTATCACAGTCTGCTGTTGTGGTTTGTGTTTAATTTCAGAGCGCTGTATATATTAGAACGAAGATGATGATTGGATCTCTGTAAATTTATTTAATGGTTTTTTGTTTTTTTGCATTTTCTTCAACAGAAGAAAACTGCTAGATTAGCTATTGTGTAATAAAAATACATATACCACATTTTCTCATTTATTGGATTTCAGTGTTAAAATATATATCTGCTTAGTATTTAATATTTATATAACTATTTTGTCACTCTAAAGCGTAGATTTTTACTTCTTTGTTAGAACTTAGTTTAGAAAAAATGAGAAAATTATTTAAATTTAGGTGAAATAAATTGAAAGACTTGGGGAAAAAAAATGTGTTTGTTGTCCAAGTTTTTACACTGGGCTGCTGAAGGTTTAAGTATTTTTTTCAATGGCCGCCCCTCCCTGATCCTGGTTCTGCCTGGCTTCTTCCTGTTAAAAGGGAGTTTTTCCTCCCTGCTGTTGCCAAAATGCTTGCTCACAGGGGGTCATGAGATTGTTGGGTTTTTTTCTTTACCTGACAATATAAAGCTCCTTGAGGCGGCCATTGTTGTGATTTAGCGCTATATAAATAAGGTGGAATTGAATTCAAAGAAAAACACTTGAAGCAGTGATGGAAATTGTCAGTTTTATTGTGAAAATACATTTGCTACACAAAAAGCAGTTTATAAAGATTGCATTAAGTAAAAGCCAGTGCATTTACATTATATACAAGAAGACCTAGAAGGCAAGAGAAACAAGTAGAAAATGTTAAGATATTGTTCAGTAATAGCTGGCCTGGTGGACGTTTTGAAAAAATCTTCACTGGTGTCCCTTTAAAACTGTGCTTGTCTGTCACACTTGTTGCGTTACAACAGCTCAACATACTAAAATAAATAATATAGACCTCTTTTAAAAAATAAAAAAAGAAATAAACAATAAAACAGACAATATAAATGGTTCCCCAATTTTGTTGCCAGAGGGTTCACCCACAAGCAGACAGATCCGTGACCTGAAACATTGTCGGTGCCGAATTATCGCGAGGATTCTCAAGAATCATGTTCAATGTTTGTAAGAGAAAAAAAACATTTAAAAAAAAAAAGCTGAAGATAACAACCCTGTCCACTGTGGTTCGTGTTGGCTTCAGCGGCAACAAAATTACAGACCACTGCAGTTGCAACCATCCTTTCTTTTTTCTTTTTTGCCTTGCTGCAGATCTGAAAAGCGCTGTGATTGCTGAAGCTCTGTTTAAAACACTGTAGGTGTAGTTAGTTTTCCTCTCTGCAGTACATTCCTCACAGCATTCTCACATGTTAGCAGTTTGGGGCTGTACGTCTAGTGTTTCAAGCATCCTGGGTTACAAAGCGCTGCTGCAACAGTCATGTGAATTCAGGGTTTGTTTTAGGCAAAAATGACATCTAAACTCTAAATGAAATAAAAGAAAAAAAACAGACAAGACAATATTTTAGTGACCTGCAATAAATGGTCTGTGTTGGTCTCAGGAGACCCAGTAACAGTGCATGAGTACAGTTTGCTCCTTTACTCAACAGCGTTCTCACTGCGTCAGGTAACTACAAGAACAGGTACTGGCAGGAACAAAGGTTGGAGTACAATTCACCTAAAAAGATTTTTAAAAAGGTAGCTACATTCATATGGCCTTAATGTGCCAAACAGTATGTGTTACTCACATGTGATCTATCTTTCAGAGGCTGTTGTGGTAAATGACCAGCAGAGAGGCCCTGTGTTACCCCGCTGAACAGCGGGGGGGATCAAACTGTGGCCCAGCTGGCGGATGTAGCTGTGTTACATTCACTGGAGTCCTGCTGAAAACAGCACAACGCAATGCAGGCGTGCAGACTCTAGTTTTACGGTTAATTCTCAGTCAAACCTGCCTAACCCCCCCAATGATCCAGATTAAAATCTCAACGGAGTGGAATATGAAGGCACACAAGTTCTAAAAGATGATACCACTAGTATAATGCTGTTAATATACCTACAGAGGTGTGAGATTTGCTCATTGCAAGTCCTGTCTTAACCACTGGACCTACACCAAGCATGAGAACTGAGCTTATCTCTTCACCAACCAGTCTAATAAATAAAAAAATAAAAAAAAGGGTCCATTTCTGGTCGAGGTATACCCTGCAGTCAGAGTACACGGTTCGTCGTTCAGAGGTTTCCTCCGCCCGGCTAGTAACCAGTGGCTCCTTGGTTCTGTTACATCAGTTTTCAGAGGAAGATGAGGCTGTGGAGGCAGTGACAGCAGTTTAGTTCACCTCGCTTTACAGTCACATTTTAAAAAGTGGACCCATTATTATGGTTTCCCACTCTGTGATTTTTATTTTTTACAGTAGCATTGAAGGAGTCACAGTTCTTCGTGTACGTCGTCTGAAATAACACTTGTGGCTCTTTCTACCTTCAAGCCAACTTTCTTATGATTGGCTGCACCACACAAACAGGAGATTTAAATGGCCGACATAATACAGAGCAAATTAAAAGCATAATAGGTCCCCTTTAAAGCAGCCGCAGAATATTCTGTGGCAGATCTGCTGTCTGCCTTATTAAAATGTTCTTTTTTTTCTTACACAGCGAGACAGTCATGTGATACTTACTGAGTGGTTTAAGCTTGATAAAGTGGCCCCGCAGTTTCTTCGATAGGTTCTGTAATAAATGAAGATAAAAAACGAATGAGCATTTTAAAACAATGTTTTTGACGCTCCCAAACATTATAATGGCTGCGACAACACAAAGAGGGCATCAAGAATTTAGTTATCCTTTTCCTGCTGTTAGAAAGGCCTCGGTGAATCTGAATACAATAAAATACATCCTGAGCCTTTTGTGACTCAGCTGCGTCTTCACACCAAAAAAAAAACAAAACAGGAACAGCACAGACTGTTCTCACGTTTACCAAGAACTGCTTTACACCAGAGACGCCAAACAATTTTTAAGAGGATTACCTAACCCCGTCCCAGAAATCATAATTGCATGCGCAAATGCTGCTCTTACCACTGATACTCAGTAGCTGACGGAAACTACGAAACTACGGCGCCACGTTTAATTCATAATTACAAGATAATGCACAGCAGACTATTGGCCTTCCCTAAGCATCCTCCAGTTTTTCAGATTTCTCCAGGATCAAAATAATCTAGAGATCGTTCCCAGCACACAGCGGGAAAACAGCTGTAAGTAGTGAAATTCATTACCCTTCATTTTACACTAAAATAATGCATCAAAGGAAACACCTTTCTCCTGCGTCTTACCACGTAAAGGCCGTTTGTGCGACTTGCGTCGATGCACCATGACCCCGATGATCAGTGCAGCGCTGACCAGCACCACAGCCAGTACTGAGAAGCTGGTGATTGCTGCCAGTTTCCACACGTCAGGTGTCTCATCCACTGATTTGCCTATTTAAAAAAAAAAAAACACTATTAGAATTCCACTTTAACACCAACACTAATGTGTTGAACACAACTAAAAGAAGCCCTTTGGGTTTGTTTGTTTTTTTAAATAATTTATTGGCAATTAATGTCAAAACTCACCAATATAAATGACAAGAAACTGAAAATTTGGTTCACATCTTTTCTACGACAGATTGCTTTACTAACAGGCTGAAGAAAAGGGCATTCTTTGGGTAAGTGCAAACTAGTTTTTAAATAATAATTTCATTTATTAAGGGAAAACCTATCCAAACCTACATGGCTCCGTGTGAAAAGGTATTTACCTCCTAAACCTAATAACTGGTCCTGCCACTTTATCTGGCAATGAGTCTTCTCATCGCTGTGGAGGAATTTTGGCCCACTTTGTGGAATCATTTTAATTCATACTGGAGGGTTGTCCATTACCAACAGCCTGATTAAGGTCATGCCAAAGCATGTCGATCTAATTTAAGTCCTGACTTTGATTAGGCCACTCCAAAATGTTGCTGTCTCCGGGTCATTCAGAGGTGGACTTGAGCTTGAGTGTGCTTGAGCTTCAGGGCACAAGCTGATGGCTGGACATCCTCCTTCTGGATTTTCTGGTACAGAGCAGAATTCATGGTTCCATCAATTACAGCAGGTTGTCCTAAAGCAGCAAAGCAGCCCCAGACCATCATATAACCATCACCATGTTTGACTGTTGGTATGATGTTTTACACCAGCTGTAACGGGACTCAAACGTTCCAAAACTTCAGCTTTTGTGTCGTCAGTTCCACGGATTATTTTTCAACAGTCTTGAGGATCATCAAGATGTGCAGTCTCTTTCTCATTGTTGAATCATGAACTCTGACCTTAACTGAGGCAAGTGAGCCCTGCAGTTCTTTAGATGTTGTTCTGGGGTCTCCTGGGTGAGTCATTGATGTGCTCTTGGGGTAATTTTGGTAGGTTAGCCGCTGTTCCATGTTTTCTCCATTTGTAGATAATAATTGCTCTCACTGTGGTTCACTGGAGTCCCAAAGCCTTAGAAAAGTCTTTGTAACTCTTTCAGGCTGATAGATGTTGGTGACTTTGTTTCTGAGCTGTTTCTTTAGATCCTGCAGGATGTGTTACTTTTTGAGATCTTTTAGCCTGCTCTTACTCTGTCAGAAAGGTTCTGTTTAAGTAACTTCTTGATTCAGCAGGTCTGGCAGTAATCAGGTCTGTGTCTGGCTCATGAAATGGAGAAGAACCTTCCAAAAAATTGTTTAATCACAGTTAATTATTGATTTAACAAGACAGGGCAATTAGTTTTTCACACAGGGGCAGGTTGGTTGCGATAGCTTTTTTTCCCTTTAATAAATGAAACCTTCACTAAAATACTGCATTTTGTATTTTCTCAGCTAATCTTTGTCCAATGTTAAAATGTGTTTGATGATCTGAAACATGTAAGTGTGACAAGAAATCAGGAAGGGGGCAAATAATTTTTCACGGTAGCTCTAAGACTCGACAAGCAAGTTTTAACAGATGTTTTAACAGATGCGACTCAGTGGCTCACATGTGTTGCAGGACGGGGTTTTCGGGTACTGCTTGCATGATTCACAGGGCAAGCAACCATCATAGTCTGAGCTCCAAAACTCCGAGCTCCGACACGGACCTGCACACACAGAGAAGCAGGTTAGTCATGACATTTCATTTCCGGTCATTATCTCAAACCTTACACTGTAATCCTAGAAGGTAACCAAGTAAACCATAATCAGGTGGTTTGAAGGAGAAATGAGGTTTCCATCCACCTAGTACAGTAAAAACATGTGACCTGAACAGGACATCAAATGATTTCTCTTCTCATAAAGTGAAACAGGGAAATTCCTTTGTGGAGAATCTGTCGGTGCATCTCATCTGCACGACAGACAAGTAGTCAGTTTGGCGTGCGTGAACATTCGGGCCATGTGTGTGAAGAGCAGGATGTGCTTTCACAGAGTGCTTCCGTCGAATTGTCTTATGCGCGTTTATGTGTGACTTCCAGAGAATAAATTTGCATCTGTGAGAAAAAGAAGTGGCAGTTTGGTTTAGCCCAGACAGAAAACGTCTACCTCTGCAGCCACAATGGACAGCTTCGTTTCTTTTTTCTGGCAGCCAGCCAGGCGGACAATTAAAGCCGTGCACTTCCTAGATGATAAGGAAAGGACAAGGCTAAAGATGTGAGACAGGCTGAGAGCAGAGGCCGTTTTATTGTTTTAATAGTGTGCGGTTTTCTCTCCAGCTTTAACATCCTGCATTTGGTTAAGAAACACATATGCACTAATGCCCTGAAGACATGCATGAAGTACGATCTCTGCAAAAACAATATTACAACACAAAGTCAACCTAATGAGGTCAAACAATACCAGACATGACAGCATTACAGATAACAACAAGGAAACCGCCCAGAGATACTTGATAAATGATGATAATCATTCCTCATCAAATGTGTAAGACACACATTTGCATAGAATTTTAAAAAAAAAACATCTTTTATGCTCAACAATTTTAACAAGAAACTACCTGAGTCATGATTTGTGGTAACATTTGCCTTTAAACTGCTGGCTTTAACCACCGCTGAGAGCAATAGCAAAACTCACAGAGGTGAACCTGACGCATATCAAAGTAGGGGAATGAAGGCGTAGGAAACTGCGGCAGTACCATGTAACAAATATATTGCTACACCGAGCTCAGGAGACAATGCACCGCCTCATCAGTGCTGGAACAGACAAAGGGGAAAGTAGAAACTACAACAGATCAGGCAAGCTTGGAGAAAAATGAAACAAAGAAGTGATGAATACCTATATGAAGTAAATCTCTTTAGTACTGTGCTATGGCTGAAGTATTCAAATCCTTTATTCCTGATCACAAGACCTACTCTGTGGTTCAAAAGCCTGACTTAAATAGTAATACAAAAGTATTATAAGCAAAATGTGAAACAAAGTTGCAGCAAATGAAGTAAAATAGATCCCACATTTAATAATGTGTCAATTTAACGAGCATCAAACAGTTTACATAATAAAGACTCTTGAAGTGATAATTCACTCTAGTTGAGGAGGAGTAATTAACAGGCTTTGAAACAAAAGTGCAGTATCTGTGGTTCAGCCCTAATAATGTCACGGTGACATTATTAGGCTTATCTCGGCTTTGCCTCAAAGGTGTCTTTTTTTTTTTCTTTTTTCTTCATAAATATTTTACCAGAAGTCGTCATAGCAAACTGGAAGCATGACATTAAAATATTCTTAGTATTTAGGATGCACTTCAGGTCAAACCAGAGCTTGCTACCTAAGAACTCGTCACATTACTGATGCTTGGTTTCAACATTTTTTCCCAACATTCAGGGGTAGTACTTCAGAGCAGCACCTTCTTGGCTGAAAAGATATTGAAAACAAAACAAAAAAAAGTCTGCATGAAGAGGCTGAAGCCGGCTGGAGGACTTCCACCCAGGAGGCAAGACTTGCCCTCCATTCTGGGAATGCTATTTTTTGATGGGTGTTGTTTTTTTTTTACTTTTGTCAGTTGCCGTGTGGTTGGGTTTACGCATCAAACCTACTTTGTTAGGCTTATGGAAAGGTCATGGTTTCAGTTAAAATACATTGTTTCACAATTCTAACCACAGGTTGGAAGACAAACTAGCTATGGTGACGAATCACTCAACAATGACGACACCAGCAGGGAACATTCGGCTTCAGTCTCTGGACATCTGTTTTCAGATGATGAGTTAATTCAGTTCAGTTCAACTTTATTTATATAGCTGCAAATCACAGCAACAGTTGCCTCAAGCTGCTTTATGTTGCAAAGTAACAATAAACAATAATACAGAACCCTGTATGAGCAAGCACTTAGCAACAGTGGGAAGGAAAAACTCCCTTTTAACAGGAATAAACTTCCAGCAGAACCAGGCTCAGGGAGAGGCAGCCGTCTCCATCATGGAGACAGGACAAAAGACAGAGGGACATCTGTTGAAGGCTATCAGAGCTTGCACATTGAAAATCTGTGCTTAAGGGGCCCTGACCATAGCCTGTAGATAAAAGATGGACACAGCCACTGTGACATCACAGACGGGGATTTATGACTCTTGAAGTCTCAAGTTTAGTATTTCAGACTCAACATCTTAATTTTTTTAAATAAAGATGCCATCATATGCATATTCATACCATAGCAGCTTAAATTCATAAGCGAGCCGCACAGTGACGCATCCACAGCTTTGGTGCCGGTTTTATTTTTAATGGCAACCATAGTTTACAAAATGAACATCAGGTTGTATTACATATAAGTTGAAACTAGCAAATCGGACAATGAACACATCAGAAACATGGTGTTGAGGTATTAAAGAAAGTAAGAGGTATGGTCATTTTTACTGTTTTTCTAACCACACGAGTCGCCCCCTGCTGGCCATTAGAAAGAATGAAGGTTACAGAAAGTATAAGAAGCTACCAAATGAGAATGAAGGAGGAACTCTGGGCTAAAAAGCTGTCACATCTATGCTGCTGATTAATGAAAGCTAAATATTAAAGAAGACAAATGTTTCTGTGTTGCGGGATGTGGAGAGCACCGGGCCAAATCCACCAGTCCAAACTGAACCTTACTTGGGAAACATTTTACATTCACTTCATTTGTCTCATCAGTCACAGCTTGAAGAAATCCAGAGTTAACTCTGAGACCTGCATGAGTATGCCGCTGTATGAGTTTTTTGAGTACAGGTCATTGTTAGACCATCTGTAGCCAAAAGCCACCTGCTCATACACTCATGTTTGAAACATTTTGACCTCCTTTGACTTTGACTCTCTGGTTATATTACAGCCACATGCTCAGGCCCTCAGAGACTCTCCGTCCTCCACAGCCAGTCTCCCTCCAGGGTTTGACTGACTCATTTTATAGCCCTGGTCACAGTAAAAAAATGTGTCACAGTCCTTGTAAAGCATTTCTCCTCATGATTTCAGCACTACATCATGCAGCTGGACTCTCGGCACAAGAGTTCAAAAGGTAACTGGAAGGAACTGAAGCCTGACTGCTGGGTGACCTCTGTAACCCGAAACTTGATGGGACTGATAACATTTCAAGCATTAAGCTTAAAGGTTAAGGAACTGAATCATTCATTTCTACATCTCTTTATTACCACAGGTGTTTCTTGTGGTTAAGTTTTTCAAATCAGAGTGGAGTGGGAGAGAAAAACCAAAATGTCAGTTTTTTTTGTTTGTTTTGTTTTTTGACTAAGAGACCTTGGCAAGTCTCAACACCTAGTCTGACAAAGGGTGTTTTGGGGTGTGGGGGTGTTGTATTTTGTCATGAACTGGAAGGGGTGGGTGGATCAACAGCTGATGTCCAGATGTAGAGAAGATTTCCCACAGATAGAATCAAGATTAAAGCACAGGGTTTACTGTTAGTTCTTTGAAAACGCATTTGGCACTTTAATGCCTGAGGAAATGGCCCTAACCCATTTAATTATTCAGAGTTTTATGTTCTTGGTGCACTCTGCGCCTGGTGTTCTCCGCTGGGATTAAGACTTAAAAACTTCAGAGCGCTGTGGAAACAAAGTTAAAAAGCTGGGGGTTTCTGTTTTTCGGGTTTTGTTTTTTCGAGGCCCTATAAACGTGTCTTTGTCCAAAATGGACACAGGCGGTAGAGCATTTCCATGTGGCTTGTCCTTCTCACCGAGAGGCTCGGATGGATGAGGTGAAATAAGGCGATCGGAATGCGGAACCGGTGAGAAATGCAGCTGGTAAAGGAAGCGGCTCTGTAAGCAGACCCCACTATCTGACTCCATTATAAGCAGAGCAAACCACCAGACTCTGACCAGTGTTCACGCAAAACACGCCAGCACTTATGAGTCAAAATTTAGGAATAAGAATTAAAAATGGGAACATTTAACGCACACGAGGTATTCCCCTGCTTTTTCTTTTTTTTAGTAAAGGTTGTTTTCCCCCAAAAAAAAGGTGAGGGAGGGAAAAAAACGTATTTCACTTACTTTTCTGCGCGCTCACACCATGGAAAGTGGTCACCGCCGCAATAATAAGTCCGCAGAGCGCGCAAAGAGCGTTTAAAGCCATGATGTCTGCGAAGGGAAAGCTGCTCGCTGTCGGCCACACAATTCCCGAAAGTTCATCTGATTAACAGTCCGTGCTGGTTTTCAGCATGGAAAAGCGAGCATCAGAGTGAGTCATACGGAGGAGTCTGCGCCTTGTTTTAATAGCGCGCACACACCCACGCTAACAGCTCCACTCCTATGAGTCATTTCCTATGTACTGTACTGCTCGGATTCTCTGTGCGCACTCCCCGACTCACAGGAAACTCCAGTGCCATAAAGTGTGGTTGCATTTGTTTCAGTTCGAGTGAAAGTTTTTTACCACCTCAGGTATGAGAGTTTCAATACATAAATTTCATATTTTAAGGGCACACCCTACATTTTTTTCCTCTCCTTCTCTCTCTTTCTCCTAGACCCCGCGTAGTCTGGACTTAATAGTGTTCTCATTGTTATTACCACGCCTGTCGACGTCACCCCGTCCTCCCTGCCAAAAAACACAACTCTCTGGCATGAGTCTGGGTCCCATACACAGAAAAAGGGGGGAAACAGCAACCGAGGCAAAAACAGATGACACTCAGTAGAAGAAAAAAAAGAAAAACATCTATGTTTTTTAAAGACATTTGGAAATTCTGCTTAAACTTCAAGTAAGATGAGGTTTATCTGTGTCCACTCTTCAGCCCTCTGCTGAAACACAACAGCTCTGTGATGGTCTGGAGGCTGCGTTTGAATAGGAAGAGTCCCTGTTATTAATGCCTGGAGCTGGGTGTAGCCTGCTGCTGGAGCACAAATATGCAATAACAAAGCCAGTGGACGCACGCTCGGAGAGCCTCCGTCACAGCATTATCTCATACATTAATAATAAAAACCACATCGGTTGATGCACACGGACATACACAAGTCTGCTGATTTATTCATGGCATCCATATGTATATACTCATATGAATTCAAACAGCCAGTGCCCAGGTATTCAAGTATCTAATTATTTTGGCGCAGTTGGAGCCAATTCTCAGGGAAGGCTGGGATAACACTTCCCAAATGCCCTATAAAGCCTCTTTTTTCACATATTCACTCTTCTTCTATGCAGCCTGGAAGTTTTTTATGTGTTTGTAACATGGTGCAAACTGCCTTTCCCACACAAGCTAACGTCAAACAGACGCTAACCAATCTCCCACTAAATAGCTCACATCATCAGATCAGAGAGAGAGGAAAAAAAGTCGTTTTCATTGGCTCAATTATGTTCGACGCATGTTGTTGCACAGATGTTTTTCTACTTGACTGTCACGGCTAACCTTTAGGAAAGCGGTCTAAAGAGGACCTGGAGCAGCACAGCCCACTAAGGACACCCATATGAGCTGACTTTCCACTGCAGTGATTTCATCGGTAATGAGGCACTATAAGCTGCAGATGTTGTGTCAAACTCTCAGGCAGGAACCATGGCAACAGGATGAACACACACAGAGGACCTTGCCCAAGGTGATCCAAACACTCCTGCATGTGCTGAGTGGGAGCCAAACTAGCTGATGTCTCTCAGGCATTGTTAATACTATAGCATAACTAAAGACGTAAGGCAGCTCTGGCTGTTTTACTTTATATATTAGAAACATATTTAGTTGTAACCATGCGAGCCTGGGGGCTGTAAAGAACGACTTCTTTTAATTTGTGAGTTTAAACTTCAGCTTCAATGACTTTATGGGATCTCCAAAAAACCAGCAGGACTTAAACAATTCAAAGCAATATTTCAAGATGATCGAACACAGTTCACTGCAGTTCCAAGTTTTTAAAACGATACATTAAAAGATAAAAGAGAGAGAGAGAGAGACTGCAAAAGTGGGCCCGGTATGTGAAAAAGAGACCATTTTAACACAGTAAAGAACAGCAAAGACAGGAGAACAGTGCCGAGCAGCTCAACTTGTAAGAGAAAAATCACTGTGCACGAAAAAAAACTGTTTATTAACTACAAAGCAAACACTCTCAGTCCGATGTGTCACTAAAACCCTTTTCAGACATGCACTCATGAGCAGGCCTGCTTTCAGTCTGACTCAGCACCCTGATCACTTTTTCACAGCAGCAATCTCACTAATTTGGACCTAGCAACCTTGATCACTCACTAAAGTCTTATGAATTTACATTGCAAGTTGCTCAGCGCACTGCAATGCTTTTGACACCAACAGCATGTGTTTAAGAACGTTTTTTTCCATTTAAAATAAGATTAAAAACACTCCTCCATGATGCTTTTTTCCCCATTCCCAATTCAGAAGAGTGATTGCTCTCGGAGCCGGCGTGATAGGGGTGGGAGGATTTTGTTATCATTTGCTGCAGCGCGTGCTGACTCACGAGACCCTGCTCTCAGTGACAGTGGGTAAGACAACTAAACGTTAGGGAAGTGTGGAGCATACCGTGGCTCTCTACGTCACTGTAAAGCCGTTAGGAGCATTAAAAATGACCCGTGTTTGACTGACAGGATGTCGTGCATTTAATGTCTGAAAAGGGCTTTTCTGTTTGGTCACCAACTTAATGAAAAAAATAACCAAGGTGGATTAAAACAAGTCCTTCCAAAGAGATTAAAAACAGGGGACACACTCATCTGTGATCCCAAAAATGTCTGCCTCTTTGAATAAATCTCCAGTTCCTTTATCACTTTTCTATTTATTTCTCTCCTTTGGTTCTGTCTACTATTTTCTGTAGTCACGCCTCATTTTCTTCTTCTTCTTCCAGAGTGACTTAAGTGATGTAGATGCGGTGGAAGTCGTTGGCTCCGAACGCACAGTTGCACTTGGGGCACTTCCTCTGTCGGGTGTCGTAACGCATCTTCAGACATTCGTAGCAGAAAACGTGGAAACACTTGGTGAGCACCGTCTCCTTGTCTCGGGTGTTACAACAGGGGCAACGCAGCTTGGCCTGAAGACAGACAAACACACATGTGTATGGGCCATATGTGAGCTCAGTCATTACCTAATTTTCCTGAGTAATATAACTACTACTCAAGGGTATAACAAACAAGTTTCATGTCCCTGAAGCACAGACAAATCACTGAATGGCCCGTGCTCACAACTGAAACACAGCCAGTAAAGCAAATTCCAAAGCCGGAGCATTTGCATTAATTTTACTAGACAGTTATGTTTTATGTAGCTATCTAACTTCAGACTGTGCCTGGGAGCTATTGGTGTGTTTGTGTTCTCTGCACACAGCTTCCTCTTTCTCACCTTGTACTGATTGATCTCCTCCTGCAGAATCTCGTCTGCATCCGAGTACATCTCCACCTTCTTCTGTTTCTCCAGCTTCCTTCTGAGCCTGGACAGATCCTCCTGTAAGGACAGAATCCCAGAGATGTTAGACCTGCATCCTCCAATCAGAGCTTTAGGTTTGGAGTGACACTCGCAGTGCATGCATACCTGTGCTCGCTTCAGGTTGCTGCTCTCCCTCTCCCGGGCAGTGCGGTTCTCAGCCACAGAGACTTGGATCTCCTTCAGCTTGGCCTGCGTATGCTCCAGCTGCACCTTCAGGTCCTCTGCCAGCTGTGCGGCCTCCACTGCCTGCAGCAAGGAAGGAAACAGGCGCACTCAATAAAAACACCTAACGATGACAACTTTCAGATGTAATGTGGCGGTGGTACGTTGAGCATTATGAGTTTTTAGGCTATTCTTCAACTGTTTCGATTACGTAAGCAGTCCCTTTATTGTGTTTTCGGACTCATTTTAATGTTATTGGCGACTGTTCTTATTTGTGGGCAAAAAAAAAAAAAAAAACACCCTTATATGCGACAAGATGACCTCAATAACTTTGTCTCAGTGTCTGCAGTGCTTCCCATCAATTACCAGAAACATTGAAACCAAAACTACTTGGGGAAAAAAAAAAAAAAAAAAAAGCAAATGTGGCCACAGGGACAAATTCTGGGTCTAATATTTGAACTTTTTGCAAGCTTAAATGACAATGAGATGACGAAGTCTCAAATATTTGGACAGTGTAGCATCAGAGCCTGTGCTTTTGGCCTACAGCCCCAGTGTTAGGTAAAAAACAGACCCTGTGGAGTGATTACACTGGCTTGTTTTGGGTCAACATAAACAGGGGTCTTCTAAAGTGGATTCTCTATATAAAACATCCTTCTGATTGATGGCCCTCCTCACCTTCCTCTTGTTCAGCTCTAGTGCTTGTGTTCTGACAGCCAGTTCCTTTTCCAGAGCTGCCAGGGTGCTCTGTAGGACTCCCTCTTTTTCTTCCAATTTCTGCACAACCAGCAGCTGGGCATCCACCTAAAAGAGGGAGCAAAAAGTAGCCAGCGAGTGCTTCACTGCCCTGACACACAATTTCTTTTTTTCTAAACCCACAAGTGCTGCCTTGTCAGGTTAAAGTTGCACCTCACCTGGGTTTTGAAAGCAAGAACTTGGTCAGCCAGCTCCTCCTTCTCCTCTTTCAGCAGCTTGTAGATCTGGTTAGATTTAATTCGCTCGCTCATCAGCTTAAAATTGGCATCGTCCTTCTCGCGCAACTGCTGCAACAGCCGGCTGTTCTGCTCCTGCATGTCTTCAAAGGCCTGGCCTGTTACATCCATCTCACTCAACAGGGCTTCCTCCTCCTGAAAAACACATGCGTCAGATATTAAAAACAGTGAAAAGAGTGACAGTCAGCTGTGCTGCTTCTGCCCTCCAGTTTATGAAACAGGCGGGGCTCGATTTCAACAGCAGTTTTCAGTCTTTAAGATAAGAATGTGACGAGGACACGCAGGTTTGACCTCCAACAGTACCACTTCTAAATAATTGTAAAAGAATCACAAGGATTTAATTTTCCAAACTACTTTCTTACGACTCAAAAGACACAAACAAAGACGCTTTTCTTTTTTCCCCCCAGTTCTGAAAACCTGTGCATCCTTGATCAATGTGCCATCAAGAATGAGCAACTTGCTGAGCTCTTTTCATTTGGGGATGCCATCCTATCTTACATTAAACTTATAGTCACCCATCACTAGTTCATGATATCAAACTAGCACAGAATTTGGACATCCAACTCATTTTACATGGTCTGCCACACACAACCTGTTTTGATCTGAAGTCGAATGAATCAAACTCCACTTTCTGTCAGTGTAAAGACATTTACCTATACAGTTAACCCATGAGATGTCTTAATATAAGAAAAAGTGCAATTTCTATAGATGGTGAAAAACAGAAACCTTTCTGTCTTTTAGCTGTTTATCTGTTACTACGTTGCTACTGTATGAATGGCTGAGGGTAGGTCTTAATTAATAGCAAAAGCTGTAAAAAATTAAGAAAACACAGTTAAAATTCCAAAAATGTATTTTCCAATACTTTCCAGGGGCTGGACTGGAGTCTTTGCCGGGCCGATTGTGGCCCCCGGGCCTCGTTTCTGACAGCCCCTGGTCTACAGCTTGGAAATGCTTCCCTTGTCGCCTTATTAATTTTCACTAAAAGCAGTTGTTAGGCTGTATTTTGATTTTATGATTGTATAATATACTCTAGAGAACAAATCATTTCATAAAGCTTTTACTAACATTAGTTTATGACAAGCTCCAGCACTAAAACAAAGTTGTTTTGGGGATAAAGATGGCTTTTCCACAGCATTAGCAGTGCTGCTCAACAGCTGTTCAACACTACTGACAAAAGAGAAGCATTTAGTTAAATGCATAAGTTATGCATCAAAAAATAAAGGGGGGAAAAAGCCTTATACTCAATTCTCTGCTTCTTCTCTTGAGACTATGATGCACATTAAGATCAATTAGCTAAATTTTCATGTAGGTGGTGTTTGCAGCTCAGTGGGCAAAAAGCAGAAGTTTGACACAGTACACTGGACTAAGAGCCACGATTTTGTGCCACTCTCCCTCTCTTTTTAATGAGTCAGTCAGTTCTGAATTGAATCAAGATACTGCCAAAGATTCCCACCCTACTATTCAAGACTGCGGACGTCTCGATACAGACACACCTGGTTTGTTTTTAGGTAAAAAATTAGCTTTGCTTTATTTGTAAATTTTGGTTCAAGCTGTTTTTTTTTTTATGAACCAGCTAGGGCCTATAAACAAAAGTCAGATGAACTCATAAGTAGCCTGTTTATTGGACAGTTTTGGCAGTTAAATTCTGGCAGCTGAGGACCGAGGGGAACAAATCAAACACATCTGACACCACTGCAGTTTTAGTTGCTGCGCTTTAACTTTATACCAGATATTAAGGCAAAAGTGAAAAGCTGAATAAATATTTCACTGCAGGCTGTGTTTTACCTCCTGTTAATTATGTTCTGCAAGACCTCCCAAGCATGAGGACATACAGACCATCAGAGCTCAACATCTGTTTTCTTAATGTTCAGTTATTTGCACCAGAATTCACCATTTCTTGGCTGACATAGATGAAAATGGTGATTAACATTTATTCATAAACCTCTCCTACTCACAGCAAAATTAATATCAGGACAAGAAAAAAAAAAGCATCCCATTATCTAATATGGGTGTATCCACCATCCGTGCAGAATAACAGTGACATGACTTGAACAGCGTTTAACCCAAGGCAGATAAAGATTTGAATGTCATGAGTATCTGCCCTCTTATTTTGTGCATTTTCTTACAAATGAAATTCCTTAAGTGTTTCAACATTTGCATGACAGCACAGCCAAGTGAGTGAGCTCAGAGTGCTTTGCATACTGAAAATTTATCACATTGGATCAACCAAAAAAAAAAAAAAAATGTCCCCACCCAAAATGAATTCTCACTCTCTGGCCTAAAACTGTTCCCCTTAAACTGTCAGGATAATCGTGGCACAGTGTTCCTGCGAGACAAGAGGGTGAATACATTTCTGCTAGATAGCATAAAGTTTAAGTTGCTTTTCAAAGTGACCAGAACATCAGTGGCATAGCAGCTCACCTGGCTCATAATTCACCGGTTAGTATAAAGTGTTGAGTACAAAAAGAAAGTGATAAGATTGTATTGCACAAACAGCCATATCCAGGACACAATAACCTTGCTCTATTAAAGCATTTAAGTTCAGGAGTCTGGTGACCACATGATCATTAGTAACCATAGCCACACAAAGCATGCACATGCCCAAGCGCTGACCATACTACTTATGTTAACACAATGGTGATAGGAAGGCACAAAACATCATGGGAGTCAGCCAGCAGGACCAAGGTCATGATCATCACCATACAAAACAGGATAATGGTGTTATGCACCGCGTGTGGCAAAGTGATCTTTCAAGCTATTTCAGGAAATTCACTCTTTATCAATGTGTGCATGCAAAATGTATCAACGTCGAGATTTTGTTCGGAAAACATTCGATTCAGTCAACATCCAGTGAGAATCTGATGAAGTTGTAAGCAGTGTGCATGAAGGTTTTGCTAAAAACAACAATTATGACCCTGATCCTGACCTTTAGTAAAATTAGAGTGAAGAGCAACCAGCACTCTAAGAATAACAATTCTTGTGAAATATGGACAGACTAATCGTGACATAAGCTTATGTTATGCAAAATGAACAACAAATTTAGACTGTCTTGCGCAAGAAAACCTTTGCACATTTACGATGAAGAGGAAGAAAGAGAGAAATGACAGTGCTAAAAAAAGAAAATCTGTTTATCTTCGTTTCATTAGAAATTTTTACCATTTGAGAACTTTAACCCGCCAGCTTTCTAGTACAAAATCTGCAGTTTACATCCCAGTGAAAACACTTGTCCCCAGTCTCCAGGTAAAAACAGACAACTACAGACAATGTGCTGACATTTCAGCATTTCAGGTGTTAAGAGAGCTGTTGGTACTCCAGCAAAGACAAATGCTTTTAAGTGCCACTAGACATGTATCTCCTAACACTGAAATTGGGAGTGCCTACTGAAAAAGGGCAAAAATTAAAAAAGTAAAAATTGCAAAAGAAATTCAAATTTGAGCGCATGGATTATCAAAGGGATGGTGCCAGTAACAATAATCGTGACAGCTCAAAACATTACCAGCAGGTTAGCATTAGCATACTCAGCTGATCAGAGCCAGGCCACAGCGTAAGCTTTCAGTTCCTCTTTGGTCGTCTAAGATTAGTAGAACTCCTTTCTTAGGCAAATGCAATACTCACTGCACTACTTTTAATCTTAACACCGCTGATTGTTTATATTCAACGCCGGTGGAATCCCCAAAAACTTAAATATGGCATTTTTATAAGGCTTAGGTACAAAACTCTTCACATGGAAGACAAAGAGCTTAGGACGAGCTTCTTAGGCATCACGTTTTGCCGTTATTAACTTTTTACAATTTGGAAAGTAAAAGAGAAATAATGAGGAGGTAAAAACACAGGTTAAGGTGAAGTGCTCTGAGAAGATTACCACTGCACTACACACGCACCTGTTTAGTGGCAGCGAGTTTCTTCTGCAGGTGCTCAATGGTCTCTTCTGCCACTCGTATTTTCCTGAGGGCGTCTTCATCAGCCAGTTTTTTGCTTTCCTTCCTCTCCCTCTCCTCGAGTTCTCGCACTCGCATCCGCAGCTCATCCACCTGGACCATAAGAGACAGGAGCTTACTTTGTTTTGTTAAATATCCAACCTACCAGTTGCTCTAAAAAGTAAGTGAAAGAGTACAAACGGAAAGAAAAACAAAACAAACCTCAGCTTTAGATTTGCGTTCGGCCGCCATCAGCTGCACTTTATCTCTTTGCTCCTTCGGCGCTGACTTATACATGTCCAGCAGAAGCTTCATCTCTTTCTGGGACTCTTGGGCTTTCCTGATTGGTTAGAGATTACATTAAAATAAACAGTCATGGCATTTTAATTAGCAGAGTGCTTCTAATTATGAAAACAAAACACTGGCAGACTTTGCAGTTCTTAGAGTCTATGACTAGACTTCCTGCAATCTGCATGATTTCCTATTTGTTTTATAATAAAGATAATTTGAAAATATTCATCATGAGAGTAACAACATTTTAGGAAATGTGTGTTTATCGCATTTAGTTACGACATATGAATGTGGAGTTAAATAGAGGGCAGTGTACTTGAGTTCTACTCTGAGCATCTTCAGTGTGTCTGAGTCTTTCCTCTTCAGCTCGTCGCTGCGCTGCCTCTCTCTCTCCCGCTCTCTCTCTCGTTCTCGCTCGGCCTCCCTCTCCCTCTCCCGCTCCCTCTCTCGGGCTCGCTGTCTCTCCAGCTCCCTCCTCCTCTCCTCTTCTTCCTCCTGGTCTTCATCCTCCTCCTTTTTCACGTCAATGCTGTCGCTCGTTGTCTCCTCCAAAATCAGAACTCCAGTGTCGCCACTCTGACAGCGTAACTGTTGATGGCATAACGGTTTTACTAAGAATCATCATCAGACACCTCAGAACAGACACCTCAATTAGATAATGTAAGTGCATGTTAGTAAATGACGTAACCTACCTTGTTGATCTCCAGCTGCGTTTCCCGCAGTTTCCTCTTGTAGCGTTGCACGTCGCCTTTCAACTGCAGGTTGTGGTTCTGGAGGCTGCTGATCAAGTGTCGCATCTCCCTGTTGATCGGTCCTGAGAAAAAGATGAAAGCCTGACAGTCAGTGGGTGTTTTTGAGTTTGACTCATTCAGCACTCTCAGCTAGCATCATGAAGCTGTAAATGATGAGTTTAATCACATAGTGCACAGAACTGACAGCCTGATACGGATGATATGCAATATTCTCTGCAGAGCTGAGAGAGGATTAGTTTGCTGACTGATATCTTCCTTAATATCCACTCGAGTACCACCCTCAAAATATGGTACATTTCTTTCTTCTACTGAGCTTTGAAGCACATTAAAAAATATAACAAATACAGTTTCATTCTCGACAGACGAATATACACACAAAACAATGTCCCTGACTGAAGTGTGAGAGTGTTTTGAAAAGGTACCTGCTTGCTCGTTGGCTGCCAGGTTCTGCTCAAATTCAATACGCAGCATCTCATATTCTTTGCGCACCTGGGCCAGAGTATCCTCCAGCTGGATGACCTCAGTCCGCAGCTTCTTCTGAAGAGACAGCTCATCACTCTGAAAGGTTAAAAACAGTGAGACATTATTCTCCATGTTTCTGAGCGTTAATAACAACTAGTGCTGTCAGCGTTAATCTCGTCTAAGTAACGTTAACGCCATAACTGCATTAACGCAGCAAATGTCTGTTAACGAGTCACTGCGGATCGCCCCGTGCGTGGGGCTGCACGGCGTCAACGCGTTAGCGTGGTTAACTCGTTAATGGAAATTTGCCGCATTAATGCAGTTATGGTTAACGTCATTTTAACGAGATTAACGCTGACAGCACTAATAACAACACATACAAGTTTAAACTGTAAAAAATATACAATGCACAACAGACTTTCTGCCAGTGCACTGCAAGCTTAGGCTTGAAGGAGCTGCTCTGGAGTCTCATCCTTTCTCTGAATCATAAAGGTATATTAATGTTGACACAAACACACAAAGAAAAGCTCTGAGAGTCACCTCCATGTGCTCAATCTGTCGGAGATGGGCGTTCTTCGCAGTGAGCAGGAGAGCCCGTGCCTCATCCAGCTGGGTTTTCACTCCTAGAGACTCGTTGTACAGGAGGGAGAACTGAGACTGCAGACATTTGTACTCCAACGTTTCCTTCACAACCTCCTCTGGAATATTACGCAGGTCCATCTGAAAAGTGGAGTGAGATGACACGCAGGGCTAAACCATGAAAATCATTCAAATAAAGAAGGAAAATGAAATTACCCTCCCGTCTCACAGGTATGCAGATTCAAATACATTTACCTTGAGCTTCTCACTCTCCCTCACAGCCTCCTGGAGCTCCACCTGTAGTTTTTCCAATTCTGCCATGCGGCTATTTGCCAGCTCCTGGTTGTGCTCCAGCTCTGCATTGAGACTCTCAAACTATTAAAAAAAAAGAAGAAAAAAAAAAGAGCACCACATTGATAAAGAAATGTGGACTTTTGGAGGCAGGTTGCATATAAAAATGTGTTACACAACACTAAGTAAAGATTTAAACATGTACTTTCGTCTAACCTTTTGAATGTTCAGTGTAATCTGGCCTCCAGCCAGCCCACCTGAGCTGCCAGTGCTGCTGTATCCTGACTTTAGCTGCAGACAGAAAACACAGAAAATGTGTCAGGAAGTAACAACATAAAGTAAATGATTCTTATTGTGTGCGTTTAAACAATGTGTCACATCTGCACATGCAGTTATGGACAAACAATCTATTTTAACTAATAAGACTTGTGTATTGTGCATAACCACATAGTTTGCATCAAAGTCTTACAGTGTACATTTAAAAAGAAAAAAGAAAAAGACAAACAAATCTTGCCAACCCAGGCTTGAGATCAAATCCATGAAGCAAGATTGGAAGTTTGGGGTTAGAGCTACTTTAACTCACAAAGGCAGAAATATTTAGTTTGTACTTCAGAAGAAACATCTGCTGAGGTGACTTCAGCAGGTCCCTGTGCTTTCTAACTAAAAACCGATGATTTGCATAGAGATGGAAACTCACAAATTAGATCTGCAATCAGCCTACAGAGAGAAAAAAAATCTGTGGCGTTAGATGATCCAGCAGGATACATTTGTCAAACTTCAAAGTAAAGCTTACTACAAAAAAGGGCAGTCTGCCTTTCAAAACAACCACTCAGAACTTAGATCTTAATCCAATCCACCTCAAGTGCACACCAGACTTTCTAAGAATATGCCAGACCTGAAGCAGCTCTGTAAGGAAGCATGGACTAAAAACCAGCAAGAATAAACAAATCCAATTTCCACTATCATGAAAATATGTAACTAATGTGTTCAACAAAGACTCAAAAGAATACATTTGGCTTTTTAGTTAAAGCAGATTGTGTTTGTCTGTACTTGTGAACAAAAGCATACAACTCTACTCTGTAATTCTTCTGACATCCAATTTTCATGATCAGAAAACTGCTGTGCTTCTACTGATGCACAGCCACAGCCCACCTTTGAGCTGTGCATCAGTAGAAGCAGCTGTTTTGACATGCATTGATGCTTAGAGCCTTATCACTGTCAACTCATGTATTAGAGAAAAAATGACAGAGCCTACGCCTAGTGGAAAGATTTAAAAATAAATATGCACACTATAAAAAGAAAGAAAGAAAAAACAAAAGGGGGTTGATGCAAAAGTTGCAAGGGGACATTAAACAAACACACCTGCTCCATGGCCTCTGCTAGGTGTTTGTTAAGCTTTTGTTCCCTATTGCGCAGTTTCTCAATGTCCCACTGCAGGTCCTCCACCGTTGTCTCCATCTCAGTCACCTTGGTCTCTGAGCTGGTCACCTTGTCCACGAGCTCATTATACTGCAGGAGAGTGGGACATGTGAATAGTTGCTGCATCACTAAGAATTAGAGACCATAAGAAATTGTCTAACTAGTTTTCCTCATTCATTCACCCTGACACACTCGAAATAACTACACTTGCAAACAGTCAACGTGCATGGTGAGTCACTTAAACAATACTAAGGACATTGTACCTCCATGGACATCTTATGGTGTCTTCCCTGCAGGAGAGTGGCTAAGTCTCGCAGTCGAGTATTCTCGTCCAGCAGAGTACAGTTCAGATTGATGATGTCAGACTGGCTGTCATCTTCAAATCCTGCCAAACCAAAAAAACAAAACAAAAACCCAATACTGTCATTCTAATTTGGCCAAAGTAACAAGTATCAAAGGAATCACTCCAACAACTCAGTTATGACGCAATAAACTCAAGTATCTAGTAATTAGTTTAATGTAAACGATGTAAGATACAGTGGTCAGAGGTTTACTTACACTCATGGCCATGAATCTCAGGGTAATTTGGACTTTTGATTGATTTATTTGAACTGTTCTTTTTTCAGAATAGAGTGATTTTGAATTTATTTTAGATTTTTTCAAAACCACACAGGGTCAAATGTATCCATATCCAAACACACACACGCCCACTAATGTTTGATCAAACATCCCTTAGCAAATTGCTCCCCGATCAAATGCTTTTCATGTCCATCAACACGCTTCTTGCTGAATATTTCACCACTCCTCTTAGTAGAATTGTTACATTTAAATTGGTTGGTTTCCAGGCACAGATTGGGTTTTTTAACATGGTCCACAAATTTTCAATTGGGGTAAGATCGATGCTTTGGAAAGGCCATTCCAGCAGCTTAACATTAGCATGCTTTATCCTTTTCAAAACCATTTTGGACGTGTTTGGCATCACTGTCCCAATGGAACACCTGTGTCAAACTTTGTGTGTGATTTGAGATGAAATTGAAGAATTTGGAGGTAGTCCTCTTCCGCCGTCATTATTCCATCCACTTTGTGCAATGTACAAGTACCACTGGCAGCAAAACAGCCCCAAAGCATGACCATGTTTGACAACTCATACAGTGTTCTTAGATTTGAAAGCCTCATCTCTACTACTCCAAACATACCTCTGTTCATTGTGTCCAAACGGCTCAAAGATGTTTCAACTCTCATCCGAGAAGCTTCTTCAGTTCTAAGAGCAACTGGTGGAGAGTCCCAGATTTTTAAGCCCTATTTGTCACGCCTTCAAGAAACTTAAAGAAGTCCAGACACTTTTATTTCCAAGCTCCTTAGACTACAATGACCTGGATGACTGAGAACCTTCTACAACACAATTTTCTCCAGAAGGTATTTGGCTTATGAAATTTGGGCTGATCCAAATTTCATTTGAGCCTGAAGGTGTCAATTTTGGTTCAGAGACTTCCTTCTTGGTCAGCGCCCTCTCAGTCCATGGCAATGTGAAACTCCCTTCACTCTGGCCATTGATCCTGGTGTTTCAGCAGCTTCCAGTACGTGGCAGGCTTGAGCCTTGGAGGTTCCTGGGTTGTTCCTGAACATCCTAACCAACATCCTCTCATCTGAGAGTGAAAATTTGGGTCTTCTTACAGTATTTGGCAAAATGGTGACACATCTGAAAAATTTGTACTTATGTGCATTTGTTTGAACTGATGATCTTGCAATATGCAGTTCTTCACAAATAACTGCAGGAGACATTCCCAGCTTTTGTAAATACAGTTCTCCTTCGCAGATTTTCACTGAGTTCCTTGGACTTTCCTATTTTTCTGAGTATTGGTAGTCCATAGAGTGCTGTCAAACAAATATTTTTTATGCTGACAGAGAGAAACCACTAGTTGTAGTACATCATGATCACAAAGAGAAGTTAACAAACCTGAACCTTGTCAAGTTAAAAGGAACTGTAGAACCTTCAGCACATTTACAGATTTAAATCAGTGTATGTATATATTTGATTCTGTATAAATAAATTTAACCCTGTGTGAATTAGAAAAAATCCAAATTAATTTCAAACTTGTGCACCTAATTTTTGACTTTTAATGTCATTAAAGACAAAAAAACTGGAAAAAAAACAGTTCAAAGAAATCACTATGATGAACGTATGTAAACGTCTGACTATAACTGTATATTTAAGTGTCAATAACAAACATTTCTCCACAGTTACCTGCAGCTTGGACCACCTTGCACATGTCACTGATGTGACTGTGCAGCCGATCAAAGACGCAGACCAAGCAGGCGATGGCTTCTTTGCTGAATTGCATGCGGTCCTGGAGGTGCAGAGTTAGTTCCTCCTCACTGCTCTGCTCCAGAGTCGACAAGAAACCCTTGGCATTTTCACTCAGGGGAGGAGGTGGCGGTGATGTATCTGCACATATGTAAAAATGATAAAGTCAGCAAGTAACAATTTGATAGAATTCTTAAATATCACTTTAAAAAAAAAAAAATTAAAACAGTATCTATTGCTAGCACAGTGTGGTCCAATGTGTCAAATGTGTTATTTAAATACAAAGCAAAGAAAAAGGAAATCTACCAATTACAGACTGTGTAAATTTTGCAGTTTGTAGCCAGCAGTACATGCTAACAGATGAAAGAAATGCTGCAACATTTGCCTTCTATAGCCCACTATCATTCCCCTTTGCCTCACTATAATTTAATAGGCATCTTGAATAATGGTCAACACACAATAAACAAGAATATCCTTAAATTACAAGGCATGAAGTGCAGTCTTGTTGCATAAAATTAGCTATCAATATAAATAGTAGTGACTCAGACTGATGTAACTTCATGAGTAATGAAAGTCATAAAGATACATTAAGTTAAATTGAGAATGAATGAATAAGGCAAACAGATTACAATAGTCTATGACAGACGATTTATCATTAAAAAAAAAAAAAAAATTGCTAACCTGTTTTTGTATCCGATTGCGGCTCTGTTGGTGTCAGTAAATCGTCTCCAGTGGGAGGAGGGGGCTGCTGCTGCTCCTCTTCCTGACGCTCCTCCTGTTGCTGCTCTGGCCGCTCACCCTCGTTCTGGGCCTCTGGCACAGGAGGGGGAGGCACGCCAGAAGGCGAAGCCAGGTTGACACCATCTTCCTCCATTGGTGTTTGGTCAGGGATGGTTGCTGAGGGTGGGGCAGGGGTAGAAACGACTGGAGGATCTGGCTCAATACGTTTACGCAGAATGCGCACGTTCTCTTCCAACTGAAAGTCAGATATACATAGAAAGAAAAAGGTGTTAATTCTCTTTACAAGTTATTACCATGAGTTTAAGCCTTAGTACAGCTAAGTATATATATAGCGACACTGCTTTTTGATCCTTCGATGTCGGCTCTTCCTATCATTGTGAAGCAGAATTCACCAAGCATTGGATTGTTCACCTACCAATAGGGAACGTGAGCTGGGATTAGACCCTACTGATGATGTGTTGTTGCAATAGTAATCCTGCTCAGTACAAGAGGAACCGCAGGTTCAGACATTTGGTGTATAGTGCTTGGTGAGGAGCCAAAGGTGCAAAGCTACCATCTGCAGGATTATGACTGAACAGCCCGCCGGTGAAGGAGAGCTGTTTGTGACTAGACTGGGGGACGGCCGAACAACAGTCACCCCTCTCCAATTGTGCACTCATGTTTGTGGAGAACGTGTTGCTAAATAACTTCTAATCATCCTGATAAACGACCAATACCTGTCACTATGTGTACAATCAGGTTAAGGCAGGCAGGCGGAAAACATGTACAGGATACATAGGACGTGGAGCCTGAACCTATGTATATAACAACTATCCTCCTAGACATGCTGATCAATCTGGATGCAACCTACTATATAGCCTGCCTAAGGTACCAAGATTATCTATAACACCTATATAGCTTTTGGGAGTTATTTTTATAACACTCAAATCCTTACAAATTACAAAAAGATGACAATCCATCAGATGGAAGAGCTGGGCAATGCTTTCTTAATTTATACATGCACATGTGCCTGCTATAATTGGTAACACGAAAAAACGTTAAGATCTGTAATTACCAGATATAAGCCAAATTGGTTTGCCTCACACAAATGCAAGCATGCTAAAAAAACAGATTCATCTGACCGCTGCGTTTACATGAGGTTTTGATAAAATGTGCCAGTTCTTAAATCAGGTTAGAGTGGAAACTAAAATTCAAGAAGGGATTCTAACAATATAATGAAATGCACAGAATTACCTGTGACCAGTAGCGATTAACAATCAGCAAGGTAGTGTCATCAGTGGCTTGTCTCTTCTCCAGCTTCTCAATTTTCTCTCTCAGCTCGTCCTCCATCGCCTGTCTCTGCTCCAAGCGTTCACATAGCTTCTTATTCTTGAACTGGAGAACCTTCATGTCCATTTCCTCCTGAATTAACAAACGCATACAAACAGAGAAACAAAATAATGAGTGTTAGGGATTGCAGATGATGTCTGGCAAAAATAGATGACAGATTGTGCCTTGAGAGTGTGATGACCATATAACTCACCGTAGAGGAGACTCCAGCTATGCGTATTGGCTCAATTAGCGTGGTGGTGGTCTTCTCTTCTTTCTTGCTTTTCTTTTCAGGTGGGCCAGGGGGGCTGTCCCCGCCTGGGGGACGCTTTCCTCCCCCAGCACCTGACATCTTTCCTTCCCTGCATTACATCAAGCAAGGCATGAAGAATTATAATTCATTCATTTTGTGACAGCAAAGGGACGGCGTTAGCCTTAAATCAAAAATGCAATTTTAAAAGGTTCACTTTTCTGCTCCACTAGCATTTACATGCCGACTTATTACTGTATAAAGGTATGCCTGCAGAACTACCAACCATCTTAATTCCATATTGCTACAAAGATTAAAGATCCTTTGCAAGCTTGCAGCTTGCTACTGCTAACCATGCTAATGCTACGCTAAGGCTAACGGACGGCGTTATTGGTTCAAGATTCCAAAGTGGTCGGGGTTTTTATTCATTATCCATCACTACATACACAAAATGTTCTTAAACAGGTATATTTGTGTCTTTTCACAAGAGAAATGTTATCATTACAAACCTTAACAACCAGTAGTTGAAACGTAAGTCAGGACATCAGAGAAGCAACAGGAAATAGGCAGCTAACGCTTCTTCTTCGTTGGTTTTAAATGTTCCTTACAATAACGGGAGAGCATTAGCGCCGCCTATTGCTTGCAATTCACATAATGTAAAGATTACGTATTCCCGTTGGTAACAACAAGTTGTAAATTAAAAAACACACTCAAAACACGGACTACTTCCTTGGGATACGGTGCTTTGAAGCGCAGCTACTTGAATTTATCTGGAGAGTGTATTCGAGACCTCAAAAATGCAAACCATGCTGCCACGTCCCCTCCGGCCTCTCGGGGGCGCTGCTGCGGCACACTGTAATAATAACTTCCAGGACTGTGACCAGAATGTAAACAGTGCTCAGGTGATAGCTAACTGCTGTTAACGTTAACGGTAGCTAATTTCGTTACTGTAGCCGCTTAATCGCACACGTTATGGCTTCAATATAGATTCCTCGACCTGAGAGGGCTTCCTGATTCCCCGTTTCCTTCTCTGTCTTGTCGTTTGATTGCATAAATGGTGAGTAGCTTCCTGTTCGGTCAGTGAACCTGCTGCTGTATCAAGGCCATAGCAAAGACAGTTACCTAACCGTTTTGATGGACTTCTAAATAACAATAGGTCGAGGAGATTTGTGTATACAAGTTTAACCTGCTAACTAGATTTAAACTAAAGCTAAGGGCACAATACTTCCTTATCAAGAGTTAGGTAACTAGTTCCTGTTTATTCAGAACCACTGGCACAAACTAAGACACGTGACTGTTGTTTTAACAGCTCCATAAGCTGTAAACATGACCAAAGACATCGTTGTTGGGGACGAATTACCAGACTGGGTGGGGGCCAAGGAGTTTTATCAGAAGTATGATCCTAAAGAGGTGATTGGCAGGTAAGTCAACCAAAATAGCCTGAGCTATACAATGCTGTTAAAAAGCATCCCCCCGCCCCCCCCCCATGATTTGTTTGTTGTTGTCGTTGTTTTTGCATATTTGTTACACTGCATGTTTCATATCATCAATAAATTTTAAATAATAGACAAAGATAACCCAAGTAAATTTGAAATGCAGTTTTTGTTTATTAAAGTTAAATAGAAAGAAGAAAAAAAGTTATCCAAACCTACCTGGCCCTGCGTGAAAAAGTAATTAACATTCTTGTTAAATCACAAATTGACCGTGACTAACCGCATTTTTTTTTAAAGAGAACAATCCACACCCAGGCTTGATTACTGCCAGACTGCTGAATAAAGAAATCATTTAAACAGACAATTTCTGACAGGTTAAAATAGGCTGAAAGATCTCAAAAGGTAACACATCATGTCATGATCTAGAGAAAGAGCTGAGAAACAAAGTCATTGACTTCTATCAATCTTGAAAGAGTGAGAGCCATTATTGTCCACAAATGGAGAAAACCTGAAAATGCGGTGAACCTTCCCAGGAGTGGCCGGCCTTAAAATGACTCCAAGATGCCACTGACAACATCCAGGAGGTCACAGAAGAACCCAGAGCTACATCTAAAGAACTGCAGGCCTACCTTGCCTCAGGAGCTGCTTTACTGCTTCAGAACCTCAATAACTTGCTATAATTGATGAAACAATGAATTCTGCGGTCTACCAGAAGATCCAGAAGGAGAATGTACAGCCGTCTGTTAAGCCACTGACTCTCAAGCCCACACAGGTTATGCAGCAGAACAATGATCCAAAACACACCAGCAAGTCCACATCTGAATTCTAAGAAGAGTGGAACAAAATTCCTCCACAGTTATGTGAAAGACTCGTTGCCAGGTATTGCAAATGCTTGACTGCAGTTCTTGCTGTCAAGGGTGGCACAGCCAGTTATTAGATTTAGGGGGGCAGTACCTTTTTCACAAAGGGCCATGTAGGTTTGGATAGCATTTCTCCCTTAATAAATGAAATCATCATATAAAAAAGTGTGTTCAGGTTATCTTTGTCTAATATTAAAATTAGTATAATGATCTGAAACATGTAAGTGGAATGGGCTAAATACTTTTTCGCAGCACTGTACACAGTACCTCTGTGTCCTTTTTGATCATGTTGTAAATACACTGTATTGTATGCTCATTGTTTGTCAGGGGTGTGAGCAGTGTGGTGCGCAGGTGTGTGCACAGACACACGGGCCAGGAGCTGGCGGTGAAGATTATCGAGATCACAGCTGAGAAGATGACAATCCAGCAGTTGGAGGAGGTGAAAATCTCCACGCTGAAAGAGATCCAAGTGCTGAACATGGTGAAGGGACACCCCTCCATCAGTACGTTGCTGTTCTCTCTCCTTTTGTTAAAGAATCATAAAATTTCTTTCTATAAAGTTTGGTAAGTGTTAAAGCTCTCTTCTGTTTCATTCCCTTTAGTCACCCTCATTGATTCCTATGAGTCTGCTACATTCATATTTTTGGTGTTTGACCTGTGAGTATGAGGACAAAAAACTATTAAACTAAATTCTTTTTACACTCCCAACCTGAAATTCGAATTTTTTCCACAACATTTGTCAATTTGCTGTCTTTTGTTGTCAGCATGAGACGTGGAGAGCTGTTTGACTACCTCACAGAAAAAGTTACCCTAAGTGAGAAGGAAACCAGGTGAGCCACAGCATGACTGCACTATATCTGTATTAATTAATACTAGCAGCATTTTGCATTGGGCACATCATAAAGTTCTGTTTCTGCAGACCATATTCCAAAATATGCCGCCTTTCAAGATTTTATTTAAAAGTTATCCAGCGAGCAGCTCTGCATTAAAGAGCTGCTGAATATCTAAATATAATCACACGTTTGGTGTCGACACCCACTTTTAATCTCGTGTCACGCCGCCCAACTTAATCTCACATCAAGAAAGCGGAAGCCTCAAAGCTGCAGCTTTAAAAAAGAAAAACACTCGTGTTTTTGGGGTTGTTGTTGTAGTTTTGTAGTTTCTGTTATTAGCATTGTCCTGCTGAAAAATGCAAGGCCTTCCCAGAAAAAATGTCTGGATGGGAGCACATGTTGCTCTAAAACTTGTATATACATTTCATCACAGATGTTGCCTTTCCAGATGTGCAAGATCACAGTCGGAGTGCTGCTTTTTAGCTTTGTTGCTTGCATACAGAGATCTCTCTAGATTCTCTGAGTTGAGGTTATGGGAGTGCATATTATGTATAGTATATAATGAGGTATTCAAAGTCTTTGCAACTCATTGAGGAACATTATTCTGAAATTGCTTCACAATTTTTAGATGCAGGTTTTTGCAGATTGTTGACTCTCTACCCATCTTTATTTCTGAGAAGCTCTGATTCTCTAAGATTTTCATTTTATACCCAATCATTTTAATCACGTGGTGAAGCCAGCAATGTTGTGTATCCCATGAATAATCAAGCCAAAGATAAGATTAAAATTACACAAACATATTACACAGTGTTTACTCTGAACCTTAGACATGCTTGGACCAAATCCATTTAACAAGGATCTAATGTGTGTATTTCTGTTCTCTACAGGAGCATGATGCGAGCTCTGCTGGAGGCCGTGCAATACCTTCATTCCCTCAACATCGTCCACCGGGATCTGAAACCGGAGAACATTCTCCTGGACGATTATGGCCATATCAAACTCTCTGACTTTGGTTTTTCCGTGCAGCTACAACCTGGGGAGAAGCTCAGAGGTATGGCTGCAGATCATGAGCATATCCTGTGACAAGTGTTCATCCATTATTAGTTTAAAACGATCTTTTCTGTTATAATCAGAGCTCTGTGGGACACCTGGTTATTTGGCGCCTGAAATACTAAAGTGTTCCATGGATGAAATGCACCCAGGCTACGGCAAGGAGGTCGATCTGTGAGTCTGTCTTTGTTCGGCGGAGATTTACAAAGGTACTACTTCTCACTGCCGTTTCTAACATTTGCATGGTGTGTGTTTCTAAGCTGGGCCTGTGGAGTCATCCTCTTCACCTTACTAGCCGGCTCGCCTCCGTTCTGGCACCGTAAGCAGATGCTGATGCTGAGGATGATAATGGAGGGTCGCTATCAGTTCAGCTCCCCAGAGTGGGACGACCGGTCTGACACTGTGAAGGATCTGGTAAGCTCATACAGTCAGCTTTTTCTGTAGTTTCTTCTGCAGCAACCCTAATATTGACATTTCCAGTGCAAAGAATAAATCATATTGCAGTATTTGCATCTCTTAAATCATTCATGTGTACTTGTGTAATCCCTGTGCTTGTGATACTCAGATATCCAGGCTGCTGGTGGTGGACCCAGCTAACCGTCTCACTGCTGAGCAAGCCTTGGCGCATTCCTTCTTCAGGCAGTACCAGCGGGAGGATGTGAGGCTCTTCAGCCCCAGAAAGACGTTTAGGGTGAGCCGCTGTGTTAGCCCAGCATTGTTATTGCCGCTGATTTAAACTGTCTGTGAAAAAGGAAATAACTTCCACATGCTTCCATGCATCCAGGTTCTGATAGTGAGCGTGCTCGCCTGCATCAGGATGTACAGCCGCTACCGCAGGGTGCGGCCACTAACCCGAGAGGTGCTGGCGAGGGATCCTTACTCCATCCGCGGCGTGCGCAAGCTCATCGACGGCTGCGCCTTCCGGATCTACGGGCACTGGGTCAAGAAAGGGGAGCAGCAGAACCGAGCAGCCCTCTTTCAGAACACTGCTAAGATCATGCTGCTAGAGCTGGAGGAGTTTGAAACATAAAAGGTCAACCTCGTCGCTCAAAATCGCTTTTATGTATCCGTTTGCATGTGCTGTCATTGCGGTGTTTGCTCCATCGAGTTACTGTTTCAAGATAAGGAATGCAGGGACGGGGGATCTTTGTGTGCCTTAATGCGCATCATGGCTCTGAAAGTTCAAGATAAGCATGCACCACTTAATATTCCTTATCTGTTGTTGTTTGAAACTCCTTGTCAGGTCATCCAGTTTGCAGTGCAATTTGCCGTTGAGGACACCTTGCACAATCTCTTTGGTAAAACTCATCATAATATATATATTTAGGATTTTATGTGTTAATCGTCCGTTATAACTGAGTAGGCCAGTGGCGTCAAACTCATTTTAATTCATGGGCCACATGCAGCCCAATTTGATTGCAAGTAAAAGTGTTTCATAATAAAAATCTATTTAAAAAAAAATCTTAAAAATCTTCCTTTTCTTTTAGCGGCGAGTACAATTATGTATTTAATAAATTGTACGTTTACTAAACAGATGATGGTGAAATTAAGTGTCGCTCTTAACGACTTACAAAATACTCTGCCCGTCTTTACTGCACGTGTGGCCCACGGTGTGTGTGTTTGACCCCTCTGATGTAGAGAATGCATTTCTAAGTACTGTGTAGGTTAAGTGGAAATCAAAGCACTGAGATTAGTTATTTCTAGGGGACCTAGTATGCTCATATTGACTCCACTTGAGTAGCTTTGCATGATTCACGGTTCATAAAACCCCTTTACTGCGCATTAGTGCAGACCTTCAGGCCACACTACCATTAAGCCAACTTTCTTCCTTATTACCTGAAACTTTAATACAACACCTAACATTGTAATACTACAAAAACAGCAGAAGATAAGGAAAAAGCATAATAAGTCTCCTTTATTAGACACATACAGGTACATAGAAGTGCTGCGTTAAAGCTCAGATTTACATATATGCCAGTATTACGAGTCAGCACTGGGGCACATGTGTGAAATATTCAAGTTAAATATTTGGAGTGTTTCTGTTGTGTTTCATGCATGCAAGCATTCCTCAGCAGGAAACCCACTCAAGACTAACTGTGAACATCGTTTGCGACTGTAAAACTAACAAGCACCATTCCTAACTCAGTTCATTCTTTCATCTAGAGAGAACTACGTTTTTTTGATTTCCTGAAAGTGCCTGTTTGGAAAAAAAAAATGTAATTATATAAATGCAGGTATAAAGTATGTTGTGCTGTCCATGGGGAAAAATGGTTTTATTGACAATAAAACAAATGTTTTAATCGTGCTGCTTTGCAGGAGTGCTTTATTTGAAATCTATCGCCTGTCTAGATGGGGCAAAACAAAGTGTGTTATTTTTTGTCTTTGTGGCTGTTCTGTGAGTAATCTAAAGCACTGTTTTGCTGAGATGCTTTTTCTTTAATCCGCTGATCTAGTTGCCCAGACACAAGCGTCATCTGCTCTCTGACTTGTTGCTCTATCAGCGCCTTCAGCTCAGATGTGGCTCCTGAAAGTGAGGAAATAAAGCCATTACATGCATGACATTGCTTGGACTGTAAAAGTTACGCCTGCAGCACAACTGCAGCGCTGCCGTGATTTTTACCTGCTGGGGCCACGATGGAGGCTTGCTGTGTTTCAGACAATGTCCCATCTTCCGCCTCTGTCTCATTCTCAACACCTGGTCGGATTAAAGTAATAATAAGTATAGCTTAGTACTTTTTTTTCTTTTCTTTTTTTTAAATATCCCATTTTTAATGCAACACATAACAAGGCAGGTGCTGGATTGGAGGGATGCTTTCATGTTTCTTTTCTTTTAATATTCATTTCCACAGGAAGTGAAATGAGATTAAGAATGTTTTGCAAGAGTTTGGCAATGCTTGGTCAGGCAGCACAGTTGATCCAATCTCACTCCAACCACAACTGTGCAAGATTGGATCACACATGTAGTCACTGCAAAGAGGTAGAAGACGATTTTCATACACTACATGAACCGAATTTCTGAGCCAGCTATACAAAGAAATCCATGTCATGAAGCTCCCGGCACACTGTTTCTGTACTGGTGATAATTCCAGAGAAGGGTCGGTGCTCTGCAGTTAAGTGAGCCAGCAGAGCATTGGCCGAGTTTCTGCAGTTCCTAAAAGCTTCTACTTTGCAATAATCTCACTTACAGGTGATAGTAGAATATTTATGAGGGAAGAAATTTTACAAAATGAGTTGTTGCAATGGCGACATCCTATTACAGCGCCACATTCAAATTCAGTGAGCTCTTTAGAGCGACCCATTCTTTCACAAATGTTTGTAAAGACAGACTGCGTGGCTTGTTGCTTCATTTTATGAATCTGTGGTAATGCGACTGAAAACATCTGAATTTACTTTCTTTCTTATCTTAACACTGTATGATTTCAGATTGCTTATTCTTTTTTTTTTTGTCTTCCTTGTCTGACAGCGTTTTTTTGTGCCAAACACGTTTGCTTGTCCAAGATGAACTCTGTAAATTCTCTATAGGCTCTTGTTTGCGTGTTACTTTCATCTGTTTTTGTTTATTCATTTCTATTCGTGTTATTTCTGCTAATACAGTATATGTGTGATGTGGCATTGTCCAAGCTGACAGGCAGGAGGGTAAAAGAAAGAGGGAGAAAGAAAAAGGGGAAAAGGAGAGAATAAAATATAATTGCTCTCCCTCTCTATATGTAACTTTAATGCTACTAAAAACTTTGTTTTTTACCTGGTGCAGAAGAATCCTCCACGGTAGGTGATCCAATATCCGGCATCCCAGAGTATCTCATAGACAGATCAAGATTTACCTGTTTGAAAAATGGTGGAAAGAAAACTTAGCTAAAATCACAGACTCACGTTAATCTCTTCTGATGTTTTCATGAAAGGTTTAAAAAAAAAAAATAAAATAAAATATATATATATGTAATTTCTTAATTATCACGTATTATTATTTATTTATTATAAATTATTGATTATATTATACATTATATTTAACGGTTTATGGTTTCATGTTTACGATTGCTTCTTCTCCTTCTTCTTTTAACATGTATTTGGTACACAGGGGGCACTACTGAGAACAGGAAAGCTGCACAGAGGGTAACTAACACGGCCCAAAAAAATCATTGGCTACCCACTGCCACCCCTGGAGGTCATCGCCAGATCGTCCTGTCTCAGGAAAAACCAGGGCCATCACTGGTGACCCCTGGTCAGCACCTCAGGTCAATCAGGTCCCACACCTCCAGACTCACAAACAGCTTCTTGCCCTGGGCCATTCAAACTGTTAACAAACACTATCCCCCCACACCCCACCCTGCCCACCCACCTCTGGCCACTCATACACAGAATCTATTCAGACCAAGTCTTTTCTTTGCACTACCTCAAAGCACTTTGCTCTCCACTGTGTGCCTTTCTATTGCTTTGTACATACATATATACATATCCCTCTAGTTTGTATATATATCTTCTGTTCCTATATATTCCTGATGTCTTTACTATTTTTTTTTACTCCTGCACAGCTGGCATGGAGCACCCATAATTTCCTTGTATGACAATGACAATAAAGGGCTATTCTATTTTATATTTGTTTGTTTGTATATTTGTAATATAATTTATTATTGCACAAACGAGCATGTAGCACTAAATGCAATCTATGTGCTTTAGAAATACATTTTACTTTACCTAAAGACAAATACTGAAAACTCAAGTCAGTTAATTCATGACATTTACCTGTGTGGTAAAGATATATTTATATAGCTTGTAGTGTTTCATGTAGTTGTTGAGGATGTATGTTAAGACACGGTTAACCTCATCAGCATTGAAGAGGCTGATGCTGAACGGAGGCCGCTGTAGAGGGGAGACACACACACACACACACACACACACACACCATGAATCAGCATTACAGTCGTGGATCTGTATGAGTTCGAAAATGAAACAGTGACTGCCAAATTTTGCACACACCCTGACTGAGTGGCATAACAGAAGCTCCCTGCAGTACTTGAAACACTGCTCCGAGTTATTGAGTGGAGTTTCTGCAAGAAAGGAGGTTCAGACACATGTTAAAGGACACTTTAGCATTTAATGGTGGCGATGCAAGTCACGTGACACTAGGTCAACAATCTTACTGAGTTAATCACTGACTCATAAGATTGTACAGTATTTCCTTCAATTGCCTAAATACTGTATTTTTTACAGCCTTAACAGAAGAGATGAGTCTGTGCTAAACAAACGTTGTGAGGAGAAGAGATAATTTGTACTGTTTTGATTTTAAACACATCATTTTCAAAGCCAGATAGACCCCACCTTGCTGACTACACATAGTTAAGATAAAGCTACTTTGCTTACCTACGTTGGCTTCATGAATGGACTTGATAATGGACAAGAGAGTAGACGT
This sequence comes from Pelmatolapia mariae, assembly GCF_036321145.2. NCBI lineage: Eukaryota > Metazoa > Chordata > Actinopteri > Cichliformes > Cichlidae > Pelmatolapia > Pelmatolapia mariae. The sequence goes on along the minus strand of NC_086234.1, from coordinate 19,397,989 downwards.
TTGTTCTTTGTTGAAGCTGTGCTCTCTGCAGAAAAGCACCGTCTCAACGTACAGCTCCAGAAGAACTCCCTTTCTGGGTTCAGGGAGTTCAACTCGAAGCACACTGCATAGAGCACTGTCACAGAGGAGAACAAGTAACCCCCCCTAAATAACGTCTGTGCCCTATAATTGAGTGATTATTGTTTATAAATGAGTGACAGAAACCTCTCCAGATCGGGAATGGATTGCATTTTGTTGATCTCTTCCATATCATGGTAGCTTACATCTGTCCTGAGGGAAATAGATTCGTGGATAAATATTACAATCAGGCAGGCAAAGTGTAAATAAAATGGAAGCTAACGAAAATGATCTGCACCGTGTGTGTGACCCAGCTCTCACCATAGCATCACTTTAGCTTTCAGGTCATGTGGTAGCTAGGAAAGAAAACGATTATACATTGTAACCCTTTACAAATAATAATAAAAGCTCTGTCAAATGTAAGCTATAACATGAATATTTATGCCAAAAAGTTCGTTTGTTTGTTTTAATTAACATAGGTTAAATGAGTAGGAAGTAAAGAGAACCGAACACAGAAGCAGCGAATAAAACTTGAAGAGCATACCTTAATTGTCCCATTCATTTTTAAAAGTTATTATTTCTTTAGGTGAAATAACTAGCTATAGTTAAAATGGACAGACTTCAAAACGTGGTTTACAGTTTAAAGAAAATATATCAGAAAATAAATCTGCCCGGAGTATGCTCCGTTTTGTTAGCCACCTGTATCCTAGCAACAGGCCACTTTTATCTTTTTCCGGTTCAGGGTCCTACAAAATAAAACAACTAAATAAACATTTGTTATATTTATTATTTATCACATTATTATATATCATGTTATATAATTCAATAGATCTTATTTATGCAGCAATGCTCTTAAAGATAACGGCATGAGCCGTATTGATTTGTTATTAACTTACAATTTAATGTACAGTGAAGTGCCCCCCCCCCCCACACACACACACACACAAAACAAAACAAAACAAAAAGAAAAACAAAACAATAATAATGAATTAATTAAAAACCTCATCACTTGGTACATTTGCAAGTCCTCGGCTAAACCCATGATGATGAGATCAGCGCTCTGTGGGAGTCATCCATCTGCTGCTGGATTTCTTGTTCTTGTGGCTGAAAATAGGAGGCTAACGACCTTTGGCTGTATGTTTTCGGATCGTTATGCCAAACGCAGTGCCAACATAATGCAGGATGAAGAGTCGAAAGTTAAATCTAAAAATAAACAGAGAGAAAAAAATTGCAGGCGAAAGATGTAATGAGTCAGCCTGTTGTGTGATAAATAAATAAGTAAATAAATACATAAAATACTCTTGTAGAAGCTATAAGAAAGCTTATAAAACTAATAAAATATTAATAAAAAATATAAAAAATTATTAAAACGAATGAGTTTTAATAACACTTTAGTTTCTCAACATAACCCTTAGATTAATTGAAATTTACTAAATTACTATTATTATTATTATTATTATTAATAATAATAATAATAATAAATCAAGCAGTATTTGTAGCTTACAATATCTGACTACATTAACTCCTTCTGTAATGCCTCTGATTTTGTCCAATTAAAGATGCTGGGTTTGGGGCTCTTTTTAAGCTCCCCATCGCTGCTTGAAGCCGTAACCATGGCAACGCCATAAACCTGCCTGAGTTTTCTGTCAATAGCTGCTGTGTTTTTGTTTTGGGTTTTTTTTTGTTGTTTATGTTTTGAGGGGTGGGGGTCATTAACTGAACCCAAAGAGATGCGTAGCAAACCGCAGTAAGTAATAGCGAGAAGCTTTGGGGGCAATCTGTGAGACTGCTGTGGCTTCCGTGTTTGTTTACGGGGTAAGTGATAGAGGAGCTGGGAGTGGATGGGGGCACCACATTCCTGTTTCTCTTGCCTCACGTTTCTGCTGCAGGCCTTAACATCTTCATGAAGTAGTCATGGAAAGCCTGTTCAACAGGCTGCTCGTCACCCTGACTGAGCTGCCGCTGTGTAGTTTAAGAACATTATCCCCATTTAATCTACTTTGCCTTCTGCTGCACGCAGGTGGACAGACTGGCAGATGGAGCTGGGCGGCACAATCAAACACCCGCTTTCCGTCCTTAATTGCACTTAGTGGGTTTTTCTCTGGACACAGTCAACATTTTTTAATTGTTCTCACCTTGAGCGTTGATGGTGGACTTCATCTTTTGTTTGCAGATACTCTGATTCATCTAGTGACTGCTTCATCAGTTAATAGGGAGGTTTTACCCGGACATGGAGGAGCCCGACATACGACAACAGAAGCTGGACAACCAGGTGAAGATACAATGATTATAATTTAAATATATCTTTTATATATTCTAGTTTCCACTGGTACAAGAATTATAATTGCAAACATTACATAGGTGTTACCATTTTGTAAAAAGCATGCAAGACTGTCACACTGAGACTGGAGCAAACGCTAAAATTTTGTCAGTTGTTCCTCACAAGTACTAAAATTTAAGCATAGCTTTACAAAAATCGATACATTAAAAAAAAAAGATCTTTCTCCAGTTGGAAAAGGTCACAGTCTGTGTCAGAACCACCTGCTGTTTCCTGAGCTGCTAAACTTCAAGTCCCAGGCCCGTTTATGCTATATAGTATGCGGTTTTGATCTATTTAAGCTTTACATATGTGCCCTATAGTAGTCACGTCAGCACGTAACCCATAGTAGTAAAGTACTAATCCTAAATTAAGAACTAGCAGTATTAGTGTAGTAAACTGTAAAAATGAACATGCAGGTGCATGAGCACCTGCATGTTTATAACAGACAATCATTTAGGCTGTCCAGAATTAAAACCACTACAACTCACCATCTAACTTCCCAGAGCCCCTCCCTTAGCCTGGTTCTCCTGGAGCTTTCTTCAACAGTGGGGAGTTTTTCCTTCCCACTGTTGCCAATTGCTCGTCCTCTGACTGTTGAGTCTTTACCTTAAATATAAGCACTTTTAGGTGACTGTTGTTGTGATTTGGCAATACATAAATAAAATTGAATTGAACTGAATTCAGTTGCATGAGAGAGAAAGCAGAACATCGTTTTATTAATGACTCTCAAGAGCCCATTTGGACCATATCTATGTAATTATATTTCCATGTGTGAACACTGTGTAGAGACCGAGTTTGTCTGATGTGTGACCCACAGCGAACCCTTTTGATGAAGAAGCAGCAGAAGAAGAGAGCTGATTCTCAAATGGTGTTGACCAACCGGGACACTCGACAGAAGAATCGAAAGCACAAAGCTGTCCACTCTGATGAGACGCCTCTGTTGATCAGCCAATCCCTGAGCAGCACTTCTCTTAGTGGTTGGTGTTAGAATGTGTGATTTTATTTTTTTATTTTTTATCATTTTCTGTTTAATCACAGTAAATCTTTTTTGTTTGTTTGTTTTTTGCTTATTTTGAAGATCAAGTTGAGCATGCCCATGATAACCCACTGGATGTGATTACACTTGGTGAAGGTGACGCAACAGCAAACGTGGATTTAGATGAGATGCCTGCAGAGAAGCCAGTCGTTCCCAAGAAAATGAACTTGGAGATTGACAGAGAGCCTGAGGTGAAATGTGAAGGGGCCAACGAAGCCCAAGTGGAAGGGAAAAAGACAAAGAAGAAAGATGTGAAAAAAGACAAAGCCAAACGTAAGTGGTGATGTAAGAAACTGTCCCGTGCTTTGATGGACGCTGTTCATTACAGACGCCTATTGATCTGCAACTAACTGCTTTTTCAGAGGTGGAAGAGACAGAGGAAAAGAAGAAAGAAAAAGACACGGAGAAGAAGGAGAAAAAAACAAAGAAGAAGAGCAAAGACTCTGTCGACGCACCGAAGACAAACAAGACAACCAAACAAGAGCGCAAAAGTAATAAAACTAACAAATTCACACTTCCACTCTAAGAGCTTTGCATCTAACAAGAAAAAACCCACTTCCATTAAATTAAAGGAGCTTCACATCAAGCTTTATGCAAGTGTCTGCTCTTTTACAGAGAAGAACCTACAGGAGGCTTTAACGTCTGAAGCAGTGTCAGCAGAGGTAAGCCCAGAGAAGACTAAACAAGATCAAAGTGACGCTGAACAAGAAGAAGAAGAAGAAGAAGAAGAAGATGGGCTTCAGAGGAATGCTTCTCAAACACCTAAAAGGAAAAAAGACCTGGACACATGTGAGAGAAAAATCTGTTCTGTATGATCCCCGGTTCTTTAAAGTTTTATAAAAGAACATTGTCATTGTTTATCTCTATAGCCAGATGCCAAATAAGTGACGAGAGCAAAGACGAGGAGGTCCAAGAGAAAGAGAAAAAAGAGAAAAAGTCACACAAAGCAGAGAAAACTACACGAAGTCTAGCGTCCCTGAACTCCAACTACAGGGAGAGTTCATCTACAGCCAGTGAATCTAATGAAAGAGTAAGACGTTACAAGCACAAGAAGCAAAAATAACCAAAAAACAAATGGAAAAGATCTCAAAAAATCATTCACATCCTTTCTCTTTTCAGCCAACTTCTCCAATATCGGTGGAAGATCTTGAGAAGTTTGCCTTACGTCCTGCTCCTAGAGACGTGACGATCCAGTGCAGGGTCACGAGGGACAGGAGAGGCATGGAGAAGGGCATTTACCCAACTTACTACCTCCACATGGAGAAAGAGGATGGAAAGAGGGTTGGTACACTTTTTTTAGTTACAGTAATATCATTTTGCTGTCGTATTTGTGTCAAAGCATCATTTTCTCCCTCTGTTTAACCACTGTGCCACCTCTAGGTGTTTCTAATGGCGGGCCGAAAGAGAAAGAAGTGCAAAACATCCAACTATCTCATCTCCACTGACCCCACAAATCTATCCAGAGATACAAACTCCTACATAGGAAAACTAAGGTGAGGGATTTTGGTGATTTCACCATTTAAAATGAAAAATCTAGTATGATCCGGTCTTTTGGTCTTGTGTTACAGCTCTGATCGGTTGTAACCTCGGTCATTTTCATCCCAAGTTTCCTTGGAGATCTTTGGACAGCTGAACTCACTTTTTAAACCTTTTTATTTACCTAGAAAACTCCACCTTTTCATAAAAATGAATTCAGCGAGTTATAGTAAAAGTAAAGCAAAGTAAAAGTTGTGATTTTTACTTTGCTTTCTTTAAAGAATTGTCTTATCCGCAGCATTCACAGCCTTGCTGACCTTTGGCACTCTCGCTGTAAGTTTGTTAAGGTAATCTGGAGGCGTTTCACACCTCCAAAGCACCTCCAGTAAGTTGGATTGGCACTTCTTATATGCCATATGGTCAAACTGTTCTCATGACAGCTGAACAGGGCAGGAAAGGGTCTGCTTTATTATAGACAGAGTGCCAGCTGACTGCTTCTTTGAGAGGTATGAAATATCTGCGTGGTTTTAAAGTAAACTGGCTTCAGTCGAGCAGCGTCCGTCATATATCTTGCACAGATCTCCCACTTCACCACTACCAAAGTGCACACTCCTTCACATTTCCTTTATGATACTCAGAGCTCGTGTCAGGCACGTGCCCAGTTGCCTTATGTCTAACAAGTGTTCCTTATTTGGCTAAACACCTCAAACGCACAGTCACCCGTCTGGCTTGGCCAGAAATCATTTGCCCTGCAATAGAATCTATGACACATGGGAGGCTCCAGCTACAGACATAAAGAACTTAAGTAGAATAGAAAAAGCACCATAAGATGGTTAGAAGTTGGGCATTTCTATGTGATCCCAAATTTTTGATCTGCTGTACAAACTAGGCTAAGAGTTCACAGCTATGCCAGCACCTCTGTGAGAATATAGCTTTCTTGGGGTAATACACTTCAGTGTGAGAGCACCACGAATGTGTAAAAAAAAAAAAAAAAAGCCACTGCACTCCATCTGTGATTGCTGACGTTCCAATCTGGACCAAACTGAACTGACAGCCATCTGAAGAGTGAGCCCAGCTAATGGGGGTTTAAAAGCACTTGTCACCACTCTGGCCTTTTCCCTAACAAAGATCTGCAATGCTGACTTACCGGAAAAAATAAGTGAGCATCAAAGCATCTGTGGTGTGTGTGCTAGCTCAAATTGTTTTAGATCATGATTCTGATAGGACTCATTTGTTTCAGGTCAAATGTGCTAGGTACAAAGTTCACAGTCTATGATGGAGGTGAAAACCCGGAGAAAAAACCTTTCATAAAAGAGTGTGAATCAGTGCGGCAAGAGCTAGCAGCAATTTGCTACGTAGGTACCACACACACACACACACACACACACACACACACACACACACACACACATATGCATGCTATTTGCAGAATACACAAAGCTTTCCAACATGCATCACAACCATTTATCACATTCCAGGAGACAAATGTGCTGGGTTTCAAGGGTCCAAGGAAGATGACGGTGCTCATCCCTGGCATGCTGGAGAATGATGAAAGAGTGGTCATCCGGCCCAAAAATGTATAAGTAAAACATAAAACTCATTCACAGTGTTATTAAACCTGTGATAGGAGTGAATTATTTCAGATCAACTTATCTTATCCTCTTATTCCAGGACCTGGAGACTCTGTTGGCCCGCCATGCAAATGGCAACACGGACAAACTGGTCACCCTGGTGAACAAATCCCCGAGCTGGAACGAACAGACTCAGTCGTACGTGCTCAACTTTCACGGACGTGTCACCCAGGCCTCTGTCAAAAACTTCCAGATCATCCACCCTGACAATGGTAGGACGACTTATTGTCCGTCTCTGAATAACTACTGGAGAAAAGATTTGGCTCATTAACTTCAATGCCCTCCTGTTTTTTCCAGAGGACTACATCGTGATGCAGTTTGGCCGCGTAGCTGAGGACGTCTTCTCTATGGACTACAGTTTCCCTATGTGTGCCCTGCAAGCCTTTGCCATTACCCTCTCATCCTTTGATGGCAAGCTGGCCTGCGAGTGAGCGATGCTGGTGTGCCTCAAGTGCTTAAAGAGATCCCCACACAGGATCAGTTTTCATGTTCTGTATCCTGCCGGACTGTAACACTAACATATACATTTAATATGCCACAGACATCAGAGGAGACTTATTTTATAGGGCTGTTTACTATTTTACCACCACTGTTAAAATAAGGGTTTACTTTTCATATTTCTCAGATGTGCAAAGAACTTTTCAAATGTGAAAGATTACCATGTGAACACTACCCATTAAAAATTGATTAACAGTATTAAAATATTTGCAAGTGTGCGAAGAGTCATATTTAAAATATTTAATCTTTCTCTATGTTTACTTAATGAATTTTATTATTTAAACATTACATTGCTGATATTTTCCGTGACAAAAAAAGCCCACAGTGTTATCAGCCTGTGGACTTTTCCATTAACTTGATTAGTACAACTTTTGTAGCTTCAATCAGCCTCTCAGATTTGTATCAGTGTGATTACATGTGACATCTCTAGCTGTTTGCTATCATCTCAGAGTGTTTATCACGAAAAGGAAACTTTTTTTTTTTATCAAAGTACTAAAAACAGAGGGAAAAAAACTGTATCAGATGTAGAAGAACTGCAACACGTTGCAGATTTCTCTTCTTGCACAATATAAAGATTTGAACACTAGTTCCATCCCAGGACCATCACCATTGCTGATCTCAAGCAAGTTTTAATGCTGCTTAACAGGAAAAAGGGGGGGACAGAAGTCATTTGGGTTTCAGTTAGTAAAAATAAGCCTCAGTTTCGTTCTGTGGTAAAGTAAGACGATCAGAGGTAAACAGGTATTTTTGAAACCTAACCTCTGCAATCGCATTTATACATTACCATGCTGTGTTTATTCATTTCCTGTTGAAATGGTATTATAGCACAAAAAAATGTTTGCGGGTATTCCCATCACAATATCTACTAATACTTGCTGCAGCATACTTCACAAGTAAAGCAGGCGATGCATTATGTAACTGGGCCCTCAGGCCGTAAAAAAAACACGAGTGCATGATGAACCAGACACATCCAGCTAAAGTGAGATTCAGTCTGCTAGTGTGTGTTTACACCATGTAAATAAACAAAATCATGAACCCTAGAGGAAGCCGTGAAACTCACCATCAGCTCTTATCTTTTGCAACATCTTTCACCAAAGACGTACACAACCCCAAATTCAGCTAATCTGCTCTCAGTGGAGTACATGTTGCACAACACCCTTGCAGGTTGCACAATAATTAGCATACTCTAATATCAGGTTACTTGTTAAATTGAAATAATAATAATGACGATGACTGAGAAAGTGCTGTGGTGGCTTAAAGGTAGATTAAGGCATGCAAACTTGGACTGCGTGGCTTTTTGCTGTTTAGATTCCACAGGAAGAGCATGTAAATGTACTGTTTTCTGTAAATATGAATAAAACAACTCAGGAATAAATAGCACACTAAAGAAAAAAAATTTTTTTAAAAATATTATATGAAAGTCAAAAGATGTTGATGTGCAGTATACAAAAGGTAAAAATCTTAATCCTGTTTAGACATTTACAGCCAATGTGCAGAAAATGTTAACACAAATCTACGTGTTTAGAGGTGTGTTTTAAATTTGTGTCCCTAAAGCAGATGAATGTCTGACAGAAATGAGTGGATATCTTACGCTTAGGTTTAGAGCTCAGTGAAAGGTGTTTATATAGTCATTTCTGTCACATGGCATCTCAGGCTTCACCGTTTTTGCAGCTTATCAGCTCATCAGTCATTCAAACCGAGTTTCACCACAAGGACGATAAGACGGCTGTGTCTTCCAGCTCTGTGCCCATTCAGAAAGTTACTACATGAAGTAACCTTAAAGCTTTAGATGCACCTCAGCAGGTGGGCTGTGGAGCATCTCGGCCCAAAGCACTTCACCTTTTGCTTCCTCTAAACAAGCTAAATGGGCTCTGGTAAAGATTTCATGACAAGTGCAAACAAGTGCACAGTCAGACAGACTGTAATATGAAACGCTGCTAGGTTAAACTGTAGCGGCACTCTTTTCACACGCTTTCATAAACAGCTGCTCTCTTAAAAAAGCACATCCTCTCCCACCAGTGACAATGATAGCGGTGAGTGACAACTATCTGTGTGAGAAGCCTGAGCGGTTACGCCTCTCAGTCTGCGTTTAAAACCCGCTTTACAAAAGAGTCAGGACAGTATGACTCAATCTTTGGGCTGAGCTGGCGTCTGGTGCGATGGATTGCCGTCCACCCCTGAGGATGAAGGCAACGCTGCTGATTGTGTTCCTGCTCAAATCTACCAACATCATCAGGCTACATGGATGTCCATTAGCAGGTTATAATTTTTACTTTGATTTTTTGTTTTTTCATCAGATTAAAGACAAATGTACAGCTGTAAAATGTAAGTGTAAGAGCTTTAAAGCATTAGATGTAACACCACTAATGCAATAAAGGCTAGATTAAATGGCTAAATGAGCTTAAACTCTCAAATAAGGTTCTTCATTACACAATAAAGTGACATACTATTTACTGTTTTTGTGCATTTCACCCTAGTTGCTAATCTACAACAACCATGATACATCAAAAGCAGCACTTAAATGATGTTTTGAGATGCCTGGATCTATGTCGTTGTACAGGTTGTCCATTATTTTGCGAAGTCCATCTCCTGGTGCTCATGCTGTCATGTCAAATTGCCCTTGAGAAAGACACTGAACCCCAAAACATTGATCAGCCAGCACCTCAAGTCATGAATTGTGTGCACTCACGAAGATAGAAAAGTACTATCAAAGTGCAAATCATCATGATTCAGTCGCTTCAAGCAATTGGGAACTGTGTAAAAATGCCTTCTGCAACTCATGCGAAAATATTTCTGAATAATTCTGAAACTTCCTGTTGGTTCTTTGCTTCTAATTGTTTGCTTTCTTGGCAGAGGCAGAGAAGGTAGCGCAAAGGGGGGGAAAATAGCACTAGTAATAATGTACGTTTGTAAGAGCTGCACTTGACTTGTTGATCTGCTACTGACACCTGATCTATGGCTTTAGCTCTCTTTAGATTAGAACATTAATCACACTGCAGATCTCATTGTCTCTCATATAAACACAGTTTCAGTGTATATATAGGCCAGTCATGAGTGTTTTAAGCTATTAAAATATAATTCTATTCTGGACTGGCTAGCACATGGTTATTCACTAACAGTCCTGAGTTAAACATGGACTTGAAATATTTCTACTTCATTTTGTTTTGCTCTCTAATCATAACTATCTTTTCTATGGGGTTTCCTAGGAGTGGACTACAATCTTCACTGTGTCAATGATTACCTAACCACTGTCTACTGCTCCCTGAACATCACTCCATCAGAAAACACCTCAAACAGCAACAGCTCCTACTGGCTCATTTTTACAGACATCGAGTGAGACTCTTTTTACTAACGCATTTAAGAATGATGGGTCACCTTTAATGCCATGCACCTTATTCCTGCTTCTCTTTTTCTCACAGAACGTACAAGTGCATGCTGACACACACCAAAGAGAACTATTTCTGCACATTTAAAACATCGCCTGATTATGGCGATACGTTTACAGATTTAGATGAATACAAAATCTCACTTTGCCACGACCCAAATGAGGAGTCTGAAACCTGTGACGTGCTAGATGAGCAGTACCTACCTGTGGACAACAGTAAGCAGCATAATGATCATCTGTGTTGGCAGGACTCATAAATGTATGACTTATTGCTTTTTAACAGTCACGCATCTTCTTATCAGTTAAACCAAACGCACCGTGCTGCCTCTCAGTCAGCCACAACTCAAGTCACCACCACTTTGCTTGGAAAAGCACCTACGAGACTTACACCAGTGTCACTGATCTGCCCAACAACCTGGATTATCAGCTCCATTACTACAAGAGGGGAGAACACAAGGTATGCTTCAGCTAATCAGCAGGAATGACAAAGGGTAAAACTGAATGGTAAAAATCTACAAATGAAAACCTGTTTTTTATGTTGTGAGGTAAAAAACCCAGTTTTCCAAATGTAATAATATAAATAAGAATAAAAAATTGAAATCTTCTATACTTTCTGGTAAATATCTAGCTCTAAACTGAGATGTCAAACAGCTGCAGTGTTTTTATCTGCTGGTGCTGTGGGTGTTAGCTCAGTGTGGCAACAGTTTGCGGCAGAAACTGTGAATTTATTCAAGCTGAAGGCATTTTACACGGCTTGTTGATCTGATTCTGTCTCTGTAAGCACAAAGATTCAGGTTATACCTGTTGGCAAGTTGAGGTTTGTATTAAATAGAGCATTGCACGGGTTTTCACACTTCCACAGTTCCTCTACATGCTGGGACTGGCTCGAGTAAAAACTCTAAAAGTGAATTAAAACAGGGCATTTAACCATCTGACACAATCAAACAGAGGTTTTGCACATTTTATATGTAAACAGCTCCATCGAGTAGTGCAGTCATGTCAAATGCATCTTACAACATTGGGCAGAGTAGTGAAATTCCCCTTTCTGTCGGTGTAAAGTTTAACTATACGTTTCATCTCGGCGATATCTCAGTGTAAGATAAAGAAGTGCAGTTTCAAGTGTTTGTCTCGGTTTTTCTACATGATAAAGAAATGCTGCTGGAGTAAGTGAAAAATCTGTCAGCACGACTACAGAAAAAGTTCTGGTAGTTCATTGCCCAAGCTGTCCTGTAATTTTAATAGAACAATTTTGTTATTTCAAATGAAATAACAAATAATTTCAAGAGAAAAAGAAAAGAGAAAAGAAACAATCATCTTCATAGTAGTTAGAAGAAAAAACAGGAACTTTTCTCTTATTTAATTGCTTATCTGTTACTAACAGCTATAATAATACAATTAAAAGTTCAAAAATGATGCCCTCCTTTACAAGTTCCAAAAACATCTACTGGGCCAGATTTGAGTTTTTGCTGACCCGACTCCAGCACGCAGGGTCTTTTTTTTACACCCTATTTTTGACCCTCTCTTGCATATAAAAGATCTCTGGTTCAAATCCACGTTCAGGGTGTTGCATGCTGATGTGCTCCAAACGATGGTCCCTAGGCCTGGATAAATGTGTGTCAGGGATAAATCTGGGAGACAGAAAGCAGCCAAAAGTTTTGTCTTCAAGCTCAGTTTTTTTTCTTCTATTATAGTAAAATGTGTCAAAATCTGCTGTTAAAAAACTTACACCGTTCAAGGCAGACCATAAGTACAGGGACACTTAAGTTTAGTAAATGAATGGCTAAACAGGTCCCTGAATGGGAGCATGTGTTACCAATTTGCGGCCTTTTTCTCCAAATTCTCGGAGTCTTCTTGTATTATGTTCTGTAGATGATCACATATTTAAAGGTTTTACGACTTCTTTTTATTAGGCCGACATTGTTCCAAAATTTGGGGCATGAAATAATACACATATAAAGGCTAATTTACACCATTGAGGCCTGCTCTCAAAAACTAAACTAGTGTTTAAAGTTAGTTTTGAGAACGTGCAGGGCCATATTCTGTCAGTAAGGAGCGTGACGTCATGTGGTTGGTTGGTTGCGGCTCGTAGACTTACATTAGTTTATTTTATCTAACTAGTGACAGAATCGATACTCTTGTGGAAAATGATGACACTAAACCTATAAATAAGTTTCTAAAGAAGAACAGAACAGGGCATTTCTGTCTTCTGAAAATTAATGGGATGCTTTTATGTTTTATTTCTTTCAGGTAAAATTTCGTGAAATTAGCACACAAAGTACGGGTATTTCTTTGGAAGATCAGAACTTTGAACCAGACACCGAGTATAGTGCTAGAGTACGGTCCATTCCCAATAAGGCTACGTACCAAGGCGAGTGGAGTCACTGGTCTGATGAGGCTCACTGGAGGACTAACCCTGCCGTGGATGGTGAGTCTCAATAAAAAAGAAAGCAGCTAGATTTAGGTAAAACAATCATAAGCAGAAACTGATTTCTTGGATTCATTTTTTCCTGTTTGGAGTACCTGAGTACTCCAGAGTTGAACGTAAATGTGCATTTCTTCTGCTTCAGTATTTTCTATTGTGTTCCCCACACAGGTTTCTCAACGCGCACGTTCATTTCTGAAATGTGTAAGAAGGTGCTCATTCCCATCTGTGGGCTGGTGGTACTCGTCATACTGATCTGCTACGCTCCTGTTAAAAAGTAAGGTTATATCATGTAAAGCCTCACTTCACAAAACATTAAGTTTCATATAAAGTCATTTTTTGTACTATATTGCACTCTCTATACTCACAGGTGGAAGCAAAACGTGTTTATCCCAACTCCGGCTCCCTATTTCCACACCCTATACAGCGACTGCCAGGGAGATTTCAAGGTAAGTTCAGCTTTTCATGTAAAAAACAGAAAAAATTCCCAAACTTAATGTCATTAGGATGTAACTTACCTTGTTGTGATTGCAGAGCTGGGTGGTTACGCAAGAAAACACAGCAGACACGCTAGAAAAAGAGGAAACGCTTCAGATCGACACCTTGACAAAGTGTGCAGAAGTCCAGGAGGATGACTGTCATCCACCCCACTTTGACCAGCACGTGATGGAGGGCAGCTCCTACAGCAACATAACTCCCTCGGTCTGTGATACCACTCTCCTGGGCGTCCCGTACGCTGTGAGCACCATGATTCCACTCTCAGCTCAGGGGAGCCCAATGAACAGCCTGGTTCTAGACTCCCAATTAGGGAGCCCTTCTGGAGACTCGGGCTGCTGGCTCTGCAGTGACACGTCCCTAGAAAGGGACCCTCCCTGGTACTGTAATGAGTACTGCACCCTGAGTGCCTTCCAGCAGTCCAGTTCTGCCCTGGTAGAGCACCATGGGAGCTTGTAAAAACAAAAGTCTTGCCCAACAGGGATCAACTCAAAAAGCTTGAAAGTTGTCATGAAAAGGAACATTTTTCCACTGGACCGAGTAGTCCACGTTATGATTCAGTAGCTAATAGAACCTGTAGCAGAAATAACTCATTTTATCAGTCCTTCTCGTTGTGGGGTAATTTTGACATGCTCTTCTTTATAATGTTACTTCAGTTTATTGTTAATTCTGTGCATTAAGCTATAAACAGTCCTCTTGAGGTCCCACCACAGGATTTCAATCAGGCTGTAGTCTAGACTTCTGGGCCATTGCAGCACCTTGAATGTTTTTTTTCCCCTTTTTTACAGATTTTATGCAGCATTTAGTTACAACATGTTGTCCATGTACTACTTCATGTATGTTTTTATCTTTTATGCACAGTCCAAACCTGTCTGGAAACAGGATGAAAGTCTCATTTTGTGACTCATCCGTTTTGTTTCTGCATCACTGAAATGCAAGATGAACTTCTGTGTATATTCTGCTCTTAATAAAGAAAATACAACATTTTGTAGAAAGGTTTATTAAGCCAACACATACATGAACAAAGCACCATATAACCTTAAAGTCTGATACAGAAGTAAGCCTACCTGCCTCAGTCACTGTGGCCATTTTTATTTATAGCAAACACTCTGAATAACAAAAAGACAGCCAAGGCAGCAGAATCTATTGTATATTACAGCATGCTGAATAGAAAACCTGGGAAAGAGAATTAGACAGAGCCATCTAGAGACACTAGTGAGATACAACAGTATAAAAGTGCCATTCATTATACAGCAGTTGAAATACTGACAATGAAGTAAGCTAAATTTTACATTAAATTTATGGAAAATAAAGGAGGAAACAAAAAGAAACAGACCCTGTGAAAGAGCAAAATAAAACAAAACGACATTTTCTTCCTTGAAATATTGATGACAGTCAGCTTGCATGGGAGTTGACGAAACCGGTACCAAGCTGTGTCCCTTGCACGACATAAGACAATTATTGTTTAAAAAGAAATTACCAGGGTGCTGAAGCACCCATTCCCTCCCAGCATTATGCGCCAACCGGCAATTAAGAACAAAACAAAAAACTGATAGGTCAGAGGAGAACGGATGGCACAGAATGTGGAGTTTAAATAGAAGTCTTTAAGCAAGTCCCGATGTGAGAGGAGCACATTCATAGAGAGACTGAGCCGGGAGGTGATTCTTGTTAAACCCATTCCTTCCGTCTTCGCCCTTACGAGGGGGAGAATTTTTTGGCTTGTGCTCGAACTCTTTTTTCATATTCTACTCTGTTTTGGCTGAAAATAGATTAAAAACAAAACAAACAGAAACAACAGTTATTACGACTGCTTACTCAAAACAGGCACAGCATGCTGCTCAAAAAGTAAACATCTTTAATCAGTCAGTGGAAAACCCTAGAAGTTCATGTGTGATACAGGAGTTTTTGAGACCTCTACATCAATGAGATTTCTTTTTAAACCCTTAAACTCCTCTTATGTGTTTTAAATCATCAGAAGGTTCAATAAACACTCCTGCTTCAAAAACATTGAATTTTTAGGGTTCAGGTTTTACAGGGTTAAGATCATGTGTACTTTAAAATAGGTAGAAGCGTCACAAGCTTAGTCCCCAGAGACACACCCAATGAATAAATAAATAGTTTCCTGTGCTAGTTATAAACTTAAAATAATATGAGGTGCAATCTGAAAATTCTTATTTAAATTTGGCCTTTGTCCACTCTGTATTCCTGTGTTGCTCTGTACTGCTCAGACCGCTTTGACCTCACTGTGGAATTCCCGTTTTGACCACCTGCAGGTGCAAATCTATGACGTATGCTGGATCATCTCCAGGACAACCTTTAAAAGTTCATTCTCATGAGAAAGAAGTTGTTACAGGGCCAAATCTGGCAAGTGGTGCAGGTGGCTATGATTGTGTTGGCGTAGTTAAAAAACAACTGACACACATATCAGACCGTGTGCACTAAATGTTCTCCCTCAGATGCCTCGAGTCATTAAAGTAGAACTCAGTATTAAGAGTCTGACCCAAGGGGGCAAATTCACTGTGGATGTTGAGTGAAAAAATGAGGGGAATGCTTTCAATCTGATTGTGTCTTTGGGCTTGGTCACTTCAGGCTCTTAATGAAGCCAGAGTAAAAGTTGTCATAAAGTCTGAGGTTCACTGAGTGGATTAAAAAATAATTAAATTAAAAAAAATTCCAAAAAAAAAAGAAAAGAAAAAAGTGCCATATTATAAAAAGAACCCCCCCCCCAAACACACTGAGGCCTCCAGTGCACACAGAAAAAGTCTGATCCCTTTATATTTCTGCATAAAGATGTACATATTTAAAGATTTGTATGAATGCTATTTTTTTAAGAACCCCGTCCTAGTTACCACTAATAATCCTGCTCTTGTGGGCATATAAATTAGTAAATAAACAGCCATGGTCTACATTGCTTTCCTTTCTAAAACCATGTTGGTTTCAAATTCAAGTAAATCTAATCAACAGTTATTCAGTTTAAATAATTATTCATTTATTGTAAAAGAAGACCTCCAACTCCCACTTAATTAATAATTTGCCCTAAGATGTCAGTGGCCTTACATTTTTGAATAAATTGCTGGTTTTGTGTGAATTAATCGTCACTCACCAGTAGATCGTGTAAGCCTCTGCTTGGGCTGGATCCTGGATATTTGGCTCATTTAGCAGTTCCTGGATACCTAATAAGATCTACAAGATAAAAATGAAACATTTCAGAAATTCACCAGGTTGGGATGCTTCTCTGAAGGCTCCTTAATATTAGTCAACTTAATACCGTGTGCACTCACTCTATGCAACACTGCTCTCTCCACATAATAGTCATGATTGACTATTGCTAAACACAGAATACAAATTGTGATGCAAATATTTTAGGCTCTTGGTTTGACCCTCGATTTAGCGTTGTGCTTCTCTGCCTCTCAGGCACAATAGAAACAAGCGTATGTCACACTTCACTGCCCATCGAGACTCGTCTGCTTTATAAGTGTGTTTGTTAATCTGGAGGATTGTCATGTGGCCAATTTACAGCTGAGCTTTTCCAACTTTTCTTCCCTTAAAAAAAAAACAAAAAAACACTGTGATTGTACACAAATGTCGCCACTTTGTGTACAATCCTTGGTTAGGAGATAGACATTCAGTAGACAGGTGTGAGGAGTTACAAAACAAACTTACTGTGATTATTTTACATGTAAACGTGGCTTAAAATGACAGCACAGCCACCATCTGTGCTTCATGACCAACATTATTAAAATATCACCCAGCCTGAAAGCTAAGTGAGGGATTCAAAAGCCTACGTGTCTCGTTTTCCTATCAGCATCAAAAAATTTGACTGATTACTTGATAAACTTAGATAAGGTTCCAGTTTAGTCATCTTAAAATCAGAAAACATCTGGAACTTTAAGAGACCATGTGAACACACTCACGCTCTTAGGTTTTAAGGTCATTATTGTAGATGAAATTCACTTTACAACACAAACCTGCTTTATTGTGATGGCTGGTCTCCAGTCCTTGTCCTCCTCTAGTATCGATAGGCAAACTGTGCCTGATGGATACACGTTTGGATGGAAGAGTGGAGGCTCAAATTTACCTGAAAGATGGCAAAATGTTAAGTGGGCTTTATGTTTCAGGTATATTATACATACCAAACAAAAGGGGTCAGATTACTAAAGTCACTGGGCTTTTCCACTGCGTGCCCAGACCGAACTGTTCCACTGAAGGCAGCAGTGTCTGTTTTTTTACACAAACAGTGCCTTTAGGTCATTTTAATTTGACATTCAGACACCTCTAACGTAGAGCTCGTGCTGCAGGATTAGAGCTGGTGTAAGCCACGGTGCTCTGGCCTTGTGTGGCAGGTAAGTACGATAGTGTTTTGAGACACACAATAGGAACCTGCTACTTGTTTGTAAGCAGTTTTTACCATCAATTTAGAACAATATCAGGTCTAAAAATCAATCAACTGGCAAAAATCTTGCACAACCCATTTAAAAGGAACAGCAAATGGCGCATACATGAAAGCATCTATTGGCCGTAACCCTGAATTAACACCAAAATTGCAGCAACATTGTTATATTGCCAAGCTTCCTCAGCTCCAACATGCTTGCTGCACTACTTAAATGGCTTTAATAGCACTGCCAAATTAAAATAATTAGAACGGAAAGTCTGTATTTGCTCTGCTGCGTAAAGGTCAAGCAAAGGTTATTCTGGAGTTTTTCCTAAAGAGCAGAATTTTTCATATAACTAAGAGATTAATCACAGCCACTGGAATAAAAACACTTTAACCAGTTTCCACTGCTGTTTATATAATAACAACAAAAACATGAAGCTGCTTAGATTTCTATCAAATAAAGTTAAAAAACTCAGCGTTTGTAGTTATCCCACAAAGACCGGAAAACAGTCATATATTCAACCAATCACAGCCGAGGTGTCGAACATCCCCAGCACTGCTAAGCTTCAGTTTGACAGCTTAAACACAGGTTTCCATTTTGACTAGAGGGTTGCTAAAGAATTACTGCACTAACCTTAAATTAAAACCTTCGGCTTTAAATCAGCTTCTTTCTCATTACCATAATAAACTAACATGTCTGAAGAGATTCATCATTCAGTGCTGCCAAATGTTGATGAGAGGAAGCCTTAATTAGCTTTTAAAGACAGTTTACAGATGTGCCGAGTAGGCTGGAGGATGCCCATGATCCTGCACTTTTCTGTTCCATTTCAAACCATCAAAACTTAAAAAAGAAAAAAAAGAAGCAAAATTTTAATTAACTTGATCTGACTGTAGATAAACATAACCAAGTTTGTATTGGCATATAAATTGTATCCGATAATGCTAAAAGCTCTTGAAAATATGGAACTCTACTATGCTCCTGGTTTTTACTTCCAAATAGATTTCCCAAAGCATCTGCAGGCCAAAATGACAGCTAGTGTAGCTGAATGCACAGCAACTCACATTTTGGAGGTGAAGACGGATAGTCGTCCTTGAACAACATGCGCAGCTTGAACAGGCCTCCTTCCCACGGAGTCTGAGGAGAGATGATCATTAGATCAATTTAGAAACAGAAGGCTACATCACTGACTCTTAAAAGTTACTACTACTACTACTACTACTACTACTACTACCGCCAGTCAAATTGTAAAATTATTTTTAAAACTTCTCATGGTTTAATTTGTTTTGGGTTGTTTTTGCAGAGCAATTACTCATACAGTATGCTTTACACCCACTACACTATTCTCATTGTCCTAGAAAGATCACTGAGCCTTTTTTAATTATGTAAAACAAATCTACTCGGCATGCAAACAAATCTATGAAACACATTACCCCCTTTTTGCCAGGAATAGCACATTCCCAATTCATGAGATTCATGGTTCCATCCGGGTTTTTTGTCGGTACCGCAACAAATCCCTGGGAAGAGTAAGAGTTGAAATTTTAAACTCAGGCAGGCTTTCATCGCACGGATCTCGTGAGCCAATACTTACAAAAGGATGGTCCTTCCGCCATGCCTTGCGCTCCTGGGCAAGCCGGCTCAATGCAATGCCTGACATGATTTGTGGACTCCTGCAAAGAAAGAGGGTCAGGTTGATTAGAAAACCAGACATCTGGCTGTCCTGTCTTCTGAAATGAATAGCTCTTTATCTTTCCTTTGTTTTAAAGATAATAACAATAATAAATAAATAAAAATTAAGAAACAATTTCCTTAGTATTCCAATTCGACATATTTAAAGTTTTAGGCAGCTAGTCAAAACAATTTAACCTAAATCATACTCTAGAATAATCATTAGCTGCAGCCAAATTTTGAAAAACTGTGAAAGTTTCCATACTGTAAAGAAACCAAGAGGGCATCCAATGTTATTACAGAGCAGCATCACTTCAGTTCCTTTTTCCAACTGGTTTAAGTTATGAGCCCCCCTCCCTACCCTACCCTACCTACTCCAAAAAAGCAAAGTATTGTGATATTAACATTTCTCGTGTGTGAAATCACACGGATACGACGTACAACACTCAACCTGTTTATGGCGCATATTAATTTTGGTACTATCCTGACTTGCATCGAGTCACATACCCAACCGTGTTGCCAGCTCGCGTCGGTGGCAATTAGGATGCTGCATAGGAATGTCTATAAACGCTAAAGACTGAAGCTAATGACAACGAGGTAAAGCAACAAAACAATGCTAGTCATTAACGGCCACCGCAATTTATCAGTACGAGACAAACGTACTTCATCATAAACCGATGTTCTAGTATGCAAGCTAAACTGTTTTTATTGGCCTCGGGGCTTGTGTGTTTAAAAGTACAGCTTATTTCGACAAGTCTGCGACGCTAAAAGAGGCTAGCCAAGTTAGCCGGTGGAGATAACCGCTCCAGAGGAAGAAAAAAAAATTCTACCATTTTCTACCGTTTCCGCGACCAGGGTTTTAAAGCTAAAAAGGGGATCCATGAAGATCTTACTCATTATATGTTTGCTGAACTTCGGCGTGACGTTGCCGTCAACAGACACTTTGACAAACTGACAATCAAAGCTATTTGATTAGCACGCTAGCCGGTTAGCTTCATAAGCTAACTCATGTGCGCCAGAATGGAGCTACATCCCAACAGGCGCTGGCGCTGTTAGCGTCTGACACGGCCTGATGCAGCACAAAACTGCGCAATTGCACTTGATTTCGAAGACAATTTTTGGATGGGAGAAGAACGATCACTTGCTCTCTTCTAACGCATAATAATAGCAACTGCCTTGTAGAAACAGGGGTGTGAGATTTTCCACCGGGATGTACCACATCATTATCTTTTAAAGAATAGGGACAAAGAACGCCAGAGCTAAAAGGCGCACATTTATGCATTACCAAACTAGCGAAAATGGCGCAAACTGAAGCGGGTAAAATGTAATAATACACGACAAAAATGAACGTTTCCGCATTCAGGGTGTACTCCTACCTTTCAGTATGGCTGCACTGGCTCTAGTAATTAAGCGAAATGAATTAATCGTGCTCAAATCCCGTTAAACCTTGTAAAGTTTCCCTCCTGAAAAACCACCCGCTCCGTCTCGAGCCAGAGACAGCGATGCGAAACAGTCATCCGTCCTTTACTTCCGTCTTTGCTTAAATACCTCTTGGAAAATCCGACTGCGCATTTCTCTTTCGGAGGTTTATGTTTTGAATGTATTTTTTCACCTGCCCTGGGTTTAGTTGAAAGAGTTTCCCGAGCTAGTCGTTTATTAGCTTCCATTTAATTCGAGCAGTCTAGCTGCCGTTGTTAGAGCTCAGTGCGTTGCAAACACTGTTATTTAAGTTTATGTCGATGGGGAAATTCTACCTTTGCGGTTCTTACTCTTCGTTCAAGCGCCGTTTATGTTATCAAAAAAAGTAAACAAATGGCAAAAGTTAAAGTGAAAATATGATACATTATTACAAAGTATAGAAGATTACCTGGGATTTTTTAAACACTTTATAGAAAATACAAATCAAAACTCTTCTCTAATTTCATACCCAAGTAAGCTGCGTGGTCTTAAACCCAGACGGATTTCTCTCTTCTGTAATATATAATCTTTGGGTGCCTTAGACTAAAGCCCATTAAACCTACGACTGTCAACGAGATTAAAATATTTTGTGCGCAGTTACCAAAGAGTTAAGATAAACGATACGTCTAAAAGACCAATTTCGGATAATTTAATTTTAGGTATAAACGAAAACTTTTTTCCCACCGTCGTCTATATTTAGACAGGCATATTTTTCGACTACTCAACGACAACTATTTCTTTCGTGACTCAAGAGGTCGCCATTATCACATATTACGATTTGTTGTCACCACTTTATCCATTTATTGCTATAGTTTGCAAATGTTTAAGAGCACTCTGCTATTATATATTGCAAATATATATATTTTTATTAATTTAAATTAATTATAGTAACTTCGAAGAGCCAAGAGATAAATAATAATAAAAAAAGACACAGATCTGAATGACAACATTTTATTGGGTTTACCCTATGCAAGACCATATAGATCTATCCCCTTAACCCTCATACTCAGTTTGTATATTTTTAACATTGCATAAGATCATATAGAAGTGATCTATGTAGTGATATGAGAACCTTATTAATGTAACTGTTAAGATCGAGGAAAAATGACACATTCATTCCCTCTGATTACGAGTGTGATCATCATCATCAGTCATGCATTACAGTGATCTGTGGTTTATGACTTGAATGCAAAACAAACTGGGCACTTAAAAGGATCAGGCTACACATTTGATAAGTTTGTCCATCACATAAAAGATTATCCCAGATTCTAAACCAGACAACCTGTCTGTGAAGGGCATTCAATGTAATGTAGCTGCTCAAGTAGAGGGGGCGTTGAACACTTCTGAACAGAGCATTTTAAATGAGATTACAACCAAACCAAGCAAATCAAACACAAAAACACTTAAAAAAAGGTCTCAAAAGAGACTTGTATAAACCTTAGCTCTTAGCCTACGCAGATACATTTCATCAAATTTAAGAAGAAAGGGGGCGAAAGCAAGATTGTCTGCAACGCTCAAGCACTGGCTGTTAAAAATGGATGGAGTATCTCAACATTTGTCAGCATGTCAGAGTGAATATTAGCTTATGGGGAGTGCTAGTTGCCATTGGTGTGGTCACACAAGTCAGGTGTGTGAGGGAGTGCAAGACGGTAAATAATCGGAAGGCTTCAGAATACTATAGCAAATGTAAACATAGCCTAGCTCTGGCAGGAAATCCAGTCTACTCTGATTGAACCTCTTTGCAGATCTCAAATTTTGCACTTTAAAAGCCCTTGTGTTTGTTTTTTTATTATTTTATATATATATATATATATATATATATATATATATATATATATATATATATATATATATATATATATATATATATATATATATGTATATGTGTGTGTGTGTGTGTGTGTGTGTGTGTGTGTGTGTGTGTGTGTGTGTGTGTGTGTGTGTGTATATATATATTTCTATATTTAAAAACATGCATCCATACTTGTTTCCTCCCGACAATATAAAAACGGTCTTAAGTCGAGTGTATACGTGTACGTGTGAGTAAATGGAGGTTTGTGTGTCATTAACAAGTCTATATGTACAAAGTGTGCCAGCATTAAGAAAAGTTACTCATCCCTGACACTAAGATCGATGTGTTCAATACACATAAGACATTGGATTTTGGTCACTGGGAGAAGAGAAAAAAAAAAAAAAAAGGCAACACTAAATGATAACGTGTGAATGAAATATCCAACCTATCAAAACCACACATCAAAACCTGAAAACAACTTTCTATTTAAAAAAAAAGTGTTCTAAAAGGCAGTATTTACATTACCAGCATTACAGGCTGTAAGCAGTGTGCACAGTGTTTCCCACTGTAGTGCTTGTAATGCTATGTATGAAAATCTACACAATTAAAAATAAAAAAAAGCTAAGAAATCTTATCACACTGCAAGAAAAAAAAAAATACATTTTTGTTTTTCTGAAACGTAACAGTCAACTTCATAGCCAGCCAAGTATAGCTTTGTTATTGGTTATCAAAACATGTTCCAGGCATGTTCTCAGTGAAAGACGCCTTACAGAGTATCTTTTTTTTTCTTGTTTAGTTTTTTAAACCCCAACTCCGAACTCTCTAGTCCTGTACAAACGATGCAAAAAACAGAAGCCAAGGTTTTCTTGTTTTGTTTTTTAAAGATCCAGTATAAACAACTTCCACCTGAAGCTGTGTTTTCTATACAGTGTACAAAACGTGCAGTTTTCCTAAGAGTTAAATATTAATATTGAATTTGGATTATTTACATGAAAACAATATCTTGATATGAACAAAGTCCTTCACCGCTGCCTTCGAACAGTTCCAGTCCCCAAACGCCGCAAATACTTCCCCTCAAAAAAAACCCAAAACAACAACAACAAAAAAAACAACCCAAAACCAAAAAAAACCCCTTAAAAAACAAAAGGATCTCAAATGATGTTCCCTCAAACATATGAAAGAAATGAGCTAAGGATAACTCAGACGACAGCGGGGAAGGGGGGGGGGGGGGGGGGGGGGGGGGTCACCATTGTCCTGAGGACTTTACCAGTTAACTTTAGATTTATGAACATGAGGTCTCAAATAGTTTAAAACTTCAGACATTTCTAAGAAAATTCTAATTAATGCAAATTTACGCTTAAGAGCCTTTCAAAGTCTTTATATTACTACAGGTCCACATTAACAGAAAACAGAGCAACTGTAATCACTCTTAATCTTTAAACAGGCAAGAGGACTTCCTGAATGTATAATAACTTAAATAAAAAAAATAAAATAAAAACAAAAAAAAGGGGGGGACAGTTCAGCCTAAAAATCAAATGATACATCCAAAACTGTTTTACAGTCTTAGATACATCAAGTCTGCAATCTCTTGAATATAATTATAACTAAATGGAACTCACGACATGGTACTCAGAAATAGAAGTCAGCGTTAATGCGACTCAGGTATTAAAAAATTTAAAACATTTTTTTTTTAAAAATTGGACAAACCATATTTTTTGCAGGAACTATTTTCTTTGACTGAACTACATCCGCCAGCTGGAGGAAGTGTGTGCCTATCCATCATGTGAGGCTCGTGACAGGACGTAAACAACTATGTTTGCCTCTGCTGACGCATAATGTCAGCTAGCCACATGCTTTCTTTGGCTGAATGTGTAGTTTGGAAAGAAAATAGTTCCTATATAAACCTGCTCACAATTTCAGTGGATTTTTTTGGAGCAATGATTAAAAAAAAAAAAAAAAAATTAAAAGTTTTTGGGCACTCTGAGAACCAGAAGGCGGGTAGCATCTAGAGTCCGACCAATATTGACATTTGGAGAGTTAAAAAAAAAAAAAAAAAAAAAAAAGAGTAAAAAAAATATATCAACATTTCAATTAATCAGACAATTTGTTTCCCCTTTCAGATCCATGAAACTTATGCATTCACTCTTATGCTCAAATCAGCTGGTTGCAGCTATGTTGCCTCCAGCGAAGTTGCAGTGCCCTCTGGTGGACAAAGTATGCAACATCAAAACTGCTAACATGGCTGAAGGGTGTTTCTCTGGTCTCTTCTTTAATTTTCAGGTATTAGTTGTCATAAATGCAGATATATCTGTCATACTCTAGCTACATATAGTTCTATTAAATTCATGGGAATATTTTATAGATTATTTTAAACTCCCTAGAAAAGCAAACTATATAAACTAATAGCAGTAGAGGGTCAGGGTTCAAATATGAATAGTTGACTTTCAAGCAAAGAGTCAATTTGACCTAGCAGGACAAAAAAAAAAAAAAAAAAAAAAAAAAAAAAAAAAAAGCACCTCAATTTAACTGGGTTACTAAACATGGAAGCTACAGTACACTAGTAGTATACTTTTACCTGAAGTATATATTTTAAAAAAGTATATTGCTTTGCAACATTGCCATATTGGGCAGATATTTCTGTTTATTATAGGTCATTTCCTACCTCTGATTACCTAATGCCCCTTTATCTACAGTCAAGATTTCTTGTACTCTAAGGTGATCATTCCTCGTTTTTTTAAACTAAAAAAGTTATAATCCTAAAATACATCTGAAATTTAAAAGCAAAACAAAACAACAACAACAAAAAAAGTGCATTTGAGGTCCTCATGATCACAAATCTCAGTAAAACTGAAGTCTTTGGGTAACCATTTTTAACCAGTTTGCTTTTGGGCTCAATTTTATGTTTAATAGCCTGACTCACAGGCGTTGAGCAAATACAACAATTCCCTTCTTTAAAATGTCTGAAACAATGATTTTTGTGTTTGATACTCGGAGTTATAAAGACCACACTGATCCCTTACCAGACCCTTGAGTTGGAGGATATAAGAATTAACTCAACAGATGACCCTGAGTGAATCATTGGCCTTATATGATGGCGGCCATTTGTTATAGCATAAAACATTTGTAGATTACAATTCTTTACTTTCAGTTAGAAAAAAAAAAACTTGCCGCTAATTTAATAAAAAGGTCCAGTTTAAATGTACAGGCACAAATTGTCAGTAAACAGACTTATTTACATCAAAAAACTTAAAAAAAAAAAAAAGTGGAGGGAAAACAAAATAAATGCACACCCCACTTTAAATCTCCATTGTGCCACACGTTCTTCCACATAGATGATATGTTTGCATCATAACACCTGGAGCTCATAATACTGAGTCCTTTTCACATCCGGGAACCCCTTTCCTGAAGAATCTGCAAAGACAGAAACATTAGATAATCAGCAAAAATGCTCAACACTACACAATCTGCAGCAGTTCAGTCACTTTTAGTGTCCCCCAGCACCGATCCACCTCTTTATTAATGTCACAGTGTTTGTCACACTTAAAGCACAAGGCGGTTGAAACAAACACACCGATTAGGGGGCAAAGAAAAAGGAAACGCTTGCACGAGTAAAAGTAGTAAAGAGTCTTTATCTTCTACTTTCAAGTCTTCTCACTCATTCTGGTTTTAAAAAAATTTGACATTAACCACTTCCATCCCCCCTTTTCTGTTAATGTAACAGCCCCACAACACTAGAAAAGCAGCAGTTGCTCAAAATGTTAATTGTAAATGATAGGGTCGGCCTCAGAATGACTTTGGGCTTCTGTAGAATAATGTCACTGTATCGAATGAAGCCACAATTTTCCTTTCATACTGTGAGACTTTTCAGAGACCCTAAGAGATTTGTGATCTGTGACACATGCTCATACTTTGAGGATTTTAAGGAGTTCTTCAAGACCTAAAGAACACATGTAAACACCAGTGTTTTTACATCATTTCAAACACCTACGTCACACAGAGACACAACACTTAAAAGTTTACCCAAAACGAAGAATCTCTGACATTTCCTTCAGTGAATTTTGAGAAAATGGACTAAACATCGAGGGTACCTCATTTACTGTTGATGCTGTGACATATCCTGTGATATTGATGCCCAAAGTTGGTCAGAGAAAAACTAATGCTGAGCAAAAATGAGATTTTGGCTTGAAACTGTGACACCATGAGTGGGTGTGAAGTTGATTTTTCAGGTTTTTTAAGAGCTTAAATGTGTTTTAGCTCTGATTTCACGCGGCTATCGACTGAGCTGTATTAGAAAGGTTACGAGGGCTCAAAAATACTGTGAAAATACAGGAAATTTTAAAAAAAAATGTAAAATGTCAACCTTCTTTTACATATTTTGAGCTGTATTTTTTTTAACATTTTACAAAAAAAAACAAAAAACAAAAAACAAGGTTAAAAAAACAAATGTACATCCATTTTTTAAATATATTCAAGTTCAAAGAAATGTGCTGATTTTGACAGGCAGGTGGGAACCTTTTCCTTTGAGTCCTTTGGCTTTCTCCTGAGTTAAAATTTATGTAATTCAATGTGAGGCACATTAAGAAGAAAATACCTGCTGTTTAACTGGTTTCATTTCTTAAGTATTTTGGGAAGAAAATATATTTGGCAAGGACAAATATTTACTGGAATTATTTCCTTGTGAAATGTGATTTTTACTTTTCTTTTGATGCATAAAAATGTGCCAGTAATATCGAAATCCCCGGATTTAATCATTAAAAACCAACATAGCACAGACACATGAGTGGTCTGACTTAAAAACAAACAAACAAACAAACAACAAAACCATTGTAACCTACAGCTATTTATGACAAAGAAAGGGCAGAGGGTGCACACCAGCCACCCGTCTCTTTCAATGTCATTCTCAGGGAAAATGAGTCAAAATACAGCAGCTGATGATTCAGCATGCCTTCCATTAACCAATGCTGTGAGCATGTCAATAATTACAGGGGTCTGAAACCAGATGGGAAGAGCTCCATTTGTTTCAAAGAGAGCTTCACCTGCAATAAAGTCTCCTGCCTCAGCAGGAGCAGTGAGGCTTTTGATCCAGCTTTGCCCTGCAGACTCCAATGTCCAAAGCTGATTTGCAACCTTGATTCTATCATTGGACTTTTGTAACCATCTTATAAGAGCTCAGCTCTCGCCGTCTTTGAAAACAAATGTGAAACATTTTGAGGAGCGTTAAAAAGGCATCTTGGAAAAAGGAAGGAAGGAAAAACTAAGGAGGTGTGCTGGGAAGGACTACGAGCAGTTGAGCGCTCACCAGTGAGTCATAAGTGCTCAACCCTAATCAGAGTCATTCATTTCATAATCCGTCTCTTCGTCCTCGCTCTGAGCAACATGCAGCATGCAGACAGCACAGAAGAAGACAAGAAAGGCATGTTGTAAAAGAAATGGAAATGAATGAAGGTGAAAAAGGAGAACAAGGTGAAAAGTAAAACTAACAACGGATCAAAGGGGATTATCATTAAATCACCAATGTGAAGTGCGTCAGAGTGACACAAAAACATAATCCAAGGACACCTTCCCAACCAAAGTCAGTTCCCTTGTTTTGGATGTTAAATCTAGATATTAGGTCCCAAACAAATAAATAGCTACATAACAAAATGGACTGAGAAATAATGTACAGAATATAAAACCAGTAATAAGATCTTGATTTGGATAGGATGCCCCTGGAGAGACTAAATGAATAGAGCACAACAAAATCTCTGCAGTCTACATTTGCTTCAAATATGCTCTGGCAGCCTCTAATCTCTTTAATAATCAGGAAAATAAAACCATAAATACAGGCGTAACAATATTAGTCTTCATGTGCTGCTTCCTCTAAAGAGTGGGCCACTATTACCCCAATTAAAAAATAATAATAAGAAGAATTTTAAAAAAATAATAATTAAAAAGACACTTTGCCAGTAGCAGCACAAACCTGTGCCATCTTAATGCTCGGAGCTGGATTACACAGTTTAGACTTCAGGTCAAATTTAACAGAAATTTCAACAGCAGGTTAAATTTAGTTTGTCTACGTGATGTGAAGACAAAGTTCTGCTTATGCCTCAACTGAAATAATTACTCTCTGTAATATTTTTCCATTTTAAGTTCTTTTTCTATGGTTGCTTGTGGTTTTTCTGTTTGTCAATTTTCTGGTTAGTCAACAAAATAAAAAAAAGCAGCACAATGCATTCCTTTACAGGGAGTTTTCATCAAGAAAGTAGTAGATGTGCTCTCAGCTCCCTGGAGGCATGTACATGCATCCAGCACAGGCCATCTTTCACCGATGTTTGCTATGGACTTATAACAAGCCCTTTCACGCACTTACCTTAGCCTTCTCACTGGGCTCACTGTTTGTCCCGTATGATTGATTGTGCAACTCCTTGGAGACTACACACAGGAACTCAGCTTGGTCTTCGTTTCCGTAGTTGTAGGATGAGCCGATGCTGACGAGCTAGAGAGATGAGAGCAGAGCAAAGACGAAGAATTAGAATTAGACTGATAAAGGCAAAAATCTGGGTTACTTGTGGTGGGAAAACACAAGGAGGGATACCTTATACTAATGTAAAACAGGCGGAAAACCAAACAGGGAGCACAGAGAGTCCTTAAATTTAAGCTGCCTCAGTTCTTAGTGAAACCCTAAAGCCTAACCCTAAAGTCGGGGTTAGTTACATCACATTTAGCGCTTTTACTAGGTAGACAGCAATGTAGGACAGGTTTGCGAGTGACAACAGATCCGCGGTCAGATTTAATCTCAATATGGCAAAGCTGCACAATTATATGGTGCACTGAGGGCAACAGGGTGTGCCATTTCAAATGTTAAAGCTAGCCATTTTGAAAATGGCTACACTGAAAATTTGAGAGTCGTATAAAACAACATTTAAAAAGAATTCATGATCTCAGGACCTGCAGACATGCCAGCACTGATTTCAACATAAAACATGGGAAAGCTCAAAGGAAACTAAAGAAAATATAATCTGTGGTTCACAAATTAAGGCTGTAGAAATTAAAAAAGAAAGAAAAGGATGAACAGCAGATAGTTACTGACAGAATACGAGTGCAAGGGACGGATCACAGGAAGCAACATGCTGATTGAGGGGGAAAAAAAAGAATAAATACATTTAAAATAAAAATCACTGGGGAATGGTGGATTGACAGGACCAGGCTTAGCATCTCCTACAAAGAGAAAACCGCAGACTCACTTCCATCCAACAATTCAGATCCATTTTAAAGCTCTTTGACTCATGATTTGACCCTTAGCGTTACTATAATGCGAATGGCAAATGTTGGAGTTTTCACCAATGCTGCAATCGTCACATTGTTGCTGTTGTTGGGCTGTACTCTCATTAAAGCAGACCTATTATGCTTTTCTTTTACTTCCATCTTAATAAACATATCAAGCTTCAACTAAAAAGGCTGAAGCAAAGGCAACATTGTTAAAAGCGTCATCTCAGACTTAACCAAGTGTGTGGGAGGCAGCCAATCGGAAGAAAGCTGGCTTAAAGGGAGGGCATAAGTAAACATAATGGGCCCGCTTTAATGGTTTGTTTTTTGGTCTTGTTTTGTCTCAAGGGCTTACTCAACACTTGATAGTGGAAGTAGGCCAGTACAATTTGAACCAAATGAAAACCTCAATGAAACCACAGCACCTTGGTTTATTTCTGGTAAGCAAAAGAGCCTACAAATAAAACCTTTGTACATCAGTCTTAAAAAACATGGCAATAATTTCTGCTCTTTCCCAGTCACATCAGTCTAAACAAAAGCCAAAAGGACACAAGGGGACAAATAAAAGAATGACCAAGTGAGATTAAAAAAAAACCAAATACAAAAATAATAAAAATAAAATAAATAACAAAAAGAAGAAACGGCTACTTCTGGATTTGATTTCGTGATCATCCGCTTTTGCTGTTGAACATTAAGTGTGTGTACTGCAGGCTGCATGTATACCGTCTGTACCCAGGTGTGCATGTTCAGACATGCATCGCCTCATTAGCCCTGCTGCCACAGACTTGTTGTTGTCAGCGAGCTCTCCAACATTAACACAGCAAAAAAAAACAAAAAAAAAAAAACCCTCAAATAATCTCAACTAGTTATCTTGGATTCCACTTGACACACAGCTCAGTGAACCATCAGTTAAACAACAAATTAGATTTATATAATCGGAGCGTGTCCTAGAAGACTCTCCTCGTCTGACGATGGAGCTTTAGGCTTTGCATTGGGAGTGTTTGTTTTTTTGTTTTGTTTTTTTAGAGTTTCCCCATCTGACGGGTATAAGGAGATTAGTGGGTTTTCAGCTCTGATGGGAGAGCCAATGATCGCACATTGCAGAGAGATTCAGTCACACATTACACGCACTCCAAACAGCCAAACATGCGGTTTCTCTTTGAAGAAAAGAAAAATAATTAGCCTTCGTCATAATTTCAATATTCCATCTGGATTCCCTTGTAATGCTCGACAAAATCAGTTACAAAGAAGATTACCTAAACGGCAGATAAAAGCAACACTGCACTTCTAAACAACCAGTACTAGATTCCAGCGCCCACCCCCCCTCAGCTCCTCCAAAAGTGACTACATCAAAGCAAAACAGATAAAGCTGCTGACATACTGAATACAGAACGACAAAAAACTAAAGTAAAACTAAACCAAAACAAGACAAAAAACAAAAAGGTGTCGGGGTCTCTTGGCCTCACTGGTGAGCAAGCAGTATACATGAACACGGAAAATTATCAACTGAAAAATTAACCGATGGCTACGTGTCTACTTGGGACAAACAATGGCCAACGGGGTGTGTACGGACAACATGGGGATCATGCAGTGACCAGCCCGTGGACAGAGATTCGTGGGACACACCTCTCCGCTGTTGTTTGGCAAAGCAGACTCCTCTCCCTTCACCTCCCTTGACACAATCAGCAGAAACTCTGACTGGTGGGCCCG
Organism: Pelmatolapia mariae; assembly: GCF_036321145.2. Taxonomy (NCBI): domain Eukaryota; kingdom Metazoa; phylum Chordata; class Actinopteri; order Cichliformes; family Cichlidae; genus Pelmatolapia; species Pelmatolapia mariae. Next base: position 19,366,423 of record NC_086234.1, on the reverse strand, counting down.
CCCGTAACCTATACTGACAAGCTGCAACAACCAATCAGAGCACAGAAGGGATGCCCGGATCATGTATGCGGACATTGAGAAAGATGTGATTTGCTTTTTGGCTTTTTTTTTAATTTTTTTAATCATTTATTTATTTATATATTTTTAAACCATTTCCAATGTGGACAATTGCACTTTCTGGGTCAACGTGAGCATAGCGGGGTGGGTGAAGCACATGGAAGGCCGATTGTTGCTGGGACCCTGCCGGGGGAGATTTACCTGTTCAAACTTCCAGCCGTCAGACATGGTGGACACCATTTGAGTGAGCTCCTCCTCCTGGCACTGCAGCACCCGGTAAACATGCTTTACTGGAACCTGATAGCAAGGATGAGCACATAATGTATTTATTTTTTTTAAAAAAGGCAGGCATTACAATTATTGAGAAATCCATTGAAACGTCACATAAATCCATGTACCTGTGATGTTTTGCAATCGCGTTCCCTGATCTTGTCCTTGATGAGCTTTATTAATGATGTGATGTTGTAGAATTCGGCTTCTTCTAACACTCCTAAAACGAGAAATAAGGCAAAGGATCTCAGACAGGCATTCTACTGGACAACAAACACTCCAAAGCATCCTTTGAAGCAAACCAGCAAAGGAAAATGTTTGTGCCTTAGCTCTGCAACCAGCACATCTCAAAAAGTGCAACTTTTACTTTGACAGCAAATATTCAGTTTCCACTTTTTCCAAGCTTCACAACTGCTTGGCGACAAGTTTGCCAGTGTTTACAGACAAGTCAGCATCTTCCAAACTAGGAGCAATCGCGGCAGTGTGCCATTATCTAAAGCAATCACAAGGTTTTCAGCATAGCACAATATGTTTATTTGCGATCAGCTACACCTAGTGAATGCTGCAATGCAAAAACAAATATTTGAGAGACAACACCCTGGGAGACAAACAGGCAACGACTAATGAAGCTTTTGCAGGTTTACTAATTGAAACCTTATAAATCTTAATATCCAAATGCTCTCTTTGGGTCATCTTGATGTGCTGAACATTGAGTGAGTTTGGGTTTTTACAGGGGGGTCAAAAGTGCACCACTGTAATCACTTTCTAAGGGAATTATTTTGTTTTTTATATTCACTGAAAGCCAAAAATCAATTGAAATCAAAATTAGCCTTACATATAGTAGTTCCCATGGGTGCTTTGCGTAATGATCATCACTATTGTTTAAAATATTTAGCATGAGTTTGATTAAACTGAAGCATTCCTTCATGTTCCACAGAGACATTACCTTCCTCTGCCAAGTCCCTGTTGAGCACCAGTTTGCCATGCCTTAAGTAGTTAAGCACTGGCCCGAAGTACGTTGGGTCTCTGTCTATGAGATAGGCACCAGTTTCATCCTGAAAAATCAAAGAGACAAACAAGTACAGTTATTAGAAAAAACAGAAACTGCAATCATTGTTTTGTATTTTTTTTTTTTTTTTTTAAATCCAAACAAGCATTTTAGGTAAATTTAGGATTGTTTTAATATATTTATAACTCTCCCATAGATATGACACAACTTAATTAAATTACATTTGTACATTGAAAGGATTTTTTTTTCTCATGAGCCACTGTGTACTTTCAAGTGAAACATAATCTGAGCACAAACAACACCCACTGCATGTCAGTGAACAAAACTCATGGGATGGGATTGTAAACGCAGGAGCGTTTACAATCCCCACATTGGTTGAGAAGACATGCACACACAGAGCCACACATACAAGCACTCTGGGATATCACTGTGCTATTCCCACAGGCCTTGGGTTTGATCCCGATTCCTTCACAACCACTGGGTATTCCCCTATTTCTGTGATTAGACTGTCTTCGTCTCATGAGGGAAGAAGCGGCTAAAACAATTAGAGCAGAACAGAAAAAGATTTGGAACAGCAGGGCTAACCCACCACGGGGACCAGGAGAAAGCACCTTGGCTTAAAACCAAAAATTAGCCTAGTCTGGCCGTTACACAGTTGGCCTCACACATAATATAAAAGACAGTCTGTACAGCTGTCCAATAGCCAGACTGAATCTACAAGCTGTTTAGTACAATGCCACATTTAGTGAGTAAAATGTGCTGTAACATTCAATGAAATACTCGGCGCAGAGGAAAGGCCTTGAGCATATTTTGAGCTCGTCTTCAAACGCTTCTGAGACACAGTTGCTCATGTGTCTTCAGGGGACAATCCTGCAAATTTGCAGCATTACTGGTTTATGCTTCTTCTGACATTATTCGCCCAAGAACACACCGCCAATAAGTCATACATTTCAGGACACTACATAAATCAGAGATAGTTCATCGTGCAGAGAGGAATTCATTTTGTAACCCATTAATATTTTCAATAATGAGAAAATGTCCCAGTGCAGTTTCTTTTGTAATGAATCTCTAAGCCCTCTTGGCTGGATGACCCCTTTTCCATGGCAAAAAATACTCCACAGGAGCCCAGTGGAGCTCTATTCTGGTCTCAGTGCTCCGTGTCAGATTCTTACAAGTCCACAGTCACTGATTAAGCACGTATAGAGGTACGCCTTTATGGAGAACGCAACTCCACAACTCATCACATTCATCCACATAACTCTGTACGTGATGGTTTGACTTTCATAGAGAAGCTTAAGCTCCATCTATCTATTCAGTCACACAAATATCCCACTGCAGATCTTCATTGGAGTTTCATAGAAATAACAACAACAACAAAAAACGTATGTTTTTCCACTCTCTCCTTCAGATTATCATTGCTATTCTGCAAAAGGAAAAAAGGTGATAAAAACACCTTCAACCTGTTCTTTTAAGTTGTGCATCACTCAAGCTTGAAATGCAGTTTAAAATGGTCAGAAATGACAGGAAAGTATAGATAATGTAAGTCTTTGTCTAAACTACATGCAAACACCCCCAATTTGCCAAGAAAACTTTTTACTACAATGGTTCACTGTTAAATTTAAAAGGGGAAACTATGGTTCAGCCTGTGGGTGCGTGGGTAGTCTGGGTAGCTACAGATGACCGTCTACCAGAGGCAGCGAGTTTGTTGTCAGATGGGGACAGTGACAAAAATATGTAGTACAACCGGTTTGTGAGCCAAACCGTGGAGAAGAGCGAAGTTATAGACATACACAAAGCTGCAGTGAAGCCAAGTGTTAAAAAAAAACAAACAAACCCCAACAACAAAAAACCCAGCAGCCACTCTTTGTAACTTTCATACTTAAATTTTTATCTTTTGATTAAAATTATCTTTTGATTTCCCCACCGTTTTCTTCTCACTTCTTCCATTTCTGGTGAACTCCTTCCCTGTTCTGACCCACTCACCAATTAGCACTCAATGAAAGCACAGCATCACCCACGTTGACCAACGTTCGGATTTTGCAGGAATGCAAAGGAGCATGTTTTCATTGGTTGAAAACCTCTCTCTGTAGGCTCTTCATAGGAAAATTAGCCCAGTTTCATATCACATTGTTCCCAATAATACTGGTATAAAGTTTTAGGGGATATAAAAACATCACTATGTCATTCTTATAGCAATGCCATGTATTTATGCTCACCAGTGCACGCAACAACAAGAAAAGCCTGGGTATATCAGAGGCCCGCAAGAGCTGCCATGTCAGCCTTCAAGCATGACTTAGTATATCATCCTACAAAGCAGAACACTCTGCAAAACGTGCATGAAAACTGTTCATGCTGAAGGCAGAAAAAACAAACTTAAGGCAAAAGACACACCGTTTAGTATAAATTAGGCTATGATAGAGGAGATGCTAGCAGGTGGTGATGCACAAACCAAATGTAAACAAATGACTCCAACAAGCATCACTGCAGCACTCACTACTTACACTCAACACAACAGGAGTTTCCCATCAATGGATGGAAATCACTGACGTGGTTACACAGTAGCAAGTCAGGTGGTTTAAAAAGCTCGACCCATGATACAAAATCCCAGGTAGAAAACATTGTTCAGTTTTATTGTGCAGCTCCCGAAGAGTGAAAATACTTTAGTTACTACTAAACTAAATTTAAGGCAATTATTTTATGCTTGTAGTTAAAATTTAGAGGCTCGTTTTGTGCTTATATTTGATGTATGCTGCCACTGGATATAATGTGTCCAACAATGTTACATGATAATGCTGCTGCCACCTTAATTTAAATTAGGAAGCTGTCATCAATGACAGCAGCTGACTGGAGATGAAGGACGGAAAATACCCTACATTCACTTACACTTCTAAATGTTGCCGCCTGCAAATGTCTTCAGTTTTTTTTCCCCCCCCCTTCTATTGTGACATAATATTGAGGCTATATCACCTGCATGCGAATGTGACACATTTGCAATACCATAAATAAAGTTTAAGCTGCATCTATACAGGAAGTGTTTTACAGAAATGCGGTGACCAGAGACCAAAGAACATGAAAGATATTTTGTGACTTCAAGTGACTTTAAAAAAAAAAAAAGTTAGGTCCTAAAAGATTTCTCTCAACTTCTAGGCAAGAGATCAAAATGACCATCGATGAGATGTCCGTTAGCGACTCATCGTTAGCTTTCAAGCAGTGAACGATGAGTGAATCGTTTCCTGTATGGACGCACCTTTGTTAGAGCCACAAAAGTGTTTCAACATTTATGATTTTTATGACTGAGCTGTTTGCCTGATTATCACAATTTTCCCCCCTTTCTTTCCCATCCACAATCATGCAATTTGCATGTCAGATCTTTGCAAGCAACAAAACAACTATTCTTGCTTTTTGTGGGGTCATTATGTCACAGTAACTACTTTGACTTTTTGTAGTTGGAAAAACTACTGGTTTAACACAGTGACCTGGTGCTGGTCAACAGCACCGGTAGTACACTTACCAGCAGAAAGTGTACTACCGCTTGCTGAAGACAGAGGAGGAGAGGGGGGGAAAAAAATGCATGTTTGGAGGGATTAAGAGTGAAGGTAGGAGTCCACAGAACACAGTGGGGACTTTAAATGATGGTTGGTGTGACAGAGAAGGGTTAGATCGAGGTAGATGATCCGCTGTGACAACCCCTCAAGGGAGGAGCTGAAAGAAGACAACTGCAACACTTACGGTCAACTACCAATTCAGTGATTACACCCGTGTTTGACTGGTCAACATGTCTGCACTCAGATGAGGTATATTCAACTTTAGTTTCACTTTGACTGCAGTGACTCTACGACGACACATCTCAACAAGAATTTTGGAGAACTGTGTAGAAAATAGGGCTGTGCGATATGACCAAAATCTCATATCCCGATATTAAGACATCTATCGTCGATATAACGATATAAATTGCAAAAATGTAACATTTCCTGTAAATTCTGTGAATCTCGGGCATCTCATCTTGCGTGAAGTGTTTCCAGCTGGGCGTCGTGTACCTGGAGTCGAGTGTTTTAACTGATGCATGAAACGATACATTTTTAGACATAAGTTGTAACGGCCGCTTTGTGAGTATTTATTACACAGAGTGCTGCGGAGAAAAGTCTGTTCTAACGTTTGAGTCTAAGGTTTATTTTTTAGCACCTGGCGGCTCTTTTTTGCTTCTCATCCGTAAATACTTTGCATCTTTCACGTGACTCGTTTTATTTTGAAAAGCCTCAACAGGATCTTGAGCTTTATTGTGAAAGGTTTATGTGGAAAATAAACAAGCGGACACGCCGTGGTTTTACCGTCGTTGTTGCTAACGAAAACGCATAAAAAAACAAGCGCTTGTCCGTCCGTAGTGTGGTTATATTAAATATAAGAGAAAGAGAGAACTTTAGGAAATTAATATAGCCACTACAGTGACCATCAAAATGATGAAAAAATATTGCCGTAAACAGTTTATTTTGCGACACCACGAAACAAACGATAGCGTAAAATGAAACGATAGACGTTTTTCTATCGTCATCCGATATATATCGTTATATCGAACAGCCCTAGTAGAAAATGGGTGAAGAGGGAGATTCACTGCTGCCTACCACAGCCAGGACACTTGCAAAAAAGGGTTATATAAAAAAACAAAACAAAAAATTGTCCAAAAGTTACTGTGCGTGTCATACCACCACCAACACCCACAGCAGGTTGTTTTTGTGAACGTTCACGTGTATGGTAGAACTGAACTGAAGAGAGCTGAAAAGCATTATGAAACTACATGTTTGCATCATCCCCCACCCCACCCCCCCGCTCCTCAGATCATCATCACATTACCCAATAAACAAAAAGATGGCTTGGTTCCATTTAGCTGATTTGGTTTCAGGGTTCCTAGTATTGTGTGAATTGGCTCATTGAGTGACTTGAAAAACATGGCTATTGTTTGTGTTATTAGTAACACCTGTGCTCACCTACTATGAAAGTCAACATTATGTTGTATGCACTATACAAATAAGCCTGACGTTGACACACATACCAAAAGTTATCAGCAGCTTTAACTGAAAAATTGCATACTCCTGAAACACGAGGGCATGCGCACTTCTGTAAACTTGCTGCATATTTTTAAGCTCCACTATGACGCTGCATGAAACCCCTGAGCTCAGTGGGGTTGGCCCTGTGAGTATGCATACATTTATGGGGAGATTGGGGGTGGTCACAGTGACCCGCTTCGTATTTAACCATACGAAGCGGGTCACTGTGACCACCCCCACCCCCAGTTCTGATATGAGCCTGTGTGCACAAAGAGGAGCGTGTTTTTAATTAAAAACAAAAGACTGTCTCCGGGGGCCCAGGCTGGGGAGCACTGGGCAACAAACAAAGGGGTGTGGACAGTGAGTGAGACAGAGGACGGCTGCTGCTGGGATGCATAGCAGACGGGCAGAAATGAGAAATGAAGAAGAAAGTTGAAAAAGATGCTGAAATTGCAGAATGAAAAAGTCAAACCTCAATTATACATTCTTGATATTTCCTCAATTAAATGAAAATGCAAGACCAATAAGGAACCAAATAAACCGCATTTAAGAAATATTGAAACTGCATACTTTTTTTTTTTCATTATTATTTTTGGTCTGACAATGACCTCAGACAAGTAAACATTTAGGTAAACAAAAGTCAATTAGAAGGGCGGGCTTCACAGAAGAGGGAAGTGTATTGTATGAACCTTATCATTCTTTCTACACACAGTACATATCCTTCAACAGGAAATACCACAGTGACCCAACCCTTCGTACACATGATGCCAAATAAGGCTTTCTGCAGACACATTAACACTGAAAATCAATCCTTCATTCAACTGGAAAAAAAATAAATAAAAATTACAAGTCGCTGCACGTTTGCTTCTGAGAAGAAAATTAGGTGTGCGTGAAAACACTGCATCATCACTTCAGGAACAGCAGCGCATATTATAGCGGTAAATTTCATACAGACTTATGCTAGTGACCAGGAATGATCAAACACATACAACAAGAGGAGGAGGGGGGTGAAAGCAATTTCCACCTTCACCTGAGCCACTTTATATTGCAGACATAAAAATAAATAAATAAATTAGAGCTGCAAACAGTGTGCAGGCGCCACATCCATTGATCTGATCACCTTAAAAAGTACAGATGTAAGCACTCATAATAAAAATGTGTTCATGTTTATTGCAGCGCCCCCAGTGGCCAAATGACAATTTTTCCTAAGGAACTGTTGCAAAGTTAAAAACAAAAAAGTCATGAATAAAAGGACCAAGTCTGATTTTGTTAGACAGGGTCATTACTATAATGCAGCCTTATTTTGCCACCAGTGTTAATTTGCTCTGATGGATTTAAAAATTTAAAAATAACATTTAGGCTGGGTTTTTTGTTTTGTTTTTTTGAATAGACCCTGGAGCTTGGGGAAAAAGGCAAGACTTTTCCCCCCTCCATATAAATCACCATAGGTTGCTTCAGCTCTGTGTGATTGAATTTTTTTTTTTCCAAATAATGAGTGGATAAATTTTGCTATATGGTTCTATGGGCTGTCACAGATTCCAAGAATGCATGTTGGACAGGTAGAAGCAGTGCAGGTGGTCAGGCAATTCTGAGGGAATGTAAAGACATTTCCAAATGCTGCTCTGCCTGAATTAGAGTACAAACGCCTGGCAGAAACAGAGCTCAAATATGTTGCAGCAGATACCCAAGTCACATGACCATAGCTACTTAGCCAAGTGGAAGTCTGATCCTTGTAAAGTAGGAGTCAGGAATCCCTCTGGAGTACAAGCAGTAATGGCATAGTCAAATAGGCCTTCATCTTTTAAATAATACACGCTTCGCATCACGGCTATATTATGCGAAACTATCTCATATTTCACATTATTTGACGCTGATAATCTGAACATGAGTAATAACCCTTTGCTAAGCATAGGAGAAATTTCACACCTTTTTAACCATCTTCAAATCTGAAAGGCAGAACCAACTTATGACTGAGGAGTGCTTCTGGCATTAAATGAAAAGCTCCTTTTAGGCCACTAAAAGCTTTGCTGGCAAACTAGGAAATCACTGCGACGTGGACTTTTTCCCCCCCCCAAATAGACAGACCATGAAAGGTGCATCATAACTGAAGAAGAAGTGAAAAACTGACCATGCTGACTGATTTTGTTACAGAATCTTTAAACCCTCTGCAGTACAATGCAAAAAGTAATGGCGAGTTCCTGGATTATGTGCATTACTTCAGTGAAGGCGATGAAATCCGACTGGAGTCACACCTGAAATTGTCAATAGCACTCTGCAGCTTCCTGCTGAGCACTTACTGCGAGAAGACAGTGTGGGAGCAGACGATATCTCGCCGTTAAATATTTACATCGTCTCCCACAGTGTGCTCAGGCATGACACACAACCTGAATCCAGCATTAAATGCAGCCATATTTTTCTCTCTCACATGCTGCAGGGAGAATTTCTTAAGGCTGCAAATGGATATGAATATGAAAAGAATAAGACGCTGAAAGAACAAGAATCCTTTGTGATGGGTGGCTTGAAAAATTGATGTGGTACTCAAAGCTGGGCCCTTACTCAAGAGGTTCAGAGTAGATTAAAAGAAGTTTGCCAGTGAGACAGTTGCCCACTAAAGTGCATCACTCAGCTTGTTGACTGGACAATTTTTACATGCCCGCTCATGACTGAGCAGCAAATCAAACAACCTAATATCTACATCACTCCAGCATGACAGCTAGGACTAAAATTACATAAAACAAGACTTAGAAACGCGTGATTGTCAGCTGTTGTGGCTGTACACATGACAGTACTTCCTTCACTTTCTCCCTGGTCCACCCCGCTGTGCAAAACAAGTTACAGTCAACAACATGAATAATGCAGTTCTCCTCAAGAGTCCTGCTGAAGCACGTCAGCCTGCGTGACTGAGAACTGAACCACTCATTTCCTTGGCTGGGAGAAACAACACCGCATTCGTCCAAAAACAGAGCTCTTCACTGCTCTGTCGCTCTGCCGAGCTTCTTATTCACATGCAGGCCTGTGTGAGAAACGAAAAACTAAAAAAAAAAAATTTTAAATTATATATATATATATATGTGTATATATCTATATCTATATATATCTAAATCTATATCTATATATCTATCTATATATAGATATCTCTCTCTCTCTTTTCTGGGTCACTTGTAAATAAGTTGGCAGTGGCAAGTGAAGTAATACCTAGGCATAATCTGCCCTGCAGTGGGAGTTACCTTAAACTAGATAGTCTGCAAGGAGTGGGGTCCAGAGATGGCTCAAGAGTGCGATACACACTTAAGACGAGGGCTTGAGACAGACTGATTTGTTGCTCATGAAGGATACAGACCAAAAAAGCAAGCTGATTATTCAGAGATTAAGATATTTGCATGAAAATACGAGATGAGCCATTGTCTCAGCTTAGCATAAAGGGGGGCAGGGGCAAAGCTTAAAATGTCCCAGTGGATGAAAACAGTGAACAATGGAGATGTAAAATAGAGCACAATACACTATGTATGTGGACAGTAATACATTGTGGTTGACAGTGCTGGGGAGCCTTTAAACACACATGCACTACTGTTATAAGTGGGCAGATGGGCCAACAGCCGCCTTCTGAAGCACTGGGGTCATTCAGGGAGATAAGTGACTTCATCCCAGTTGTCAGCAGCACCGCACCCCACCTGACAATGACTTATGTACTAATTAGGGGAGCTTCACCAAGTGTACAGAGGCAGACTACTGCAGAGCAAACAAAGCTGTGAAGCAGATAAACCTCAAGAGACGGAGAGGAAAAAGAAAAGAAAAAAATCCGACAGTAGTTTTATAATCACTGAAAGGCTAGAAATGGGACACAGGTGTGCAGTACATTCAAAACACGTCAATATATCATTAAAATAAATTTCGAATATTATATGAACATTAGACTACAGCCAATCAAACTTAAAACTTACTCCTGTAGTTACACTAATTTATATACAACCACAATAAAAGCATTAGTTTTCAGTACTGAAAACTGACTAGGTTTATAAAAAAAAAAAAAAAAGGAAAAAAAAAGCTTGCTGTAAACTGTTACTGTTTGACATTTGACACCTCGCTGAGTGCAGCGCAATGCAACGGCCTCAGATGAGAAAAAGTTTCCAACTACTGTGGCGACTTATTAGATTCAGTGCGAAGCCTATATATTTAAAAAAGAAAAAACCCACTACACTGTCCCACACCTTCAACAGCATAGCGGTGTAACCGCATTATCTGACAACTTATTGTGCTAAATGACACAACAAAGAGATACACGCAAGCTAGCAAGATCGTATGTCATAGGTTGACTGTCGGAATCTAGCTAGCTTAGCTTGCTAATGTTAGCGAGCCACAAAAATTTGAGTTAACACCAAGTACCTAGATAAACACTGGTTTTCACAATGCCGCAGATCCGAATAAACAAGATGATATATGCCGTCATTAATCATCCTAATGTCGCTAGTAAATATAAGCATATTCAGTAGAAAATAACTTAAAGTTAGGAAACTGCTCTTAACTAGAGTGCTAGCTCGGCTAGCTTAGCATTTACCTTGTCAGAGTCGAGCTCGGGGTCAGCTTGGCTCAGTCTGTACAGAAATGATTTTGGGTCTCGACACAGCGTCTGTCTCGTAGTTAAAAAATAGGTTCCCCCGACATTTAGTCGAATCCATTTTGAAGCCCCGACCCCAGCTGAAACGTTTCGTTCCGCCGAAGAATGGCCCAAACATCTCCGGTGAACGGAGCCGCTTGTCTCGGAGCTGTTCTCTGCCATCCCTCTCCTCGCCTCCTCCGCCCTCGCCTCGGCACGGCTCTGTTTGTGCGGCTCACAGGAAATATCGGAGGTGCAGCCACCAACTTCGAGTCCGCGATTCATGCAAAGCAAACTGCCAGCTCCTCACTTCAGCCACTCCTACTAACCCACTCCACCAGCACTAACAGACACTTGCATAAATTATTCCAGAGAAAAGAGGCCCTCCCCGGCTTGATCTCTGACGCGTCAGCATGGAGAACAAAATCTCTTGATACGGAGAGCCTGTAAATATCAGTGTGAGTGAAAATACACATCTTTGGAACTGAGGTGGAAAAAGTTAATCTTAGATTTCGTGTACTCCTACTGTTGCCGCTGAATACTTAAAGTATTTACACAAGTTAGCACTAAAGCGCGTTAAAGTAATTTTCAGGACACAAAAACAGTGATAATGAGCCGGTACTTTATTTACATGCTGCAAAATGTGAGATGCCATTGCCACTGAATGATGCGGTTTCTTAACTGTCATGACCCAGGCTGTTGACAGAAGACAGGACACATGGCTTTATTGGTATGCCTAAATCCCTACATGCTTTAATTACTGGACTACCAAGCATTAAGTGGAAAATTCATCATTCAACATCTACTGACCTAGCGCACAAATAATCAGAGAGAATGAACAGATTCATTAAATTATCAGAATATGATTAAATCACTGAGCAAATAGAAAATGTATGATATAGTAAGAAAAAAGCTGTAAAATATTATAGTTTACAATAATTATTCACATTCAAAGGCTTTACATCTCAATACATACACAACATGGCCCCTGAACATGACTTCAATCCAAATATGATTCATATATTAGAATTTAAATAACACAGAATGAACTATAGGCTAAACAATAGCCATCAAATAACCTTATACAAGAATAAAAATACAAAAACTGTATCCTAATATCATTGCATTACTTGCTTCAGATTTTAATAATACATCATCTGTACATCACAGTTCTAGTCAGTTACAAGCCAGGTAGAGCTTCTACATACAATGTAACCGACTGCCATCGACTTGATTCAAACAATTTTTCTAACTAGAGGGGAAAACACTTCTCGTGCTTCCTCAACTTTATAGACAGATACAGCAATTTCATCGGTTATTTGGATGAGATAGATATTCTTTGACTGACATCCAACCACATCCGGCCCTGGGCCAGAGGGTCCCCAGTCACACACTGCACATACAGACTCAGCTGAAGGAAGAGGACCTTTGGAAAGACCGTAAGGTACTATGACAAAAAAATTAAAAGCATTATGATAATACATATTTCTAAAACAAGAGCACAAGTTAAATCAATCGCTTTAATTTCTATTGGGCCAAACATCAGAATGAAAAAAATAAAAAATAAAAAAAAAATAAAAATAATAGGCCAATGAGCCCAATGAGGCAGTTTTGCCATATTGTCCAGGGACAACAGCTTTACTGTGATTGCTTCTGAAAATGATAGTATGTGTATGCATCTCTGTTGATGATGGTGGTTTTCTGTTCAGCATGGGGTGGTCAGCACATAAGATTTTGTTTTGAATAGGGCATACTGAAGATGAGTGAACTATTCCACCAAATAAAAAACAAAAAACAAAGAAAAATTAAAAAAAATTAAGAACTCACACCACAAAAGAAATAGCCAGTGAATGGTACAGAACAACCAAATCATTCAACAATAGTCTCTATGGTTTCCAATGCAGTCAAAAATACCCACCTTTACTTGAATAAACTTTATCTCCAGTGCCCTAGGAGAGAAGCGGACAAGGCTGAGCTACAAAAACTGGCCATGCAGGAAAGATAAGCAAGTTATGATTAGGAAGTACAAGCTAGTGGCATGTTTACCCACCCCCCTGTTAGCAAAACATCCTCGGCTATGGAAGGCTCATACTTATACAGAGACTGGTTCAGACCCACGTCTCACTGCAGACCGGCACTCTGCATTATTATATAGAGACCTTAACTGCAATAAGCAAAGTACCGAGAGACTAAAAAAAACAACTCAAATACCGAGGGGAATATTTGGGTTCTGACAAAAATAGAGAGGATCTGAGTTTGGTAAACGTGTGAGACTGAACCATTTTACAGTATCTATAGAGTATATGCACTAAAAGTGGGGCTTGACTACAGCTTGCACATACAATGTAGGATTAGGATATGGTTTAATAAAGATATCATGAGAGGCGCTGGTTCACAAAAGCAAGATTTTGTGTCATCATCGAAGCAGGAAACCAGTCCTTGCGTTTGAGATAGTCGCAGCGGTACCCAAGCTTGTCACTCTACAAGACAAAGCTTGTCCTCCTCCCCCCCTTGCCCACCCCCGCAGAATGTACAAAAAGCAGATGTGCATGGTGGAAGTCTTATCATCCATACATGGAAAAATGCAATAGAAGCCTCACAGAGAGCACAAAGAACAAGCAAAGCAACCCTAAATCCAAAGTTGTATTTTTCCCATGGTTCTACTCAGGAAAACAAACAAGGTCTAGATGCCAGCGTCTCTAAGAGTTTGTTTACATTGCGGTGATGAAGGGCACTAAAGAGGGTGTTACTCTGCTCAGTGATTGGCCTCAGAGCTAAAGAGGAGTGGGCACAGGGTGAACCTGTGCTCCTATAGGCCAGGGTTTTGGTGCCTTTGATAGATCTTTCTCCACACTTCCTGGATCTTCTTACACCATCTGTCTGCATTCCCGCTGGGGTCCATCAAATAGTATGTCCGGTTAGGCTGCAAACATCATAGGAAAAACATTTACATATTTTTTTATTATTTTATATAAAACTGAAGGAAAATATTAAGATCTGTCAAAAAGGCATCACAAATCAATAATTGTGTACCGTGTGAACAAAGAAGGTTTTGAAGTTCTTGGCCTCGGGGCGTAACTCTAAGGACCAAGGAATCTCCCCCTTCAGGACCCTGTTGACAGGATCCACGTAGTACAGGTGTGGTCCTTCAGTGAGAAGCAGCTGTCTCCGTCGGGCGAACAGACCCTGCCAAGGAATGCAAACATCTCATTGCTTCACCAACAGAGGGGGCTACGAGGCCAGTGACACTTTGCACAGTACAACAGGGAATTCCCCTTTACTTCCCATTTGACAGCAGTGAAAAGCAAAGGGAAGTGACTTCACTGATCTGTAGCCAACTCAAACTGGAAAACTCCACAGAGTCTAGCTGGCAGAATAGTGTAAAGTACTAAAAGATGTCTTTTTTTAAATACTGAAACAATGCAATACAGTAGGATTCAAATATATGCCGTAGAATTCACACACACCTTTCGTTTATCCACTGGGCCCATTTTCAGGATTAGGTTATTCTCCACAAACTGGTGCCTGTGTTGATACACAAAAACGCAAATGGTAACTACACAATTTTTTAAAACGAAGTAACATAACTAATTGTTAATCCACATTTCTAAATCATTCACCAAAAATCTCTTATGGTTTCCAGTGCAGTGAAAAATATTTCCAGGATACAAGCAAGACATTGATTCAAAATTGGTTTTGATATACATCCAACAAAGAACAGCACATGACACAGACATTTTAACAGGGGTGGAGAAATGGAAGGGGTTTACCAGGGGTTTCCAGTGGTCTGTTTATCCAGCAATAACTGCTTCTCTTCTTCAGTGAACTGCAGGTCCAGCTCAAAGGAGTTGTTGTCCAGGTCGTGGATATACTGCTCAATGTTGCTGCTGGACCTCTGCGGCGGCGTCGAGTCATGTGGCGACAGGGAGTGTGATGAGCTGGACGGGGCCACCTGCATGTTGCTGAACTGGCTCAGGAGGTCATCGTACTGAGAGTCATAAAGAGACAGTGTCTCGTTATGAAAGGTGCATTGATGTTATGCTGATAATTTATGACTTGTTTACGGTTTGGATGAATCTCTAAGCTTCAACAAGGTCTCAAACCTGATGCTCTCTTTGAATGAGCAAACAACAGACCAAAACAAACAAAAAACATACCAAGACTGTTACCATAGTAAAGTAAAATATCTTACATTTCCATAGCAGTCCTCATCATCTTCAGACATTGCTGGCAGGTAGGGTGTGAGCTTGGGAGGTGTCTGTAGGTGAAGGTCACTCCAGGAGATGGTGTCAAAGAAGGGGTGCTGCTTCAGTGGTTCGTACCCTCCCATCTCTTCACAGCCAAGCCGCTTGGTTGGGTCCAATGACTGAAATTTAAATAAAATGTAAATAGCCAACTTCTAAACAGGTAACTGATTAACTTATTTCCAAATTATTACCAAAGGAGGTTGAAATGTGTTATTGTGATATGCAATGACATACCAAAAGCCGTTCAACAAGATCCTTAGCTTTGGGGAAGAATTTCTCTGGGAATTCATACTCCAGCTTTATTATTTTCTGGAATATCAGGTACTCATTTCTACAGCAATTAAAGAGAAAAGAAAAAGTGTAACAAGTGAACATTGGTGTGTTTGGTTCGGATTTTTTGCACTTGAAAAAAACAATTAAGAAAAATTGAGTTTTGTAAACACAGTAGTTCTTACCCAGCTCTGAATGGTGGTAAACCAGCCACCAGCTGATAGATAATACATCCCAAGGCCCAAAGGTCAGAGCTAAAAATTAAAAAGTAAACAGTTATAAAATTGCAGGAATGATGCCCACCCTGAGCTGAAAAACCTAATAAAAATCTCATTACCTCTTGCAGGCTGATTTCTCTGTTAGTAGCTCTGGAGACACATACTGCGCTGTTCCAACAAACGAGTTTGCTCTCGCTGCCAAAAAACAAACAAAAGGGTAAAAAGACAAGTTCTCCTTTCTTAAACATGTTCTATGCAGCATGTATTAAATGCTTTTCTACTGTGCAAAAAGATTGTAATCTAACATAGGTGACAAGTTTGCAAGTTACTTCACCAGCTACAAAGATTGCATTGCTTTCAGCCATAATAACCACAGAACAAAGCAGATGTATAACCGTCAACTGCTTTCTACAGTCAAAGCAAAAGCAGGGGCAGTTACCCAAGTTAGCTGTAAGTCTTTTAGTAGCATGAACAAGTGAACTTATATTGGATTCACTTAGTGCCAGTGATATTAATAACAGCAGATTTCTGAAACTTATGCTCAGTCCTTGAGGTCAGTTAAGACCCTATATTTATGCTGGTCATACTTTACCATAAGGAACATAAAGAAAATCAGCACTGTGATTATACCTTGTTTACTGTCTGATGGTAACTGTTTTGCTGTTCCAAAATCTGTTATCTGAATGTGCATCTCTTCACTCAGAAGAATATTTTCTGGTTTCAGATCTCTGAAATGAAAACAATAAAAATTGTGAGCAAAAACAAACGCTTAGCAGCAAGTGAAATTTTTATAGCAAAACCTGCAAAAAGGACATAACAAAGGGTGTTGTCTTACCTGTGTATTATCCCCTTATTGTGCAGGTATTCTAGAGCACAAACTATTTCAGCTGAGTAGAATCTAGTGCAGGTCTCATCAAATGAACCAATTTTGCGAATGTATTTCAGGAGCTCGCCGTTCTTAGCATAACTAAGACCAAAATCTAAGACAGACTGGTTAAGGAAAACTTATTAAACAAAACAGTAAAACACGTGTTAGGAAATAGGCCTTGATAGACTGAATTTGTTAAAAGGATACACAGCTTCTCATCATCTTGAAATGTGAAGTAGAGTTTGACAAAGAACGGGTGATCAAGACTTGACATCAAATCCCTCTCTCGTTTCACATACTGGGTTTTGTTCTCCTTCACAATATGGCGTTTCTCTAAAATCTTAACTAAAGGAGAGAAAAGAGAATATTAGTAAACGTAAACCCAGCAACTTTTTCATTTTAGTCTAACTCAATTCATTATACGTTATTACTTACTTGCATATTCTTTCCCTGTTGCCTGCTCTCTTGCCAGGACAACCTTAGAATAAGAAACAACAGTGAGATGATATGACATGTAACCAACCAGTCAGATGTTGAGGGGAAATAATAATAATATTTCCTTGGGCTTACTTGTCACTTCACCTAAAATGAACTCAGCATGACTCATCCAAGCACATTAATCAAAATAACGCTAGCATGTAGCAACATCTTCCTCGGCACATTTCAAAAGCTAAGTGGAATGTAAGTTACATACCGTTGAGAAGGAGCCCTCTCCCAGTATCTTGCCAAATTTAAAGTCCTCTGGCCTCTTTTTGCGTGGCTGAGAAGCCTGGACGGCTGGCTGTGTGCAGAGCTGTGGGGCCTGGCTGCTAGCAGATGCTCCTACAGCACAAGCCTGTGAGGCTGCGCCCTCCATGCTGGGGCAGTGGCTGCTGCTTGCGCCTGGGATTGCAAGTGGCGAGCAGGAGTCAGGGTGGTTTCTTACCATTGATGGATGCGAGCAGGAACAGATGACAACGCTGGGCTGAATGGGCACAACATCATACTGTAAGAAAAAGAGGGACCATAAAGAATGTGTTATTAAGCAGGGTGACACAGGTAAATAACAATTCACATGTGGAAAGGCTCTTTACTTGAGAAAGCTGAGGGACTGTATATCCATCTGAACTACTACTGGATTGAACATAACAGTGACGACAAAAATATCAGGATAAAATAGTAACAATTTAACATTTCAATAACGTTTTCAATGAAAATGAATGCATAAAGAAAATGTGTTTTGTTATTCAGCACTTTAAACTATCACTTAAATGAGGGATTTCAGGTTTTTCTATCAGTCTGTGATGGATTTAGTAATTGATGCGGTTATTAGTTGTCAAAATACAGATTAGATGGCCCAAAGAGCACACGACAAAAGCAGCTAAACTTAATTACTGAAAAACATGAGCTTCCTAGAACAACACCGGCACCAGTGACAAAGGTGAGTTGAGATGTTTACATAGATGAGACTAAAAGAAGTTACCCACCACAACCACAGTCTTCTCATTCTACTGACACCTGAAAGTTCCCACTGGTGTAAACAACACTTTGAAGTATTTTTTTTCATATGCTTTGAAATCTCTGAACTTTCTCATTGCACTCCATCATGAAAATTAACTAAATTAATTAATTATTTTTTTAATGATAGCCAATGATATCTACATTGCTATGCAGTTCTTTATTAGCATGAAGGAACTCCATGTAGAATTTTGTTGTGCAACCTTGCGTTGCATTATGATAATAATTAATCCTGAATCTTAAATCTCTTTCACAAAGTATACATATGACACATGAAGAGAAAGAAATGTACTCACATATTACACGAAGCACTTTACAGGCTGCTGGCTTAAAATTATTGTTGCTTATAGTTCTGTAAATTACAATAACCTAAACATACAACTACTACAAGTAAGACCACTTGTAGACCAAAGTCTAACAGTGATAAGAAGGAACTGCTTAAGGAGCCACTTCTGAGCTTGGTGGTCCCACCCACCTGTGTTCAAGCTGTAAAAACTATGTCAAAGTTAATTTTTCATGTGACAGTGATACTTGAGACATAAACTGCGCTGAACTCACACCATCTATGTGTACATAATCAAACTGACATGGCAGCTGAGGCACACCAACTGCCTGTTTAAAACTTAAAGATAGTGCTTCCTAAAATTCCCGGTACCGGTGTCATTTATATATAAACACATTGAATTACCCGAACAATAAGTGTGTAGTTTAGCTGGCAGTTCAGTTTACGTTTAATTAGTTCAGTTGGCCTAGCTGTTTCTCATTCAAAACCAAGGTGTGGCCATTATTTTAGCTGCCTATTCCGGCCTATTTCAGCTAGCCATATAACTACCTACTGAGTCACTGCTATTGGTCAGGCATGTAATGGTTGGAGGAAAACGCCGTATAACGTTTTCCTAACTCTGAGAAGTCGTGAAACAACCGCACTGTGCGAACTTACCTTGCTAACAAGCTAATGTTAGCTCCTGTTGGCTTGTCAAATAATGCCGGCCATCGCTGACAGTGAGTTACAAACTTAACGCCAACAGCCAATTAGCTAACGTTAGCAAATCAGGCAACACAAGCAACTTCAAAACCGTGTGGCATTTTCAAGAAACGTCACTTAATCGTGTTCAAAGTTAGTTTCCTGCCGTTTATATGAAGATTTGAAAGTTGACACTCGAATAGCACAACGCTTTCCTTCAAAATATATGCTAACCAATGGAAGAACGCAATAAAGCTAATGCTAGCCTGCTAGCAAACGGGGATATCGAAAGCGCGAACCTGTTAAGCTATCAATAGCCAATAGTTACTAGTAGAGGAAAACGCTCATGTGTCCCCTGTAACTATTATCGTGTACTAGTAAACGTTTCAAAAGGCCCAAATAAGTCGAGAAAGTGTGACTCATGAATACTGTGTGAGATTTGACGATCCAAATTAACAAGGCAAACACTGGGTGTTGCGATAGCCAACATTAGCAAACTAGCAAGCTGCTAGTGAGTCGTAAGGCTAAGCGATCTCCTGCAGCTAGCACTGCTCTTCAAATGAAGGCCCGACGTAACTATTTATCCCCACACAGCCTTTACACTGACCATTTTGAGCACCGGCTTCGAGCTGGTATTCACGGCAAAGTTGTAACACTTACCACCTGACTTGTAGCTCTTGCCATGAGAGTTTTCAGCGAGTATTTATTTGGAATAAAATAATTAGAGAAGCTCCAGTAATGGCTGCCTCTGCGCCTTCATTTTCGAGCTGTGACGTCGTTCCACAACAATGTTACCGCAGGACAGCAGAGGAGAGTCCCGCTGTGTCCGCCCCCTCGCCACATTAACAACCTACTGAACTTCATCTTACTGATAGGGCCGGAGTCAGACGGTAGCAGTTGTGGATATTCAAATACCGCAGTAGACGTGGCCTACAAACTCCCGTTTTAGACCAACTTTGAATATATGGCAGTAAGGATCTACAGGTCTTTTTTATTCAAGTGTAACTAAACTTAAGTGAAGAAGCACTCCTAAATACCCAAACTGACAAAAATGACCAATATCCATAAAACGCTTTGTGTGAAACTGAAACTGTGGCAACCAAGTATATTCCAACAAACACAAGTTTAATCTAATAAATATTTTGTCAATAAACCAAGAATATGTGTTTTAAATGCCAATGATAAAAATAATAATAATAATAAAAATAAATAAAAATAATAATAATAATAATAAACACCCTTATTTTATTTCTATTTAGTTGACTTGCATCACAAAGTTCATTAATTTACATAAACATATAAGCAAAAAAAACCCAAACATAACCATTCATATGTGCCAAAATATTTTTTGAGCATTTTAAAACAGTCGTGTATTAAAAAGAACCCACGGTTGAAATCTGATTTAGTGTAAAGTCTTTGATTCAATCCTCTTCATCAAGGTCATGTGAGCTTGTTCTTGTCTTGTCATTGCTTTCCGTTTCTTCATCTTCTGCCTCATCTTCGTCATCTTCCTCTGAGGGGTCTGTGTCCTCACTGGAGTCATCTTCTACAGGTGCACTAAACACAGAAATGAACTCAGTAAACATAGGAAACAAATCGTTAAAGCCTATTTTAAGAGAATTCTTGCCATTTTGAAAATTATGCTGGTAATTTTTATGCCATATAGACATCACCACTAAGAGAACTAACTTATATAAGGTCAAATATAACCAAAGATTTCTTGGTACATTTATTTAATTATTGTAATAGATACGTGAATGCTAGATCAATACTTACCACTGACGTCTGTTGAGATTCATGCATTCTACTCCAGAGTTAACATCAAATGGATCTGTGAACAAAACAGATGTGTAGCTTTCATTACGAGGACAGTTAATTCAGCACTACAGGTCACTCAGCAACAAAAATACACATCCAGATTCTAGACATTTCCAGACAATCAGCCTGGATACTGACTTCCTAATCACAGCCAGATTTGTTCAGAGATGCAAGCAAAATCAAATGAGTCAAAATCCAATAAAGAAAGGAAAAAGAAACAACAAGGCAGCCTGATTACAAGGCAAGGAAACAATGCAAGGAACAGTTATATCAATGTCCACAGAATAATCATTCAGATACAACAGTTCATAATGACATTTATTTCCCCTTGGAATATTCATTACTAACTGTCTTTAAAGTCTTAAGAATAATACGAGTTTTATATCTTATAAACAAATATGAGAACACTGGTTTCCCGGTGACAATTTAGCAAATGTGAGTCACAACAGGAAACTATAAAAATTATTCTAATTATTCATTATCAACTACTCAGATTCAGCCATTTCCAAAGTGAACCTTTCCAAAATAAAAATACATTTGAATCAAACAGTTGATTATGACCAACAATACTGTGCAAAAATCCCTCATTTCTTAATATTTGCTTCCAAAGTGGTTTCGAGCAATAGTTCTCCAGGCTCTCTGAACCTCTTTCAAAGTTTGTCTTTGGATAGTGGCTGCTTTTTCACTCATTTTTAATCCGGTCCAATACCTGACCATTTTCAAGGGAATGTTTGTTAAGCCACTTAACACAGACTCGTGAATTAATCAAACACAAAAAGGGACCCAACTCAAGAGATGACCTTTGTTGTTTCTACACTGCAGAAAATTAAGCCAAGAACCAACTTTAATTTGTATCTTTAGGCACTTTCTTGTTACAAAAACACATCATTTGTTCTCATTTATTTTGTTGAATTTATGAAAATCCCAAAGATAACAGCTTAACAAGAATGAAATAGTATTTTTACACCAACAAGGTGATTCCCAAAGAGCTTTTAGCTAAAACCTTGGCACATCTCGAAATGGTCTGCATATGTCCTTAAAGAATTTGAAGAAACTAGACAAATTGAAGACAAGAAAAAGTGGCAGGCCTAAAAATACTACCTACAGTAAACAGAAACATCTGGAAGTCATGTTTTAAAGAAAGATCCATCTACTGCCTCATCAGCAATGCTGTCAGATGAATGGAATCCATGTCAAGAATCCATTCTTAAAGAAGGGAAACAAGAAGTACTGGACTGAAAAAAATGGAGTATTAAAAATTTTTACATTTTTGATTCAAATCATCATCAATATATACAGAGAAGTTCAGGAGAGAGGTGTTGGGAAAATGTATCTTGCCAAAATTTACACACTTAAGAATGTACATTCAGATTTTCATCCACTATCTGGTGATACCACCATGTGGAAAGCATCTAATTGGCAACGCCTTCAATTTTTCAGCAAACACACATGTCAATGCAGTAATAGCATAACTGGATAGAAAAACAGACAGTTGAACACTATCAGTCATGGATTGGCCTCCCCAGAGCCTGGGCCTCAACATTACTGAAGCAGTATGGGATCTTCTTGACAGAGAACAGAACCAAAGGCAGCCAACATCCAAGAATGAATGTCCTTCAAGAAGCCTGGAGAACCATTTATGAAGACTACTTAAAGGACCAGAAATCTAGTCAGAAATAGTTCAGGCTGTGTTGATGAATAAATGTGGTCACATCAAATATTCACTTTCAACCTCATTAGAATAGTATTAGAGTTATACGCTATATTTCCATATTTGTTTGCATGTGTCTGAATAAATCACTGCACCTACTTTGCATTTTCTACGCAAAATATGAAAAACTTAGGAGTGGCTCAAGATTTTTGCACTCAGGAGGTCCTTCAAGAACTAATTACCTTCTAAGTCCTTTTTTTCTAGTTTGTATTTGTTATTAGGAAATCTAAAGTGATGCAACAGCTAGCCACTTCAACACAACTTCCTGCTTTAGTCTTATTTTCTTGTTTCAGCCTCTTTGTTTTCTTTCTTTTCTGCTTTGCTGTTGCGTGATTTCTGCGTTCTGTTTTAGTGTTTTAGGGTTAACACAGCTAATGTTTTACCAGTAACCCCAAAAGACAATCAAAGTTTCTCTTATGTCAGAAAAAAATCACTACTTTGTAGTAAGAGCTAATGCAAACACTGATGATCCATGCCCACTTTTAACTGCCCTACAGCAGGTCTCATTTTGCACTAAATCATATACACAAATTGTTATATTGTTATTTATTGTTATATTGTTGCTATCGCAACACCCAGTGTTTGCCTTGTTATTGTATGTTTCATATGCTATATGTTTGTTTGTTTTTTATTGTTCTTGCAACAGTTACAAAGATACAAAAAATGCGACTAAAACTTAACAGTTACTAAAACAGTTACTGGAAACTGTCATCTGAAAGCTCTTAAAGTCCAATAAATGTGATTTATTTAAGAGCCACTACTTGTACATGAAGCCAAACTACAGCTAAAATAAGAAAGAGGTTGAACCAAAATACAGTGACCCTCTACCTCCACTGCTACACAAACCCAGACACTGCGTGGAACCCCAGGTTATTTACCAAACTCCTCCTCTTCCTCTGGTTTAGAAGTGAGAAACTCTTTCTCTACACCAAGGAGCTCTTCTTCCGACTGACAAGCAGCGTAGCGGCCAAGCAGGACTTTATTGAGCTCCAGAAACGTTGTCCCCCACTTAAATTTCTTCAATAAGAGCAATGCCAGTTCCTCAAAACCTGCAATATCAGAAACAATATGTCACAGTTTAACTGCCATAACCAAAATAAGACACAAAAAGCAGTTGCTGTGGTATTCCTGAATAACTAAACCTAAACCCTTACCTACGATGCAGAACGTGGCAGCAAAAGCTTCAACGCAGGACAACTTGCAAGGCTTGCCATAATTTACAGGGTTCGCAGCTACGAGGTACGGCAGTAACCTGGGATGACTTCCAACCATCTTATTGAAGGGTGTCTCCTCCAGTTTGGCCCAGGAGCAATCAATCACTGCGAGCCCATTGTTGGCCACAATCTCTCTGTGCAGACAAAACATGGAGAAAAAAAAATTGCTTTGAAGTGGATCACAACAGTGACACAACTTATAGAATTTATTTAATTTTCATTACCAACAAAACACTTCGATATAGTAACATTTGTTTTAATATAACAATGCATTGGAATGTCTCAAGTTTTTAATATGACTGATCTTTAAGCTCAAGCTCTACATGGGGTAAATAATCAAGTATTAAATCTAAAAGGAGGGCCTTTACACTCAGGGGACACTTTATTAAGTACACTTTGCTAGTCCTGGGTTGTACCCCTTTTGCCTTCCTAACTACCTTAATTCTTCATGGAATAGATTCAACAAGGAGTTTGAAATCTTGTTCCTCAGAGATTTTGGTCCATATCGACATGACAGAATATAACAGTTGTTGTAGATATACATCCATGATTCAAAATTTCTGGACTGAGATCTGGCAATTGAAGCTGTCATTTTACTACAGTCAAGAAACCAGGCTGAGATGATGGAAGCAGCTACCATGAAATGGGTACACTGTGGTCATAAATAGGGCTGGGCCATATTATACCGTTCACGGTAATACCGGTATAATGTTGGGCAACGATAAGAAAATGAAATATCGCGATAGAATATGGGTAAAACGCGCATGTGCAGTGCCTTTGTTTTCATATGCACATGGCGGAAAAAGCATGGCGGTGACGGAGAATGAGAAGGGCGAAAGCGGATCATTGAATGAAAAGGATGAACCAGAATTGGTTTGTAAAAATGCTGCAACTTCAGTGGTGCGGAACTGGTTTAGCTTTCCTCCGTCAGATACACAACAAAGCACTATTTTTGGTAGAGCATGCTAGCGGGCCGTCGTTATTACCGTGTTTGTTGGAAAATACGGCACACTTAAAATCTATCCTTTGATTTTTCTGAAAATCGACAGTGCCCCTTATAATCCCGTGTGCCTTATGTATGAATTCTGGTTGTGTTTACTCACCTCTAAATGATTTTATGTGGTACACGGCGCTCGAAAATCTGTCAAATGTTTTAGTACGACTTTGCTAAGCTACGAAGCCGCACCGCTTGATGAATTGTCGGAGCTTTACGGTTACCGTAGGCAGGAGCCTCGCGGATTGATACGTACTGTGCTTCAACGTAATATTACCGTATTGCGTGTGTATAACCTCTTTTTAAGTTTTGTGGATATTATACATGGTTATGCTGAGGATATGTCGGCCAATTTCCACTGGAAATGCCTTTTCGTTAAAATGTCAGTAAGGAATTTGCACTGTTAAATTTTTATATAACTTTAATGCAAAAAACAGCTGCTTGTTTAAGTGAAATACATTGATGGTTTTTTTTTTTTGCATTAATAAAGTTGTGGAGTTGTAAAGTATTTTGTCTAGTGTCAATTATATTGTCAGTTATATCGTTATCGCAAATTTTCAAATGTATATCGTGATAAATATTTTTGGTCATATCGCCCTGCTCTAGTCATAAAGGGATGAACATCATCAGAAACAAAACTCAAGTAGTCTGTGGTGCTAAAACACTACTCTGTCTCTAGGTTCCAAAGTGTGCCAACAAAATATTTCCACACATTTACACTGACCAGCAGCAGCTGGACTTGCTGATACAAGGCAGGATGGAGCCATGCTTTTGTGTTGTTTACCATCCAAATGTGTCAGCAGAAATCAAGACTCATCAGAGCAGGCAACATTTTTCCAAAAACTTTTGTTCAGTTTTGATGAACCTGTGTGAATTGTTGCCTCAGTTTCCTGTTCTTAGCTGACCCAGTGTGGTCTTCTGCTGCTGTATCTAATTTACTTCAAGAGTCCACATTGTACTTTAATAGATGTTCTTCTGTATTTCTTGGTCCTAATGCGTGTTTATTTCACCTACTGTTGTTACTCTGAACACTGGCATCAAAAAAACATTTTCACCCTGAGAACACGCGTTAATGAGTAACTAAACAGGTGTGCATCAAAATGTGTATATAAATAGTTATAGGAGGTGGTCTATGGCTACAGATTCTTTGATTTCATTGGCTGAAGTACAGAGGAAACAGCTGAACAAACCTGTCTGCTGGCGTCACATACTTCGTGCCCATTGGACTAAGTATGAGCCCGTTGAATCTCTGATTGAGTCTCAGGTTGCGTACAAAGCCCTTCCTCACCAACTTTCTGCCAGTACAACGTTTGGGATCGCAATGACCCAGCTCCCACATGGCAAGTGGGCAAGGAAGCTTCACCTGAGGGGCCTCTGCTCCCTCCTCTCTGTGAAGACTTGCTGAGGAGAGAAAGTTCACAATCTCAGATTTCTCAAGTGTTTACACCATATCGAGTGTTATCAGTCCTGAGCAACGGACACTTTTTCTTAGTGTAGACAGCATTTCATGATGCTGACGCTATTGTAAATAGCATGCCTTACAGCCAACATGTTAAACATTTTTGCATTAGAGATCATCAATACACTACCTTCCAAAGCAGTGTGCATTTCTTCTGTAAAGGCCTCTAAAGATTTCCCTTTCATTTTGTGACGTTTGTCTTTGCCCTTGTTGTCAGGACGGACAAACTTTCCCTGCTTTTTTCGTCCCATGCTGCTAGTTAACTGTCACTGTCCGACTGTCACTGCAATGAACTGACCAACAAGTATGACTTAAGCTATCTGGCTATCCTGCTGACAACAGTTCGTCTAACAAATAGAACTGCCCAAAAAAGAGAAACAAAAACTTCTTATTTGCAATACGAATTAGACATGAGCAACTTTCAAGACTTTATCACAAACTAGTAGTAGTCTCCTTTCATCCGGCACCACTTTCATATGAAGTATAACCTAGCTTGATTGGCTTCGTATCGTGGTAAGCACGTCGTAGTCCCATATGAAAAACACGCATGCTCACGGCTTATTTTGATCACGTGGCGTGTCACCTGACCGGAACGAGCAAAAGAGGAAATGTAGACAGAAAAGTAACACTTTAACGCCTTCATAACGTAAATAATAATGCGTTGTTTTAGTTACCGAGTAGCTCATTTAATAAGGTTGTGTTTTGTCTGCGTGTATCTGTTCAGTAAGTACAGCTTTACTGCGCAGCTTCATTCAGAGATTTTAATCTAAACAGAGCTCCGTGTGTCTGATCTCGGCTTGTTTTTAATGCAGTTAACTATGGATCCGCCGGTAAAATGAAGATAGTCGAAGAGCCAAACACATTTGGGTACGTGAAGCAAAATAAGTTCACATTGTGCAGTTTTGTTGACTTTGGCCTGCTGCTAATGGATCTACTTTGTGTCCAGGCTGAACAACCCTTTTGTGGCTCAGGGCAGCAGACTGCAACCTAAAGTGACCCCAGCTCCAGTATCTGGTAAAACAAACTCATCATTTAAATATTTAAACCGGGGGTGTCAGACATAAAGAGGAAAGGAGGCGTAGATTTCTGACTTATAAGTGTATTTCATGAGTTTTCCTCCATTTATGCCATAGCAAAACCTTTGTCTTATAGTTGTAGTACACTCAAGGCGATGAACTACCAGAACTTTTTTCTGTCATTTCTGACATTTATTTCTCACAATTAAAGTCTAAAGAGTAACGCTGACAGATTTCTTTTGTTTGCCACAGCAGCATTTCTTTATCTTTGCACTTTTTTTTCTTATATTGTGACGTTTTAGGGATTAAATGTTTTATTAGATTTCTTTACACTGACAAAAGGGGGGGTTTCACTGCTTCTGCCCACTTAAGGTTAATCCCTGATTTAAAGCCTCAATTCATTAAATCATATGTAAAATGTTCTAAATGTTGACTAAAGGGTCCTTTAGATTTTCTGTCTCATCATATGAGCAATGATTTCCTCCTTAAGGCCCAGTGCACCTTCATCAGCTTGCTGGAAAGTGCTTCAGTCTCACGGAGTCGACGTATGTATTTAACCTGTCATACAGTAGTATATTCCACCATCTCTCCACAGTGCAGACCATTAGATTATTCCATGTTGGATCTGAACGTCTGGAAAATACATAACAAACAATAGCATGTTGTCCTCACTTTGCAGGTATAAATATGAATTCTGTCCATTTCACAACGTCACTCAGCATGAGCAAACATTTAGGTGGAATGCCTACAGTGGGATCTTGGGGTAAGAAGCTCCAGAAACAAAACACAAACCAGATGTAAATGTGTGAAGCAAGCTGTTGGCTTCTTGTGGGAGTCAGGTTTGTGTTTGGTCCCTGCAGGATCTGGCAAGAGTGGGAAATGGCAAACAACACTTTCACCGGCATGTGGATGAGAGACGGCGACACTTGTGGAAACAGAAACAGAGAAACAAAGGTATCTAAACCTTTAAAATCCTCCTGGTATTCCACTGACAAAATTTTGTGCCCCGTCTTGAATATGAGGCCAACACTTTGCAAAGCTAATTATTGCTTGAATGTATTGTGCATGTAAACATAACAACTAGTTCCAAACCGAGTCAAAGACAATTGGCAAATCATCCCATCAGCCCTTAAAGTTATGCTTTTCCTTGTTTTCTGCCATATACTCACTTGCTGTTCACACCTGCCTTTTATGGGGGTCAATCAATTGGAACAAAAGTGGCTTAGAGTGAGTGGGGGAAGGGAGCTGTTTCAGTCAGTGGAGATCTCGACTAGAGTCTAAGAATAAATATGTGGAACTGGGAATTACTTTCTTACTCAGCAACATGAATAAGAAATTGTGTTTTCTTTCTTTCTTGTCGTGGATCTGCAGGTGATTCTGGTCTGCAGCACAAGAAGCAAGCTCGCTCAAGTCTCAGAGCCCAGTACCTGTGTGTACTCGCTAACCTTTGAGACCCCACTTGTTTGCCATCCACATTCTCTTTTAGGTAAGTTAAGCAGGACTTACTTTCATGCCAATGGGGATAGGGTTACTTATAAATTCTGTGCTCTTTTAAAGTGTATCCAACTCTGAAAGAGGAGCTACAGAAGGAATGGGATGAAGCGGAGCAGGCTCGCTATGAAGGACTTATAACTGAACAGGTGAGGGCCAGTTTGGTAGGTAAACAAATACTGCAGTATGACTTGCTTCCTCTATGCTTTTCATCTATGTCAGTTTATGCCACCTGTGAGATGATGAAATGTAGACGCAGAAAATATAGTGGATATAAACGATAGACTTAGTGAAGCTAAAATTCAAGTGCCTTAAAGCTGCATTCTTTTTAATGGCCACCAGGGGGCGAGTCATCTGTTTGCAAAAAGATGTCCAGTTGTACAGATGTCTAGGAGAAAATAAGTCTGCTGCTCACTTCATTTACATTATCAGTAAACACCTTCCAGATTAGTTCATCTTCTCAGCTGCTTAACAGATACTGTACTCAAATTTTGTTGAGTACAGTATCTGTTATCATGTCTATTAGAGTGAAAAATGAGCATAAAACAGAATACTTGTGATTCACAAGTGCACCCATATTATCATGCAGCGTCCTTCAGTTTCCTCATTCATCACATGAGTTTTCAAAACGTCAAAAATATGACAACACCAAAAACGGTCTGTTTACGGCTTTGTGTCCATCTTTTATGTACAGTTATTGTAACTGAAAATCAGACACCTCTGATTGAGCTCTGTTATGGTACACACATTTCAAGGTGTCTTTTGTTATGTACATTTTAATTATTTGTGGAATTGTTATGTTTGCATTTTGTACATGTGCTCCAGGGATACAACAATCTCTTAAAGGATATTTTTGAGGACGCCGGACTGCTGAAGAGTCGGAAAGTAAAAGTCAAGGTTCAAGAGGCAGCAGCTGATTCAGAAAGGCAAAACTCTTTAGAGAAATGTAAAGCGGTGTGTAACCTTTCAAAGTAGTATCTCTTCTAACATTACAGCAAAATCACAATACAAGCTCAATAGTGTTTTTTTTTTTTTTGTTTTGTTTTTGTATATGTTTTCTACAGGACTACCAAAAACTGAGAGAAGAGACTGAGAGATTGCGAGCTCTTCTTACTCAACATAACATTCCTTTTACTTCTGAGACAAGTGAGTGAAGTCAGTCTTCACTCATTTAAGTCTCGTACAGTTTATATGAATGATTTTTTTTCCCCTATATGTGACAGATGATGGAAAAGGTACAGTGAGTGTGACGGTTAAGGATCAACACTTAAGAGGAGACAACGGACTCATTGATGTTCAGTGAAGATTACCTGGAGCAAAAACAAGCCAAAGCACCTGAGCGAAGTTTGTTGATCAGCATCAGAGAGACACATAAAGTAACCGGACAACACTGGTAGTGCTCAGGCTGTTGGTACTGCAGAATAAAATTTTGCAAGTGTAGCTGAGAGTGGGTAATTTTTTTAATTTATTTTTTTGTCGAGGATTCATCACTGAGCTGGAACTCTCCAAGACTATGAAAAGACACCATCGTGCATGAGAAATAAAATGAGCTTTGAAAATGTTTACAGCTGTCTCATCTTAAGTTTCAATTCATCAGTAAGTTTAGTTTGTTTTTTGTTGTTGTTGCAGAACTACTTGGTGTAGACTTGCACCACATTTCTCTTTTCTCTACATTTTCAAGTATTGACAAGTAGATGCAGTGTCAGGGAAGAGGCACAGAATCTTCATGGGCCTATTTGCAAAGTGTACAGGGGTTTTTTTTGTTTTTTTTAACAGGACATAGAATACTGTGCAAAGCTTATTTCTTTATATTTTGTTAGATTTTTTCTGTTCAGTTTAGCTCTCTAAAGGTCTTTCAAAGTTTTTCTTGCAGCTAGCGTCTTATTATTAACTTGTTTTAAACTTATTTTCAGTCCAGTTTTGTTTGTCTGTTAAGCCTAAAACAATAAATCGACAGCAGAATGTCATGTCCGTAAGACATGAGGGGAAAAAATCCAGCCAACCTGACACAGGATCTAAGAAGCACCTACTGTTCACTGAAGCCTCAACAGAAATGGACAAAGGTGGAAGGGTGGCTGTCAGACAGCTACTCTTCAAGAAGCCAGTCTGGAGAACTATTCCTGAACACTACTTGAAGAAATGACAAGAAAGCAGACTTAAAGAGTTCAGACTGTGCTGAAGAGTAAAGGTGGTCACACAAAATATTGATTTTCAAGCTTAGACTCTGTTTTTGCCTTTTACTCTGCATTTCCATGTTTGCATATTTCAATATCCTGACAAAATATAATAAAATGAGTAAATTTTTTTGTTCATACATATGCAAGTAACCGAAAAACAGTGTCCATATATACAAAGTGGCTGAAAAGCATTTATGTCTTTGTGTTGTATTTGGGTGCATTTGTATAGGAAATGAAGTCATCACAGCTAGGCTAGATATTGACTTTGTTTCCTTCCTCTGTGTTTGTGTCCTATATTAAGACTCAAACACATGTTCCTGTCATACTGCACTCAAAGAAGTAACAGCCGGTCATTTCCGACTTCACTTTTGCCCGATTGTGATACGCACAACACGGCTATATTAATAGTCTGTGAAAGATGCGGGTAAAATTAATCACCCGCACACTTACTGAGTTAGTCACAAGAACCAGATGATAAGCAAATATAAAATGTATGTAGAGAACATAACCCAGTAGTCTGGTATGTGTTTGCTACTGTGATTACAAGGAGAGTGCAAAAGAAAAGTTATTCAGTTCAGTGGCTTCACTGATTATGGGCCTTGACGTGCACAAACATGTCTTAGCTACAAACATTCCTGAGATGTTACTCAAAAGGTCTTCCAGCTATCTGTTTGACTTTGAGGGATTCACATCTCTCCGAAGTGATCTGCCCATACTGGCAAAGTTGAACAGTAACCTCTGAGTTACTTGCTAGAGTTGAAAAAAGGATTTACAAACAGCTTCTGTACATTTGAATAAAACATTAATCTGCCTTCATATTGTATGACATGGCTTTCCTGACTGATAACTACCAACCAACATCACACACAAGTAATGTAAAGAAACAGAGGTGATAAAGTAACACTTTTAATTATTAAAAAAGGTGAATAATACTGGCAACACAAACAGGGACCGTTACATTTAAAACCTCTTTAGCCCAAGCCTTAGATCAGGCCAATCCTTCAGTCCTGTGAACAGAGTTTAGTCTTTTTGCGAGTCTCTCTGTAATATTTGTGGCTCAGGATAATAGCTGGATAACTTCTCTGGCTCTGTGTGCCCTCTGCTGGACGACTGTGTCTTCTGGTGCTTTTCCAGATTCCTCCACCAGGGATAAGGCCTTCTGCACGGTTGTGTCCTTCCCACTTCCACGAAGCCCCTCCAGGTACTGAAGCAGCACCGAAAACGTGTCGTCTGGAATCTGAGAAGAACCTACTTTAATCTTGTTGATTCTCTGTATACATATTATAGAGACTCTTGGCTACAGGGTGACAAATCATTACGATACTAGTGACACTAATGCGGAGCAGTCAGTGTCTCCTGTCAGTGTTCTCTTCAGACAGATTCAAAAATCGGGGTGGTGCAAAGATAACATGAATTACATGAAAATGTTTGTAAACATTTCAACTTTTTATAGCTTTTACTTATTCTCTTCTGCTTAAAAATGACAAATAGTTTTGGATTGAGAATAGAGATTAAGTGTTATTTAATAACAGAAAGAGGAAGAAAGAGCTTAGCGGTTGACCAGTCTAAAGCAAAGCTGAGAAAACCCCCTGTCACCCCCATCATTCAGGAAGAATGCTGGGTAATTTTACCTTTTCAGAATCAAAGAGGTGCTGCAGTAACCACGTCTGCCTCGTCTTCTGGAACTTCCACTGTGAACGGTTTTCAGCCCAGCTGCAAAGACAAAAACCGCTGTGGGCTGCAGGGTAACTATTGCAGAAAGTACATACTTCCACCCCCATGATTCACTACAACAACACCTTATCAAATGCTAGATTTATGAATCATTTCTGAGAAAGTCTTCCCGTGTATGTTATGTTAAGAGAATCCAGTGATCGAACTATTTATCTGCTGTGCTGGAAAGATTTTGGTACGGTTTAAATTTCATCTCATGGATCAAGTACCTATATTTGACTCCTGTTGCTTCAGTTTGTACTAATAGCCAGAATTGAAACCATTCCAACTTAAACGAGGCACACGACAGGGTCGCCCCCTTAGCCCGTTGGTATTCGACCTAGCTATTGTCACGTCTCTGGTTATAAATTAAATCTGTCCAAGAGTGAACTTTGTCTGTTAAATGAAGAAGTATTTCAAATAGATTTGTCTGGTTTCCCTTTTAAAGTGGTCAAAGAGCAGTGTACCTATTTGGGTATTACAATTATAAGAAAGTATAATCAACTTCTCAAAGCCAACTTTTTTACGCTATTGAAGAATGTCAAACAAGGCCTTCAACAGTGGTCACCCCTGAACACAACTCTAGTCGGTCGAATTAATTCGATTATAAAATGAATATTCCTCCTAAGTTTTTATACTTATTTCAGTCTTTACCAGTCTTTATCCCTAAGTCCT
This sequence comes from Pelmatolapia mariae, assembly GCF_036321145.2. Taxonomy (NCBI): domain Eukaryota; kingdom Metazoa; phylum Chordata; class Actinopteri; order Cichliformes; family Cichlidae; genus Pelmatolapia; species Pelmatolapia mariae. The sequence goes on along the minus strand of NC_086234.1, from coordinate 19,333,119 downwards.
TCTTTTTACAAACCTAAATTCTATAATTTCCTCCAACATTTGGAAGGGTAAACGACCTCGAGTAGCTAAGGTGCATTTACAGAAACCTAACCTTGAAGGGGGTCTGGCACTCCCCAACTTTCGCTTTTACTATTGGACTGCCAATATTTGCTCCCTGACCTACTAGTTAAAATCATGGCCAGCCAAGCGGGCCCTACCACTTGGCTGGCAATGGAGTTAGACTCAACTCAGGGTATTTCTCTTGCCTCCTTTCTCAGTTCTTCTCTCCCTTTATCCATTGACAACTTCAATGGACAATGGACTTCACATATAATCCGATAATTCAGCACTCCCTCAGGCTGTGGGCTCAGTTCAGGAGACATTTAAATCTTAAAAATGTTGCACTTCAAAGCCCCATCTTATCAAATCACCTATTCCTCCCTCCCACTTTGGACAATTTGTTTCAGGTCTGGTTTCGAGCAGGTATTATTTACTTTAAAGATCTCTTTATACACAATAGCTGTCAGCAAAATACACTCTTCCCAAAACTCACTTTTTTAGATATTTACAACTCAGACATTTTTTGCAATCCCACCTCTCAAATTTTCCAGAAGCTCCAGATGCTAACTTACTGGACGAGCTCCTTAGTTTGCAACTCTCAGGCAAAGGTATAATCTCTCGCATCTATAACAAACTGTGCAGTGTAACTTCAGCTCCATTTGAAGGCCTCAAACACACATGGGAGAAGGAGTTAGGTATATCTCTGTCAGATGACGTTTGGGATTCAGTCCTCTGGTAAATTCCACATCACTCTGTGCCCGCCCCTCCCTATTACAATTCAAAGTAGTTCATAGGGCCCACTTATCTAAATCCAAATTAGCTAAGATTTATCCTAGCTTAGACCCTCGCTGTAACAGGTGCAGGTCTGATGATGCCAATCTTACCCACATGTTTTGGACCTGCCCTGCCTTGGCAAATTTTTGGGAGGAGGTTTTCTGCACCGTGAACAAGGCTGACGGCCTGAAACTGGCTCTCAACCCTCTACTTGCTCTCTTTGGTACAGTGGGTAAGGATGATAAGTATATCACCGGGGTAAAACATCGGGTGCTGTCCTTTGGTTCCCTCCTGGCTAGACGTGCCATTTTGACGAGGTGGAAGGCTGCTGCCCCGCCCACCCATGTTCAGCGGCTTGCTGATCTCATGTCGTGTCTCAGTCTTGAAAAGATCTACTGCTCCAGGCAGAATAAAAACTTCTCTGACCTTCAATTTAAGGATCTTCCTGCTGACTATCACATTTGCTTATTCCATAGAGGTCAGACGACCTACCGTTCTGTATGTTTTACTGTGTTAATGGGAACGTGAAGCTCAGTTGTGTTGCAGCTAACTTCTGTGTGGTTTGCAAGGAAAGGTTTTGTTGGTATCAATTGCCCCTCTTTTTTGTTAACTGTATTCATAATTGTTTAATAAAAATATTTTGAGTAAAAAAGAGGATCCAGTGATCTAGTGGTGAGCTTTTACAACATAAAAAAAAGAATAATTATACGATATCCTGGGTTTTAATTCATAAATCAGCTGCTACACATCCCATAATGCATTTTGATTGCATCCTGGTAATCCTTTGGACCCTATTCTTACCACTTGAGGTAGTCTAAGGCCTGCTGTTGTGCACTGGGTCCAGATGGTTTTGTTTGCTCCAAAGTCACTCCCTCCGCTTTGAGCCTTTTCTTCTCCTCCTTTTTCCGAATCTTCTTCAGCTTCCTCTCCAGGACCCTCTTCTCCTCAGGACTCAAGTCCTCGAGCCCCTCTGCCTCAGCTGTCCCCTCAGGACAGCTGGGTGGATCAAGAACCTGTCACAACAAAGCAAACACACGTCCCCAAATAAGTTGCGAAAAGGAAATCATTTGATCACAAACTGCTCCTTATGCATATGCCAATTTTAACTCCGCTAAATGCAAACTAAATGTGACATTTTGCTCTGCTTTTGCAGACAGATGAGTCAAAAGTCAAAAGCAGTTTTCAGGTTTAGATCACTTCCTCTTGCTCTGCAGCTCTGGGCGACGTTTCCTGTGCCTACAGTATTACGAGTTCACCATAGCACGCTTTTTTTGTGCAGTACCCAGACAGTTTCAGCAGTGCGTTTGCAGACCATACAGACCCCTGTACATGCACTTGCATGGTTTAAAAATAGCCAACAAAAAAAAAGACAATGAAACAATTCAGCTTCACAGAACTGCTGAAGAAGTTTTTAAATAATAATCATTTGAAAAACATTTCCTTGTTATAGGATGTAAACACAGCACAACTTAAAGACTTCTATGCCAGGGGAAGTTTAACAAGGGACACACTATGCTCTCCGATTTAGCCGACCTCTGGTGGTGATGAAAAGAAGAAAAAAAAAAAAGGGAGGGGAAGAAGAGATTTTGGTCACATGGCCAAAAAGTCATTCTGAAAGTATGCTGCCTGGGCATTGCCCACAGAAATAGAAAACCCTTTTGTACGGTGAGCACTTGTGTCCATGCGAACAGCATCGTTTTCGGAGCTTTGACTCAGGCGGTAGCAGCGTCGGGCCGGTGGATACAAAACAGACGAGCGGGTGACGGAAGCAAAAATGGTAAGTGGAAACATGTGTTTCTACTGAACGGGCAGGTCCTCAAAGGGAAGCAAACAAAGACTCACAGAAAATACTCACAGAAAACAAAACTACAACTTTTTACTTGATACGTCTTCATATACGGTGTATTTTTAAAGTTCTTTGCATACAGTTAAGATTTTAGCTTAACTTTGAGTTAATTTAGGAAGGAACTGTGTGTTGTAATTTCTGTGTTCCTGTGGAAAGTCTTCATAGTGATTCATGCACGTATATTCAAGTGTTTTCAAATCACTGGACTTCTGTTTTTGAGGAAATCTTCTGATTCTCATCAGTGGCTGTTTTTTGCTTTGATTTTCAGTCTGATTACAGCACAGGCTCGCCTACCACTCCGACGAGCCCCAGACCTCAATTTTCCATCTCTTCTGCCATCACAGAGAGCAGCGTCAACACCACAGAGAGCAGCGTCAACATCACAGAGAGCAGCGTCAACATCACAGAGAGCAGCGTCAAGACCACGAAAAACTTTGATTTAAGCGAGATTGCAGCCAATGACTTAATCAGCAATGCAAACTACGTCTACAGTTTGCTTGCTACCTTCGGTCTCTTAGCAGGCTGCTTCCTGCTTTACAGTTTCATTCAGACTTATCGCGCCCACAAGAGGCTGGCTTGGCTCGGCTGCCTCCTCTGGGTGTTTTGTGGCTTCCAGCTGCTGCTCCTGCTCCTCTCTTTGCACACGGTGGCCCACAGACCTGACTACCTAAACACCACAGCTTTAGGCTGTGCCACACTCTCCTTTACCATCAACATAGCCTCTCTGTGTGGCCTGCTGGTCTTAGTGCTCATGGCATCCGTCGTCACCTTTGATCCTCCATCCAATCACCTGCTGAGAAAGTCTCGCGTCTGTGCGGCACTAGTGGGCATCACTTCTGTACTCATTTCTCTGGTGCTGGCTGGCATTCGTGGACCCAGAGGAGATTTGCAGAAAGAGGGCAACTGTCTGATGGATCCCACCACAGATGGTGTTTCATACGCAGTTGCTAGGCTGTGTTTGGTCTTCCTGATTCCCTACATCCTCCAACTGGGACTTCTGATAGGTGGCTGCGTCCGCCAGAGGGAGTCGAATGGACGTTTCCTCTCCGGATCTGAGGAAGGCCCTGTGTTCCTGGCAGTCACCGGTTTTACGCTCATCTGCCAGCTCTTCTACAGCGTGGCGCTGCTTAGAGGGGCTCTGATTAATAGTGAGGGACAGCTGACGTTCCACCAGAAAGCATTTTTGAGTGTGTCTGAGTTTGTGCTGTTCTCAGGGAGCAGCGTGAGCCTGCTGCTCGTCCTGTTCATGCACAGGCCGTGTCGGGAAAGCCTCTGTGGAGTGATCAGGCGGCTGCGGGACTGCTGCCGACGTCCAGGGCCACAGCCTAACAGGAACATCATAGCTCCGCACATTGAGATCACAGACACTCTGGAGGACATCGAGTCTTAAGAAATGTGTCTGTTTGCTAGGACAGAGCTCTTCCCATGCATCAGATTTAATGTCTTACCTGTTATGGACCACCTTACTATCTATCCAGTCACTGAAAGCTTGCAGAACTCTCATCAAATGCATTTTTTTTAACATTTCATTTACAAAGTGTACAAAAAGAGGAGAAAAAAATTCTTTATATCTTGTTACTGTGCATCATCTTGCCATGTTATGTCAATTCGAAGGATTTATTTCTTTAATCAGGGAATTAAAAGGAGTTATTAGTACATGAGATTCTGTATGAATTTTTAACCTGTTCCCGGGCAAATATCTTTTCTTGGAAACTGTTTGCATAAGCCTGATTTACACAGAAGTCCATTAAAACAAATGCTTGGAAAAACCTCTGCAGCTCCCTGAATGCCACATAGGAAAAATTAAGTCTAGGAAGACCAAAGTCAGAGTCTATATTTATGCCAACAGTGTCAACGAGTCCTCATGTAATTATGCTTGAAAAAAAAAAAAGTGTTAGTGAATCAGATGAACACTTTTCAAGAAATTCATGGGCACCAGTTCTAGGAATAAGTGATCTGCGTGGATAAGGTTTTGCATCGGTGGCAACACGGAGCGACACAAACCCAGGAACCAGGAAAGTGAATGCAGGAGCAGGGTTGCATAAGAAGCTGGTCTTAACTACTGTCACAGTAGTGATTGCTGAAATCGGGGCTCTTATGAATGCTACTTACAGTTTTAAAATCACATATAAAGTGATAAAAGATTCAGACACCACCCTACAAACCAGAACAAAGCACAGTTTGTTTTCCTGCACAAACCGTCTTTCTGGGGTTTTCAAGTAATGTGAAACCAGGAGAGACTAAGTGAAATTATGCATGTCTGCATGTCCACCTTGTTTAGTGTAAATGTGCTGTCCAGAGACAGATCGACTCCCATATTTACATATTTTAACATTACACAATCATGACCGTGTTTGCGTGCTTTCATGCCAGTGTTGACAAGATGACCTCATGTCTCAAATTGATATAATCATATAAGCAATAAAATTATACCCACACACAGATATAAATAGGGGATGTTCAAATTGCCAAGTGACAGTACTGCCAATAAAAAGTAGTAAAGGTTTAATTTTGAAAACACTTTTACATATTTGGCTCAAAAGCTGCGATATGAAGACGCGCCTGCATTGTGTGTTTGTGTTTCTTGTTGCAAGTGGTGGGTGGCTGTAAACATTTCTCCGAATTCATACTGAAACCACTTTTTACTGTCAGCATTAACGGAGAGGGAGGACAATACAGACTGAGCGCGGACCGAGAAATCACAGGTGAGTCCAAGCTCTTTTATATGACGCCTTAATTTGTTTATCACCAGTTTAGCTTTCCTTATAGTTTCCAAGTATCTCCTCAGCATGTTATGGCTTACCTGTTTGATATTAAAGCAATTATAACTAACATACATCAAATCCTACAGCCTGGAGGTGCTTCTGGTTGGGAGTTTAAATCTGTAGACGCTCGTAAGCATCTGTAAGATCTGATAAGTTAGATGAAGGATCTCGGAAAGTATTCTTTTTGACTGTATGACTATATTCAAAGCGGCTGCACGACAAACAGATACACGTCCACTTAAAAGTCGCATCACTAATGAATTTTTATGGGATATCTCTTCAAGGGTACGGTCAACTAGACAGTATGACTGCTCGTTTCAGCTCTGCTAACATGATAAGTTAGCTTTGCTCATCTTACATGAAGGAACGTAATGCGTCACTGCAGTACCTCTGCGTCTGTTTCCATTAAAAACTAATCAGTGATTAACGGTTTAATTAATCATTCTTTGTCATTTGTTAAAGGCAAGAAAATTCTGTGATGCTCCCAACGTTTGGGCAATAACTAGAGCTGAAGTAAAACACAGTGAACTATCACATAGTTTTGTAATTTGTCATATTATAATGATGATTCAGGAAGCTGCTAAAGAAGGCTGCCTGCTAGACAGCACGACCTGCCCGCCACAGCGAGCAACAATCTGTGTCACCTCTTAGAAGCAAGCCAGTGACAGCCAGTCACATTTCACTCAGTTTTATTCGGTTCAGTTCATAACAGCAATCCTCTCAGTGCACGTAACTTTCTTTTGAGCAAGCCCTTGGCAACAGTGGGGGGGGAAAACGGGGAATTAATGTATTTATTGATGTTATGTACAGAATTATTACCTCCTGGATGTCTACTTTTCGACGCCCAGTCCCCAATCGGTTGTGGCAGATGGCTGCCCCTCCTTTAGTCTTGAGGCTTCTTCCTGTAAAAGGAAGTTTTTCCTTCTCCCTGTTCCCAAGGGCTTGCTCACACGGGTCGTCTGATTGTTGGGGTTTGCTCTCTAATATTGTAGAGTCTTTACCTTACAAAATAAAGCTCCTTGAGCTGACTGTTCTTTGATTTTGTGCTATATAAATGCAACTGTATTGATGTGAATTGAAATTAATTGATGTTTTAAGAAAGTGAAAACAGGCTGTTGACTTCATTTCACTTCTTCTTTCTGTCTAGGGGAAACAGTGGCATCAGCACCTCGCTCTATCCAAAAGCTACCGCTCACACAAAGAGGGAACTGATGGTACCGCAGGCTCCTCAGCAACTACTTAGTCTTCAAAACTCTAGGAACTATGGCAACCTAGTGTTTGGATACTGCTAACAACAGCTAAAGACAAAAGGGGAACATGAACATGACCATGCATGTGGACTACAAAGTCATTGCTGACAATAACTTCAGTGCACATCCAAATGACACACAGGCAGTCGTCTCCAATTGTCTGGAGGCAGCTTCAGATAATTATTATTTTATCAGCCTCATCCTCTCCAGCCTCTACACCATAGTCCTGTTTCCTGTCGGTCTCGTTGGGAATATCCTTATTATAGTGGTCAACCTTAACCACAGGGGCCGCATGACACCTCCAGATCGCTACTTCGTGAATTTGGCCATGGCTGACCTCTTTCTGGTAGCTGACTCTCTGATTGAGGTGTTTAATCTTAAGAAGGGCTACTACGACAAGGCCGGCCTCTGCACTTTCATGAACCTCTTCCAACAGGCCAACATGTACAGCAGCGTCTTCTTTCTGACCTGGATGAGCCTCGACCGCTTTGTTGCACTGACCAATTCCATTGGTCGCAGCATACCACGCGCACGCCTCAGCTGCTGCCTCATCTGGACGTCTTCGTCCCTGCTAACCTTGCTGCCTTTCGCTGTAGCTCAAGTGCAACACGCCGGAGAGCTCCATTTCTGCTTCGCCAACGTGACTCAGATTCAGTGGCTGGAGGTGATGCTGGGATTCTTGCTACCCTTCTGCATCCTGGGGGTGTGCTACTGGAGGATAGCACGGGTGCTCAAGTGCAGCCACTGGGAGCTAAACAGCACCCTGCAGAGGCCTCGCAGGCAGAAAGCCCTGCGACTCATCTCAGCCGCTGTGGTCGTCTTCTTCCTCTGCTGGCTGCCAGAGAACATGTTTATAAGTGTGCACCTCGTGAGGGGCGACACGAACGGGGGCACGCTGTGGCAGGATTACCCCTTGACGGGTCACGCCGTCAGGCTGGCGGCTTTCTCCAACAGCTGCCTGAATCCTCTCATCTACAGCTTCCTCGGGGAGGCCTTTAGGAAAAAGCTGAGGCTTTTTCTCCAGGATAAAAGCCGATGGTCCAAGCTGAACAGGACCCCCTCGGGAAAACCCATCAACGAACCAGGAGCAAAGGACGACAGTACGAGCAACTCATCACATTCAAACTGTGACATCCCCTTGCCAACTGATGTACCCCCCTTGAATAAACTGTAAATACATAAATACTAGGGGTGCAACGATACACAAAATTCACGGTTCGGTTCGGTTCGATACTTTGGTGTCACGGTTCGATATTTTTTCGATACAAAAAATGTTCATGCTCTTTTAATTTGTCATTTATTAAAATTATAAATATATATTTTAACACAAAAGTACAGTTTTTAAATTTAATGTTGCTGAAACGACAAAGTAATAAAAAAATAAATATCTGATGGAGAAATCCCTCATCTTTGGAAAAGAGAGTTTATTACAGAGAAATGGCTCTTTCCAAAATAAAAGCTATACTATACGCTTCTTGTGGGGTATATTCTCAGCAGCATATTAAACATATCAGGTCCCCATAAGGAGAATCATGTGCTAACGGCTGACTAAATGACTCGGGTAAAGTTTGTAGCATGCGTGCTTGTTGTTTTTGTCTGCTTCCACTTGTCTTTGCACTAGGATGATGTCGGAGTAAATGTGCAGTCATATTCATTGTGTTCCCACTAGTGCTGTCAGCGTTAATCTGAAATGACGTTAACGCCACAACACGGCAAATCTCCGTTAACGAGCTACCGCGGATCGCCCCGTGCGTGGGGCTGGACGGCGTCAACACGTTAACGAGCAAACTGCACTAACGCAGTAGTTCCCACCCATGTAATTGAGCATTGCGTGGCACATCCGACATACTGTTTTACTTTTGTCCATGACGAGCTTACCTTCAGGGTCATACTTCACATGAAGACCAAAATAGTTCCAAAGGCCAGATCTGAGTGAGGGTGGGGGAGGTTCAATTTGCTTTGTTGCAACAAGTTTAGCTTCTGTCTTGCTAGCTTGCCCTGAGCTCGACAGTGCAGCCTAGGCGGAGTAGTCGAACGCAGATCCACTGAGCGCTCAACACAGACAGCATCGTCAGAAGAAAAGTTGATAAAATAAATTAAAAATTTTGTATTGTTCATACACATGCGTACCGAACCGAAAGCACTGTATGAACGGTTCAATATCGTTGCACCCCTAATAAATACATGTTCTCACCAATCACACATGAAAAACACCTGTGCTGTGGGGTAAAAGCGCCATTCAGTGCTAAATATCAAAGCAAGGATCCTAACTTATGTACAGATCTGACCGTTTTTAATGTAAAATTGAGACACATCAGTGTTATTTAAATGAATCATGCAAGCATAAAAGTCTCTCTGGACTGAATGACAGCATGTCTCGGTGCCAAAAATGTAAACTTATTAACTGTCAATTCATTAGCTGTGTTATTACATGTTTGCCACGCTGCTCTATGCTTTACCATGATTATGTCACAAAAAAAGATTTTTTCACGGTAAAACACTGTAAACTAGCTGACAACCTACAAAGAGCCAAATAAAGTCTTTAAGTCACATTTTCAGCAGTGAACATTCTCACCTCTGCTTGCTCTGCGGCTTGGTTCACTTGTTGCTTTTTACTCTTCTTGTTCTTTTTCCGTTTTTTATCATCTGTTGTGTTTGTTAGCTGAGACATGTGAGCAGGAGCCTCCTGCTTTAAAAAACAAAGTGTTAATGATACTGTGACTGATTTCAGGTAGTGCTGTAAAATACCATTTTCTGTGCTACTCACATCTGCATCCATCTTTTTCCTCTTCGTATTTACTTCAGTGTCCATTATTTCTGTACTGTCATCAGATGGACCCAGATCCTTCCTCTTATGAGGTTTTGATTTCAACGATTTGTCCTTGGCCATGAGATAAATTACTCCTGCAAACCAACACAAGCGTGTATATTACTGAAGACCAGCACACACGTTTACTGAATGAAGTACACGGACGGACAAGGCTTAAGGTCAAAAGAAACAAATTATAAATTTTATGGCATAACAACAAACAGCAGGTATAAGGGCTAAACACTACTTTGACCACGTTGCTTTTACTAAAAACCTTAAACCAACCTGAGCTGCGTTGCGTGCAAACTCTGGAAAGCACACAGGCGCGTGGAAAGTCAACCAGGAAGCGGTGCCGCTCAAGTGAAGCATGATTGGACGATTAGCTACCCGTGTTTTGTGATTGGTCGGTGGGTGTAACACGTTTAAAAACTCGAAGAACAAACTACTGAAAGAAAACTCAAAATATTAAATGAAGTGGGAATCTGAAGACTATTTAAAATCAAAAAATAATAAATAAATACATAAACAAAAGCCACAATAAAACAAACAAATTAATTCACTAATAAAAAAGAAAGAATATTATAAATAAGACAATACGCTGTAGCTCAAAAGTACTTAAAATGCTCAAAAATAAAATAAAATGCAGACTAGTGGTACGGTGTAAAATCGAAGTAATTATACTTTCAAGCCTAAATGTGCCATTATCTTTAGGTATGGTCATACTACTATTAATAATAATAACAGAATAATAAATTATTCTGTGGGTTAGAGACAGTCGGTCATAACCAGCGTCTCTCGCTGTTTCTGGCCGGAGAGAATTGAAGGTTGCACAATGGTGTGTTACATGACCTGACTGAAAAGGTTTTGCTGGGCAAAGCTTCAGTTTCGTAGTGTTGAGTAAGATGACCGGTTGTCCATCATGTCTACAGCAGCAGTCTTTGCCCGTCTGACACGAGTGGCTTTGAGTCGAGGCACATTTATTCATAGCGGTGCAGCGACCGTGAGGTGAGTGTCAGTATGTGTTTCCCCGGCTCATGGAAAGCATGTATTCAATGTGTAATGGCGGTTCAATGACAGTTTAGTATCTTTAATTGTTGGTCAGCTTCTTAAGTGGTTTATTAAGGGGGAAAAAAGAAAGCTGACCCAGCGGTGTTGGTTAGATGTTACCACATTTACAGTTATAGAAAATGAAACATTACAGGTTTTTTTTTCTTAATTTTTCCTAGAAGACACACCTTGGTCCTTCGACGTTAATCTAGTTACTAGGCTTTGGATGGCTATCAGGAGTTTTCCTTTCATGAGGACGTATGACTAACTAAAGTACAGTCACCGTCCGTGTGTTGCCGTTGTGTCAGAGGTTAGATTTATCATTTTCAATAGAGCAGCTTCAGGAATTGTCTCTAGGTGGCATCATCACTGTGTTTTGAGCAACAATTTACAGATGGACACACTCCTCAAGTTTTTTTTTAATTCAAAGGTAAAATGTTTTATACATAAACTCATTTTTTGCATTGGAATAATTCCGAAATTTTATTTTCTACTGCTTTTTTTATTTATTTATTATGTAAGGAGCTATCTACCTCTGGAACTTATGATCATCTGTATGGTTGATCTTGAACATCAGTTTCTATAAAACATCTATTGCATATTATGTGCGTTTATGGATATTTGACCTCTGGAAATGGATCATAAATCCAGTGTATAAGTGAAAATGATGATCACATTAATATTTTTAGTGCCCATTAAGGACTATAATCTCCAGCTGTGGATGTTTCAGCTTCTTAAAAACAAAACAACAGTTTTAAAAAAGTGTTTTCAGTTTCATAAATATATTTCACTTCTAATCTTAAGCAAAAGTCCACAAGTATTAATATCCAAGTAAATATTGTAGTATACTATCTAAGGTGAAGTAGTGTTTAAGTGCACCAAGTGTACTTTCAAACCACTAAGTCTTTCAACCTAAACTAATTTCTTTCTTCTCTGTTTTTCTTGCTGGAAGACTTCAGAGTGTCCGGTCTCTAGCTCTGAGCTCTCAGCTGTCGTGCAAGTCCAAACAATCTGCTGATGATGAGGAGGTGAAGAGCGAGCCCATTAAGTTCTCAACCAGCAAAGCCAGCCACAGGACCTGGAGAGTCGACCGCTCAATGGGGAGCCAGTACGAGCGTCCTTTGTGGAAAGTTGTGCCCATCAGCCTGTTTGCCACCGCCTTCCTGTTGTGGTGCACTTTCAGGGATGAGACGGACATTGACGCAGCTCTGGAGAAGCAGCTGCATGAGCATGTACCCAGCGTGCTTTCAAATGAAGAGGATACAGCTAAAAAATAAAGGCGCTTATTGGAATATGCGGACATGTGTTGCATCAGGTTGTATTTATTGTGAATTGTACTGTGTGGACCTGGAACAAAATCAATGCTATGTGTGGAAATAAGGCCGTCCACTGATACATGAATGTCACAAATATTCCAATAACTACAGGTTATTAGTTCAAACCTGGACTAAGATGCCTCAGTTCAACTCATTCAACCTGGAGTCTAGTTTAACTCCTGGTTTTCGTCAGGGTCTGGTTTACTCTACAGCTGTTGTAGGCTTTTCCATTTCACATTTCTCTGCAGACTGTATCCAGTTTCAAAATACTGTTCACTTTGGGCTTTATTTACTTGTGATGCTTGATGCAGGTTATTACATGATGCTGTACGTCTTGAGTTTAAGAGCTAACATTAATTGGGAAATACTCCTTTTTAAGCAGTTTTAGCCAGTCATGGCTTAAAATGTCAATAAACTTGAACAGGCATTTGCCACTCTGTTCTGAATCACTGTTTCAAAGTGCACATGATCACTTGATGAACATCCAACTTGTTAAATCAAAGTTATAGTGCAAAGAAGCCCTGGCATTGAACCAATGGGTCCCCCTACTTTGTACTTGTACCCGAGGTTGACTGCAGTAAACTCAAGTCAGGGTGAGGTAGCGGAAAGTTTATTTACAGCACAATGAGAAATCCTATGACATGCACACACAGGATTAAAAAGATACAGACCCTAAAATACATTTGCAGACCTGAGGAAGGAAGTGAGATATTCTGCTTTAGGATTTACAGATATGAAGCACTACTCTAGTGAACAGGACAGCTGAAGGAAGTGTGTGAAATGGAAGTACAAAAACATGCCTCAAACTACAAATCACATAAGGTGGCACACATGCTGGTAAATAGTTCAAGATTTACAAAACAAACCCCAGTCAGTCCCCCACCCACCCCCAACCCAATAAAAAGATAAAAATCCAAAAGCATTTATGCTCTCTCTCCTCTAATTCGCCTGGCCAGCTGAATGTCCTTGGGCATGATGGTGACCCTCTTTGCGTGAATGGCGCACAGGTTGGTGTCCTCAAACAGGCCGACCAAGTAGGCCTCGCTGGCTTCCTATAGGGAAGACAAAAGAAAACATTACATACTAGAACAAATTAGCAAGAACATGTTATTCATATTTTCATGAACAGGCGCATTTTCTGACCTGGAGAGCACCAATGGCTGCACTCTGGAAACGCAGATCCGTCTTGAAGTCTTGAGCGATTTCCCTGACCAGACGCTGGAAAGGCAGCTTCCTGATGAGCAGCTCAGTGGACTTCTGGTACCGACGGATCTCACGCAGAGCAACAGTACCGGGCCTATGAAACGAGCCATATTCTGAATTAGTGCCCAGAAACAAAACCATTGTAGCAACTACACAGTTTTAGAAAACAAAAGTAAAGTTAGTTTCCACAGCCAGTGTAACGACTTATGCCTATACCAACAATACAGAGGCATGATTGTTGTACCTGTATCTGTGGGGTTTCTTCACTCCACCAGTAGATGGCGCGCTTTTCCTGGCTGCTTTGGTGGCCAGCTGCTTCCTAGGCGCCTTTCCTCCTGTGGATTTACGAGCGGTCTGCTTTGTACGAGCCATTTCTCACCTGTAAGTCTGAAAAATATATAAACGTGGACATTTAAACAAAGTGAATTATGAAAAACTTCACAAAAACTCGTTATTTACGTTAACGAATCACTGAACGAGAGCATATTCCCTTTATGCGGCTCTACCCTATGACACATGACTCACGTCGTTTTTTTTTGTTTTTTTTTTTTAAAAGGTGGCGAAACAACCTTCCTACCTTTCACTTCTGTTTATATTGAAAAGAAACTACCATAAAGGGTGCCAACTCCTCATTCATCGGTGGTGATACCATTATCAATGACGACAAGTTACAGTTACCACTTTTATGGTTTTATTCAAATATCGTACACAAACCTCTAAGCACCGCCACCATTAAGCTACAGGAGACACACACGTTTCTTTGCTTGCCTGTCGAGCATTTTTTAAAGCTAGCATGGACGGTTGCAAAATGGCGCCAGCTAGTTACCGCGAACATTTACACTAAAATTAACCAATTAATGTCACCAAAAACAACTTGGCATTCAGTCGTATAAGTGAACATTAACATTAGTTTATAATTATGTAGTCATACCTTAAGAGCAGTCAAATCGGCTAAATGTAAGCCATCAGCTAGCTCTTAGCTATAGAGCGCGCCGTTTTGTTGTCAGTCTTTCGATTAACGATAGTCCCACCGCTTTTCAAAGCTTCTCATCAACACCAAAATTCAAATAGATAATATATCCAATTCACATACTGATGATTTTAAATAAAACCAATAAACAAACATAACAGCCATACCTCGGATTACTCTCGTTGCTCGGGGAAATTCAATGCGTCCTCCTTGTTAGTCACCTCTCTATGTTGCCCTGAGGGCTGAGGAGGTGGTATTTATAGATTACGCGGAGCAGCGCTCAAAGCCCGCCCCTGAACGTATCTAATTGGTCCAAACCGAAATCCCTAACGGAATATGATTAGTTCAGGAAAAAGGAGGCTCTCTGCCTCTGCGCGTGAAGTTAGAGCGGACCGTCTTTATTTTAAAAAGAAGCATGTCTTTAGGTTGATTTTAATTATTCACCCACAGCTTTTCTCTCTTATTCCACACAGTTATACATATAATTTTGTCTGTGTAATCATAGAACCTGGGAATTCCTTTCTGAAAACATGGTGGTCACTGACCGCCCCCGTCTTTTAACTAATTAAGACAAGCGGGAACAATGCTGCCATACTTTTGTTATAGCCTGTACTATGTGAAAAGGCAAATGAAGTACACAGAAGACATTCTGAAAAAGCATATGTGCACCTCACAAATCCACATACACGCTCCATACATAAACTTCTACATATATAAATGGGAAGCTTTAGTGTGATACATAATTCTGGAGCTGACAGAAACTCGTCCAACAGACCTAGGACACATTTCCTCCAACTCTTTGTGCCTGCTGTGAAAAAACAAACAAACAGAGAGAAGCGGGAGCGGACCAAGTCATTCTCATCACCATCATAAACGAAAAAGGCTCGGTTATTTGTATTTGAAATAATCTAACAATGATGCACTCGAATAAAGCCCTATCAGCACAGCGATATGATTGTACACTATTTATTTATTTAATTATATATTTTAAAAAAATAAGCCTTTTTGTTATCTCAGGTAAAAGTTGTTTTAAAAGCGTACATAAATAGACAGTGGTCTTATTTTAAAGATTTTTCAATGAAAATGTTAAAAAGAAAAAGAAATAGACAAATAAGTGCGAGAGCACAGAACATGCACGCGCGGAACGAAGCGGGCGTTGAGGAAGTGTAAGTACACGGATCTCTTCTCGGGTAACACCGTTGGTAAGTGTCTGGTTTGGGGACTGGACATGTTTTTAAAGAGACCGAAGAGCTAAAGAAATTTTAAAAATGTTTAAAAACGTATGCGGGGTTCACTGAATATGTTTGCATCGAGTTAAAAAACCGGAAAATCGCGTTTCGACTGAAAAACTACAGCTCTGAAGACTCAGCATGGCCGACCAGAGGCTGTTGTACATCGGTATATTATAACGAAATAACACACATGCATGTGTTCGACCTGTTATTACTGGACAGAACGTGGGTTTTAAATCTTTTAAGTGAACTCTTAAAAGCAACTGAAACGCACATGAGGGTTTTATGTCGGCGTTATCATTTCTCACAGTTAAAGTGTTATATTGAAATTACATTGCTCTCAAAAGTGAGATAAACTAATGTTTGTGTGTCCTTTGTGTTCATTCAACAGATATCAAAGCTGAATCGAACAGCTCCACACCTGCTGCATCCGAGAAGCCCCTCTGGACTCGCAGCAATAACGTCTTCAGGTTTAACTTCTTCCCTGACAGTTCTCCAGCAACTTCAGAGAAAACACCTGCATCAGACAGGACTGAGCCAACGAGCCAGATTTCCTTCACCGAACAAAGCTCTGCTTTTGCCTTCAACTTTCAAATCCCTCCTGCAGAAGACATGGACACAACAGACACTCCAAATACTTCTCAAGGTGACCGACAGCGCGTCCCAGAGGAGAAGCCTCCCCTTTCGCAGGAGGTTGAGTCTCCACCTGAACAATCTGAGCAATCAAAAACAAAGAAGAAGAAAAAGAAGTCAGGGAAGAAAAACCCCTCCAGTATTGAGCCACTGCAGAAGCCAGCTGAGGAGAGTGAAGGTGCTGCAGAGGAGCTGGTCAGTGTGCAGTGCTTTAAAGTAATTACAGTGGGTTTGAGGTGAGCAGTTCGACTGGTTGATTTTATGTCTGAATGTGTTTTAGAGTCAAGAAGAGCAGCTGAAAAGGGAGCTGGACTGGTGCATCGAGCAGCTGGAGCTGGGCCTGAAGTCCCAGAAGGGCACACCGAAGCAGAGTTAGTGAGATTTGTACCTCAGAAGTACTATGATATGGTTGGAAGGGACATATAGTGAATCCAAGTGTGAACGTAGCCTAGATTAAACTAATATTCAGGATTCTTTAATGTTTAATCTATGATCTAAACAAGGTCATACAAAAAGTAAACTTCTAAGCATGGTGTCACCTATTGAATATGTTCTCCCTTCAGATGACGAGGCGTCTCGTGCTCTGAAGACTCTGCGCAGCTCCAAAGCTCCTCTGCCCAAGAAGAGGCAGGTGATGAGAGCTGTAACTGGAGATTACAGAAAGAAGATGGAAGAGGAGAAGAGCAAGCAATTCAGACTCATTCAGAGCGGTGAGTGAATTTTGTACCAGCGGATTCATTAAAATGGTTAAAAACTGCCACCGGCTAACGGGTTTCTCCGTGCCCCGACAGAAATCGCATCAGCCCAGGTCAAACTTGTGTCAGAGTCCCCAAAGAAGTCTGTTTTCCACCGGAGAGCTGAAGTCAAAACTCAGACATCACTCGCCGAGGAGAAGCTGCAGCGCACTGAAGCTCACTGTGCAGAGCTGACGCCACAGACTCAAGAGGCGACGCCGGTTTTTGTTCTTATCCCATCGAAGGAGGAGTTTCATTTCAATTTTCTCTGATTTGTCTGTCCTGATGCCAAATCCTTCACAATGCAGCATGCTGGAGATAAAGTGCTACGTAGGCTGGCAGAACGGCACCGTCAGAGATCTGTGGACAACCTTCTGGTGAACGCTGAAGATATGAGGAGAGAAGACGTCAAAATCTCTGTGCTTACAGACAAAACCTTTAACTAATACATTTTTAGAAAGCGTGATGCATTCACTGAATTAATGTGATTGCTCAAATCTCAAGAGAAACGTATTCAAGTCCATTCAGGCTGACAGCATGGCGACTCGAACCATGTTACGATAAATACTGGATTCCTGTCGATTACACCTGAGGTGCCAAAATATCTTGTATATTTAGAAAAACAGACAAATACGTTTTTGTTGGACTTCTAAGATAATAATCATGTTAATTCAGAAAAAATGGTTCAAAGCATTTGAGGTTTTTTGTATTATATTGCTATATTGCTAAATAAATTAAAAAAAAAACTTTGGTATTTTTGCTTGTAGTGTCTTCATTAAATGCAATGATAAAATGAATTAAACATTTCTAAGTAAAATCTTACAGTTTACAGTTAATAATCCAAATCGATAAATAGATTTTTTTCTTCACTAAGGCTAACATATATTCCACAAAGGCTTTATACATTCATGTGAAAAACAAAATGCACCTCATGATTCAGTAACTTGTAGAACCACTTTTAGGAGCAACAACTTGAGCACTAATTGTTTTCTGGGATTAATGTCCTCTCCTGGGGAAGATTATAGCATTAATGCTACAGCAAACTGAAAACCTTCCTTGTCATGTGACTGTATGTACCGCTTTTTATTAAAATGGAAACTGGTTGAGTTAGCTCTGATTTAATCATATATATTTTGAAAGTTTAGTCACTAATCTCACTTTATGTTCAATGTTCACTTTATACAAATATTAAAATGTCATTATTAATGACTGAGTTAAGGTTGATTCTTAAATTGTCCCTTTTTGTGACGTTTTTACAAAGCTACACTCACAAACACAGTTGAACTGTCTCTAAAATACAATACAATTAAAAAACAAACAAAAAAAATTACGATGAATGAAAATGTACACACAAATAAAGCAGACAATAACACTGGATGTGTTGTAAATGGTTCATAGACTTTTAAATTCAGCCTGTGTGTGTATAACAGAGAAGCTGACCTTGAGAGCAAACATGAATCAAGAGTTTGTGTAAAGAACATACATTCCTGTGTTTATTTCCCGTTTAAGGAAGCGTGATTCCTCTTTTTTTTTCCCCTTTAAAGTGTCCCTCAGACAGGATAGGGTGGTGCAAGGCTCAGCACGGACACATTAGAGTGTGACACACAACTAGAAAAGTTTCGGCTGCTGAGAGAACAAACTACCTGCTGACGGTAAGTTTGAATTCGTTATGTTTTTCTGCACTCTAAAATACTCGTTTGCTTCTGTTGTCGTCTGTGCATTTAATTAGTTTAGCTCACTGTGTTGGTTTTATTCCAGAGACCAAAAGTTTAGACGCTCACCTCGCTAAGCTAAATTAGCCAGAGGAGTGAGCCCTGTGAAATTACCGTTAGCTTTAAAGTAGCCGCTATTCGTGAGCCTGTATAAGTCAGCATTGTTTATGTTTTCCATCAACTGAAGCTACAGCATTTGGGGCTTCTTGCATGCTCGTAAGCCCCTGGTTTTAAAGTGTGAAACCAGGGGGTTGCAGTTTGTTTAGAGCAGTTTATGGTGTCTCTGTTTCCCAGGAGAAAAGAGTGAAGATGTCCGAGTTAAGCGATGAGGCCAGTGAGTCAGAACAGCTGGGTGCCAGCCTCTCCCTGTGGCTGGGTGACTCCCTGGTGCGAGCTGAGGAGCTGGATGTCCCTCTGGACCTTCACACCGCCTGCTCCATCGGCCAGTACGACGTGGTGGCTGAGTGCATTAAAAAGTGAGGGCCTCTTAATACCAACATTTCCACACGGGGTTATATCCTCCACAGCTTATTCACATAACTGTGTTTGCTTTCAGGCGTGAAGTGGACCTGGATGGCAAGAACATTGGAGGATGGACCCCACTTATGTATGCGTCCTACATTGGTCATGACAACATTGCAAATCTGCTGCTGGAGGCCCGTGTGAATGTAAATTCCACCACTGCCAAAGGACTCACACCCCTCATGTTGGCCGCAAGCTGTGGGAACGAAAGTATCGCATACTTTCTGCTTCAGGTACAGAATCACCCTGAATGGGGGGGTAAGGAGACAAAACAATGGCACAGAGATTTGTGATGATGAAGCATCAGAATGACAAAAAGAGTTTGAAAAGAGACAGAAAGCAAATAACAAGTTAAAATAAGCTCCAAGAATTAGATGAGAAGCAGATGGACAGTAACTGAAGGGTAGATCCAGCCAAAAAAAAAAGCAAAATAAACCCCAGCAGTTATAATGGCAAATTAAAACAGCAAATAATACACAAGGCACACTTGCATGCGGTCTTTTAGTCTGTGAGCATCACTTCTCTGAAGGGTATGTCAGGCCACAGGGGTATGTGTTCTCACAGCCTACCCACGTGTAACCTTTGTCTTAGAGGTTAAAGTAACATACAGCAGCTTATTTTTGCCACTGTGGATTTCCAAGAGTTTGGATCTTTATATATATATATATATATATATATATATATATATATATATATATATATATATATATATATATATATATATGGGGACTGACTGAGCATCTTAGTCTACCTTTCTTGGTTCTTGTTAAAGTGCCTGCATTTTGTAATATCCAAAGACCTCTGACTTTTAAAGCTGAGTGCCCCCAAAACAGGCTATTGTCATTTATATATAGGGCCAGATTTACTTGGTGTAAATCAGTCTTTTAATTTGCAAAGAGAGCACAGGGATAAGATTTTTGTGACTGATCCTGTTCCATATGTATTTCTGGAACTTCCTTTGTCACGGGCAAAATATAAAATCAGGTGTGCAAACTGATCTGATAACATTTGTGACATGCAATTTACTCCTAATTGTGCTGATATTTATTTCAGGAGGCTTAAGGCCTCTACACACCAAGCACATTGCAAAAAAAAACGACATGAAATTAAGAATTCAAATTCCGAATGTTGCCAAGTGAGGTGGTCTGATTGGTCAGATGTGTTTATTTGCAAATTTGCCCTGTGAAACTACACAGTCGGTGTGAACGACTGCATTACGAAAAGATAAAAAATATTTTTAAAGCGCAAATTTTACACTTTCAGTTTGTAAAAGCTCTTTATTTTTACCCCTCAGCCATAAAAGGATGACAGGGCGTTGTCTTGGATGAGTTTGAATCTCAGTGACCTCGACCTCAAGGTCAAGGGTTAGAGGTCGAGTTTTCTTGTGAATGCAATAACTCAAGGATGTCACTTGAAGGAGGAGGCTGAGGGGTAGCAATGTCAATGTTTTTTCTGCATGATATTGAAAATAACTGCCTGTGTTTCGAAGACGTGTTTTAAAAATTGCCTCTAAAACTAACCACACCTATCATCACTACTGCTCATGTGTAATTTTGCCCTGTTTAGTAAATCTGGCCTTGGGTTTAGATTCAGCACTCTTTTTGAGCTTTAAATTTTATTGTGAACATTCAGCATTTTTTTTTTTCTTTTCTTCTTTTTTTTTTTCCATGTTAAAACCCCAAAAGCAAGGGGCTGATTTGGAGTTGAAGGACTCTCGAGGCTGGACCGCTCTGTTCCACTGCACAAGCACAGGCCACCAACAGATGGTCAAGTTCCTGCTGGATAACAATGCTGACGCCAATGTCAAGTGAGTGTCTTTATTTGCTGTAAAAAGACCATCAAAAAATAATGATCTGTTCACACTTTTGAGATTTTCATGACTCTTCCCTCATACACAGGGAGCCAGGTTCTGGCTTCACGCCACTGATGGAGGCTGCTGCTTCTGGGCATGAAATCATTGTTCAGTACTTACTTGATCATGTGAGTAGGTTAGTGTGCTGAAACACACTCGTGTGTGAGTGCAAGTGGTTATGAGCCAGACCATGTCATTCTCCTTTTTTTTTGCCACATCTCCATCTCCTGTCCCTCTTCAACATCTAAAAAGATGGAGCCACATCACTGGAAAATGTAACTGACATGACTCGCACACCACGATACTTTCTCACAATTTGGTAATCCTTTGAATTTTCAGAAAGTTAAAGTGAATGAACGCAACGCCAAAGGTGAGACGGCGCGTGCTCTGGCTATGATGTACAGCTATACCAAAATTGTCAGCCTCATTGACTCACGTGCTCCAAGAATGAAACCAGGTACTTGTTTAAACAGCTCAGCATCTAAAATTCCTGTCTTTACTAGGTCTTTCATTGTCTTTTAATTTCTAATGTTGTTTGGGGGGGGGGTTTGGTACGTGTGTTCTGATTTGTCAGGACACTTTGAAGATCTGAGCTCCTCCGAGGACTCGGACAGTGCACCACCGAGGACACGGCCCAGCCGAAACAGAGTTAAAGGCATCAGCATCCACGATGGGCCTCAGGCCATCGCCAAGTTCCGAGTAGGAGGCACCAGCAAACTGTGTGGTACAGTGTCATGTAAAACATCAGGTCTTCAACGCGTATCTGTGCTGAGCCACACTTTGAACACCACGTTTGTTCTAGTTATGAAGTTAAAATGCATTAAAAAAAAGAAGAAGCTGTTTCTAAGGGTTCCCATGGGTTCTTAGAGAGTCTGAAATTAAAGTAAAATAAATAAAGGTCGTAAGTGCCTTACATTGCAGGTAAATCTGCTCTAGGTGGTTATTTTTAAGATTGGTAGAAAAAATTAGATTAATTTTTATTACGTTTTTAAAAATTACTGTGCTTTAATGTGATTTGTTTTGAGTTACAGTCTCTTTATTATCACAGGTATTTACGCATACACATTTAAAATTGTAGCTACATGAATTCACCACTAGGGGGCACTTACAGCAGATACAATGTAGATGTTTTACATTCAACTTTTCAAAATTTGTCTTTTAGGTCATTATATTTCATCTGACTCTTATTATGTTTGTTACATTGGTAAACAAAAAAAGGTTAACGGTGACAGCAGGTGTGAAATCCCTCCAAAGTACTGAGGGCAAGCTTTAAGTGATCGTGTGTTCCTGCATTACTGTACTCTGCAAAATCCTTGTGGAGCTGAAACCAAAAAGGTTAAAAATTAAAATTATAAATGTGAGGGTGGAAAGCATTTTTTCCCCTGTAAAGTAGAGCACATTATTCATGCTTCCATTTATAATAATAGCTGTGTGTTGTTAATGTCACATTTGCCCTCACAGATCCTCCTGCCGCCTTGCCAGGGTACATGATGTTTCGTGGCATTGGGGAACAGAGCGAGGGTCTCTGCTACCGTGATGTGACTTCGCCTATCAATGAACTGGATGGCCAGAGCAACAGCAGCAGAGGTGTGTGTGAGTGATTTAAGAAAAAAAACAAAAATAACCTCTGAGACCAACCCTGAACTCTGATTTTTTACAAACCTGATGGGAGTTAGTTAAATCAACTCTGGGTGCATGTGTGTGGGGTCTGAGTCACCATGGCAACCGGTAAATATGGAGAAGAGCGTCTAGTTGACTGTGAAATATGAATGTGTGTCAAAGCAAAGTTTCTTAAAAAAAAAAACAGAAGAAGAAAAAGTAATTTCAGCAGCATCCACACAGTCATTATGTACCCAACTTAATTTCAAATAATACAGAAATTCTACCAGAAATGTGAACTTGTGTTTTAGGTCTTATTTTTTTCAGCTGTCACCTGAAAAAATACAGATCACAACAAAAACTGTGTGGTTTGATACATCTGTATGAATAAGGAATGTAATTGGATCGTCAGACAGCTGTTTCAGATGCAGCAGGAGGGGGGAGGTCTGAGAGAACAACTCCCATAAAATACGAAACTTGAGTGCAAACTTTGTTGATTGTGTTTTTCTCAATATGACTGCAGATGACAGTCCATTCTTTGACCATGACATGCCCACCATGAGGAGCAGCAGCAGCAGCAGCGAAGGCCTGCCTCATGTGATCGGCCTCAACTGGGAAGGCTCTGTGGAGAGTAACGAGGTGAACACAAGAGCCTGCAGTTTGGACGCAAACTGTGTTCGTCAGTGTGTTGTGATAAATAGTTGCATCTTTCTCCATCAGGACTCTGACCAGTGTAAAAAGAGCAGCATTCGCAGAGTAAATAAGGGTCATCACTCAAAAGGCAAGACTCGCCACTGGAACAGCGATGGAGCTCACTCCAGCGGGACATCAAACTGTGGCGCTTGTCTTCCGCCTTCCTACACTGGCCCAAAGGCATGTTTGTGTTTGTTCAGGTTTCAGTACGTTTATTCAGATTTCCTTGAGTTCCTGGCAAGGACTAAAATCTCATCTTCCTGTAGGATCTGGCAGAGTTCTTGGAGCAAATTGGCTTCTCGAAGTATCTTCCGTTACTTGAAGAGCAAGATATTGACCTGCGGATCTTTCTCACCCTGACAGAAAATGATCTCAAAGAAATAGGGATTACGTAAGATGCTGCTTCTTCCTCTTTGGGCTGTTCCCTATAGGGGTTGCCATAGCGGACCATCTGCCTCTGTCTCACCCTATCCCTAGCATCATCTTCTGCCTTCTGTTTATTTTTTCCTCCTGCCTGGCAGCTTCATCGTTTGCATCCTTTGTCAGTATATCCACTCAGGCTCCTCTGCTCATGTCCAAACCATCTCAGCCTTTGTGGCCAAAACTCTCACCCTGACCTTTTCCTTTGATGTACTCCTCTCTAATCCTGTCCCTCGTGGTCACTCCCAATCATAATCTTAGCATCTTCAGCTCGGCCTCTTGTCTTATTGTCACTGTCACCGTCTCCAAACCATACATCATAGCACGTCTCAGTACCATCTCGTAAACCTTCCCTCATCATTTCAGATTTACCCCAGTATGATCCATGTTTGTGGTCTCATGTTTTGAAACTCTGTTCTCTCCTCCAGTCTGTTTGGACCCAAACGCAAAATGACTTCAGCCATTGCGAGGTGGCACAGCAACGCTCGACCACCCAGCGATGCTCTGGAACAAGCTTACGCCGACCAGCTCGAGGCTGAGATGCAAGAGATGGCCATTCAGCTACACAAGGTAAACATGAAGCATTGCAAGTGTGAGATTTGTGACTTGGGTTTTTCTCACCTTGCTGAAAACCTTTTGCATGTTTTTCTCACCTTCGCAGCGCTGTGAGGAGGTTGAGAGCCTGCAGAGCCAGGTGTCTCAGGAGAAGGAGCTGCGCACAGTAATGGAGGGATGTCTAATGGAGGACAAAATGGCATGGAAGAAGGTCCACGCTGAGTTGGTGGAGAACCACCGGCTGGCTCAAAACATGAGTGCCATGCTGGGGAAGGAACGGGCGTGCCGCGGTGAACTGATCTCCTGTTTGACCACAGATGGGATCAGCAGCTCTGCCACTGCTGGGGAAGGAACTGGTGTTAAAGGTGAGTTGAGGTGGACTGTGCTAATTTTTGGGTTTACAAACGGTGACTTTTTTAATTTATTTTTTGTAGCTGGGGAGGGAGCGACGCGTTCCAGTATTCAAGAGCTGATGAAGAAGATGGATTTGTATGAAGAAGAACTGGGTAAGAAGGTTTAATACTCAGGGATTTTAAGTGTTTAGTGCAGTGACTCAAGTATAATGGCGTTGCCCCCGTGTTACATCATTACAGCTGGAAGTCTGCAAACGCTGCTTCAGAATCTGAGGCGACTGAGTGCCCCAGAAAAAGTCTCAGATAGCTTGGAACGACCCTAAGCTTTTCAGGTGACACAAGCTTGCTGGCACAGAAGATTTGAGGAGCTTTTTAGCATCTGAAATAGCTGAACATAATTTGCTATTTTCATATATTTAAAGGACCTTTTTGGAGCACTCGACGGAGGGTGATTCGCCACCCTGAACAATGTCACTGAAATGGGAGAAGGCCAAATACGAGGCCAGCCACACCAGGGCCAGAGCGGCTCGGGGGAGCGAAGCCTCTCTGCTGATCATCTGGGATTGGCTGATGGGCCAGAGCTCGCCAGATGTGGACGAGGCTAACAAGGGTGACGCAGCTGCTGCAGGAAAACGACAAGCAGGCACAAGGGTACCTGACCCTGACATGCCTGTGCTGGTGTTTGTGGAATGCTGTAGATGGGCTGTGAAAATGCACGAGGTGATGGAGGGGACAGAGGTGATGGAGGAAATCGTGGATCAGGGGTTGTAATACTGTGATATTTCTACGTAACTGTACTCAAAAGTATGAAATGTGGTTGAAGTGATGTTTATACCACCAGATGGAGAGTTGGATTATAAAAGCAGGTTAGTAGTCAAACTTAAAATGAGCTCTGCAGTTTATTTGAATGAAATCTTGTCATTTGTATGTTGTTATGTTTTTGAAAATAATGTCCTGCTGAATGCCTTTTAAATAATGTTAGAGAAGATATTAAAGTGGGTCTATGCACATTTCAAACTGCATATTTTGGTTATGCAGGAGTTGGAATAATTTTTGTATATACTGGATCGCTTTAGCCTTTACGTTTGAGGACACCATCCAAGGTTTGAACATGAGGCGTGAGGCTGCTGTACTCACACTCACAGGTCTTTGTATCAACAGAAAGACCCAAGACTGAAAAATGTGAGCACCCACTGTGGTAATAGTATGATAGTACACACAGGGAAAAGCATTATAGGTCCTTCAGTGTTACAGTGATGCATTATTACTCTCACAAGTCTTCTAATTCTGCAGACATATGCATATGTAGACACTGAGCTACGGGGACTGATAAATCCCCAAAATTTAAAAAGAATTTCTGTATTTGAATATCAGTTAAAACCTGCCTACCTGTACAGATATTTTAGGATGTAATTATAAACCAAACTTGAAGAACTTTGTCCACAGCAGTTTTAATTATGTGATAAATTATTTGGCAAAAAAAAAAGAAGTAAATTTGGAGTAAAGGTGCCCAAATTTAATTTTTATTTCATTCTAACACTCTTATTGGGATTTGCGGTGCTCATTGGGAGTTTGTGTTCTGGGATGTATGCAACATTTACAAATGTCTTCAGAGTCTTCCTCTTAAATCCTGAATCACTCTTGTCACTTCTGTATTTAATGTATGACTCAGACACTCCAGGCTTTCTTACACTATAAAGTGCCTCGAGATGATTTATAAGTATAAGATTTGGTGCTAAAATGACATTTAACAGAATTAATGTGGTGGTTAAAACGAGTCTATTTGTGTGGTCAATATTTAATCTGTCAACACTACAGGGCGCTTCTGCACAGGCTGAGCCTCGGGGTCAGGGAATACCCGTCTGATTGTCAAATGTCTCATCTGAAAATCCACTACTGTGCCCGAGGCCTTGGCGCTAGTTCAGGAATAGTCACACTTACTGCTTAGCTGCAATTCTGGCACATTGTGGATGTTGGCCGATTTTTAGCCTGCAGGTTTTGCAATAAGCACAGCCTTCACACATCACTGCTCTCCTCTCACAGCAGGACAGCTCCTGTTACTTCAGATGGAAAAATGTGACATAAGCAAACTTTAAACACCTGGCTAAAGTCCCAGTCTTAATTTTTTTTGGCAGAACTGCCAGCCGAGTATCTATGTCACTATTAAAATGTGCATCTTAGCTGAGGTAAAACTACACTTTAAGTTTAGAAAAAGATGACGTTCAGGTATGTCTATGATCTGAAATCTATGTAGTATTTCCTGTTTAAACACTGTGTGAGGCTCCCTAAATCACTAGTTTGTTTATTAAATGTACAGTAGAAAAGATCAGTGAGCTAACGACTATCATCTATAACACCTGAAGTCACAGGGGTGTCCAAAATGATGTACAGTTACTTAGGACTGGGCTGATAAAAATCTCTGAGATGTACATGAGCAAACAGCTGCCTTCAGGCTACACTTTTAAAACTGACTCAAGAAAAAGCAGTTTTGTTGAGGTTCATCAGTGCAGAAGCACTCTCTGCTGGCTCCAACTCTGATCCGTTTTCAATCTCACCAAATGTGAGGCACAAACTACGACATGCACTCCAGCGCACTGTGTGTTTAGCTGCTGGACTAGAGACTAGACATGCTGGCAGGCAGCCAGTTGGGATTTCTGGCCCCATGGGAGTAATGTGTGGTCAGGTTACCTCGAATGTGAGCTTATTCACACTGACTCGTGGAGATTGGATGTTCTATATAATGAGCACTTCAGAATCAAAGTGTCAATTTAGTATTTATTGCTTTAACATACTGCTAGAACAGAGAGAGGTGTCCTCTCCAGTATAAATTAATGCACCAATATCTACAGTACTTCAAAATAAACATTATGTACAAAGAGGAAGAAGAGCAAACAATTCTTCCTGTACAGTATTTGAGGTTAAAAACTGTAAAAAGCAGCATACATGTATATAAACTTCTGCTCATACAAACAGAATCAAACGTCATTTGCGAATACGTGATTGTATTTGTTCTTGCGTAGCCGTCCAGGAGACACATGTAAACCTCTGATTCTTTCTGGTCTAAGCTCACTTCAAAGCTGTCCTCTTTTCTGGTGGGCAAACACTCCAGGTCCACGTAGAAGGATAAAGACATCTTGTCTGGCTGTTTGTGTGTGTGTTTTCCCGCACTCGCACAGAGGACCAGCTGTGTTAACAGTAGTTGTGAGCAGCTCAGGTGTACTCGCACAGGTGACCGCAGCCGGCAGGGCAGTGAGCGCTGCTTTTGAGCCAGTTCATCATGTGCTCCAGATGTCCGCCGTGGCTGCA
The DNA here is from genome assembly GCF_036321145.2 of Pelmatolapia mariae. Lineage (NCBI taxonomy): Eukaryota > Metazoa > Chordata > Actinopteri > Cichliformes > Cichlidae > Pelmatolapia > Pelmatolapia mariae. The sequence continues at coordinate 19,305,489 of NC_086234.1, read as the reverse complement.
GCCCTGACACCACACGAACAGTCCCTTCACCACATGGTGACACACGGCGCAGACACTGGCACACTGGTGGCACCTGAAGGAGAGACACACGGCAGCTGTCAGAGCTCATTCCTGTCAGTCCGTGAGAAACCAACACTCACGCAGCACATACAAGCTGCAACTCTGGAACCCAACCAGTATAGTCACTGGTCCATACTGCCCTATCGCTTATAGGTGTTTGTTTTTTTTGTGGTCTTTATTAAATCAGAATGATGATGATAAACAGACTTGGGCCAAGCAGGTATTCTTCCTGACTAAAGGAGAAAAAAGAAGCAGTTTTGTTGCTTTAAGACAGGTATTTTTTTTGACAATGTAAAACCTTTATTTATACAGATAATATCATTGAAACTCAATGTCTCATTTAAAAGAAAGCCCTGTTCCAGACAAGCATAATAAAATTACAATTAAAAATAATGAAAATGGTATTATTTATATTAAAAACAAGAACAAGTTCCAAATTCAGAGGAGCTCGTAGACAAAGGCTTAATATTTACTCCCGTTTCCACCTTAACCATTTGATCACCCAAATATCATGCAGGCTGCCTGGACTTATTTTGTAATCTGTAAAATTACAAAATAATTCATCTTTCATAAACCATTCAGGTTTTCTCACAATTTGCTCTGCACACAGGGCAAAATCTAGGTGGAACTGATTTTTCTGTTTGTGTTCAGACAGTGATACATGGTGAATGCTTTATGTTACCATGATTCACAGAATATCCCTGTAATTATCGTCTTCTGTTCTTTCTAAAACAGTTTAAATTTTGTCTCTAGCATAAACGGTAAGGGAATTATGGTCACTTTAAAAGTCCTCCAGGTTGGACACCCCCAGAGCACCTAACTGGAAGCGTCCAGGAAGCATCCTTATTAGGTGCTCGAACTTTAAGTCACTCCTTTCAGTGTGGAGGAGTATCAGCTCAACATCCCCTTCTGACCCCACCTTTAAGGATCAAGCTCAGCCACCCTTTGGAGAAAACTGATTTACATCGCTTCTGTCCCCAATGTTATTCTTTCAGTCACCACGCTGAGCTTGTAGCCACAGGTTAAAGTAGGAACAGAGATCTAAAGCTTCACTTTTTCACTCCGTTCTCTCTTCACCACAACTGATGCAGCAGATGCGGCACTACACTTGGAAGTCGCTGCACCACTCTCCCTCACTCATGAACAAGACACTGAGGTATTTAAACCGAGGCCTTACACTTTGAAGCGCTAATTCTTATTCACACCGTTTCACATTTTTCTGCAAAGAGAGCTGGAGGTCATCGTCTGATAAAACCAGAAGAACCACATCATCTGCAAAAAGCAGAGATGGAGGCACCAAAGTGGACAGCAACTAAAAATTCTATTGATGAACTGAATCGGTAACCAGCCAGAGTCCAGTGCTCACTGGGAACAGGTCCAATTAATCCTGACCATACGAACCCAAACCACCATCCTAGAACTATTTCAGCACATACATCTTAATTAAACGGTGCCACAGTGTTCATACCTGTCACAAATCCAGCCCTTGTTGCTCATTGGTCGCTTGCAGTTGCTGCAGTTGATGTGCAGTGTTGTTGATGTCTGGTTCAGGCAAGTGATGGCGCTGCACGTGCTCAGTTTGATGACCTCATTGGACACGTTCCACAACTCGAATCGCTGCAGCAGGTCTATGTAGGACATGTACCAGTGCTCCTGAAACGGAAAAATAAAAGTAACTGCTCAGACTGCAATCCGTGCTGTCACTGTATCGCTAACCTTGGATGTTTTTTAAGCTACAAATACAATTTAAAGTCATATAAAAAGGCCTTAAAGCTGCTGAAAACTTGCTGTATTTTTATTCTACTCATTTTTTAAAGCCTATATTCAAAATTCAGCTTTGCCGACAGGAAAACATGCTAAATTTTACTTGTTTCTAACATTTAACAAAACAGAGTTGTTGTTTTTTGTTTCACTAACTGACCTGGGTAAGGTCATCGATCTCTTTGCGAATCCGATCCCCCAGAACAATAAGCACCGACACGGCCATCTGCACATCGCCCTGCTCAGCGTAGTAACTCAGCATCTCCCGCACAATGGGGCAGAAGAAGCTGGCGGGCAGATGTGGACTGAACAGCGGCTGGGAGATGGAGATGAGAGAGAAAGATTCGATGGGTGTCAAACAGGTGACTTCGGCCTCGTTGCCGCTGACGTGCGGGGAGTCGGCCTTGTCCTGCTGAAGGTGCTCCGGAGCGGACGGGTTATCCACGATCTCGTGGCGCAGCTGGAAGGCCTCCTGGGGCAGCGTGTACTCCTGCTCCTCTGTTGAAAGGATAGAAGCGCAGATAAGAGACAAAAGGACGCTGAGCAGGAAGACGGTTATAAATAGCAGGCGCTGACGTCGGCAACCCCTTACTGAGCAGGCGACGCTGTGACTGACCTGTTTGGTTGTCATGCTCCATGGAATAGAGGTCGTCGTCATCCAACTCGGCGTCGCCGAACATATACTCAGGATGGCCCTCGCTGCCTTCCGTCTCCTCGTTTTCTGGAAGAAAATCGAATTGAATGTGATGAGTGTTGGTTTTTATAAGAATAACTAAGAAACTATTTGTCTACATCCTTTGGGTTTGGACCGTACTTCAGACGTGACAAGAATGCTTTGACAGATCATATAATGATGGTCAAAGTCAAACAATACAGATTAATCCTCACTAGTAACCTTATTTTTTAATGTTCTGTAAATATTGCACCATCATCGCTACAGTGATTTCTTTCGCGTGCCATCGCCACAGACGGCTGTTTAGTGACAAGTCCGGTTGACACAGACACATGCGAACATAACTTCGGTGCCAATTAAACCCACACAGATCGGCCTCTCAAGCGTTCTTAAAGCTCACCTTCATTATTGCTGATGTATGAGTTCCCAGGCTCCAGGTGGATGTTGTCCTGCCTGCTCTCACCTTTACTGCGCTCCAGTCTGCTCTCTGTACCCATCCCTGAACCCAGGTCCTTCAAACTGAAACTAAAAAAAACAAAGCAGCAACAGACACAAACTTTACCTTTCAGTCTATAATTGCACACATGAATGGAGCACAAAAACCCCCAACAACTCTGTTTACCTGTTCATTAAAGGCAAGGTGCCGAGTTTACCGAGGTTGTGGTTGGGACCGGGCGTAGCGAGGTTTGCAGGGTCCGAGAACATTATTCTCAACATTGTCCATGTAGTGGAAACCTTTGGTTCAAATAAAAAAAAAAGTGATTATTCACGGCACATATACTACAAATGAGAGTTACTGCAGTAGTATTTCCTAAAGGGGATCACAGCCACAATTTCAGCGTTATGTTACAGATCCAACAGGTTCATTTGTGTTACTTACAGTGTGCTAATATGGCCTAACTTTAAATAATGCAGACAATATGTTCATAAAAGAATGAATGAAACACGACTCAATTACTCTAAGCCAGGGATGGCAAACTCATTTACAAGGCCAGTGAAACTCCCCTTTCCGTCAGCATGAAGAAGTTTAACTACACAGTTAACCTCTGAGATAGCTGAATATAAGAAAAGAGGAGCAATTTGTACAATATTTTTACATGACAAAAAAATTCTGCTGTGGTAAATGAAGGAAATGTTAGGATGATTTAAAATTGGAAGATATAAATGTGTAAAATTACAGAAAAAGAAAAAAAAGTTTGTTTCTGTTAACAGAGAAAATATCCAGTTTTTTGTTTTTTTTGGGGTTTTTTTAAACTGCAGAAATTTTGCAGTAGATCATAAAAAAACAAAAAAATCATCTATTACTTAATTACTTTGGTATAGCTGAGCTGAAAAGCGTATTAAATGACAATTAAAAGTCCAAAATTTATGCCTTCCTCCTTATTTTCCAAAGCTGTCCAGTGTACCGGTTTGGAATCTTTGGCAGGTCGATTCTGGCCTCTGAGTCTTATGTTTGACACTCCTGCTCTAACCCCCTTTCTTAAATTATAATCTACTCTGTATTTAATGATGCAGTGAGTGACTGGAACAGACAGTCTGATCTGAGCTCAAAGGATTAATCTTTTGAAGTCTCAGTGATTAACAACCTTTGGTTCCAGTTTTTTAGATGTAAAAATACAAACGTTTTCTGAATATTCTATGATATTATGAATATTTTTAACAGGAGACTGCTAATCCAGTTGTTCAAAATTTAGCATAATCCGCTCTCCTCCAGAGTCATAGTGGGACTGGAGTGAGAGGTGGGGTTACCAGTCCATTGCAGGGTTAACACATGCACACCTATGGCCAACTGGGAACCTTGATGTAACCTCACCTGCATGTTTTCAGTCTGAAAGGGGAGAATATGCAAACTCCACACAGCCAGCTACTCTATCGCCCAATTTACTATGATCTAAAATATTATTTAAAAGAACCAAACTCTTTTTCACAATGTCGTCCAATACAAGCCGAAGAAAAAAAATCTGTTTTTTCAACACTCTGATGTTGTTACTGAACACAAAATATTCAATAGCTTAATATATAAATCTCTGCATTACACGTCTCATATCACTAACAAACAGCAGTACATAACAGATTTGTTCCTGTGCCGATCGGTCTGACCTGAGGTCTTTTAAGCTCCTGGGCCACTTTGGCGTTGTGATCACATAACTCAGCAAACGGCTTCCCGCTCAGGAGGTAGAGTTGTGCCGTCTTGACAAACCAGTCCATGCGGTGACTGTCCAAGTCCGTCTCAAAGACGCTGAGAGCACTGGACACATGTGCAAACTGTTCTGTCGGGTCGGGTTTCTTGAAGAAAAACATGGGGTAGCGGCGGTCGCCTCCGGGGTACGGCTTTCTGTTGGCATCACTGGTGATTAGACTCTCCTTGGCTGCAAAAGCCAAGTCACCCAGCAGTCCAAAGCACAGGCCCTCTGGGTTAGCCTTGTCCACAGGACGTGTGGCATCCTTGAACATATGCTGGTAGAGTGTACTGTCTTTAGAGCCAGAGAGCAGAAAATGAGGGTCATGCTGGTGTCGCCACACAATTCCAGTAGTCACATCCTTGTGTTCCTCAAAGGTAGCAAAGGGAATAAAAGGTCTGCGGATGTCCCACACATAGATGTTATGGTCCACCATCATGGAACAGGTGGCCAAATGAAACTTTCTCTCAGGTCGCCATTTAACTCGTGCCACTGAAGCAATCGTCTGGACGCAGTAGATCTCCTTGGCTCTGTTAGTGGTCATGTCCCAAACCTTCACCATCTTGTCCCTGCCCCCCGTTGCCAGCCAACCCCTAGAATGAAATGAGTTGAACGGCGACAACTGTATTAAACCAGGCTTCAAAAAATGTGTCTACTGCTCTACAAGGTTACAAAAAACATGTTAGCAAAGAAAGGCTGAAATTTCTTATTTCATGTCTCATATTTCTTGTCTTACCTGTCATCAGGATGCCAGTCACAGCAAAACACCGGACCAGTGTGAGCAGTGAACATTCTCTCATAGCGGTCCGGTCGTCTAATGTCCCACAGCTGCACGTTGCCATTTTCAAAGGATGCGGCGAATGTGAAATAATCCTTCATGCTGAACTGGACGTCCCTTACACTCTCTGACTGACCTAGAAGAAACAGGGGAAGTTAAGGGATGACAGCATTACTTCTGACAAGTGAAAAAGACTTCATTACATTAGGTGAACCATAAAAGTGTTATTCGCTCAGTGTCATTAGTCTAAAACTGGAGTTAACTCCTTCTTCATTAAATCACTCTTTTCCTGTAAAGAAAAAAAAAGGTCTTCCTTTAATTACATGATTTTATTTTCACTGTTTAGTGAGAAATTCTACATTTTGTATCTCTCTACCACAACTACAGCAATCCAGCCCTTTACAGCTCTAAACCACAGACAAAGGTGTCAGTATAGAGGGCGTTCTGTAGTGTACGCATTGTAAAGTTCTCACTTCACATATTCTCAACATATTAAGAAGAAACAGCGCTACTGTTCCATGCAAAGACTTACGTTACATTACACATGAAAGAGTTGTTGCAAACTAAATTACCTGAGAAAGTGCTCACAGACTCCTTCTTGCGCAGGTCGAAGCACTTCATGAAGCCGTCCTGTGAACCACTTAGCAGCATGTAAACCTCTGTTGGGTGGAAGCACACCTTGTTGACGGTGCGCTTGTGCTCAGTAAACAGCTGGTCCTGCTTGTTGCGAGAGGGTTTTCCCAGATTCCACGTCACCACCGCCCCGTTGGTGGCCGCCGTGGCCAGCAGGTTCTCCTCCATCTGATGCCACATGACATCGGCGCAGCTGAAGTTCAGCGACGGTTTGCGGCCAACACGGAGATTCAGTTTTTCCACGAACTGCTCCTCCTCGAGTGCGTAGATCTTAAAAATGTTCCGTCCTGCTACAACCACCTGCGTGGCATCACGGCACACGCTGATGGCGTTAGCCGGCGCGTCCAAGTGGCAGAACATGGTTCTCCCACTGATCGCATTGCTGCCAAGAGCTGTGGTGACCCTTGACATTTTCTCCATGTTTCTGTTGCAAAAATAATAATAATAATAATAATAATAATAGTAAAGATAATATACTTTGTCACCGCTATCAGGTCAAACCCAGTTAATGTGACATGAGGCATTAGGTACAGAGCTACAAATACAAACTTACAATAAGGCTGTTAGACTCCACCAGCAGGTGGCACTCAAGCAAAATAATAAGTCAGAGTTATACAGCACTTCCTAGACTGGGTGGCAGCATGTCACAAATCAATAATAACCTGTGTCATATGTATGTCATCTGTTAGTTAAACATGTGTAACAGCTTATTAATGCAAATATCTAATCAGCCAATGGCAGCAACTCAGTGAACTGAGGCATGTTGTTTTGTTGGAGATGACCAGCTGCAGTTCAAACTGAGCATGAGAATGGGACAGAAAGTGGATTTAAATGACTTTAAATGTGGCATTGTTGGTGGTGCCAGACAGGCTGGTCTGAGTATTTCTGAAACTGCTGACCTGCTGGGATTTTCTAGGGTTTAAAGAGAATGGTCTGAAAAAGAAAAACTACCAAGTGAGCGACTCTCTGGGTGAAAATTACTTGTTGATGTTAGAGGATAATAATCAGAGTGGTTTGAGCTCACAGGAAGGAAACAGTATGTGAAATAACAACCCAACACAATTAGACCATGCGGAAGAGCATCTCAGAATGTACAACACATCGAACCTTGAAGCAGCAGAAGACCACTAACCGTGAGTACCACTGATGTCAGAAAAGACCAGGAAACTGAGGATACAATTCAAATTCAACCAGGCTCACAAAATCAGTCTCAATTTCTGCTTTTACATTTAGATGGTAGGGTCAGAATTTGGCATGGATCCACCCTGCCTTGTATCAAAGCTTTAGCCTGGTGATGGACGTCTGATCGGTGTGGGGGATTTTTTTGGCACACTTTGTCTCCACAGTCACCAAATCTCAGTGTACTAGAGCACCTGTTCAATCCGCAGCGACTCTGCGATGCTATCGTGTCAATATGGACCAACATCTCTGAGAAATGTTTTCAGCACCTTCTGACTCTATGCCACTTTTAATTAAAGCACCTCTGAAGTAGAAACGGGTTCCAACCCGATAATAGCAAGGTGCACCTAATAAAGTGGCCGGTGAATGTTTATAGAAATGTTGCAGTGTAGTTACACTACCCGACACGTTATTGCTTTAAGTGCATGCAGTTTCTAAATACTCTTACGTATCCTGCTTTTAGTACAAGCTCACCCTGTGGGTTTGTTTAATATACTCATCCTCTTACGACTTGTAGCCGCTTGGTGCTCACGTGATTTACTCCACCAAGTAACATAAACACACACTAGCTGGCAATGTGGCTAGTGTTTATGCATACTAACACTTTAACCGTTCACCTTCTTAATGCCACGTGTTGTTGGTGTTTATAGTTACTTCTAAATTTGTCTTTACACATCTATTTGTGACTCGTAATCGGCTTGTAGTTTACGCGTCTCCTGCTGAGTTGACCACAAGCTGCATGACTCTCTGTACTTTGACCATAAACATGACTGGAATGACATGCTAGTGCTAGCTGGCTAGCACCACTCGCCGAGCAGGTTTGCAAAGACAAAGCGCAAATGCTACAAGTATTTAAACTGTCTGACAGATAATTAAAAAATCTATCAAATTAAGAAAATTCACGCGCATAAAGTAAAACACAAACAACTTCTAAGGACAAACCTTGTGCTGTGAAGCTCGCCTTCTTGCAGCACCGGAAGTAGTATTTTGTTATCATCTCGCGGGATTTCCGTCTGAAATAACAGAAGCAACCATCACGCGGCAAAAACTTACTACTGAGCAGACGTTAGAAACGATCTGGGTGGGTTTGTTTTTATGTCATGTGTACTTCAAAATAAAGGTGACATTTTCTGAATCACCGCAATACATTAGGGCGAAAGCAAAACTTGTTAAGCTCAATGTTATTGATTTATTTGGCTGTGTGAAATAAATGCTTCTGTGTTTGCAGGTGATGGTGTGAGCTTTCTGCTGTCATGAGCGCTCTGTTTGCCTGTGAGGAGCCAGCCGCATGGAGGAAAGTGTATGAGAAATACTGGGATGTAGTGGAGGCCAAGGCCAAAGTCAAGAAACCTGGGAAGCTGCTGGACCTTGAGCGGTGGTAATCCCCTATTCCACCTTTTTATCCATGTCAGCTGGGATTGAAAGGTCTTCAGAAAGCTGCGAGCGGACCTGTAGTTGGGGTTGTATAGTGGATACCTTCCTTCTGACCTGGTTTTACCACAGTTTCCTCTTGATGACTGTTAATTTAAAATTGAATGTGCTTTTTTAATTGAATTGAACTTGGATGAGTTGGCTTTGCTTTGACTGTAAGATGAAAGGTACACAGATCCTAATCAGTGTCTCTGTGATCAGGTACCAACAGGAGCTGCCCTCACTGATTTCAAGTCGGCCTGACAAACACGTCTCTCTATCAGAGCTAAAGAAACTGATGGAGTGGAAGCTCACTGTGAGTTATTATTTCTGAACTCTAAATCAAAAATGAAAACTTGACATTCAGGTGTGATTAGAGGTTTACGTCCCTTCATTGTGGGCTTGAATGTCATGGTGATTTGGGGCTTTTAATGATTTCTTTGGACTGTTCTTTTTTCCAGGGTGGAATGATTGCACATAGTACATCATCCTTTATTGACTTAAAAAAAATAACATTGTGTACAAGTTTGAAATTATTTTGGATTTTCACTTGCCCACACAGGGTCAGGATTATACACACACCCCCACTAATATTTGGTTAAATGTCAACCTCAACCAGATGCTTCTGGCATAATTCTGGCTCACTCTTCGTGGCAGAATTGGTAGAGTTCATTTAAATTAGTTGGCTTCCTGGCACAGTCTCTGCTTTTTAATTTAGTTTTATTTATAGAGCGCCAAATCACAACAACATTCGCCTTAATGCACTTTATATTGTAAAGTAAAGACTCTACAATAATACAAAGAAAACAGAGAGAGCCCCAACCGTCATATGACTGCCCCTATGAGCAAGCATTTTGGCAACAGTGGGAAAGAAAAACTTCCTTTTAACAGGAAGAAATCTCCAGCATAAGATAACCTCACCTTTAGATACCTCTTGTGCTCTTGTCATTGTGATCAAATAGCTCAATCTTTGCCTTGACTGACCGTAAAACTTTTCTTTAAAAGGCATTTGGCAGGTCCATGTGGGTGGCTACAAATTTCAGTTGAGTTTGAAAGTGCTGACTTTGAGGCAGATCTTGTTTTTTAAAATCATTAAAGATGTATGCTGTACAATCATTACATCCTGGGAAAACAACAGTTCAAAGTAATCATTAAAAATCCAAAATCACCATGACGTTTATGCCCATAGTGAGTGTGTGTAAAAGTCTGAGTACTTCTGTATGTTTCCTCAGCACTTGCCTCCTTTACAAGTGCATCTGTCTCACACATTTCAACCACATGCACCAGTAATTACTCCTTCAAACACGTAGTATAGCTTTGAAATAGCATGAAGAGTCTTAAAGCACTCCCTTCATCAGATGTGTCCTTGAGTGGCCCTGTGGGCTTGTCTGCAGAGAGGGAAGTTCAGGCCGAGGCTGCAGCAGCTGGTGGCTTCCAACAGCGAGGACGAGGTGGAGAAATGTTCCAGAAAGGCCTTCAGCCTTCTCCCTGACGTGCAGGCCGCCATCGCAGAGCTCAGCTCCCTGAAAGGAGTCGGCCCAGCCACTGCTTCAGGTCGGCACACCATCTTTTCTGGGATATGAAGACAAACATATGAATATTTCTCTGTGATCCTCTCCAAGTTTACAGAACAGTGCATAGATTGAGTAGGCTGGAACGCTCTGTACTCTGTGTAGAAAAATATATGCACTCGTTGGCTGCGTTCAGCGTAGCTTGAGGCTGACTGTCCATTTTGTTCCAGCTGTGTTAGCAGCAGGAGCTCCAGAACAGGCTGCGTTCATGTCTGATGAAGCCATGGAGAGCGTACCGGGACTGAAGCCCATCCAGTACACCGCCAAGCACTACACAGTGTACCTGGAAAAGATGACTGAGAGGACCGAAAAACTAAACAGAGGTAATGACACCAAGCTGGTTACGTCGTCATCTGCATTATAGACACTACTCATTAAAATACCACATTGGCCTGTGTTTAATGTGCCATTTTAATGCCTTTATTATATATTTGAATGGTCGTGTTGTTAAAAGTGCTTTACCAAAAAAGGAAGGGAAAAAAAAAGCTTTTGTATTGCCTCTCGCCCCTCAGTGGATCCGCTGCAGGACTGGACGCCCCACAGGCTGGAGCTGTGTTTGTGGGCGATGAGCATAGCCACACAGCTGCATCTCCAACTTCTAAAGGACATCGATGTGAGGGGGAGCGCAGTGGGGAAGAAGTGCTCCGACAGTGAAGCTGACCAGAGACCAACAAAGAAACTCAAATCTGCATAAAACCGAACATTTTACATGAATGCCGATTTAAAATTTGTAGTTTTTTCCTTTTTCCAAAATGATAATAAAACCTTTTTGTGGTGAAGTGTTGCGGATCGACTAATCCATCACGTGTCTCAGTTAAATAACGTCAAAAGCAGTAGGATGTTGCCACAGTATTGTTCTTTATTTATATTGTTTCTAAATTAAAGCAAAGTACAATGAACAGTACAAAATAAAACAAAATATATTCATATATATACACAATATAAAATGGTTCCGTTCAGAACATTTAAAAAGTACAATAGATTGTGAAATCATTAATGAGGACTTTGATATAAATTATCCATAGGTAAATTTAGTTGTCCTTCAATTTCCTCTTGACAGAGAGGAAAAAAAATAGCTTCTTCTGCTTGTTCTTTTTGTAAACGCTGTGTTGGTACAACCTCTTGTCTGGGTCTGAGAGGCTGAACCTCGTAAGCTTGGCACCATTTTATAGATACGAGTAAGCAGCTCATGAGAAACTACCAGAGCAGCGCAGGTACGACTTTTGTCATCCTAAACTGTGGGAGGGGTTCAACTCTTGCTTTATGAAATGACATGTTTGCATGATATCGTGTGGCTCAGCATTTGCGATCATACTAAAGCTAGAAAATGAGGTTTCAGCAGTGTTCCCTCCTCTCCATCTTTTGTTCCATCTGTACTCTAAGACAGACTTCACTAACGACTGTGTGGTTTGCAAGTGTATCTTAAATTTTAGCAGCTAGGTGGGCCCTGACTATCATTTTCTTTTGTATCAATATTGAGATTAATGTGGGAAATCAAACTAAATATCTTTTGGGGCCCTTTAAGAACCTTTACTAAGTCTCCTAAGGGTTTAAATGTAAGCACTGGTGAGCATCCACTCACTCTTGTTTGTAGATCAGCTACAGTGCTATATCTAAGCAGAACTAAACACACAGAAAAGGCGACCTGGCCGGCCTGTTGTGGCACACAGCAGTTCAGAGGAGCTACTGGACACACGGATATTTGCACTGTGGTTTCCGTCTCTTATGGATTCTCTGCATCATCGTGTAGATGGCTGACAGCGAACCAGCCTTTCTGCTTGGTGCTTTGCTTTGAGCTCATTTATGTAACAAGGCATTGGGCGTACAGCACGATGGATTGGCATAGGAAGGTTAAAGGAAAAAGCTTCAGAAGAATGATTATGTCAAATGAGACTATGGCACACAGCAACGTGTCAGTTAAGTACATTATAAGAAGTGCAAAAACAAGAAACAAAACACGTGTGACAAAAACCAAGAAGTCAGAAACAGCCAGTGTCGAGTATGAAGCTATAAAGTTGCATTTCGAATGAGGCGAGGAGAAACTTTTAGCCTGATCTCATAACGCAGTCATCGTGACCATTTTGAGACAATTCGGGGGAGGACGTGGATCATCTGTAGTGATGGATTATAGGCTGCTCACGCCATCCCTCACAGAGACTTCCTGCCAACTGTCGAAAACAACTACGTCACCTAACGACAGCAATTAAATTAACATCATGCCGCCTTGTCAGATCCACTTATTAAAGGAAGACATCCTGTTTAGGGTCTGGCTTCGGGCTCTGGTCGGCGTAGCAACCATGTATCAGCCCTACTCTGCACAGGGAGGGGGGATCAGGGTGGGGGAAGCTTCAGGTGTCTCTCACAAACTGTCACATGCTGTCAGAGCGAGAGTGTTCCCTCCTTTAAGATGAGCTGGAGGACGTAAAGCAGGGGCATCCAGGTGTGTTGTTGCTGATGTTGGCTCAGGCTCAGGGGCCAGGAGAGTTGGCTTACAGGAAACTGGTAAATTAATCCTAAAAACGTCTCTCTACACCTACTTGGTTTTTTCTTTTCCTGCCAATGCTATTGAACGCTTTGCTCTTGAAATGAATAAATTCAAACACTAGCCGTTTCACTTTGTACAGCCTTTCACTTTATTCCTGCATCTAGTTCTGGGAGTGGTTATATTCACAGTTGACGTGTTCTACAAAAACATAGCCACTGACTAGCCCTTTTTACAACCCTTTCGGGTTCCTATGAATCTTAAGTTAAAGAGGCACATTAACCTCCTCTCAGGCATCAGCTTTATCTTCATTATAGGCTAACAGGGTATGTATGCATTATTCATCAACACATCTTTGCTATCCCAAGCAGTAATATTTCCTAGTCAACACAAGAGTTTCCATCAGGGATACATCGCTATCAACTACTGGCTGACCTTGTCTTGTTTAAATGTATCTGAAAATGGCTTATTATGGCTATTTCACACCCATTCCCTCATTTAACATGGAGTCCTCTGTCACTACTGACAGTTTCATGTGGAAGTAAACGCTGAGGACGGCAAGACTGGCAAATGCTAAAAAATTTTTTTTCCTCCCTCAGGCAGCCAGTGGACATTCAAATGAATTATTGATTGAAAGACTGAAAAATGGAACGTAGCATTGAGTAAATATAATTGCCATCCTCGCCTCGGCTTTCCAAAAAGCCCGAATCACTCAGGAGATAAAATATATGACAGGAGCCCTGTCCATAATTTGTTATTTGCAGAAGAGGAACTGCAGAGAAGCGTCCGCACGCCGCAGGGGGAAGAGAGTCTGGGAGATGTGGGCACTTGCAGAATTAAGCTGCATCGGCTGCAAACGAATTGGCGAACAAGTTATAAATAAAAAGGAAAAAGAAAATGAGTCTAGCTACATGAAAATATCTCAAACAGTCCAAGGTATCACAGGCGTGTCTTCTTTTCATTTCACCTGCTGAATATTCACAAAGAGGAAATCATTTTTCATCACTCTCTCTCTCTCTCTCTCACACACACACACACACACACGCGCGCAACCATGAAGTCTAAACAGAAGCTACCAGTCAGCGCATTTCAAACCAACAAATGTGTTTTTTTTCTCTCCTTTTTTTTTCTTCCTCTGCTTCTGCCGTCTCCTTTTAGTTCTTTCTATGGCTTATTTTGTAAAGCACTGAAGATTTATAAAACCAGGTGAGCTCGACTTGTTGGTGGTCGCCTAACAAACCCGGGGGATTCTGCCTCTCTGTGTTTCAGAGGATCAAAGCCATACAGGAGTCATCAGAAGGACAACAATCATAGCATTAGTTTTGTTTGCACCATTTTTCTCTTTTCCCCTTTAAAGAGGGGGGAAAAATACAAATAAATATACTCTTGGTTATGAACATACAATATACACATCCACGATCAAATGAAAAACGGGGACAACTTATAACACTTTTTTTTCTTTATAGGTACATTCCTTTACAAATGTATACAGTCCCTAAGAATGAGAAACTGAGGTATCGACTGGGCCTGACGTAGAGACCCCAATGCCCTCTGGGAAACAAAGGTCAGAGGTCAGGTGATGACACATCCGTGCCCTCCCCAGTTCAGTCTGTCAGCGAGAACAGGCCAGTGTGTGTGTGTGTGTTTGTGTTGTTTTTCTCCTCAGTTTGCCCACAATGACCTGCAGAATCAGGCCGCGGCTACTCTCAAAGACAAAGAGGAGAAGATTGTGTGTGTGTTTGTGTGTGTGTCTTTATCTCGCTGAGTGCCACAGAGCATGACATGGCATATTTTACATGGTGCGTTTAGCAAGTTGGTGGCTGAAGTCCGAGTTCGCTCGCCGAAGTGATGACCATCCAGGAAACTTCAGCTCTCATTTTCTCATCTTTTTCTTTCCCTTCCTGTCACGCGGTCACTTTAATCTCCCACCTCCACATGTTGATGTCATTGTGTGTTTTTGTATCCACAGTGTAGGTATATTAGCAAGGAAATAATACAGAAATAGTGACGTCTGTCTTTGCTTTTAGGACTCCGTGAAGCGAAAAATGACAGAAATTTTTCTAACCTTGAAAATGACAGACGTTAGGTAAGAAATCATGAATCTAAAACCTCCTCCTTCCTTCCTTCTTTCTTCCTGTAACAAACTTCTTTCATCGATTTTAACTGGTTTCTTTTTGTCCTATGTGGCAGCTCAGTTTGAGGGAAAAGCTCTGCTAGTTGTAACATTTCTCAGCTGAAAATGAAACAAAAACATTATCTTGACGTTTAGATTTAACTGCTTTTGTGGGCTTTTATTGCTGCCTTTTAAAAACAAAAGAAAAAACAAAACAAGCATTTCCTGAAATTTCTCCTAAAATCCTCTCAGGCGGGTCTGATTTGTGGCACAGATTGAGGCGTTTCTAAGCGAAAAACACCGACACCTTATTAGCTTAAAGCGTCACTGCTGCGGCTTATCCTGATCTCTCACCTCTCATCCTTTTTTTAATTCATCTTCCTTTCCGCCCCAGGCACATGTCATGAGCTCAGATTCTTCTAATTTGGTTTTTACATGAATGAGAGATGCACTCAAAGAAATAAGTGACGAAAACTGCTTTTCAAAAAAAAAGCTTCTGATAGTAAAAGAGCACAATGGTTAAATGCTCATTGAAAGGTTAGTGCTGGTAATGTGGATGAGCTTTTTTCGTATATATATTTATATATATATATAAAAACGATATTAGGCTCCTCAAAATGGATCTGAGGACCTTTCACCTGTACGTCTTGCTACTGTAATCCCTCTTTAATAAAAGAGACATATTTCTTTGATTTGCAAAGTATTTGTAAAAAGGATTCTTGGTCGATTTTTAGTTTAGATGATTTCATTTGGGTCAAACTTGAGAGGAAATGTAAAGTTAACTATGGTCGAAGGGGAACCTCTGAAGTCATCGTGTATATGACCGCAGGGGGGAGGGTGGGGCCCATCATCAGGGGGGAGGTGGTATCTGTACACCCAGGAGCTCATACGCAAAGATGTTCCAAAAGATGGCGAAGAGAAGGAAGGTGATGAAGGAGAAGACGATGACCCACCAGGAGCACTGTTTCTGCAGACTCTCCTCGTAGCTGCGCAGGATCAGCAGGCCCATGCTGATGCCGACCACAGCCCCCGACAGGTGTGCCATAAAGCTGGGCTGCGGTCCGGAGGAGGGCAACGGCGGCGAGAAACGGAGCCAGACTGCACGACCCACCTCTGAACTCACTGCAGAGGGAAGAGGGGAGAAGACATATTTGTCATCACTGCAGCTGTGAGGAAATCATCTCCTAAGTCCACATTTTGGGAAACATACTTGTGAAGGAGAGCGAGTTAGATGGGAAGACTGATACCAGTCTCTGATTGATCTGTTGATAAATATGCAAGGTGCAGGCAGCAGCTGATGAGCTTATCTAAGCAAAAAGACTGGAAACATGAGGGAAACAGCTGGCCTGGCTCTTTTCAAAGGTCACAAACTCCAGCTATCAGCAACACTGAATAACGCATTATATCTAATTTATTCAATTCATAAAAAATGTTTAAAAAAGTAACAATTCAAAGTCAAAAAAGGAAGTCATCTAATGAGCATTTCTTAGGTGGGACCAGTAACATCCTGAGTTTGACATGATAGCATTTATATGACCGGGCATTCTACTAGTCTACTAGGACTGGGTGTACCTACTCTTACTTTCAGATCTGCTACAACACTTCATGGCATAGATTCAACAAGAGGTTGCAAACATTCCTCAGAAATTTTGGTCCACATTGACGTGACAGCATCACGGAGTCACTGCACATTTGTCAGCTGCACATCCATGATACCGATCTCCCGCTGAAGTGGGCTGTGGCGTTAAAACAATACTCAGCCGGTACTAAGGGGGTCAAAGTGTACCAAGAAATGTACCTCCACACTGTTACACCACCAGCAGTCTGAAACATAGATACAGGGCAGGATGGAGCCATGCTCTCATGTAGCTGATGCTAAATTCTTACCCTACCATCCAAATGGTGCAGTAGAAATCAAGACTTGTCACACCACAATGTTTTTTTCAAATCATACAATTTTTTTAGCTGACAGAAGCTCCACCTGCACTCCTTAGACGTTGGAGGCTGTTATTTGAGTTACTGTTATCTTCCTATCAGTTTGAAGTTGTCCAACTAACGTTGTCTCACCTCTGGCATCAACAAAGCATCGTGACCCAGAGCAGTGAGAGAAATGTCTAGTTTCTCTTTTTCAGACCTTTCTTGTAAACACTAGAGATGGCTGTGTGGGAAAATCCCTGCAGATCAGCAGTTTCTGAAATACTCAGACCAGCCTGTCTGGCACCAACAACCATACCAAAGTCAAAGTCGCTTAAATCACCTTTTTATCCTCATTCTGATGCTCAGTTTGAACTGTGGCAGGTAGTGTTCACAAAGTGGTTGGTAAATATATGAAACTCTGAAAATTATTCATTATGTTTGAGTGTTTGAATGACAAATCTTTCAGTGATCTATAACTTTAAGTCTATTCAGATTTCCACACACAGATTCTGAAAGAAGAACTTTTTATTGTCCTTAAGCACAAGACGCCACGTGCATCACTCACTTTGCATCATATAAAGATCAGACGGTAGGTCTGAGCTGGGTTAATGTGATTGCTTAAAGATGATCTGTGTGGGGGATTGTGCTAAAGTGTTTTATCAAAGTCTGCTTCTGCAGACAAAGGTCTCGGGAGGATTTAAATGGAACTTTATTCGAAAAAATTGCTTTCAAAATATTATTCGCCTGTGGTCGTTGGGGCTATTCCAAAGTCTCTTTAGCTGAACAAACACTCAGCACTGATACTATAAACACAGAGCAAATTATAATTTGGTTTTCACAGCTGCACACACAAATAACTTGTCGCGTTTTATTTTGAAATATCCATCCCCTGTTTGGAAAACACTGAGGAGAAATATGAAATTCCAGCAGAGACTCGCCACTCTCTCGGTTCGGGGGCGGCAGGCTTTGGACAGATGGAGGGAACATATTGCTCACTAATGAAAGTCAGAGTGTATCGGCCCTCGTGTGGAGAAAAGGGACAAGTAGTATGACTCAAATGCTTCGAAAACAAAGCAGCATGTTCAACCAGGGAGCCTCTCGCTCTGAGCCATTACGGATGATAGCTTAAGCGGCACATCTGTTGATCGGCCTTACGTGTTTTTAACCCCACTCAGAAAATGTATGAGCTATACTGAAGTGTCAGCATGTCTGCTTACATTAAACATATGTTGAAAAAGAGCAGAAATAGAAACGAGAGTAAAATCTAGAAAACTTACTGCAAACTAGCGCCAGGATCATGCGGAGCAGCTTGTATGGACAGCGCATCCCGGCCCAGTTCTGCAACACAGAAGTGTCCTGTCAGCACAAATAACCACGGAATATCTGACCATGTTATAACAGCCCGTCAGGGAACACCTCACTTTCTCTCCTCGGGCCATATTTAGACTATGAAGAAAGACAATCCACATCCACGAGAGAGAGAGGCGGCAGCGCTTACACAAGACAGAGGCGCGATTATGCACCTGGCTGCTCTCCACTTACTGGTTCCAATCCAGTAGCACTCTATTAATTAGGACTAAGATAATTTAAGGGAATGGCAGAATGGACCAATAAGTAGCCTTTGTAAATCCCTGCGGGGGGGAAAGAACAATGGCATCCTGTCTTAGAATAACACATTTACTTTCCAGGATGAATAATTGCACCAGTCCCATCCTTTCTCAGGTCCCCAGCTGTTGGGAATATGACCCAGCGCTTCTCTTTTTCTCTCACGGCACAAAAAGAAATGGAGAATACCATGTAAAATTCAGGAGGGGTGTATAAATAAAACCTGCTGTGACCGTAGGTTTAAAACAAGCCAAGAGCAGGAATGCAGGTAAAGTTAAAGTAGTTTTTTTTGAAAAATATAAATGATTAATGTCGAGGAGGGGAGAGGTCAGCACAGCAGAGCGGGAGAGGAGGTCTGAGCTGGGAGTGATGTGATGTTGCTTCTGTCTGATGGGACAAAGTTCGCTTTGATGCTTCCACTCTTGTAGGAGGTGAAGAGCAATCTGTAGCCGGAGCACGGCCACTGCATTTTGTCTGTTACAGATCGTGTTATAATATTCAGAGGGCTGAAATGGAGAGAGACAAAACTTAAGAGTTGCTCACTAACTATAAGAAGAAAGTTTAATGTGGCTCCAAGACAGATTGTAAAGATTTTATCCAGAGCTGTACGTCTTCTAGGCAGTGAGGTACAGAGCCTGAAACCTTACTGAACCTGAAAATGTCTTGGTTTCTTGAAATTTAAGAAGTCAAGACTGGAACAGGTTTCAGAATTTCTTAACCCCTCCCCACCAATCTAGACAAAAACTCATCAGAGCAGAACTAAGAGGCGCCTTAAAGGATTTCCCAACAACAAACCGGCATCAAGCGTAACAGACCAAACAAACTGTAAGCTGCTGTGAGCACACAGTTACAGTTACAGAGGCTTTGCTTTGGGCCCGTCAGCACGTTTTAATTTCCATTTCTGCTGGCATCCTCGCTGCCCACAGTCAACAGTGATTAGTTAAAGCCAGTCGTCAGATGTAACACCGCCTTGAGTTTAGAGGAGCATGAAGAAGCCGCCTTGTGCCAAATACACATAATTGAACGCTGGGAAAAAGAAAGAAGGCTCTCAAAGCAGCATTGTGGGAATTCACTTCCTGTTTCTTCAGCGGACACAAATAAACGGAATAATTAAACAAAAAACCTGTAAAATACTTGCTCACTTGAGAGTTAATAATACAGATGACAAAAAAGAAAAAAGGAAGGGTCTAGTGTCTGAAGTACACCAGCCTTAAACAACCTAAAGAATTAACCTTATTTTGTTAATAAGATGATAAGAGATAGCGAATATTGTGCGCTCGTGTGTACACGTGATCCTGCTGCAGCAGAAAAACTACCTGGTACACTTTATAACCAGTGGTTTTTCCTGAATAATGTCGTAATTTTCTTGTAAATACATGGGATTTAATCTTTTTTTTAATTAAAATGTAGATATGTTTACCTACAAATACTTAAAGGTGGGTACACTAGCATGAGAAGGTAACAGGTCAGGTTTTTACAGGATACAACGAAGTAATTATACTGTAAGTAAATTTATCTAGTGATCTATCTAGTAATTTTAAGTATTGGATAATTTAGTGGAAAAACAAAGGATATTTCCTCATCTTAAGTTGTAACACTGTACATTTCGAGGCACAGGACATATTATAGAGTGGCTCCACTTTGCCTAACTTTCAACAAATTTTACAGTATAGTTACTTACAATATCATTTATTTCTCTCTTCTTTCCAGTCTAAAATTATTACAATTATTCATGTGGTTTGCTAAATTCTTTACACACAACTTAAAATAAATAAAACTATATTTACCTACAAATACTTAGAGGTACACTAGAATAAGTGAGTAACAAGTTGTGTTTTTAGTGAAAACAAGGGAATAATTAGTAATAATAAGTAGTATAAAGGTAATTTGAAGTAGTGTCTAACTTCTGGGTATTTTACAGAAAAGAAGATAAATTATACTGTAAATAATTTTAAAAGCTGCATAAGTTTGTGATTTTAAGCATTGTATAACTTATGGAGTTTCTTAACATTTCCACTTACAGGTATTTTACAGGAATGCAAACACAAATTATACTGTAAATAATTTTAAGCACATTGTGTCTCCTTTCCTGTAAAATATCTGGAAGTTAGGCAAGGTTGAGCCACTATATTAGAGAGCCCACTCCCTGAAAAGTACAACGTAAGTTTGGGAAATATTGTTTGTCTTTCCAGTAAATTACCAGGAAATTATGCAGTACTGCAAATCACTTACAGAACAGTTTGTGTCTCCATTCCTTAATTACGCACTACTTAAAATTCCTTACACGCGACTTAACTTTACAGTATAATTATTCCTTTATTTCCTGTAAAAAACTGACTTGTTACCTCCTTTTTCTAGTGTACCTACCTTTAAGTAAGTCAAGATAAATATAATTAGAATGTAATTTCAAGTAAAATACATTGAAATTCCACTTAATTAGAGGAGAATTATACCCTTGTTCACGGGCTAGCATTTTCTAAAAGTAAAAACAAACAAACAAAACAGTGAAGTCCACGCTGTTGGTCTGTTCTGACATTTTTTCCCTACCAAAAACCGTTTTCAGACATAACAATGGAAGTGACGATGATGATGATGATTGCAGTTACCATGACGACATTGGCCAGATGCGCTGAGCACAGAGCGTAGACCCCCCCGGAGCCCCCCACCACTGGAGCACGCATGTCGGTGATGGACACTGTCAGCGAGCCTGCACAGACAGAAAGGGAGAAGCATATTAGGAGTGTAGGTGTGAGACAGCGCACACAATGCAGACAGAGAGTGTGTTTTGTGTGTTTTAGTGAAAGAGATAGCGCGAGCAACAGACAGCATTTTAGAGCAGAGGGGGGAAAAAACAAAACAAAGGCAGCGTCAGTTTGCTCATCACGCAGCAGCACAAGTCACCTTCCTCACAGCATTTTTCCAACAGTCTCAGTGTTAAAATCACAACGCTCACAGGGGCTGTGCTACATCAGCCGACCTTCACGTGCCCTTTTATATTAAATCCATGGCCCACTCCTAAATATGTACACACACACACACTCAGGCAGGTTTGCGTGCAGTCTGCTAAAACTGATTACATAAAAACGTAGAGGGCTGAAAAGTAATGTTTCCTAATTGGACTTTCCTTCGGGAGGCTGATGTCTGATCAAAGCGGGGCCTGAAGAACATAGCGAAACCTTGCCGAGGAGGATAATGTCCAATTTGTGTGCTCTAAATGCTTTGTGTTAAATTCATGAGCGACGTCTAATCTGGGACGTGGAGATATGGAAAGAAGCCAAATGGGTCTAAAATGATCGTTTAAACATAAAAAAAAAGAGTGGCAGTGACAGAGGGAAGAGCATAATGGCACAACACCGAGTGACTGCACTCTTACGTAACGGTCACAGAATATGTTTTGACTTGTAACAGCAGGTGTAAATGATAAAATTAACAATGGCTGAATGCCATTCGCTGGCTCACGGTCACGCTGCTGTGGCTTAGTGGGACAAAAACGGGATTATTTACACCTGCACTTTTCCTACTATGACACGTCAAAACGCCTGCTATGAAGAGGCTCATTTACCAGCAAGCCGGGATCCAGCAGCAGTTATTTGGTGCCTTGTAATTTACTCCTTTGGAGTGGAGCGCTTAAAGCCACTGTGTGCACAGGTGTCTTCAATTACTGTGAACCTCGGGTCAGGTTTTGGCAGAGCAGCGTTTAAAATGCTGTGATGTCGTCTGAGTGTACGGCCTTATAACAATTACGGTGATGTAACCTGTCCCATCCTTACAGGTGCATTTCAAGGAGCTGTCACTCACGCCCACCCCGAATCCATGTTTAGAAGAGGTCTGATCAGGCAACAGAAGTCAAAGCACACGTGTGGGTGAGCTAGAGCTGTGTGGCAGCTTTAACCTTCACCCTGCCTCATGATCTGTTTAAGTGAGAGCATTTTTCTACAGTCGACTATTAATTAAATGGAGAAAAAGCGCCACTTACATAAAACACAACATGTCTTGCGGTTAAATTACATAATTCTCTTGGCCTCTCTCTTGCCCTGTGAAATAAGGATTTGCACCTACTGAGGCTGTATTTTGGTGCGCAACATGCAACAGTTAAAAAAAATGTAAAGATCTATTTATAACGAGACCAAAGGGTCACTGAAATTGCAAACATTTGCATCAAGTGCGTGTCAGTCAATCAAGCAATGCTGAGATCAGTCAAAGCTTCTGTACATGAGAGATGAAGATATAGTCTGTAGCTAATTAGCAGACATATTCTGCACTAATAGAGGTTGTTCTGGCTCGCACCACAACTAGGGAACCTTGAAACTTTGAGTGTTTATGACGTACGATCACAGGCCAACTTATTAGAAACACCTGTTTAACTGCTCATTAACACACAGATATATACAATCAACCAATCACTTAGTAGCAGCTTGTTTAGGCATGTATTAAGGCATGTAGAAATGACACTGAACATAGCGTGGGATGGTCTGAGTATTTCGGAAACTCCTGATTTACTGGAACTTTCCCAGACAACCATCTCCATAGTTTTCAGAGAATGGGTTGAAAAAGAGAAAATATCCATCGAGCAGCTGTACTCTATGTGAATATCTAGTTGATACCTTGCTATAACCAAATTATGCAGCCGAGCATCTTTGAAACTTGAAGCAGATGAGCTACAGCAGCAGGAGACCACAAAGGCTTGCTATTCCTGTCAGCTAAGAACAGGAAACTGTGGCTACTATTCAGATGATCTCACCAAAATCGGCTGGTAGAAGACTGGAAACATCATTGCTTGGTCTGATGATTCTGGACTTTTGCTGAAAGATCTTCTTTTCTGGGGTCAGATGTTGGACCAAAAAACAACATGGTCTGAAACACCCTGCCTTGCTTTGCATTGTAATGGTGTTGGGAAGTAATTTCTTACCAATCTGAAGCAATTGTGTGATGCTTTAATGTCAATATGGAACAAAATCTGAGCAATGTTTCCAGCACCTTGTTGAATCTGTGCAAGGAAGAATTATGACAGTTTTGAAGGCAAAAAGGGGGTCCAACGTCATGCTAGCGAGTTGTACCTAACAAAAGGTCCAGTTAGTGTAAGTGAACAGTTATTCTATTAAATGTAGCACTGGCAACTGGCATTTAAAAAACAAAGAAACAAACAATAACCTGTAAATATTGGCAAGGCATTAGTCATGTAAACACAGCTCCTAAAATTAGCCTTACAAAAAGCAAAACCCAGAGAATCAAGTGACAGGAAATACGATGAAATAAATCCCACGGTTCGTATTTAGTCCTGTTCCTTTGTCATCTGTCTCTTTCCTCCTCTTTTCTGTCATCTCTTTCCCCTCACCAGCTGGTGTTGGAAAATGGCTGCCCCTCACTGAGCCTGGCTCTAACAAAGGTCTCTTCCTTTAAAAACGGGATTCTTCCTACCCAAACATCGCCAAGTGTTTGATCAAAGGGGACCATCTTTTCATTGCTTTTCATCTGCTTCTAATATTGTAGGATCTTCCCCTTAGAACATAAAATGCCTTGCTCACTGTTGCTCTGACAAGTGAGACACATTTCTCGACACCAGAAAAAGTTGAGCTCATTCTGCACCGCTATACGAGCTCGAATGCTTGTGGGCTGCATCGCGTGTTCACACTGTCCCTAAGGATGCGTTTTGAGAGCCGTGCCTTCAAACAATGTGACAGCGAACTTGACAGTGCAACATTTTGCTATACGAGTTGAATGCCAAGGCAAATAAATGTTTGTTCACAAAAAAGGTAAGAACCAAAGCAGCCAAAACACAACACAAAATCACATTTACAGTGTTACGGTGTTTAAAAGGTATAACCGTATAATTGTTATGAGAAAAAAGGATTGCTGTGACGCTATGAAGTAGGACAGAATTCCAGGCTGGAGAAATCACTGTGGCGGTTTGCTCGCGAGGACGACGTTAGCCCCTGTTAATTATGCAAATGAGCTGATAAGGGAAGCGGAGAGGGCTGATAAAACAACACAGCTTC
The DNA here is from genome assembly GCF_036321145.2 of Pelmatolapia mariae. Taxonomy (NCBI): domain Eukaryota; kingdom Metazoa; phylum Chordata; class Actinopteri; order Cichliformes; family Cichlidae; genus Pelmatolapia; species Pelmatolapia mariae. The sequence goes on along the minus strand of NC_086234.1, from coordinate 19,281,131 downwards.
TTTTTAATCACAGCTGGGATTTGCTGGAGTTGTGATCTCAGATCTATAATGCATGTTGGAAGATTCACATTCTGTATGTGTGTGTATGCACGCACACTGGGACCGCACAGAGTAAACACGGTCTTAAAGAACGACTTGTCAGCCCGCGGTGCTGGTGATGATCGTGGAAAGACAGATGGTAATCAGAATGTGTTCCTGAGCCATTCATCTCTCTTCGCTCTGACACCTATGGGCTATTTCATGTGGATTTATGGTGCATATGAAGGTTGGTGCTTCAGAAAAAGATTTGAGAAGATTCACAGTGGCCCATTTTTTTGTAGCTCCACCAAATTGCAATTACACAGTGTAGCATACAGTATGTGGTCTCTGATCTCTTCAAAGTAAAGAAAAAAAATTGATTTGGAGCAACTTCAGCAGCATCAACTTCTGAGTTCCCCTTTTCCGCTTCTTCTGGGACTTTCCTGCAGTTAATTTATTACTTCCATGCATTAGAGCTGGGTGATATATTGATATGAGAGATATCATCTGGGATTTTAGTTATGCTAATGCAATTGTTGTTAAATATAGTCTTTTATTGGCCTTTGAATTTCAGTTTAGTTAACAGATTCCAATCCATTTCCATGCTTGCCTGCAATTATAGCTGGAAGCATTATATTTTCCAGTTGCTCCGTTATCCATCCCATTTTTTAAGGAATTCTGAGGAAATGTTTTTTTTGTTTTTTTTTTAAACACATTTGTACCCAGTGTCAACTATAGAGTCAGGGATGAGTTGGTTAGATTATAAAGTCTAACAGTTAAGGTCACTGTGACCTCACAAAATACCTCAAGAATTCATACATTCATTTAAATATTGACACAAATGTTTATTAGATAATGAGGAAAAGTTTACATCTGAAAAGTCAACTTGTCTGTAGTGATGTGTGCTGCTAGGTTGGATATGTGTATGAAGGATCCACATTTTAGAAGCTGTAGCTTGTTTGCAGCCACATCCTTAATTCAAACTAATGGGTTAAAATAGTTAACTAAAACTAACACAGAGGAACAGTCAGAAAACCAACTCAAACTAAACTGAATTAAAAAGAAAACTTCAAAATTAAACAAAAATAAAATAGTGCTGGTCAGATCTTGTGCACCTCTCAAGCTTACTGCTCATCCTCAGCTAATTCTTTGCTAGCAATCTGGTTGACACGCTCTGTTCAACCGACTTTAATACAGGAAAAATCAAATACGCAGGGGCCAGAATTAGTTCAGTTTGTTGGTCCTGTGAACTATCAGTGCACCTGACTCAAAGACCTTTTCCTCCACATAGTTGTCATTTATAAACTGCTTGCTACAAACCTTAGCATTGCGGCTAGCTAGTGGAATCTTCCTTTCAGTGCAGCTAGTTAGCGATGAAGAACCACTTGCTACTTAAGAGGGAGATTACGTGGATAGTACACATGCCCTTTAGACTGTTCTTTAGTTTTAGTTTGGCTATTTTCCAACTACTGATATACTGTTACTAGTTAGCTAAATTGAACTAACGTATGACTATTGGGCAACCAAACAAACCAGTGATCACATCATGTACTTGCACAAGATGGCACTACATATGCTCCAAAAAGTTGAAGTCTAAACACTCTTTTCTTAAATCCAGCTTCACAGACAGTGTTAAATCTGAGACAGTGTCATATAATGTATTTTCTAATGTCTTAAAGTGGTTGCTCAACTTTAAGTTGCATTGCTTTTGAGAAATCAACAAAATATTGTTTACATATCCAACCGAAAATATGAATTTGGGTCATAGTTCTGTCACCTAACAGATGTAAAGTACAATGTTCACTCTCTCTTAAAGGGAATTATTGGCCCTTTAACATCTAAGTGCTTAGTTACTTTAGCCAAATATGACTGGTTGCATTTTACTGCTAGGCTGATATCAGGCCAGTTAGCATCAGCGCTTTTATGATTTGCTTGCAGTAAATCCCAAAAGTTAAAAGTAATAAGTTACATCTCCTCATAGTTGTAGGGACTGCAGAGAGGGTATTCTCAGTGGGTTCATTACTATCAGCAAAACCTAATATATGTGACCTCAAAGGATCCAAAATGAATGTCAAAATACAGCTGGGAACAGCTTTATGAGCAGAGACGTTTTCTGACTTGCTGACTCCAGTACAGATCACCTCATTTGAGGAGACACTCAGGGATGTGACACCACCATCTGCAGGTGAGGAAGAGGAAACAACCTGGGACCTCCGGCTCGGAGGAAGAGCAGAGCCCCACAGGGAGGATACGAACTGCTATCTCCTCCTGCTCACCCGACTTTGGTGAGAGGCTTCTGAATACAGTATGAATACTGAACAAGCGCATCATGTGGGCTCTTCTGCCTCAGGGGATTTAAGATTTAGGATTCTCGCACTCAGCAGGAGCTGAGACGTGAGGTGTGCGATTACTTCAGCAGTGAGCCAACACTTTCCATCTCAAGCACATGATATTTATTGGCGCCGTCATCATCATCAACATCCTCAAATCTTTTTGTGAGCTTGCAACATCCTCAAGTCAACTGCAATGTAGACAGTAAAAATGATGCATTTTATAGAGTGTATAGGTCAACTACACACTCAGGGCTATACTCTGTCTGCTGCAGTAAAGTCAATGCTGCTCAGAGAACTGAGCCTCTCTGTCAAACCATACATGGATACTCCAGGCTGCCCTTAAGCAATGGGTCAAATTGGGATTTCCAGTCTCTATGGGACAAGGTATAGACAAGTGGTGGTAAGGTGATCGCAGGCCAGAGTTTGACAGTGCCTGAGGCTGCGCTGCTGTGTAGCCAGTAAAATACAGGCTGTGCCCGAGTACAGTAAATGTTCTAACCTTGAAAAATACGGAGAAACATGACACGAGGCTCTTCAGTGTCTGCAGCTATGTGGCCAACTATCAACCGTGGCTACTTCAACTATTTATTTCATAGCTAAAGCACTTAAGGAGAACATTTTATTAAATGGATGTTTAAAAGGCAGGTTAATGGTTGTAGATAGTTTAGGTTAAAACTGAGATAGTGAGGGTTCAAGAGGGAACAGCATGATAAATTTAGCAAACGCTTTCTGAAAAAAAAAAAAAAAGAGTTTTTGACTGTTTTTTTCAGATAGTCTGCTTTAACTGATTTTTTTTCATCACCTATGAAGTGGAACAAGATGATAGCATATACAACCTATGCTCGCCTGGGCAGCTGATAGTGGAAGCATTTTACAGTCCTGTGAAAAAGAACGTTTCCAAGGGACTTTATACACTCATGTTAATACCCAAATGCACCCTTACTGTTTCAACAGAAAATTCAGAGGGTATTTCAGAGGGTACTCCTAATCATATACATTTGAATAACTGATCATCAGTAAGTGTGAGCACCTCTATAAAAGCAAACACTTTGGCAGTTTGCTGGTCTGCAGCTTTAATAGTACAATTTTGCAAAGTCAGACAGTGCAATGCTCAGAGAAACTGCAAAAATCTTCTGAGACTCTACATGTGTTATTTAGCATGTGAAATGTTAAAGTTTATAAAAGTACAATTTGAAAAAGAAGTCAGGCATGTTTAGAAAGGGTTTTGCAAAGTTGCATCTGAACAAACCACAAGACTCCTGGAAGAACATCCATCATAGCATATCAGCACAAACACAGCATATAATCTGTCAAGCACGGTGGTGGAGAGGTGATGATTTGGGTTCGTTTTTCCTTGGATTCATTGACTTGAGCATGAACTCCTCTGTATGCCAAAGTATTCTAGAGTCAAATGTGATCCTGAGATTGGAGATACAACAGGACAATGATCTCAAGCGTAGCAGCAAAACTACAACAGAATGACTGAAAAAGAAAGAAATCAGAGGGTTGCAATGATCCAGTCGAAGTCTAGATCTTAACCTGACTGAAATGATGTGGTGGGACCTCAATGAACTCAAAATAACTGATATGTTGTGTTTAGTTTCAACACAACTAGTGAAAACCAAACACAGCACATCAGCACATTGTACAGAAGAGTGGATCAAAATTCCTCCACAACAATGTGAGAGACTGACAAAGTGATGCAGAAAACAGTTTCCTCAAGTTATTGCTAATGGTGGTTCTACTAAAGACTCAATATTCCAAAAACCCAACAAATGTCCAGTATTGTATTTGCTTTTAATCTTTGTTTGGATTTCATCAACTCTTGAGGGAAATATCTGGTTTCTCAACTGCTTTAAGCTCCGCGTTTACCGGATAATCACTCTGGGTGTTATAGCTATCGGGTCAGGTACATTACAGTCAGGCTTTAGCAATTTTTCCACTGGAAACTGTATCGATGAGAGTGGACCAGCCAGCAAAGCTTCAGGCCATGGGACCAAAATAATGAGCTAAAAGACTCTAAAGCCCTGAGGAGAAGCGGAGAGTTTGGCGATTTATCTGTGGGTGTTTCAGTATGTGTCACAACTGTCACATTAAGGTTGGTCATCTGAGTCATTCCTAATACAAAAATATTGACTTCTGCAGATTAAAAAAATAAAACAAAACAAAAAGGAAAAAAAAAAAGAAAAACAGATGCCGCATTAAAGATGATTTCCATTCAGGAATGTAAAGTACGACTGAAAACATTAATATAGATTGAGATGCATTTCTAGGTTGGTCAGCCAATAAATTACTCAGGAGAGGACAATTAAAGGATAATGAGTGTTTATTTATTCAGGTGATTGAGTCAGTAAAGAGCACAGAGAAATCTGTTTCTATTCACTGTTCCAGTCTGCCGGTTTAAGTTCAAAAGAAAGACGACCTGAAATATATTTTCAATACATTTCACTGTGAGACATTAAAGAATTTGAGAGAAACAGTTAACTTGATAAAAATGTTCAATTACTTAAAATGGAAAGAAGCTTCCACTTAAACTATCAGGCAGGAAAACATCTCCTCACTGATACTGTTAGACTGTTAGCTTTTAGGTTTGCTCTATGTGTACACAGTCACCTCAGACATCCTGTATGCATTAAATCTTGTGGCTCTGCACAGAGATGTGCTGTAGTCAGCATCTCTGCATCACAGGGCTGCCTGTGTTGGCTAATAAACTGAAGAAATGCCAGATCAGATTTATTTACTAAGCACAAATAAGAAGAGGGGTAGATTGATGGAAAGAATGAGTGCATGAGGAATGGTGCCACAGTCAGGCTGCAATCATGCAATCAGATCTGCAGGTTCTACCTCAGTGTGCTGCCATTTAAATTTTCTGCTGTCCATTTAGAAGAGTTCCTGTTAAACAAGCTAATCACGATGCTGCTGCTTGTACCTGCTGTTTTAATAAGAATCAGATTAAGTAACAAATACAAAAATACAAAAACAAAAAACACCACCATACATAGGCAAAGCTGCACATATGGTGATGGTGTTAGATCTTTTAGGATGACATTATTTCACACCTTACTGAATGAACTCATGTGAAAGAATAAAATGTCATGTCTGTAATTAATATGCATGACCCTCAAATAATAATGTTCAAAATCTGCTCAAGTTACTGGTATAGTAAAAAGAAAGTACATAAATTCTAATTTTTGCATGTCTTAAAATGGGTTTAATATAACATCACATGACCAACAACACGTGACATATTATAATATCATTATTTATTAAACAACAGTTAAGCCAAAATGCAGAAGCAGTGTGTGAAAAACTACATCGTAAGAGCAAATTGAGTTGCTTAACTGATAATCAGCAAGTGTGAGCACCTCTATAAAAGCAGCATGTTTGGCAGTTTGCTGCTCTGGAGCATTCAGGTTTGTGTTAACACAATGCCAAGGATGAAAGACCGTGATATTTAGAGAAGTAACTATTGCTGCCCAGTAGTCTTGGAAGGGTTACAAGGCCATTGGTGAACAATCTGAAGCCCATCATTCTAGAGTGAGACAGATTATTTACAAGTGGAAACCATTCGAGACAGTTGCCAGTCTTCCCAGGAGTGGAAATCCTAGCAAATTCATTCAAAGGTCAGACGGTGCAATGTTCAGCTCTTCTCTAAAAAGAACATGGCAACATTGCTCAAGTTTGCAAAGCTGCATCTAAACAAATTCCAGAACTGTTTCCTTTGGGCAGACGAGACCAAAGTGGAGCTATTTGGTCATGATGCACAGATCCACAGTTGGTGAGAAACAGCATATTGGCCCAAACGCCTCATTCCAAATGTCAGGCACGGTGGTAGAGGAGTTATGATTTGGGCTTCTTTTCAGCCACAGGACTTGAGCACCTTATATTCATTGAGTCAATCATGAACTTCTCTGTATACCAAAGTATTCTAGAGTCAAATGTGAGGCTAAAACTGGGCTCAATGATCAATGAATCAATGGCCAAATGGAAATGACGCAGTCAAAATTCTGTGGCAGGACTTTAAGATAGCTGTGCATAAACAAATGCCTGCAAAGATCAATGAACTGAAGCAATGATGCAAAGAACAGCGGTCCAAAATGCCTTCAAAATGATGCGAGAGACTGATAAAAAAAATCATGCAGAAAATAAATAGTGCTCAAGTTAGTGCTCCTAAAGGTGCTTCTACAGGCTACTGAATCATGATACAGTGGTGTCAAAAAGTGTTTGCCCCCTTGCTGTTTCCCTACTGTTTTGGATATTTGTCATACTTACATGTTTCAGATCATCAAACAAATGTTAATATTGGACAAAGATGACCTGAGTAAATACAAAATGCAGTATTTAAAATGATGATTTCATTGGTTAAGGGAGAAAAGTTATCCAAACCTACCTGGTCCTGCGTGAAAAAGTAATTGCCCCTCTTGTTAAATCATGAACTGTACTTAACCACAATTACTGCAATCACTAAACACACCCAGGTTTGATTACTGGCAGACCTGTTGAAATCACTTAAATATAACCTGTCTGACTAAGTGAAGCAGGCTAAAAGAGCTCAAAAAGCAATACGACATGTCACGATCTAAAGAAAACACCTAAGAAACAAAGTCACTGACATCTATCAGCCTGGAAAGGGTTACAATGCCATTTCTAAGGCTTTGGGACTCCAGTAAACCACAGTGAGACCACCATTATACCCAAATGGAAAAAACCTGGAACAGTGATTAACCTTCCCACGAGTGGCTGGCCGAACAAAATTACTCCAAGAGTACTTTGACAACTCATCCAGGAGGTCATAAAAGACCACAGAATAACATCTAAAGAATTGCAGGCCTCCCTTACATCAGTTAAGATCAGAGTTCACGATTCAACAATAAGAAAGAGACTGAGCAAAAATGGCATCCATGGGAGAGATCAAGGGCAAAACCTATGCTGACCAAAAGGAACACAAAGGCTCTTCTCACATATGCCAAAAAACATCTTGATGATCCCCAAGACATCTGGGAAAATATTCTGTGGACTGATGAGACAAAAAGTTAAACCTTTTTTAAGGTTTGAGTCCCGTTACATCTGACATAAAACTAACACAGGAATGTTACATCAACAGTAAAATATAACGGTGGTAGTGTGATGGCCTGGGGCTGTTTGCTGCCTCAGGACCTGGAAGACATGCTGTGGTAAATGCAACCATGAATTCTGCTATCTATCAAAACATCCTGAAGGAGAATATCAGCCTATCTGTTTGTGACCTCCAGCTGAAGGGCACTTGGGTTCTGCAGCAGGACAATGATCCAAAACACACCAGCAAGTCCACGTCTGAGTGGCCTAAGAAAAATAAAATAAAAACTTTGGAGTGGCCTAGTCAATGTCGTGACCTGAATCTGATTGAGATGCTGTGGCATGACCTTAAAAAGGCGGTTCATGCTCAAAAACCCTCCAGTGTAGTTGAATTACAACATTTCTGCAAAGATGAATGGGCCAAAATTCCTCCACAGGCCTGTAAAAGACTCCTTGCCGCCAACATTATCGCAAATGCTTGAGTGAAGTTGTTGCTGCTAAGGGTGGCCCAGCCAGTTATAAGGTTTAGGGGACAATCACTTTTTCACCAGGGCGGATTTTTCTCCCCTTAATAATAAACACTTTCATTTAGAAACTGCTTTTGTTTTCACTAGTGATATCTTTGTCTAATTTTTACATTTACTTGATAATCTAAAACATTTAAGTCTGAACACATACAAAAAATAAGAAATCAGGAAGTAGGCAAACACTTTTTCGCATCACTCTATACCTAGTGTTCCACGCTGCTTCTGCATTTAGGCTTTTTTAAAATAAAATTTATTACATCAGGAGTTGTTTCTTACCTGAGGTTGTATTTACCTGCCTTTAAAAACAAGTAAGGAACAGATGATATGTAATGTGCTGATATATAAAAACTGTAAAACCTCAGAGAGGTTGTAACTTCATAGTCATAGTGATCTGTGTAAGGGTCAAAAAGAAATTACTTTGTAATCATTTTAGAATGCACTGATCAATTCATCTATTACTGGTGAGAAAATATTGACCAATACATCAGCATATACATCAATGCTCAATCCTATAGCCAACAGTCCAATATGCACTTTAAAAATATATAAAAATACTGATTAATCATGAACCCTGTAAAGGCATTTAATAAGTAAAGATGCTTTCAGCATAAAAAACAAAAGCAAACATCCTCATTAATGAAAAAACAGACTTAACAAAAAAGATTACAACAAATTATAAATTATATAAATAGCTGTGAAATGGATCTGTAGTAACAGCTCAACTGATTAACTATGCAGTAGCTTTATCTATAATGCACAGGACATAATATCTGATTCAATTTGATTGTAAGACATCTTTCTATAGGTCTGATACATGAGCACAGAGTTTGATAGTGGCTGGACTAAAAACAAGTAAATGTCTGGGTGACTAAGCTGGAGGTAGGCTATATGTCACACGGCCTTTTGTCTACTTTACAGTCTGAAAAGCTCATAGCTTCAAATGCCATCCACCATAGTTGCGACCATTTCTGAGCCTCATTTCAACTATAATAGTGCTGTCAGGCTGGTGGAGCTCCATTAAAGATATTTTCCACCCGGGGAAGGAGATGGACACTTCTGTGTCATCCACACAAAAAAGAGATAAGGGAAATATCACCTATGCCGCCGGTACGCTCCTTGAAGTCGAGCAGCGTGGCTTGCAATCAGTCCTCATCCAATCTAACATCTTCATCCATCTCTGCGTGCCCTGGTGAAACGTGGGCGTGAAAGGATGAAAACCCTAAGATGATGTGCACGTAGAGACAGAGTCTGCAAAGTTGTTTTTTTTTTTTTTACTTATCTGCAGTGTCAAGCTGTGGCGGAGCAGCCACGCTGTCAGTTTCCTCAAAGTGACAAAACACTACACACCTTCGCTCCTGCACGGCAGTCAAAGCAGATCTTTAGAGGAACAACTTCAGTAACAGAAACACGGATCCAAAGTTAAAACAGAACATAAATCGGGATGGCTCCTGTCAACATGTACAAAAGCCAGAATCCAGCGCTGCTGACGCCACGCTCAGGCCTGCAGGAACAGAAACGATTCATCAGCCTCACGGTGAGATAACAGGGTCAGTGTGAAAGCACTCTGCGCCACGGTTTCCTCAGAGATTTTGCATTTCTCTACCCTGTCCAAAATTTACACATGGGGGAAAAAAAACATATATGATAATATATGAGACCAGGGGGCATCGAGAAAAATCAATAGCATCCACTCGAAACGTCCTCAGAGCTGCTGAGAGGAAACAGCTCAGCACAGCAGAGCACCAACAGTCAGGGTAAAGTACAATTAAATCTGATCTGGGAGAGTGTGTGGGCATATGAGAATGCCCGAAATGGAAGAAACAGATACACAATGTTCAGAAATGAACAGAGTGAACAAACAAATGCTCAGACTATAAGAATAGCTGGAAAAAAAACCCAAGAAAAAGAAAACACTTGCTCAATTATAAATCAAATCTACTTTTCAAATAAAGATCACAATAGCTGACCTTGGTGGGAAATTACTTAAATTCTTCCAACATCCCAGAGCAAAAAAATACAGAAAAGAGAAAAAAAAGCATAAAATCACTTCCAGTGCTCAAGGATATTACACCACAGTGATGGCTACAGGGAGCGTGATGTGCTGCTTCATTGGAAAAACCTTGAAACTAACCACTGAAGTAAAGGGAATACAGAGCGAGCGGAGAAACGGCTTCCTCTGTGCCTCCATCACAGTGCCTGACAAATGCTGCTTTCACACAGGAGATGCACACGGACAGCTATGAACACAGGCAGCTCGCTCCATACAAATGGGCTAAACTAATTGAGGCTGCGTTACAGTAAAAATATTCACCACCCCTCACGTTGTTATCAGTGGGGCTGGAGGAAGTGAGCTTGGTGTCACCTAGGAAGAGTTCACTATGGGGTGGAATTCAGGGACTGGGAATTACCATAATCACACTGGCGGTCTCTGCACAGCTCCAAGGTCACCCTGCTTCCTCAGTCTCAGCAGCAGCGGGGGGAGTATATCAGAAACGCAGGACCAGGCTCTTCATTCGCACCACTGTACACACACACACACACACACACACACTGCAGCTCTGCCAAGGTTGACTATAAAGACAGAAATCTCACCTTGCATACTACAGACACTGCAACAATGCATTGTCACAGTAACACAACTTCTCAGAGAGGCAAATCAGTGATGTTGTTAAATATCTCTACACCAGTGAGTCAGAGCCAAAGCCAGAGTCAGACAACGAGTCACATCCCTCCGGCAATAAGGGTGATTAATTCGGCCCTTTGCTCTGTAATGCTTCCTCTCTCCTGTCCCGGCCCATCTTGTCTTTTTATCTGCTCCCCCCGCTCATTAAACGTGCTGGGTTGCAGATGCTGCTGATGCAGTGTGACGTCGGCATGGCAGCTATTTACTATTTTAACCCTGAATCCCACAGTCGGTTTGTCTGTACGATTGAGTGAATCCATCTTTTACATACATTTGAGTGCTGCATTCAATGTGTAACCCTGCATGTCAAACCCCAAAGGAAGTAGGATCCATAATCTGGAAGAAGCAATAACATTTCATGTCATTGCTTCTTGGACATCTGCACTGGAATATACAAACAGTGAGTTTCATTTGCAGTTTAACTAAAAGCCATCTGAAAAAAGATCAACTAAACGCTCAGGAAACGCTAGCAAATAAGCTTAAATCATACTTACACTCTCCATTCATATTATTTTTAAATAGTAAAGTAAAATACAGTTAAATTGCTTGTGGCGTAGTACCGCATATTTATCAGAGATAAAGAACGAGCTGAAACAAATACACTGGAAATGTTAAAGTAATAAAGCTCTAGTTTTGACTGTAAGAATTTTTTCAATGACAAAATTAAATATCCTTATTCAATTTTAACCCCGAAATACAATATTAGGCCTTGGGAGGCATCCATAACTCTTAGCTTGTGTGCCTGAGCTAAACATCAAACATCAGCAAAGTGGATGATAGACAAAGCCACTCTTGGCCATGCACCAAGGCCCTGTATTCACTGGCAGCAGATATAATCAATTTACCCTGCCTTAATATGTGCAGCATGCTTTCATAAAGCATCAATCAGATTGTGAATGTGAACACAGTACTATAACAGGTGGAAAAAAAAGTCAGAAGACCTTCAGTCATTTAGAGACGGAACGGGCTTTTATTACCTTGAGCGAACGCAGAAACAATCATTAGACTAAATTAGGGCCGACAATAGAGCGCGTCTCATGGCTGCGGGAGAAATCTGACACTCCTGCAGTCCTGCCCAATTTCAGAGCTACATTAATCAACTGCTGAAGGATTAAACATTACATGTAACCTGGTGTGATGCTTTTTAAGTAATGACAACATTAACTAGCTTGCAACAATGAGGTTATACTAACATACAGCCATTTATCATATTTCCATTACCATTTCCCATCAGGCCACGTGTCTCTCAATAAGTGGGGTGAGCATGGACCTTTTTCTCATGGTCTGGCCACCAAATTCAAAGATTCCTGTTCTCTCCCATACACTGCTACTAAATATGGAGCTACTATTTTGCAAACACTCAAGCATTTTACATTCAAATATTTACTTAAACTTTCTAAAATCATATCCCTCCGAATTCAAGTGCATAATGCCAACTAGGGTGGCTGTAACTTTGATAAAGGAGTTTTTGAGTCAGTGAAGCTCACTTATGGTCAATGGCAGCGATACCGAGGTGAGTTAGGCTGAACTTTTCTGTAAGTGCTGCTGTTAGACTCTGTTAGCTACTGTTAGGTGACGTTAATCAAATGGTCTTTAAAGTGGAGCTAACATTGGGGGGTGGGGGTGGGGGTGGGGGGTGGGTAATGTCTAATCTGCTGACAATAACTACCTGTTACATAATTGGGAATAAGCACGTGCAGGAAAGAGAGCAGTGGTGGAGAAGGACAAAAACATAATCAGAAAGACATGACAAAAATATAGATGTGCAAATGTTAAATGGTCATATGCAGTATGAATGATCTAATTGTGATCTTTAAATGAAAAGTACCTTATAAAGACATACCACATGGTCAGTCTCAAGAGGCAATTATGGAATTGCAATGTCCATCTTGACCAGTGTACTCACGGGGGCAACATGGCGCCCACTCCTATGTATTTATAATGGGTTAATTCTAAGTTTATGAGAAGACATCACTGTATATTTATGAGTGCAACATTTTTTTTCCTATTACATAACCTAAAGAAATTACTTACTGGTACCTTTAAGTCAAAATATGACCAATATGTCTAAACGTTCGACAGAAATGTACTGTGAAAATAACAATCTCTCATTGTCTTTACCATCTAACTGAATAGGTTTAAGTGTGGGACTTTTAGTCGGCCAAAATATAATAAAAAAGTAGTGTTTAGTGTCTAAAGTAGTGTGAAGACGTCTTCTTGGGATTTGCAAAGTAAAGTGTGACCAAAACAGCAGCTCCGTCTGGTAGCTCAGGAGCAACCCTCCAAAGTCCAGTCAGTGCTCTGCATAAGATAATAATGAGGAGGGAGAGTCGAGCACCCGTTTGTCAGACCTCGTTTGGAAAGACAAATTGCATCAGTTTTGTGTATGATGGATGTGTGTGTCTTCTGATTTTGTCGTAGTAAATAATGGCGTGCGGCCTGTCACATTTACCGTTTAATTCATTTGTTTATAAATTGTGTTATAAATATTCGGTGAGTCAGGAGTCGGCTGTCAGACCGGGCAAATTCCACTTTAAGCAGATTATATATGTATCATCTTCTCCCCCAGTGGAAGCAACTTAGCAGCAACCTCCTATCTGAAGCTTTTTGAATTACATTACATTCAATAAAACCAAAAATTAATTGCCGTCTCCTGGATGTAGCCTCACTGGACTGCTGCCTCCAATCAGATGGTATAATGCTAACTATCAATATGTTGATTCTAACAATTACCTTGGTAGTAGGATTACAGCAGGTCCTCGTGATGCTAGCTCAGATGTGTCAGACTTATCACACAACAAGGCTTCTGTAGAACTTCAGAAAATGCTTGATCCCAGATTTCTCGTCTGCAAATACTTTAATGAGAAATTATCACTCGCGCACATATAAATAACATCTTATCACACTGCTCTGCTATAATCAGTCAACACTGGGTCCATTATGCAATAAGGTAAATGGTCTGCTCCTACGCAATGCTGTTCCAACTTGGCAGTACCCATAGGCGTATTTCAACAAACCAGTGGTGGTGCCATACAAGGCGCTCACCTCCTGCTTTGGGATCAGAATCTTTACAAAGGGGTCTCTGGCATGTGGGGGGACCAGATCGAACTGCCAACCCTGATATTAATCCACAACACCTGAGCCTCAGCTGCCTGTGTGCGTGTGTGTGTTATTCATGTGTGCACAGAGCAGCATATCACTGAAGTCTTTGTGTTTAAAATTGCACCTTCTGCAAGTCACTTTAATTATCGTTGTATTGCCTTTGTTTTATTTCCAGATCTATTTTCTTTCAGTTTTATTGTGTTTATACAGCATTCGTTATCAAAGCCCATCTGAGAATAAACATAGCAAACCAATTATACGTGGTATTTTTTTCTGCTCAATACTTCTGCGCACACGAAAATAAAACTGGAACAAAGCTGAGTGAAACATCTTTCTGAAAAAACCAAGCAAAATGTATTTCTTGCAACAGCAAACAGAAAAGAGAATGCACTTTACATGATGTGCACTAACGCCTTGGCTTTCTCTGAATAAGGGGTTTAATCTTGTTCCTCTCATAACCTTTTCTTTACGACATAATGTGAAGTTTCGAGTCTGTGTTGGTATTACAACAAATTCTCTTTACTTTCCAAAGTAAATCTTTTACCCCAGCTATTTGCAGAATAAACTCCAGCAAAAGGCAAGGAGGTAAAAAAACAGCACAGAATGTCAACACTAAAACCTCATCATCACACTGATATGTAGGTTGAGCGGGACATACCTCCAGCAGCCCGTCTCGCTCGTATGAGAGGCTGCTGGAAGATTTGGACCGTCTCGAACGGTAGGTGTTACAGGCAGCAGACACCCTGAGGCTCACACCGCGCTACGAGGAAAAACATGGTGTTCTGGCACCTGTTGATGTCCTGAACACCACAAGTGAGCTATCGGCCCGAGGGAAGGAGAAGCAAAAGAGAGAGTGGAGAAAAAAAAAGAAAGTCGATGGAAAAAAAAGGATTCCCTGCTGCTTCTCTTTAATGTGGAGACAGACTGAAAAGTTGGAACATGGCATGAGATTCTACATTCATCTCGCCAACATAGTCTGAAATTCTGACTGACATTATTCAAATTTCTCCACATGAAACCCAAGTGGAGCTCTTCATCCAGTCTTTGTGCAGCAGAACCATAAAGAATTATTGAGAGGATGCAAAATGAGCAAGGACAGGTACCGGGGTCTGAACAGCACTGTGGAAACATCATTAGAGAACCGATACTTTTGTAAGCACATATCTAACGACAATGTCTCATTTTTTACTGTAATTTAGTACCAACACAACATAGTCACGAACGGGCCCACATCAAAGATTTATATACTGTCTGCATATACGCATCAGCAGCCCAAACCAAAATCTTTGTGACCTCATTTTTAAGATAACTGGAGAGAAGAAGCATGGGTATTTTTTCCCAACATTTAAAGGCATCCAAGAAAAAATCCCAACAGGAAGCAGACATTTCTTTTCGGCTTTTAGAGCGAGCCCTGCAGTGCAGAAATTCATGTAGTGTATTAAGGCGAACATAAAGGCACAATACCTGCAGCACTTTGCTCCATAAATGCATCCATTCAGTGTAACTATAAACTCAAATTTCTGCTGCCTTACAAAAAACAACAAGCAACATGATTGAACTCATAAGCTAGAATACGACTGCATGAATATAAACATGAGATCGCCATGGGCAAGAAATATGCAAAGGAAGAAAAAAAAATCAAGAGTTTCACAGCGCAATCTAGCACAGGGTAACTTCTAACAAGTTCAGGTAATAAAGAACTGTGGGAGGGAGACAGCATTTAAACTAACGTTTGCACACATCAAGGCCCATGCATATTTTGCGTATCTGTGAAATGAACATGAACATGTGTATGGATCCTCACCACGGTTAGTTTTTAAAAAAATCTGAGTTATGATATGACCCGCTGAGTCGTACAAACCAGATCCAAGACGTTTGTGCTCTAGTTTTACTGAGCAAAGTTCTGCTTTATTGCTGTGTTACCTCTGTTACTTAGAACTAAGTAGCAGCTATTTGTGGATGGACCCATCCCAACTTTTATGGAATTGGAGTTGTGCAGCTCCCAATTTCTAACTTTGCCATTACTCTTTAGCCCAAAACGCTGATCCCAAATTAACCCATTAGCTAAATGATTAATGGTAAATCCTCTCCTTATAAAAATAGTCAAAATGATTTGACAGTTCACCCACAGACACACCCTCACACACAAAACTGGCCGGGTAGCTGACATAGTGTGACATCTCGCTCTGTCACCTGAGCAGCACTGATGATGAACATGATTACATGTCTTTGGGTAAATGCAATAAAATTTAAGATAAATGTGTGTAAGATTTACTGGCATCTACAGATGACCTCACCTTCTCCCGTCCTTACAAACAGGTAGGTGAATCAGTGGTATAGAGCAATGTTAGGCTAGTCTTTTTTGGACATAGCGAACTCTTCTTCATGGTGGAAAAGGAGCCGCTCCCTCTGCAGATATAAAGAGCTGATTATAAAGTATCAAATACGACAAACATATTTATAGATTCCTGATCATAAACTGTTGACCTTTAGAGTTAATTCAACAGAGGCACATCTCTGATTTCAATATGTTATACACAAATTCAAAGCATTTCTGACTCCGTGCTCTGGAGGTACGGATGTCACCTCGCCTGCTGCTTTATCCTCCTTTTGGATTCAGGCTGCAGCTTAAATCTCCAAACAGCATTTCAAACTGCACTTAGGCTAATTCTCCAGAGAGAGACCCTGCATTACTCTCCCATATTTCCTCCTCTAAGTCCCACGCTTGCTTGCTCTCTCTCTCTGTCATCATTGCTAAAATAAATCAAAGCTACAATAATTCATGAGTGTTAAGAGTGTGCATGCATGCGAGCGCGTGGAGGAATGGGGATGTTTTTTTTTTACTTTTTTCTGCAGAGTACCGGGATTTTTTTGAGAAGCTTTAACTCCATCTTACTGTGTGCAGAGAGGCGCCAGGAAAGGCAAGAAATGGAGAGTTTGAATTTGTAGTCACGCAGAAAGAGGAGCCTAAGAAAAAAAACAGGTTACTGAAAATAATAGATGATTAGCTCAGTATGAATTGGACTTCTCCTCTCAGCAGTAATTAAATAATTGTTAGCAAGTCTTATGAAACCCAATGATAAAAACTGTTGAAGTGAAGCTGAGTGAAAAAGGAATTTAATGCAGCAGTGTTGATATGAGGTCTCGCAAATGCAATGCTGTTAATGCAAATGCTTTACTCAGAAAGAGAATCCACTTTTCACAATCAGTGTGGATTTAAAATTTCCAATCTCCGAACCGGCTCGATGAAAGTTAATGAGGTTCCCCGTCAACAAAGACTTGAGCGCTGCAGCTCGACCTCTGGGCGATGTGAGTCACTCTGCTGAGTTCACTTTGGCATATTTTGTATTTACATTCTGCACTTTTTTTTTCTTCCCCAGGAGGGCCGGGCCGGGTCAGATTTATCAGAAGCATCAAATCGGGCAGCCGCACATGTCAGCTCGAGGACAAGAAGCTAAAAAAATTCAGTCTGACTCACTGGGAGTAGATGGGAGCGGATAGTTGTGGGTTTTTTATACAGCAAACATGAAGAGAAATATAACATATTTAACTTGATAAATGATAAACCACCAACGAAACAAAACAAAAAAACAAAAAACCCAAAGCTTTTCTGAGGCGTCGACTGTACAAACAGTAATAAAAGTATAAACAAAGTAGGTCAGTACGATGTGCTGCAGACTGGCAGAAACACAAGCACATGAATAAAGAGCAGAGCGGAGAAGAAACAGCTTTCTTCTGTTTATGTTATTGTTTTAAGGGAAGCACGGTCCGTATCGCTCTGCAAATCATCTCCACTCGTCTCGCCATTTGCTTAGAAATCCTAAACCACACACACTCACACATACTCACACACACGGAGTGTATAAACCCGCCTAAACACACAATTTGATTTGTCTCTAAACATAAGAAGGCATTTATGACCATTTGGAGATAAACATTAAACATGAAAAATTAGATGTGCCATTTCATCATTAATTTAAAAAAAAAAGCCATTATGTCACCACATTTAGCAGTAGTCTTGTTATTTTTTTTTTGGGTTTTTTTTTAATGCTTGCAATTGTAAAGCAAAAATGTTTTTCTGCGGATGTCAAAAATGTACGGAACAAAAATCTAATCAAAAAGTTTATTTTTACGTAGTGATTTTCAAGAACAAAAGTCACAAAATGCTTTACAATATAGAATAAGATACAACAATTGAAATGTTATAAAGAGATAAAACAAAATAAAGGCAAGCCTGCACAGGTGGGTCTTAAATCCACAGATCTAAGGTGCAGTGGAAGCGAGTTTAACTTGGATTTAGGTACAGACAACAAGCGTTGATCAGCTCAAAGACTCAGATATTTCACGTGATTGTAGTAGCTCACTGATAAATGGAGGCATATTGACCACCAAGGGCTCTGCAAGTGATTGAACTGTGAACTTTATATGAAGCCAGTGAAAGAAAGACAGAATCTGTGTCACATGGGACCTTTTAGAGGACCCGGTGACCTTCTGAACCACATTCTGGACCATTAGCAAGTGATCCAGGGAAGATTTGCTGAGGCAGAGGAATAATGAATTACAATAATCAAGGCATGTTTAATCATTGGGATGTGAGCAAGTGATAAACCTCCTAAACATTAAGAATAAATGATATAAATCATGAGAACTGAGTGAAAAAGCAAGAACGTAGACCTTCGATAGTGAATAGTTCATCCAATATGGCTCTCTCAAGCAATTTGTGTATGACACCATGTAAGAAACCTGAATAATGCTCCTTGCTTTACTTACAATAAAACACTTAATGAAAAACTCACCGGCGAGCACTCCTGCCATGTAAAGCAGACTTATTCGTAGGATGCCATGGACCATCTCTAAGGGAACGCCGATCATCAGCTGTAATAAAGCGTTGAATCCCAGCTGCTCCAAACTGAGGACAGAGCACACAATGAAAGTAAGATTAAAACTGCCAGCATTGGCCTTCGTGTGTCATCAGCAGCAGCTAACCTGAATTTTCTCTAAACCAGTACCGCAGGAGTCAAGAGCTTACCCGACGTGCATGAACATGTAGCTGAAGAAACGCCACACTTGTGCACGGTGGCCGGGGTGGTAGACCAGGGGGCTCTTCATGAAGTCAGGCTGATAGGTCTGCAGGACCCACTTGTTTAGCATGATGCCGTAGCACATGAAGACAATAATCTGCGACACAGACACAAAGATGACACCAAACTGTCAATCTGTGCCGAGTACACGCACTCTCTGCAGACTGCTGGTACGGAAGGTGAAAAGTGCCCCGCAAAACAAAACCCATTGTGCTTTATGAACGGCGCATGAGGTTCTCTTCTTCTTTGTATTCTTCAGCTGATGCTCATTAGAGTCTTGCAGACAATTACTGCCCACAGAAGAAAAAAAATGGCACATCTGGTTCAATTCCATTAATTTCTTTTCATAAAATAATGACTCATTGTTTCTGTGAATTAAAATGAATGCGAACTGTTATTATCACATTCTCATTGTCATTACAGACCATTCAGTGCCATTTGGAGGCATTATAAGAGCACTTAGCTTTCTTTCCCAAAGAATTAAGATGATTTCAGGGAAAATGATGAAGTTTTGTTAAGAAGCTGTAGGTTATTTCCGCTGCTTAATCTGCAACCATTCAGCTGTAGTCTCGGAGGGCGTTTGTGCTAGTGCTTTTCTTTTTTCAAAATTAACATAATAGGTCAATTAAAGCCACTGTGGTGGTGGCCAGGGTGCTTACTGACCTGGTTTCCAAGTTCCAAGACCAGTGTTTGAAAGAAAAAAAGAAAAAAAAATCCTACACCCAGGCTGGCTCAAGGTTTCTGCTTGGAGGAATGACATTAAATGCACCCACTAAGCCTCCGACTCCCAAATGGGTTACCAGCTCATATCAAGCTCACAGTAAAAGTGTGTGATCAAAGGCAGAAAATCTTTTCAGGCCGTCTAAGGCGAACAACTGAGCTAACAGAACAGTGTGAAGGCATATTTAGGGGATTGGATGCTGACTTTGTGGATCTTAAATAAAATGCTGGGGGCCAAAAGTACTAGGAATGCCCAGATCACTGTGGATAAATCAGGAGAATAACCTCCATCACTTTATAACACTCTGAAACCAGCTGATAATGTCTCCCACTAACCTGGACGATGGTGACGATGGCGATGAAGACGGGCGGGGGACACAGGCGGTTTTGGTGGAAATACCAGCGCCGGTCAGTTTCGCAGGGCAGGATCTCATAGGCCACATAACGGACGAAACGTTTATAAAGACCCAACCCCGTCTCATCCAGAAGGATCTCCCGTTGCAGTGTACGGCGGCCATTGGCGATGGCTCGTCGGAAACTGCTGGAGCGTTTGCTGCTCATCTGAGGAAAAGAACAAAAAAAAAAAACATGCATAAATTCAGTGTGTGCAACATCTTGTTGGTAAATGTTTGAATGTTAATTTAGGCTAATGGCATCTAAAAACATCTGTTTACTGTTTATTGTGAGGTTTTAATGATCATGTGAAGGTTTTTCTTCAGTTTATTTTGTTTGATTTCAGGGGAAAAACACCAGATAAGAAGCTCAATAACATTCTCTCGCCTGTATGCGAAATACAAAGACTGTACACAAATGATGGACATAGCCACAGCTGATTAGTAAAGTGCTGTTGAACTGAATGTGCCTGTTGCTGTCCTCCTGCTGTCTTGAAACCAGACTGGACTGCATGCTCATAGCAAACTCTGCTTTATCCCACATTGTGACTCAAAATTGTGCTGTAACTTCCAATAAGCATTATGTTGTATTGAATAAGACTTTAAACTAGTCCATGAAGTCATCAGGATAGTATTTACATAGGGGACAGATCCAATTTAGCAGGTTTTCATTATACTTCTATAGACCGATTTCTTTGTGCAAGTGGAAAATTCAACCAACTGCTGGCAGTTCGACAGAATAAGAGAACATGCTTCACTTTTCAGGCTCAGAGGCTACATCCATCTTTCATATACAGTCTATGGTTAAATATAAAAGATATCCACAGGAAAATGGAGGAAAGACTAAGCCTGGGTTTGTCCAAAGGGAGCAGGTTTGTGTACCAGCACCTTTAGAGCTTACTATACAACACTCCACATCTCATGCAACTTCCTGAAATCTTGACATAAACATGTGGTTGTCAGGCAGCCAGTGTCTTTTCTCCACCAAGCAGTATTGGTAAAGTTTAAACACAGGTCGAAAAAAAAGGCCAAGTTGTCTTTTTTAAAGCTAAGTTTTAGTACGGTTCCAACAAGATGAGTCATAACATGTTGAGAATTTGTTATTTTTGGATGTAGCTAGGCTATTTTTTTTCAGTCATTATGCTAAGTAAGCTAAATGAGCTGCAAGACTGGCATGAGAGCGGTATCAGCCTTTCAACAAGAGAACACAAAAGCTTATTATCCAAAATTCCGCCGAATTATTGTGTTCAGAAAGGATGAAAGACTTTAAGGAATCAGCACCTTGCATCCTTTATTCATTTGCTATTTTTTTTTAGCTATATGATGATATACTTTTTTCTTTTTTCTTTTTTTTTTGCAAACAAGAGAACCTTAGAAGCATTACTGTCAACAGCTGGAGAACACCTTGCCAGAATAAACAGATCTCATCTCGCCTGCTGGTCTCATTTCAGCAATTAAATCCATAACTTTCCTCACACTAAGTGGATCAAACAAAAACAAAGGAGGGTTTGTTCTCACATAATCTGAGAGAAGCTCATCAGTGTGACTAATCACCCTGGATCAGAACAAACTAACAGTCATAAACTTCTGCTTTCACAAAGGCAAGACTAGGGACACTGTAGTTTTCTTAACTTCTTGCCTGTTATTACATTATTCTTCATTTATGGATGATTTCTATATGTTTAATTAATGTTTTTGCAAACTTAGACTAAGTGGAATGGCTTACGCAGGACAAAGTAAAGTTATAAATATTGAGTTTATTAGTTTGTCACTTTGACAGCCAGTCATGCCTGTATGTCAGGAATGATAGACAAACGCTGGTACAGAAGGGATTTGGTAAAACAAATACACAGCAGTTTAAAAAGACTGGATATTTTTTAAGGAATGCATTATTATTTGTGAATATTGTAAATTCTGTCCAATGACAGCAATACTGAGGTGAGTTGCTGATGATATTATGAACTTTTCTATTAGTGAGCGCTGCTGTTAGCCCTTATTAGCTTCTGTTAGCTGCTGTTAGCCCATATTAGCTGCCGTTAGCCCATGTTAGCTGCTGTTAACCCATGTTAGCTGCTGTTAGTTGATGCTACTAAAATTTTCTTTGAAGTGGATTTAACATTGTTGGACTTGGAAATTGGCAAACAAAACCCCCAAAGCTCTAACACAATGTGAGAATGCAATCAAACTGTTTATCAGAGGGAATGTGCGATTTTTAGGACACTAGCAAAACATTAGCTGGCATAATGTTAGCCCATCACCAGCTGCTCTTATTGTTTAACCCACTTCTTATCAGTTGTCTGTAAATCTGCTGACAATAAGCAATTGCGACAATATCATGCCTAAATATGAGCATGTTTAGGCATGTTTTTCTGTTTTAGAGCACTGACTTCAGTTAGGGAGATGAAGCTTGTGAGGAAGACGAAATGAGGAGGATATTTTATTCAGATGCTTACTTACTGTTCCTTTGATAGTGAATTACTGTATACATTTACTAATTGAATACAAATATCTTGCTTATCGTTTTCCTTTTTATTTTGCGTTTCAACCTTTATTGTTCGTGCGCCCAAGAACATTGTTACAGTTTTGTTCGTAAGACCAGCATGACTGAGTATAATGTCAGCGTAATGGCAACCAGCAATATTATATTGTGAAGCTTTTATTCCATACAGCACAAGGCAGTAATATTTTTACAGTGCAGAATGTTGCAGATTACATTAGGTACACTGTAAAACAACAGTTAAATGATGGCAAATCTCTCTGCCAGCACTTAATTTAACTACAACGCTTCTTTCAGAAACTACACAGTTTATGTTCATGACTAGCTTTAGATCTTATTCTAACTAAAGCAGAAGTTGAGAGGTATTTAGTGCTTAATGAATCTGTGAGAGCACGTGAATTTTTATTTTTCCTCCTACAAAAGCTATGTTACATGTTTAAAAACATGTGATTGGTTTTAGCACACAACAGATTTTTAAAAAAGAGATAAGAAAGTTATTCAATGAGTAGGGTCTTTTTTTTAAATTTAGACAAATGTAAGCCTGACTGCTGGTTAGATCAATTACGCCTCAGGCATTGTAATAATATGTTGTTGAAGTGTGTCCGCCCTTGAAAAGCAAATCTTAGTTGAAAGGAACTATTGCATGGAAAGAAAGAAGGCGTTTGTACATGTGTGTTTGTATGTCTTCATTTTAATCATGGACTCCAGGTTTGCTTAGTGAGCAGGGCCTGTGCAGAAGCTTGCAGGCTGACAGCACCAGCTCTTGATAAGTTCTTTAATAGAGGCTTAGGATGAAAACTATCCTAATGCCACGATTTTGACAGCCGAGCCAGAGAACTGCCAGGATAACAACACGGAGTTCTTTTCCACCAGAGTTACCACTGAAAATACTGCCTGACCGGCTACCCACAGCAGGGGCACTTTAGATTCAATATCTGTATTTCCTAATAGAAAATCAGCACGCATGAGTCACAGCTATGATGATGGTGGAAATCTCTGGTGTAGCTAAAACATATGAGGCGAGCTGGCAGACTAAACAATTATCTTAAAATCAAATAATGTATGATGAAACGAGATTCTAGAAAGAGTAAGAAGGCAGCAGCTACAACAGAAAACCTTACTGTACATATGGGTTTCACGTAACAGTAACTTTAGACAAACATGGCAGCCTCATGTGAAGTGTAACAGAACCTCTTCAGGGGACCTGCAGGAAGTACAACCCACCATTAAAGGTACACCATCAGTAATTCATTAGCCAGGCCCTGCTGCTTGTACACTCATTATACATAGACACAGCAGGAGCCACAGTGGAAGAAATTGTGGGTCAATATCTATAAAAGCTAATGAGCTAAACATGCTAGAAGACAAAATCTGTAAATGTAGATGAACAAATAATGAAGAAATGCGAATAGCGGCGACTGTTTCTTCCTCCTTTTCAAGAAATCGCTCAGGCAAAAATCGGGAGGTAAAAAAAGTGCTAATCCCTTTTGGAAGCTAGCAGAGCAGGATGTGGTAACTATCCTAACTGTGGGTAATTATGATACTGGTGGTTGTACAGCGAGGGTGTAAGGGCCTGTTGCAAAGTGATAACCAGAACGATGTCGAGCTGGGCTGCTGGCTCTCCCACAGACGGAGGGTTGCATATTTAGTATGGAAATCAGGCCTGGAAAATGCAATTATACAATACTTGAGGCAGGAAGTGGAAGCGGAGCAAAAGGAGCATGGGGACATTAGAAGGCAGAGATGGGAAACATAAGACGGGGAGATCAGATGCCTGTCTGTGTGAGTTTGATTAACAGATTTTTCTGAGGCCACCAGTGGACAGTGAAAGGTGAGATGTCTTAATATAACTGAATGTACAGTTTAAACAAAGAAAATGGGACTGGCTTCTTTTACAAATAAGATCACAGCTTATTTAATCTGGCTCAGTGACAGCACCTACTGCCTCTTTCTACATTGCTACTGTATTCTCTCCCATTCATATTGCCTGAGTGAAAAGTTGTTCCCCGAAGGCACGGTTAAGCGCGGCTGTCACTCTGCTTCACCTTCTCTGACATGCAGGACTGCCGACACTAAAGTGAGCATTAGCAGCCTTTTGATGTGACGACAGGAGAGAGACGGCAACCAGACAATAACACACACACACACACATAAACGTCAAAAGTCAAAACTTGAGGAGTGACAAAGCAAAGTGCACAGGGAGGAAAAAATAAATTCACATGACATCAGTATAGCGCTGTAAGGGAAAATCTCTGAGGTGTGCATCAGTTCCCTGATGGGGCACAGTCTGCTGGGAAATAAGTGATGGTGAGGCAAAGAGCACAAACACATATAAAGGCAGTATTCCCCTTTAGGGATGGCTGATTGGAGCAGACTGACAGCAGTGTGTGCCTCATGGTGGCTGCAGGTTGCCTACTGTACGTGCTGCTCTCAGCTCTAGTCAATCGTTCTTGATGGATTAATTAGCCACACCACATGGTCAATACCATGCAGCTCAATACTAATTAGCAATAACAATTTGGGGGAAAAAAGCATCTTAAAGGCCATCCAGATGTCTGCATTGCAGCTGCAAAACAATCCATAAATGATTCTGATTATGCCCACTTTCCTTCCTCCTGCGATGAATCAGTTATTGATGCCGAAAGAATCGAAAGCTGTGCCAGTTAACCGTGCTACAGATTCACCATCACCAGGCTAACAGTGTCACTGTTTGCATTTACCATCTAATTTGCGAGTCATCCAAAGGGCCAAAAGCACCCTTCTCCTTTACTCTCTCTCACTCTGTCGTGCTCTCTCGCAGCAGCCTCTAAATCACTGCGGATCTCAGCCTCGCTGATTCTACCCTGACCCAGATACTCAGGTTCTTTCTTACTCAAGATCCTTTTTAAAAATCAGAGTCCACCTTTTTTCTTTTTTTTCCCTTTCCCTCTCAGCAGTTTGCGGCCACAACCTTCCTTCATGGCTTAATAGTTGCAGTGCTAAAACTCCAAAAAGAAAAAAGGTCTTTACTCCAGGACACTTAGGCAAAGTGCATTACTTTAGTTGGGAACCCATCTACAACACAAAGCTTCAACTGGAGTTTAGCGTGCAGTGGGATGCTGATAGGTAGCATCTGTGTCCCAGGAGAGAGATGCCCCGTGAACACTGTGACTTGGGAGACCTTGGAAACTTTAAAAATGCTGTAATCGCCTACTTCCAGAATGAAACTTTAACTAGACTTTTGGATCTCAAACGCTCAGTTTAAGACATTTAATATTTATTCAAATTCAAAAGTGTTTCCCTAACATCACCTCCTGAGGGACCGGAGAATATTAGCGCAACATCTGGGCAAAAGGATAAAAATGAAAACAGGAAAAGGCGAAGTCCTAAAAATCCTTCAACCTGAACACAGAGAAACCCCTGCTATAATCTCTGAAACACACACTTCACCCATGTAATTAACCATGGCTGCCATTTTGTATCTCTTTCGAACATTAGCCAAATTACCACCCGAAGGAGTGCGGTGACACACTTCTTCAGCTACATAGCTGGAACATGATAGCATCAGAGGGCTCAATAGGTGAAATTAAACATAGGAATACATCAGACTTCCCCGGTGAAATCCTTTTTCCCTGAGTTCTTAAACCCATGCTCATCTTTCACACTTTCATCCCCTCCAAACCCCTAATGTATGACCTTTGAAACCTCAGGTGTCTTTTAGCCTTCTGAATTGATCAAATGTCTGCGTTTTACTGTGGAGCTGCTTGAAAATGTCTATTGGTTTCCTTGTGCAGAAGTCTGCACTGATTAGCAGTCAGACACAGACCACTAGTCTTTCGTATATGTACGAGTGTGTGTGTGCAGGCGTGCGTGAGTGTATGCACAGTTCCCCAAGAGAGGCTTTAGCAGAGCGTTACTTATTCACCCCTCTGGCTGAACTGATGGAGTTCTCTGGCTCGGATCGCCCTGCATGAAAGATGACTCGAACGTGAACGACGCGCGAGGCAGTCTTGTACTAGTGCGAGCGCGCACGCTCTCGCGCAGACACCAGAGAAGCTGTTGCCTAACGGTGTGATTCAAAACACATTTACACCCACTGAGGTCGAGAGAGGCAGTGTGAATTCACGGCTGCAAAACTCACAGAGCGAATGTAGAACAACAAATCAGGAAAAAAAAGAAAAATGTTGAACACAGCCGCTAAGAGACACAACAGAGAGAAATCTCACCAGCTTGTGAGCTGAAAAGGCACAGATTGAGAATACACACACACACACACACAGACACACAATGCATCTTGCTATGTCCATTTTAATAATGTGCAGGGGTGTTACATTTTCCACAGAGGCCAGACCACAAAATCAATACAGACACCAGACTTCAGGCAGCGGCTATAACACTGTAGCAGCACTGAACCTTCCAAATGACAACACGACTGTCATCTGTTATACACTGTGGAGTACCACTTACAAATCTGCTTCAGATACAGTTATGTGAAAAGAAGCAAGCAAAATAAATAAATAAGGGAAGGGAGAACTGGACTAAATCCAATCTTCAGAGGGCGAAGAAGCCAATGAGGTGAGAGCCACGCAGAGCGAGGAGGGGAAAGAAGGCCCAAGGTATTCGCCCATGATCCGGATGAAAATGTCATACTACGTGCTGCACTCTGTCTGCAGAGCTCGCGCATCACGTGCCGCACGATGAGAGGCCAGATTCGCATCAACATTCAAATATCCTCTAAATTACTCAGCAAATCTGCACACACAGGGCTCATGTGTATGAATGAGAGTCTGCCTGCAGTGTGTCTGTGTGTGTCTGTACACATCAGGGAGAGGGGAGGCGGTGAGACAGACAGCAAGGAAGTGGGAGGCTGCATCAATTAATAATAAACTTCTTGAAAATGTTTGCATATATGCAAATCGCACGCATGTGCACAACAGCGGGGGTATTGTTCGCATTCACATGTGCGAATCGGACGAATCTTTAAAAAACAGACCTGGGGGTCGATATCTGTGTGAGACATGGGCGCTCTCAAATTACCTCAGATTGCTGCCGACTACTACCAATGCCGGGCTAATCGAAGGCAATTTGCATTTGGCTGATGGGCAATTTTAAAAGTGTCTCCCTGATGATGTTGGAGGCGAGGCTGTTTTTTTTTTTTTTTACCTCTTTCCTCCGCAGAACATATGTTCACAAGAAAAAGAGAAGAAGGGAATGAAAGAGAAGGAAATGAGATCCGAGGGCTCAAGGAGACAGGTTCATAATGAAGGGGAGGCGATATTGCATGGACTCAGAAGGGGAGGATTCAGATGAGATGCAACGAGATGAGAAGGATACGGGAAAAAACCAACCCACACTTCAACAATGGTTGCGAAAGAGAGATGTACAATTCTAGGAGAGGCTGTTCTGTGGGAGCAGCACCTCTACAGTCTGTAGTGGCACAGACCTCAGAAATGGGACCAGCTCCAAATTGAATGGCCTCATGTGGCCTTTGCTACAAATCATAGGGAGCACAACATGCAAGCACAGAAGCATGCATAGAGACACACACACACAGAAAAAGAGATAAACAGAAAAAGAAAGCAGGAGCGGGGGAAAATGAGCTTAAGGAAGAGAAAACATCCCAGGAATTGCACTGCCTTGAATTAATCACTATGCTTACACCCTACAGCACCAGGAGCCAAAAGCAGGTGCTCATCTGTGGGCTTGGAGAGACTCAGGCTTTCAGATATAAAGCTCTACATGAATTTGTAACTGCAACAAGAAGAGCAGGGAATGAATTAAAAGGAAGGCATGCTTCACATTAAGTCATCTGTGGCTGTGGTTAAGAGATGACAGCACACAGACTGTCCTCACATCAGCTTATAGAACACTTTCTGGCACATAATCACTCATCGGGGAGTCAAACATTAGAAAACGGTTCAAATTAAACCATGAGATGTATCTGGAATATTGGAAAAACAACACTATTCAGCCATATTGCGTTTAATATGTTACTCCTTACAGTATTAGTGTGTTTCAGTATATATGTGTTATAATAAACAGAATCTATTGCTTCGACCCTGTGCTCTGCCAGCTCGGTGTGGGTGTTTCCCGCACTTGCTGTTGTCGGCTTGTGAGGTTAAGTGTCTGGATTTACCGACACATTAACTGGAAAGATTGATCCTTCTTTTGGAGGACAACGACCTAAATGGTCGAGTCAATTTTTGCCACTGCAGAGCTCGCCGGCTCTGTCTGAATCAATTCTGTAACCTTTCTGAAATCCAACAAAAAGAGAAAAAAAAAGGTGGGATGTTTGTGTGCGTGTTGTTGTGCGCAGCGGGATACAAAGCAACTCCCCCCTCCGCATCGCTATTTGCGCCCGTGCACGCGCGCTCGCGCGCTCGCGGTTTCCACTCACCAACTCGATGAGCTCCTGGTAGCACACCTGCCCGTCTTCATTGCTCTGGACGAGGGCTAACAGCATGTCCAGCTTGGATGGGTCCAGCTGCAGCTCATGGTGCTCCACCAAACTGGTAAAGTTCTCCACTGCAATGAAACCGGTGTTCTCTGGGTCCAGCTGAAAATAAATAAAAACACAAAAACAAAACCCTTGGAGTAAAAACCGCAAGGCAGCCGCTACAATGCACTATTATGCATCTTTATTTTTTAATAAGCAGGTGTCAGTTTGCCCTCTGGGAGAACACATCAAGTAATAGACAGCTGGGGTGTACCAGTATTTACAGACACAACAGTCTCTTCGGGGCTTGACACCAGATTTCATTAAGCTGATGCTTATATGATGTCTTTAAAAGACACTTTAAACCTCATAAAAGGAGCAAATCCATTGAAACCCAACATGCTAGGCTGTTGAAAGCAGCAACAAGAGACGGGCGAGTTTTTGTCATTCTAGGTTTCCTAAAAACACGAAAAACAAATCAAACCCCCCCAAAAATCCTGACCGACTTTTCAGTCTTTATTCCTGTGTGGGTGCCTCCTTTGACTGCACGAGTCTGTTTTTGGCCACATTTGCGACTCACAGTCAGTGTGGTTTTTTTTTTTTTATAATCGCCACTCACAAAGACCCACAGCCCCGTGGGTTATTACTGCTGATGTCTGTATGGCAGAGCTGCTCCTTGTAATTGATTTAAGCAGGAGAAAGTCATAAAATCGTCTGAGTGTTTTTGTTTGAAATAGCACCAGGTTAAAAATGGCTTGTAAAGTATAGGGTGTGTGTCTATGCTTGGTTTATGTAATGTGGGTCTCCCCCCCCCCCACCTTTTTTTTCCAGCATAACATACAGCACTACTTCATTTTCTTCTCTACTTTGGAGCAATGGAGCGTTAATTTCTCATGCCCACTCTCCTTAGTGCATCTGTGTTTGTGAGACTGTGCCCGAGGACAAACCGAAGCAGCACAAAGAGACCGCATGGGAAGAGTCCTTGCTGCTTCTCTTTTAACTGTTTCCTGAATGCTAAAGTGCCTCATTAGGTTCTGGAGAGCATACCGACGGCCTTTTGTCACCCCAGGAAAGGGGGGGGGGGGGGGGGGAGCTTTTCAGATGTTGCGTCAGGGTGTAGTCAGTCATGCTGGATCACCGTTGGTCGTGTCACAAGTCCATGAGATGGATATGATCTAAAAGCTGCCTTAGTCTGGACGTGATCTGCACCGACACTGTGTCGGTCTCTACTGCAGGAAGCTCAAAGCTAAAGGCTTTACTGCTCAACGAAGGAGCAAAGAACATGAATCAGGGAATGCATCGGTGTGAGAGCATGCATTTCAGATTTTCACTCCCTGGACACTGTTTAGTCACCTGGGAGAGCGCTAGTGAAAGCAGGAAGTTCATGGTAAGTTTTAATGATTTAATTAGGATGAGTGTTTTCTACTGCTACATGATGTAGTGAAGGGATATTGTTAATACTCTACAACCACTAAATAACTCATCAGCAGGAAAAAATAAATGTTATACCCTCAACAAAGTGTTTGTACTCACATAAACTTACTAAATTTACATTTATGTTTGACTGACGACTGTTTACACATCACATCTTGACTGTGAATGTGATAGCCAGCACTCCCATGGCAGACTGGAATGAACATATTACCAAATTTGTGGACACAAATGAACCAAAATAGGAACAGCACGGCCCCCCCGTTTATTTTTAGGTAATCTCCTTAACTCTGTGTTCCACGGATGTTTGTTAAAACATGGCCTCATTCTTCCCTTGAGAAGAACCGAGCGCAGCAGCACAGTTATCTTCAGTGTTGATGTGTAGTGTACCAAGATCATATGTGGGGGGATATAGAGGGGGGAGGGGGTGACAGCAAGGAGGCAAGAGGTGAAAAATGGAAGAGGTAGGTGGGTGGTTGGCGGGTTGATGAAATGAAAGAAAATGGAAAATGCCGAGATTAAAGTTGAAGGACGAGAAGGTATGAAACAAGAGGGGGGAGAGCGCCAGAACGGAGACGGGACTGAAAGTAAAAATGCCTCACTGCCGTCTGTGCACGTCTGGCTAACCCAGCGGTCTGGCAGTGAGTCCTCTACTTCTCTTTCCTATAAGAAGGCTGTGACACACTCCAGTGCTCTGCATCCTTTTGCCACAGAGGAGAGATAGATAAGATTCTAATGTGCTCCCGGCTCAGCCCGGGCTGACAGGGGGAACAGAGAGCCACACTGGGGACGTCTGATTACTGTCAGCCTCCATATGTCAGCACATCACTACCCTACACATACAGCAGAAGCGCACAGGCACGCTGTATATGGCTGTGCACATTTACACAAACCACAAGTGTTGACACTGAGCTGTCATACTGCACAGATACTTCTCCCTCCATGGTATGACCTTATTTAGGAAGAACGTCACATAGGGGAGACTGTCTGCAGAGGATACATGAAGGTGGAGGATTGGTTCTTGTAGCCAATTAGGGTTATCAATTACCAAGATGAGGCACACTGAGATAAATGAGTGTTGGCAAGAAGGAGGGCCTGATTTTTTTCTTTTTTCCCCCCTCCCTTGGACAGGCTGTTGATGTGCATGAACAAGGGAGCGGGGCAGAGAAACAGAGGGAAGAAAGGGTTTGGAAGAAGGAGGGAAAAGCACTGAGAGGGAAGCAGTTATTGAAGCGATCCAACACTGGTGAGGGCGACACTGGTGAGGGTGACACTTTGACAAGCTGCATGCGTTGCCATGGTTACATGGTTTGCCTGCGTGTCATCCCTTTCTTGCATTTACCCCTACAAACATATTGGCATTCGAGAGGCAAAGGAAAGACACAACAAAGAGGGGGGCGAGAGAGAAAAAGGCTGTAAAAAGGGGAAAGACGGAGGGAAGGAAAATAAAAATGAAGATGGATAAGAAAGAGACCAACGAGATAAGAATGAGGCGGTGCTACGATGAACTCTGGGTGTAGATGTAAAGGGAGGCGGAGCAGGAAATTATGATGGTGTTGAGGCAGACGGATCAACCAAATCGGGCTGCCTCAAGAGCAAGTGTGAGGAGGTGGACAAGACACAGGATGAAAATGTATACATGAGGAGGGTAGAGAGGAGAAGAGTGCTGACTGCAGGGAAATGATCTCAGTGTTAACCCCTGGGACCTCCATTACCTTCAGCACAGCGACTCTGACTGACCCCAGCCAAAGACTGATTTATCTGTCTGTTCCACAGGAACTCGAGGGCAAACCCTCGAGAACAGACACAAACCACAAACCCCCAGCTGTGACACGGATACAGACAGCAGTGCTGAAACATGGTTCAGCCATAACATTAAAACCACTGACAGATGACGTGAATTAACATTGATCATTTTGCTGTGAAAACCTCGAGACCTGGCATTCAGAATCAGAGCCTGATTCATGGATGCTCATCTTCACAACACACAGGACGCAAAGGATCCTCTATTAACGTCCCAGTGTCAGACACTGAAGGACACCCTCCAGAGGGTCTGCATCCAGAGCTGTTTAGGTGTTACAAGAGGGACGAATACAATAGGGCAGTCGGTTTAAATGCTGTGTTAAATTGGTGTATAATCTTACATGCAGAACACATGACACTGACAGTTGCTCTGTCAGTGGAGCTGTAGCTAACACTGCAGTGACATTATCAAGGGCAGAAAGCAGAGATGATTAAACTGTCTACAGCTTGTAGACAGTTTAATCTTTACTGCTTTTTGGGCTCTTTGATCTAAAGAAAATTATTCAGCAACAATACTGATGACTGATTGATTAAAGTACACAAAAGCTCTTAATTTTGGACTGTGGATCTGACAATAAAAAGCACAACAAGGATTCTATTTTCTGATGAATACCGCTTTTAGTTTTCAAAATGTGTTCACACTGTAAAATGTAATATTGTGTTTAATTAAAAATATTAAATAGGCTGAACTCAATTTTTATCAATTTGTTATTAGAACTCAATTTAAATAAGTTACCAGTACTTTTTATGCAAAAATGCTGATAAACTCGATTAATTTGAGTTGTCCTAACTTAGAAAAACTAAGTAAGCTGGAAGTTTTGCTTCTCAGGGCGGAAGGATGAAAGATGTGTTTTGAAAATGCCACGTGACTGCCGTTCTCCTCCCTCCCGGATCAGTCCGCATGTTCATGGCACCAGCATTTGTTATGGAATATATTGAGCAAACCTGGAGATATTATTGTTGTCATTGCTGTGGATCTTTACTGACTTGGTGAGTAAATGTTTACTCTTATTCAAACTGATTTTGTGGCTTCTCTTAGTTTAGCACCAGGTTTCTAATCTTGCTAGCTAGTTAGTGTTAGCCTAGCGTTGCTGCTGCCGCTGGGCTCATGTTACTTAAAAATTAACACCACAGCCTTAAAAACCTTACATAAAACTACGTCGGTGAATTTTTTTGTTGATTGTTTGAAATAAATAAGTGAGATAAGAGCCCAGACAAAATTCTTTGGGAGGTGCAGCCGTTAGGGGTGGGGTGGGTGTGGTGTGGGGGGTGGATAACGGAGCTCTCCGAAAACGTGGAAGCACTTTTGCAAATATGTGATATTTTGATAAATTAAGTAGATATTTGAGCATTACTCAGCTACATTCTCGCCTGAAAATATCTTAAAAGGTTATTTTGTGACCCAGAAAGGGTAGTCTGGGGAAAAAGAGGATCGCATTTGTCGGCCACGGTTGTCGGAGCCTGTGCGCACTTGTAAGCGCGGCAATGGCGGAGGAGCACTGCTGAAAAACGTATTACTTTTTCTGGGTCACAAAATAAACTTTTAAGATATTTTCAGGCGAGAATGTAGCTGTGTAAATTTCAAATATCTGCTCGATTTATCAAGACATCACATATTTGCAAAAATGCTCCGACGTTTTCGGAGACGTCTATTTTTTCATGCTTTGTGGCAGCTTTAGAACATCTGTGGCATCTATTAATGTCAAATCTAGCCTTTATTTAACAACATAAGCGAACTCTATGTTACAGTGATTGCACAGCCATTAAGGATCAAATCAATGTTCTGTTTTTTTCTCCCTCTGCTTGCTTCTTACTGTCTTTGAGGCTCGGGACCAGCACTCCTGTTGTTGGACAGAAAGACATCAACTCAGTGGTAAGTATTTTTGGTTTTCCAATATATTAGCAACTGTCAGTGACATTTATATTAATCAGGCTGAACTTTAATCATACTTTAGATCAGCCTGTCTTACTTATTGTTTTATTTGTGCTTTGGTTTGGGGAAGTTGTTTCTTTACTGATCTTTTCCTGTCTTCTGTTATTAGACTTGAGATATGACTGCACTGTGCTGTTGCTGTGACTCCAGTTAATTCTACAAGACATGCTGTGTAAGTAAACAAACAACAACAGTTTGGTCTGCATTTCTTGAAAGATCACATCCCCCAAACTTAGTTTAGAGGGTCTACACTGTATATAGTGAAGTCTGCAAGTTTTCTAACAGCAAAATTTGTTTTGTGCCCAAAATCATTTTGCACATCATTAGAATGAAAGTTATTGCCCATGTTTGCATAGCCCTTTTTAAAATTATTCTTTCATGACAATATTGTGTGTTGCGTGGTGGTCACGGCTATCCAGACTGACAATTTGGGACATTGAATGTCACCTCTCCGGCGGGGAGGGAGCCTGAGATTGTCTAAATTGGAGTCTGTTTTATACCAAATGCAGAAAAAATGTTTTAAGAAAGCAATTAAGTTCATGTTCCAAAAAATATGATTGTTTGCTTGCAGGACACCAGGAGAGATGAGTCCTCCGTCACAGATGGTGTGGTCAGTGAAGATGGTCGCCTGCAGGTTCAAGCTCATTGCATCTCCAACCCACATCCACTGCGACTGTACTTAAGGGAAGTTAAAGACTTTCTTCTGCACTTACATTTGGATCACCTCGATCCATGATAGTCATTCAGGCAGTAATGCCTGGACTGGAAACAAGCCATCCTTAAAATATTACAACATTCCAGCTCCTGTGTTGGAATGAAAAACGAATGTGTTGTTTAAATTAGAGACTGCACTTGTGACAGAACAATAAATATTTTATGTTGATTATATAAATAATGTAAGTACAAAACAAACTTGTGGTAGGCCTAAACTTATTTTCAGAATAATTACATCTAAGACTTTGTTTCGTTGTAAGATTATAACAGTGATGGCAATATCATTTTTATTCAGCAGAACAGTGTCCAGTATGTTGGCTGTTGTACTTTGTTGTGTTTGAAAATAAAAGTTGTGCTCATTTTAACATCATTACAAAAGTGTTGTTAATTATTTTTAATGATATTCATGGTACCACAAATTGTTTTTTCATTTAGTTGAACTTGAAATGTTTGTCAGTAGGTAAACAATTAGTATTGTCAGAAAGTCAGAAATATCAAGTTATTCTTAATACTGCAGACTTGCAATGTATAAGTTGTCCTAACAGTCATCCTAAGTAAGCTTTACTTAGTTTTTTTGAGGCAACGAGTTTCCATAATTTTTTTGAGTTCTGGGAACTAACACGGCTGTGTACATTTTGAGTAGGGTGTACTCAAAATGAGTAAGTTGCCCTAACTTGGTCATCTTACGTAAACTTGATCCAATTTTTTTGAGTTCTGGGAACAAATGAGCTTGTACAGAATACTCAAAATAAATACGTTGTCCTAACTTAGTCATTTTTAGCTAAGCTTTACTCAATTTTTTTGAGGCAACGAGTTTCCATAATTTTTTTGAGTTCTGGGAACTAATTAGATTTTACAGTGCAGTAGTATAAACTTTAAGAGAAAACAACCCCTTGCTCCCCTGATCTGTGACCTAAGAAGACACTTTCCTGATGAGTTTGTCGTCTCAAGTTTTACAAAATACTGCATGATCTTCATTTTATAAATTATTGTCCTCAGAGTCAAAAAGTAGGATAAAGAAAACACTTTCGTGAGTGGATTTACAAGTCTCTATCGAGCAGATTTGAACAAATTAGTTTCTAAGTCTAATTAGCCCCACACTAGTCATATTTGTAGTTTCATAATGTGACTTAAGTAAACAGTGTCTTTATGGACATGTCCATCTTTTATATACAGGCTATGCACAGTAGCTACAAGTACTAAATGAATGGTTGCTTGATAAATAGCATTTAGTCATTGGAAGGATAGTGGTTTCAGTAACGCCTAACTAACAGGAACGTAGCAGCACTGCTGGTGTGGCTCCCTGGTACACACTCAGTGACACAATGCTAACCCTGTGGCGCGGAGCCAAAAAAAAGACAGTCCACTTTGGTGTCTGTGAACAAGAGCACCAAGCTTGAACGCTGCTGTGGCATTTACAGGGCAAAGCGTATTTGCATGACATCAGATTAAAAAAAACAAAACCCTCTGAATTGTTTCTGCTGCCCTCGGGATGCACTGGTGTTCACCAACAACTGGGCCACTGACTCCGTAATTATCACAATGCTTGTTCTGCTGTGCTATTAATATCAGCGTGTTTTTAAACTTTACCGCTCTAGTGCTGCGACGTCACAGGCCTAAGATCTAAATCGCGCCCAAACGGTGCAAACGGTCATCGGACTCCACTTTCTCATGTTAAGACAATGAAGACACAGGGAATTTCAATTTCAAATACAGCTGAATACAAAGAAGAAGAAAAAAAGAGTGGTGGACAGAAATGTGTCAGAAAAGCATTCAGAACCCCAAGGCCTTATGGGTGAGATCTAAATACGATTAGACCTGAATGCTTTCGTCGCTGAACGCTGCCAACCATCAAGTTACCTTATCAGGGACACTAGAATAGAAAGGCCACCGTAAGCACGCGTTTATGTGTGAGGCTGCATAGGCCAGAAATAGCCCACGCTCAGCACTACAACCTCCTGCAGACAAAGACTAATAAACTCATGTTTCTACGGTTGCGCTCGCCTTCTTCTCCCCCTGCAGCATTTTCATGTGGTTCAGTCTGACAGACCCGCAACGACCCCTCTCTTCAGACCTGCAGTCCTTACATATGCATAAGACGTCAAGTCTCCACCTATAGTGGTTTCGGAAGACTTCACTGAAACTCCCAAATGCTTAAACTCTACAGCAACTAAAAGATGCTCGATCTGAGGATCTATCAGGCCAAGTTTGCCTCAGTTTTCCAGCGGCAGTGAAATGAATGATGCATAATTGCAACATTCCTGGTTTGGACCTATCCCTCCAACATATACCTTTTATTTGCCTGTTGACTTGATTGTCTGATAAATGCATCACTCTAAAACAAAGGGAAATAGCATTCAAGTTATATCCAAATCTATTTTTCTTTAAAAGTAAAAGACGGCAGATTCGGCATGCTAGACAGCGGAAAAACTAAGAGGCGACAGTGACTGCATGATCATCTCCCTTTACATCCGACTACAGTTAAAATACCCTTGAGAGAAGCACTTGATCTCCAGGTGCACTTGTAGATTTGCTTAGAAGCTGGCAGGATATTGCTGTTGTTGTGGAAAGCCTCCAGTGAATGTGACAAGAGAAATCTAGAGGGCAGAACTGCATCAACATGAGGCATGTTCAGCAAAACATTTTCCTGGATAAAGATGAGGGAGGAAAGTGCTCGATGTTTAGGCAGGCAGAAGGCTTTATAAAAAAACAAAAAACAAAAAAAATCCAAGCTTTCCTGCTCTCCGTCCAAATGCTGTTGGCAGATTTCACCTCATTTTAGTTTAATTAGAGAGACCTTTTCCAAATCAAAGGCCGCCGCATGGAGTCCCAAAGGTGGAGAAAGCCTGTCGTCAGCCAGTGTGAATGATTTTGGTCTAGACTTGAGCTTAACAGAAATGCTCAGCTGTGGCCTTGCAAACTGACTGTATGCAAATACTGGCCCAAGCAAAAACAAAAAACATAAACCCCCGAATCAATAAAACAACTAGTAATTTACAGTGTGGAAATATTGGCTTTGTCCCCCGGCTAAAGACCTGTTACACTGAAAATGGATATTGACAGAGATTAGTCAGCCTCACACTGCAAAGTATCTGTGAAGGAATATGAACTGTTTCTAAATCACTAATGTATTTAATCTTAAATCGCGTATACAGTGCATGACTCACCGGTGCCACCACACTGCATCTTTTCAAATAACCCACACAGGCTTTTTCCAATTACTTTAAAAATCACACGCATTCATAAAAAACGCAACCACAGACACACACGCATCCTAAGTACAAAGTCTAGATGTGTGTGTCTGCGAGGCAGTTTACTGTGTAAGCACTTTAATGTTAACATGTTTGCAGTCCCTTGAGTCAATATGTTGCAGATGAGCCACTAGTGACCCCTCTAGACTCTGCAGCACACAATCAATTTCTTCCTTCTTGGACATAATGACTGTCCATACACCCTGACAATCAGTGAGCCGGGTTCTCATTAAAAACAGAAGACATGCTAGTTAAAAAACAGACATCAAAATCCAGCTGAACGTCTGCCTTCAAGCAGCACAACCCAAGCGTGCACACGATTTTTTGGTTGAAACCATTTTGGTTTTGGTAAATTTGGAGAAGGCAGACCAAAGATAAATATGACTGAAGAGTAAATATGGCAGCTTGGCTTGAGGACAGATGTCAAGAGGCACATTTTTCACTGGCCTAAATATAGTCACAAACCCTGTGTTTCAACTTGGCAAGAACCTCCAACATGGCTGGGGACAAAAAAAAAGAAAGATGGAAAAGTTTAAAAACAGACACTGTTATTTGACCTTAAAGGGGAAAAATTTATATATATATTTACATAAAACCAGGGCTTCAGGGAAACTGTCTCAGAAATAAAATGTTAAATAATCCTGCAAACTCAAAACCCTCTGGTGTTAATATTGGGTGTGTGGCAAGTGCAGCAACTCAACCTAAACTGCAGGAAAAACAAACACAACCATACACATGCAGAAGGATTGCTGCAGCATTTACAGTTGACCAAAAGACTAAAAACCATCCTTCATTTAGAGAACACAGCGATCTGTCTATCCAAGCATCCATTCATTCAGTATATTCAGTATCCATCCATCAGCACACACATCTCCTTCAGAATTCCTTCTATAGACTGTGACACGATGGTCTCCCTCCTGCTGTGGCTCAAGATCTGACCTCACATTCTTGCGGCCAACATCGCTCCGAGACGCTTTCATTTGTGCCCGTGCACGCATAGTCCCTGCTATCAATCCCAACATCAGTTCTCAGCACAGCCTCCAT
Organism: Pelmatolapia mariae; assembly: GCF_036321145.2. NCBI lineage: Eukaryota > Metazoa > Chordata > Actinopteri > Cichliformes > Cichlidae > Pelmatolapia > Pelmatolapia mariae. The sequence continues at coordinate 19,242,132 of NC_086234.1, read as the reverse complement.
GTCTCAGTCCCTGGGTAGACGTCGAGGTGGCCGGGATCCTGTAACCATAGAAACCTCTGCCGCTGCTTCCTTGCTTACCTGCTCTTGTATGAGCTGAAACAGGGAGCTTCTATCCATATACTGGCCAGGGAGGTGAGAGGAGCCGCCGAGGACAAGGGCATAGGGAGGAGCGAGAGAGAGGAGTGGTGGTCTGGTTGGAAAGGATGGGAGAAGGTGGAGGGGGGAGATACGGTTAGGTAGCCGCTGGTGCCTAAATAGTAGCGTCAGGCCGTTTCGTTACTGCCGTGTTTCCCCCCCCCCTTTCCTGTTAATGGTCCCTGGGTTTTCTTGCTAGTGGCGTCGCCGGGGTGATAAACGGGGGTGCTGAGTGCTCGTCGGGTGGTGCAAATGGGCTGTGACTCTGCTCCGTGTCAGTACAGCGTGGCGCGGTGGTAAACCCAGCTTCAGCAGACGACAGGCAGGCACGCAAGGCAAGGCAGATCCAGCAGCTCTCATTCACTCGCCTCCTCCTTCTTGCTCTCCTCTATCCCATTGCACTGACTGCTACCTCTCTCTCCTGCTCTCCCTCTCTCTCTCATCCCTCTCCCATCCCTCTCCCCTCTCTCTCTCTCTCTCTCTCTCTCTCTCTCACACACACACACACTGCACCGCCTGCATACCAATGAGGCAGAGGAGGGAGGCGGCCTCTCGCTTCCAATTGCAGGAGGGGAAGGAGTGGCCAGGGGCTGCGGCTCCTCTCCTCACTACAAGTAAGGCGTCTCGGGGAAGGAGGAGAGGATGGGTTCCACTGCGGCTTTGCGCTTACTACTGCTACAGACACCCCCCACCCACACACATGCACACACACACAGACACATGTCTGGTCTGTTACATTCATACATACACAAACCCACACAGTGTAAACAAGACAAAAGCTACTAATACACAGACATATGGTAAAATACTATCCATGTTGTGTCTGTCAATTTCAGTCACACACAAGATGTGTTACATAAAGGATCACAAGGAAAAAGAACTACTGATACCACTGATCAAAACTTAACTGTTCTGCAGCCCTTTACGTCTTTGTTCTAATTATAATCTCTGGCACATTAGCTCGTTGTAAGGACTGCTCTAATGATCAAACGGACTCCCACCTCCAGCACGCACAAACATGAAATTGAATCAGACAGCTTGGCTGGCTCACTGATCGTCCACTGAGCTCAGACGAATACCACAACAACAATAACACCGACCCAGAACCCTCAACGCAACAGTTCATTAAGTAATATCAGAACAACGGTTCAATCTACAACACCTGACAGGTAATAAAGAAACCGGTTGCGGGGAGGAGAACATAAAAATAACTGAAGTTGTTAGCGTTCAGGTGGGCATCAGTCCTTTCTTGAGATCGTTTAAAAGGTGTTTTCTTCCTGCACAAATCCACAGTGACCCCTCCTCCTCAGGACAATGGTGATAATGGCAGTGTAATGTAAATCTCAGTTTTATTTTATTTTTTTAAACCCTCTCCAGTGGAGCACAGTGACAAGGCTGTGACTCAGGGACCACTTCAGCTAACAGATAATGGGTGAGGCAGGGATGTTTAATGTCTTCTGTGTGGCTCACAGTCCCTCTGCTTGCTTAAATGATTGCAGTGATTGCACCACATGTTCGGACCTTTCTCTTCATATAGATGCAAAGTGGTTTATAAGTTCTCTTCAATGTGAGAAAGGAATAAATAAAAAATATATATACCTCATTACAAGGACAGTATTGTCTTGTGCTTTATTGGGTCAGATGGAGCCTGCGAGCTATACAAAGCCATAAGTAACTGCCATATTTATTCTAATGGTTTTGGCCTGGGCCACAGTGAATATGGCATAGCTCCCAGACCTTCTCTTTGTCACCTCCCATTATGCCAGTCTGACACTCCTGTTTGAACAAAACCTTAATAATTAGTCTCCAAGTCTATGGAGATGACAGGATTCCATTTTTTCCCTCCCTGCATGGAAAGACTGAAGTCACGCCATGAGGTTCTTTGTTCGACTACTAATCAATGTTAAGAATTAATTTGTCTCCAATACTCGGTAGTTGTGAGCCTGAATACGACCGATCTAATTACGAGGTCACTGCTGGAGGATCTGCAAACTGCAATGAGCGAGACAGATTGAAAAAGCTGCCAAAATGAACCTGGATTCAACTGTTGCCTTGGTAACCTCAAAGGACTTCCATCAAACAATGATAGACAAGTAAAAAAATATATATCCAGTGCGGTAAGAAAAACAGCAGCGAACCCTCCTAAGAGAAACGCCCAGACTTTGGAAAACTGAACACAAAAGGTGAATTTAATGTAGTCTTCATGAGATTTCTTAGCATAGAAATCCAAAATTAAACACATACCGCACTATTCAGTCACGCTACGTCAAGTCAAATGCCCTCGATGGAACAAAATGGCACTTGATGCAAGTAAACAGCATTTTCAGCGGTGTAAATAACATGCCAACAAGGCTCACGGCCCCACCAAAGGTCAAACAAGCATCATTGTTGCCATTACACCGAAACCAAGTGACATTAGTCGACCCAAAGAAAGTCCAGTCTTCGACTGCCTGAAGCATCCCCGACTGAACGAGCCCGACTAAACCCTTCACCTCTGGTGGATGGATGCAGACGGCAGGATGAGCCCAGGCAGACCTGCTCCTCTTTAACAAGCCCTGAGAGCTGCAGACAAAACACTGGTGTAGCCTCTGCGTGAGAATGGGGAGAGAATAACAAGGCCTTTCAGGGAAGGCAGAAATGCACATTAATTAGACCACCAGTCTACACTCTTTCTCACCAGCTTAACGACCTGCGGGTCCATAAGGCAGGTGTCTGTGAGAATAGCTGTCCTTCACTGAAAGTGCGGTAAGATGAAGCTATAAATGAATGCCTTAAAAGGTCTGAATTCAGTGTGCTTAATTGTACACAGCCTGCACTAGCATTATTAGCACGAGAGGTGGATACGTCTGTTTACAAAGCAGAGACTCCAAACTATGGATTCATTTTAAACAGGGTGGGGAAAAAAATCATTGTTTATCTTAAACAATCTTTAAAAGACTTTTGTTAAATCTCGTTCCAATCTTTATTAAATCTAATTGATATTCAGACCTGCTGCTCAGTCTGGACTGAAAATAAGGCTCTGTTAACGATGCAGTTTTGATTGTTGCAGCAATGTGAGGTTCTACACAGATTTTATATATATATGTATATATTTTTTTAAAGCACTTGGCTTTAATAACACAGCATCTGGGAAGAGGCAGCTGTCACATGTCTGCTGTGGAATAAATTCTTTTAAAACACAACCGAGCAAGGTTTGATCGGCTAAATCTAGAGTTTTCATAACTGAAGACGAAGTTATTGGAGTCACCCTTTTCAGATCAGATCCTTAGGTTTAAATTTAACTTCATATGTAAGGAATCTACAACCAGTTTGAAAGTTACACTTCACCCTATAAACATACTGTGTTAAAAGCTGGAGTACACGCAGTCATGATGTTTTTGTATTTGTTTCATTACTCTAAGTAAGGAGCCACTATTTCACAAAATAACGCTTAAAAAACCCCCAAAACAAACAATTTGCCATCTCAGTGTTTGAAAGACGTCCGTTAAACAAAAGAGGCAGAAAAATCCGTTTTGCCTTTTGTTTTGTTCCCTTTGTGGAGATGTTTGTTATGATGTGTCATGTGTCATGCCTAGTATACCATTTCACGCAAGACGCTTAAACACTCCAGTCAATCAAAAGCTTGCACAGTCACTCGTGAATGCCCCGATATTGCATACTGCTTCAAGATGATACACTATACCTCTTGAGCCTTTGTTTACCTCGCTGTACCTCATATTCAGTAAAGTAAAACATCTCAGCCAGACTCATCGATTCCTGGCCCCGTCTATGAAGAGTATAAACCGCGCTGCAGAAAGCAATAACAAGAAATTACCTCGTGAAATCTTATTTGTCTGGTTTGTTGAAAGGGGAGTAGTGGGAAGGAGACACATCGACACCTGAGGATGTTTCTGTGTGGACGCTCAGCTGGAGCGCTGTCCGGTGCGCGCTGGGAAACATTCCTGGAAAACAACCAGGGGGAAGAGAAAGTTTGTGAATTCACTGAGAGAAAAGAGACAATAAACTCAGGGAGAGTGGCTGGTCTGAAAGTTGTTTTGGAGTGAAAATATAATCCAGTCTGCACAATATAATGAACGCTCAGCATGCTGCCAGTGTGCTTGATCTCAGCCTTCAAGTGTTACTCTATTGTTTTCTAATCTAATCTTCTGTAAATTAAGGACACGGCTTGTTCCAGGAGGGGGTTTTCTAATAACCCGTTAGCCTCCGCTAATCACAAGGATTAAAATAGATGAGGGGCTTCACACTCAAGCCACTGAATGTCAAGCAGCAGGTATTGTGCAATAGAGGGAATCACCCACATGATAAAAAAAATAAATAAAAATGGCAGAAAAATGAATCAGGTCACTGAATGACACAGTTTTAATCCAAACTGCTCTACTTAGAAGATTTCTTGGGGACATAAAACAGAAGAGGAGGGGAAGAGGAAGGAGAGAGTCAGAGGAAGGAGGCAGAAATTGGAGGGAAATGAGGAGGGGGGGGGGGGGGGGGGAAGGAAAAGTAGAGGGGAAAATTACTAAAAAGAGGACTGTATTATATATTCTATGATCTCTGCCAACTCTGATTCATTTCATAGGAGGGCACTAATTACTAGTAAGCTCCACAATACTCTCTTTCTCTCTCTCTCGCACACACACACACACACACACACACACACACACACACACACACACACACACACACACACACACACACACACACACGAAAACATGAAGTGCAGATTAGACCCAAATTTTGTTTTCAGTGCTACAAATGTGGTGTAAAAATCAGATTTTCCGAGGATCTTCTCATTGATAGGATTGGGAGTCATGGAGAGACCTCTGCTGTTTAAGGCTGCAGTTGCACCATCTGAATCCAAGTTTGTCCTCCACGTGCTTTCATGTGTTTTACACATGAAGTACAGCGATTAAAGTTTTAGGCCCTACAGATGTAAATATTTCTATTCAATGTGCTGCACCGCTCTGACCATCAGAGTCATAAAGAGCTGTCTTCAGCGAACAAGAAGAAGAGGGGATCATAAGGATGCCCCACAAAGCCGCATCCTCCGTAACCGTGACCACCAGTGATCAGACTAAATACTGATTATTATTGGTGGTATAAAACAAAACATCTGGGCAGAACTGCAAATGAACAAAACAACCCAAGTGTCTCTACTGCCTGCATTTATTTTTTCTTTTTTAACCATTTACTTTCATCATCATCTGACACAGGCAAAAATTTCTGACACATTTTTTGTAATTTTAATTCCCATCAAGTCAGTGATTATGTTGATAGATGCCAAATAACACAATTTCTAGCGTGTGTTTAAAATGCTGCTGCCCTCTGTTGGTAAAAATCAGCACCTCAAGACGCCAGAACTGCACTCTGTGCAAAACTCTTCTCCCAGATTTTTTGAAAAAAAGTTTGCAAAATATTCTGGTAGCACAGGAAAAGCAAAAAACAATCAATCAAATTTTAGTTTTTATAGGAGATGTTGAAATAAAACCATGAAACTAATGGGAGAAAGACCAAAACGCAAAAACAAAAATAACCCCAGACAAACCAAAGAAAAGTTAAATTAAAATGAAGTTGGCACACATTGCACAGCTCAGAGTTAGTGTCTGACTGCTGCAGCAGCTTGTTTTGCTCATGTTCTCTACCTACTGTAAGTCCCGGTGTATTAAAGGGGCAAAGGTTAAAGTCAGGATTAGAGCTAAATTCAGCATTCTTTAAGAGTGCCAGTGTCAATCAGATGTGACAGCATATAACCAAAATATCACTATAAGTGTTTGATTACAAACTAAATGCTGCTCTGGTTTAGTTTTATTGTTACTGAGAAAGAGAGAGAGACACTGCAGACGAATTACATTTTTAATAACAGTTATCACTTTGGCTCTTCCCCAGTTAAGAATCATTTCCTGTTATATTGTAAGTTTTTTGAATGTTTGTTGCAAATTAGCAACTGCTCAAAATTCTTGTTTCAGATTTCCACAAACGGGAAAAGCCAGAAAAAGCACATTTTTGCCATTTTTAAAGGGGGAAAAAAATTCTGTTAGTCGGGCTCTGGATGACATAAAAACAAACCCGACTGTAAAACATTCATAACACAGACAGAAATTAGATTTTTAAATGCAAGTTGCCAATGCTGCATTTGTATATTTGACAAAGTCAGTGTACACTCGTGGGCCACTTTATTAAGTACACCTTGCTAGTACCTGATTGTACCTATAGAACTGCTTTAATTCTTCATGGTGTAGTTTGAACAAGGTGCTGTGATGTTTAAATGATGCTCAGCTTGTTGTAAGGGGCACGAAAATATGCCCCACACCATTACAGCACCACCACCCTGAACTGTTGATACAATTGCAAATTTGCAAAGTGCCCAAATGACCCATTCACTGCAGATAAAGACTTAAACTTATTATTGGAACTATTTCTTTCAGGTAGTATGAAACAGGATTTTGCCTGTGCCATCTCACCTTAATACGATAACTTTAGTTTACTGAAAGAACTCCAGATGACTGCTTGATCATCTTTTGGCTCAGCACTTCAGTTAAAAAAACAAAACAATCTTTCAACTGTCAGCTGACAATACCTCACCAAAGCCTCTGCTGGTGTGACTGACAGCTCACAGGTGCTCTGACACACTGTGTCCAGTGAGCAGCCTGTTATACGAGAGGTGGTTTGACAGCTGACATTGTGGAAATAGTTAACTACTCTACATACCAAAATGACAGAGGACGTTTTTGAAGAGACGCTCACAAAGAACCTCTTGGTGCGATGCGAACTGACGGCCTCTGTTGATTTGGATGCGCAGCAGTCAGCGCAGCACTTGGCCGTTGACACCTGCTCCGACATCGAAGCGATGACACAGCTGTCAAAACCAGAATACACACTTAGACTTGAACGGAGAGCACACACACCCAGCTGGCCTGAAGACAACAATATTAAAACCACTGGAGTGTCAAAAAGCTGTTCTCACTTTCTCAGCAAGGCCTAGCGTCACTGTGGTAAAGGTCTAATCTCACAGAAAGCTGTGACAGCGTAAATGACAGTTCAACTAAACAATGTCCACCTCAGATCCATAACTGCCATTTTGAGCCTGAACAGGGATAAAATGATGATATACAGTCCAGACAGTAACAATTTGGGCAGTTGCACATTTTTCTCACTCTTCGGGCCCTCTACTGCATCACAATTCAAATCAGCCTGAGAGATTTGAGTCTCAGCACAAACTGAAGGACAGACAACTTGTCATACAGACAGTGCAAAAGGTTTCTAAAGTAGTGAGACACATCATAAACAGAATCATCTTATGCATGCACCAAGCTGACACACGCTAGAGGTGGTCATATATTGATTGGAGATTTGTGGGTGTATCCCTGGCTCCTCCAGCCTGAATGCCAAAAGTATCCTTGGGCAAAATACTGAACCCTGATCTGCTCTCCGATGTGTTCATCAGAGTGTGAATGCTGGATAGAAAGCACTTAGGTGTGGAAAACAGTGTGTGTGAATGGGTGCATGTATAAAGAGCTTTGAGTGCTCAGGTAGAGTAGAAAAGAACTCTATAAGTCCATTTCCCTTAAGTGAGCAAAAACAAACTACTTTTGGCTGCTCCACAGCAGGTCGATCTGCATGTTTGATTTGGCAGATTTTTGCTCCGGATAGACTTCCTGATGCAACCAGATTAAGCAAAAATGACCAAATATTTCGTAATTTCATCCTAAAACCTCTTTGGTTGCTTTGGCTGTGAGTGGGGGAGTTTTGATTAATCTAAGAATTCTTCTTGTTGCTTCCATTAGCTGTGAAATCGCAGGCAGATGCCACTGGGCCACTTCTATTGTCAGCTTTATTAACCCAACCCAGGAAAGAAGCACCACCATGTTTGACAGAACAGCTTCATATGAACTCTTCTCATTTCTTTGTGGATGTTTGTGATTTACACTCAGTTTTTTTGCTTCTAAGGCTTACCAGGGGCTTACATTTTATAGATCCACAGAGGATCTGATAATCAGTACAACAGTTGTGATCCACAGCAGCGTGAACCAACACAGAAATGACACACAGCGAACCAAACACAGATTTGTCAGCCAAGTGTCCGATTACTTCTGGAGACTTGCCATATTGCCACTATGTGCTGAAACATGGCACAAATGGTTCTTTCAAATAAAACCAGCCAGACTAAAGCCCAGACTTGGCAGTTTGAAAGATTTAACTGGTGAACTTTTAAAGAAGCTGAAGCACAAAGCCTGCAGAAGAACAAAAATGTGCTGCTGCACAAACACTAAAGGGCTGGCCTGCGTTCAAGTCTATCATAAAGCAATGCAAAACAGCAGATTTTAAGTAAAGTGGATTTATTGGAAGGTGCGAGTGTTAAAAGATTAACAACGCTTCATTTCGTATTCAGCCTTGATTTGCCCTTTTCTAGCATGGATAAATTATACAGTGTACAAGGATCTGTGTTTATTATTTAGGTTATTCTGGGAGCAATGTTACACTATCTCACATGCAGATCATGGTACAGACCATCAACTGACATACTGTGTGGAAAAGATGATCTTGACAGGTAATAGCTCTGGTTTTTGTTCAGTGTTTTTACACCGTTTAGCAGGAATGGGGAAAAATATTCACACAGCATAATATTGTGAAATTTTGTTTGTCAGTACTATATCGATACAAGGACACCAAATATCAATATTTTATTAAATATATTAAAATAGTCTAGAAATGCTACCACCAAGACAGCTCATACTGCCTGATGGGAGGTGAGCTTTCTGCACTAGTCTGACTTGGACTGACTGCAATCACTCAGAGAGAGACTGTCAAAGGTTTGCAAATAATAAATAATTTGTCTAATTTATAAATGCAGACAGATTGCCGACATGTTGGCATTAGTCTGAATGAGTCCCCGTCAATGAGCACAACTAGAGGGGACAGGCTGCCAGCTGATTCTGGCATATTCTGGTTATATTCCTTTTTTTTTTTTTTTTTTTTTAATTATTATTATTTAGAATTTACCAAAAATATACATTTTTTTAATAGGGAGCCAGCTTGGTCACTTTATCCACGTTTACTGAGTATAAACAACCAAACAAGAGTTCATCCCAATTAAAGGGAAGTTGTATACTAAGAATTGTCTGTAAGTCAGAGTGAATCAAAACCCAGTTCCCTTATCATAAAACATACAGTATACTGTTAAGCCTTGTCCTGCCCAGTTTTCATAACTTGCATCTACTTTATTGGGTAAAAAATCAAGATCATAAGTGCACCATCTTGAGGTCCTGGCCTCTTCATTCCAATCATTCTTGTTAAGAAATTGTAACCAGAGTTTTAGAGGCAACTAACTGGTTATATTCCTGTGGTACAGGAAGACCGCTGAGCACAAATGGAACAGTTAAATGTAAATTTCAGTCTGTGTGGACAACAACAGATGTGTGATTTTGACGATTTATCACAGTTAACTGCTGTATTGTCAGAAACAGATTGCATGTCATTTCCAACTTGACCGCATTCATGCAAAGACTAATAGACTGACTCAGTCTTATGGCAACATTTACAGCCAATTTTAATGACAATGTTGATTTACTTAATTATTGCAAAATGTTAAAAACTGCCATATCATATGATGAGTGTTGTGATATGTCGTATCATGGGATGTCTGGCGATTCCCACCTCTGCTGTTTAAGAGGTGGTGTAGTCATCTGTTTTATTATCTTAGTTGTAGACATGGATTCTGAGACTAACTGTTGGCAGCTAAACAAATTTGGAGCAAGCCTTTTACATCCCTCTCGCTTCCAACCTTATGCTCAAAATGTATTCATAGAGAGATGTTCCCGTCACACATTTTAGTTTAAAACAGTCCTTTTACTGTAACTGACTGGAAACTCTTCCAGATAGGATAATTTCACTAAATATACATGAAGTAAAATATGACAAATTACACTGAAGCTGCTCAAACAATGAGGGAAATTGTTTGTGTGGTGTATTTATGAGACCGTAACAAAACCAGTTTTACAAATACTGAATTTAAAGCAGTGCTCTTTTAAACGTCACACAGTGTAATTGTGTGCTGGGCAGTTCTGGACCCTCTGACATCCGATCAACTTCTCTGATAGGCAGCACAATGAGGCCTTCAGAAGCAAAATGGTGGATGATGTTACCCAGAATGCTTTGGACCATGCAGCGACAGGACGAGACTTGAGATGGTTTACTTCAGCTAAAATTACAAACTGGCATCAGATAAATTTAGAGTGGGAACGCTAACACACATGTGACGTGATGGTGTAGCTGTCTTCTGTAAATACATATGTAACATAACGCCGACTCCACTCTCTCCAACTTTAGACAACTACACCAGCACTGGGTCAAACATTATGTAAGGCGGATCTCAGACACACACATGACCTATAAATGCACAGTCAACACCAAAATGGCATCAGGAATTGTTTAAGATCACAGGCAGCATGTATGGACTGGTACTTATGCAGTGAGGTTTTTTTTCTTTACTCTATTTGAACACTCTAAACACTAACATATCTCTCTTTTTTAACCTAATGTACACATACTCACACTCTAATAAATACATTGAAGCATCTTGCGCAATAATACTTATACTGATGTAGAGGATCCAGGAATCAAACCACCAACCTTCTGATTAGTGGACAACCCGCTCTACCATCTCAGCGCCGCCTACATAAGGCTGCAACTATTACTTTCACGATTGCTGATCATTTCCTTTGTTAAAGGTTTGAACAAAACTGAGGAGTAATTAAAAAGGCTCGGAAGCTACACAGAGTCCAAAGCCACCTCAACAGCTCCTTTTGTTTAGTTTATTGTAATGTGAAACACAAAAAGCAGCAAATACCGCGCAAGGGAACCAACCCATGTTTGCATAAAATATTAATCAATCAAAAATTATTTCCTTTCGAGCAACTAATTGATTAATCGACTTAATCACTTGTCCCACACCACTGAGACTCTAATGCTTGAGGGGAGGGGGTGGGGGGAAGGGGCCACAGCAGGCTATAATTGTGGCAGGGATTCAGACCATCAGCGGATAATTGTTAATTATGAGTCGCCTGTGAAACAGAAACGCCTCCGCGACGGTCCTAATAAAAGTGCCACGTTCGTCAAGTTACATATCATTACCCCGATAATCACTTCGATGCTGCGCGCTGAGCGGGGCTCGGGAGGTCCAGCCGGTGTGAAGGACGTCCCTCTGCCGGTGGAAGCAGGGAGTGGTCTAACTGGACTACAACTCCGTGTTTGGCTGCTGTTTTTCAGCACCGCTTCCTAAACGGGGCACAAGCGGCCAAAAACAATGACGCGTCACTGCGAGCAACCGGTGACAAAAACAACGGCCCCGGAGTCAGCCCTCCACTCCAATCAAACAAGCCGAAACGCGAACGCTGTTCGTGTTACTCCTGACCCCGAAAAGGAGTCACAAACAATAGAGATGTTGTCCATATTATCATAAAACCAGCAGTGAGTGTTTATACAGTCAAACGCGTACACGCACAACGCACGGCCCAATTATTCTCCTCCATTCACTTACACCACATTCATATTTTTGTTCCCTCCAGCTCGCCTGAGCTCAGTTATTCACTCCTTCACCTACCTACACCACCAACGCCACCCGTGCACTTGTGCTATATGAGTATAAATACTATTTCATATGGACCCTCCTACACACACACACTCATCCATTCATAACTCATCCTTTCATCTTTTCCGTCCCTCTTAAGCTCCATGTGTACCACATGAAAGGGGAAAAAACACACACACACTCACTCATTCACTCTACGCCCCCTCCCCTCTCTGATCGTTTTCACCCATTCAATCCCTCCTCACTCACTAACCCACTAACTCACCCAGACTGTGGTTAACAGAGAAACACACACGCCAGAAGCCCCCCAAAACAAAACCCACTCAGTCCTTAAAACTCACTATAAACACACAGGTGGATAAACAAGGGAGAGAAATCATTTATATATCATTCATATATATTTATATAGAAACAGACACGTGAGATATTATTGCAATCCAGCTAAATGTAATTTTATAATAGTGGGTACTTTAGTGGGTACTCCAAAATGGGCAGAATCCTGCAGTAGCCTACAGTGGAGGACCTCCTCTGTGAAAAGCTGCCTAGTTGTCGGCGTGGTTTTTGTGTGTGTATGTGTGCACCATTTAGTGTGATGCGCAGGAGGACAGAAACTGGTATCCATCCAAAAATTAGTCCCCAATAACTTGGATAAGCACGTCACAAAAGTCGGGTGAGAGCACTACTCCTGTGGCTGTGAGTTTCATATAGGAATCAAAATGGCGTTGCAGGGAGGGACAGTAAACCTGATATTAAAATGAAAAATAATGCAGCAGAATTGTTGCAAAGTTGATTATCTGGGATCTATTTTTTGGCTGCTTTGCATCGGCACCCCAGACCCTCACTATCATGAGCAAAACCACACGTCCAACCTGTTATTGACTGTGGTCTAATGCGCCAGTTCCTGAACAAAAGAAAGCCATCACTGCGCCCTATACTGAAGGACTTTGGTTTCGGCTGCGGTCCCCCCTGTGCAGCTGGACTCCCACCTGGTCATACAGCGACCACTCATCCGTGACCCCTGTCAGAAACGGTGTGATCAATTTTAAGACCCGCTATCAGAATCCCTGATCTTTGAAGGTGTTGGCAACTTTCCTGACAATGAAGCTCGAGTGGAGACTGCCATAGTGACAGTTATAACCAATTCTACCTCAAAATGAGCAAACACGGGGACCCCACGAAGCGTGTCACGATCCGAATAAACCCACATTACCGTCCCGAGTGTCACCTGCAACTTGGATACCGTGACATTTAATTTATACGTGGTTTAACAGTAAATAATCTCGACCACGTCACTCAAAGTCAATGGCCGGACTGTGTTAGTTGTGAAAATGTATCCATGTATTAAAAGGAAAAACGGACTCCTGCACTGCACGAACCGCGTGCATCAGCACGAGCATAGATGCAGTTTCGATGTGCGTTGGGTGATTTTGTCCCAGATTCCGCGTGTTTGGGTCAATTTAATGCGAATTGTGCAAAATTGTTCACGACACGCGTTACTTCCAGCGGGTTTTCCTGGAATAAAAGTTGTTGGCCGGCGCGGACGGAGGACAACGAGTGTGCCGGCGTGAAGCCCAATGTCTCTGCTATCAGCCCGTGATGTTCCGCTCGGTAGTATTCATCGGGAGTTTTTATATTTGTCAGGAGTTGGAGGATGAAGAAACACAAACGGGACGGCGCCAGTTCCATGGAGTCCGCTAGATCAGCTGCTGGCAGTTGGTGTTCTCAATCACGTCCGCAGATAGGCTTCATAGGCTCACTAACGCGCCTGTGGAATAAGACACTTAAACTGATCCCGGGTATTAAAGCGTGACTTTGTGTGGATGAGATTTTTTATTATTTATAAGCAGAAATAAAGTAGCGCATTGTCCGATAACCTGGACTTAGAGGGAAAGCTTTATTTCTGACTGCGCGTTTATTTCGCTCTTCTCGACGTTCCTGTGCACAGAGCAGGGTGACACTTACACCTTCCAGGACTTGCTGTTTAACTTACTCAAAACAAAGAAGAAGAAAAAAGTCATCATGACGGAGACATCCACGGCTCCAGCCAAAGCCAAGAAGGCATCTAAGCCCAAGAAGCCCGCTTCTCATCCCAAGTACTCGGACATGATTAAAGCGGCTATTGTTCACGACGCGAGCCGGAGCGGAGCGTCCCGTCAGTCCATCCAGAAGTACGTGAGGAAAAACTACAAGGTGGGCGACAACGCCGATGTCCAGATTAAAATGGCCTTGAAGAGACTGGTGGCGGCTGGGACGCTGCGCCACACCAAGGGAATCGGCGCGTCCGGATCCTTCAGGCTCACCAAACCGGAGGACTCCAAAAAGTCCACCAAGGCGGTAGCGGCGACGGCCGCCAAGCCAAAGAAAGCGGCTAAGCCCGCCAAACCCAAGAAGGTGGCCAAGCCCAAGAAGGTGGCCAAGACACCGGAGAAACCCAAGAAAGCAGCTGCGAAGAAAGTGAAGAAGGTCGCGAAGAAGGCGACGCCAGTAAAAGCCAAAAAGGCACCGGCGAAGAAACCCAAGGCAGCCAAGCCCAAAGCAAAACCAGCAAAGAAAGCAGCCAAGCCCAAGGCAAAGACACCCAAAAAGGCAGCCAAGACATCAAAAAAGAAGTGAATGGACAATAGCGGAGGCAAAATCACTGTAAATACTTAAGGAAATGTTTTCGTATATGTATTATTTTTGTAAGGTGTCATGCAAACTTATACTGTTTTTACCAGTAGTTTTCTCTCCATTTGCACTATAGCCTAAAAAAGCTGTAGAAATAATTGTGAGCATTGTTTTTTTGTTTTTTTTAATTATTGCGTTAATAATAATACTGTTAATTCCCGTCTGATCCTCGGTTACTTATAGGCTAGAGTGAGATCTTGCTGATAAGGAAAACTTGTATATACAGTGGAAGTCATGAATAGTTGTTGTTAGTGCACGAGGTCATGCTGAAAATACAAATGTTTCAATGTTGAGCATTGTTGAGCCTTCACAATGTACAGACCATAGGAGGCGAGCGTCAGCAAGAATTTCCTAAAGCCTCTATAGTGGTCATTCAGACTCCATCCTGTATATATTTTTTTCCATGTTCAGACGACTCATGATGTACAAGCACCACTCTGTATTCAGTCACTTTTAAAGACTGCTTACACTGCGACCCAATAAACCTTTGTCATCTTCTAAAAAACAAAAAAGTGTTTTCAACTTATTGCGCGCATGTGCGTAATTCGCTTCGTGAAGCGGATGGGTAAAATACTGTGCACAGCAAAACTCTAAAGGCTTATATGTCATTTATTTGGCTGCAAGGACAAAGAACACAGTGTCCTCAATTTTGGATGTGTGGATATTTGGGATGACATATAAACCCTCTTTTCCATAGTATTAGTTATGCGCTGGGATTTAACAAAGCCCACCTACGGAAGCCTTAATGAGATATTTTAATCGCATAAGAGCTGATTAAATACAGTGAAACTTGAGATGACTTCAAGTTATAACATGGCAATTTACACTATGAAGCAATAGTGTTACTTATCAAGTGCAACCTGCTCTCCGTGGGTGCAGACAATGGGTTTGATTTATAATCCGAGTGACATAAAGCACGAAGCCTGCACACAACAGAGCGGGAAATGTGCACAGGAATAAAGCACTTTAATACAATGAAAATGCAGTTGTATACAATGGCAGGGGTATTAAATAACTGGGGGTTAACGCTTTTTAGTTAAACACAATTCAAACGCTCCTACATAGAGGACATACAGGTTAACCTGCAGCAATCATTCGCACATCAAACTCAAAATCTATCATGTAGAGGGGCTGCAGATCCCCGAGGAGGTGCCTTTGCAGACACACCCATCGTTTGCTGTCCTCCTCCTTACCTGAGGAGCAACTCTGCCATCTTGTGGCGTCCTGAAGGAACAAACGGACTCCTCTTCACTGCAGTCGGCACAAAGGCGGCAGCAGACTGGAGTCCAACTGATGATGAGAGTCGGGATTACATGTAAATCACTCTCCACGTGGTGTTATTTGTTGCTATCTTCATATATGGATGGAAGATTGCTGCACTAACCTTGTTTAAAAGCTCCCTGCTGAGCAATCAATGTGCAGCGGGCAGACCAGCCAAAGCATGCCACTGTTGAAACCGCATCAATGAGGAGTAATCTAATTTTCAGTATTTTAACACTTTACGCATATAAATAAATAAGGTTTTGTGATTAAGTTTACAGAGAATCCATTCCTCCTGTGACTCATATACACTCGGATGCCAGATATTAAAAACATCTGCTCTCGCTTGAGCGCTAAAAACAAAAAACTTCAGTAATGACTGAAACTTGGCCCAAAGATAAAAGTGCCAACTATCAAACATCAATAATAATTACAGTTTCACAACATCTCTTTCAACAGTCATGACGTCTCCACCCAGTCTGGTCTGGTCTTTTATTAAGCAACTAAAATCAGTAAGAAAACTGTTTTAAAAGTCAAACAAATGTCCGGGGGAAACAGTGGGTTCAGAGCTAAATCAGTCAACAAAACAGGTATAATAATAATCAAAGAGTCATAGTGGGAAAACAATACAATGGTGGACTCTGTAACACAGTAAAACCATCGGAAGGCTGTTAGGGGGGAGAAAAAAAAAAAAGCACAAATCAAACAGTTAAAATCAATTAAAATTAATTTAACTTCAAAGTGAAATTGACAAACCTAGCAGAAGCAAAGATAAATGACCACATTTTTCATTAAAAATGTAAAAGTTTTTAGGTGTGCCTGGTCTCCTTTTAGAGCAGAAAATATTTCCTACATTCTGGCAGATGCAAATGCAAAACCACCATCTTCCACATGAAAGGAAAGTTTCTTTCGCACACAGAGAAATCTCTCCCTGCCACAGCATTCCCATTAATACCTTCGCTACTAAAAAAAAAGAAAAACAATACTTCATCAGTCCAAACAGCATGCCTAAGAGGAAAGTAGCATGCTACGACTACTCACTGCCACTGGATTAATTTGGCAAATCATATATGATTAATTTGTATCTCTGGTATCTCGGTCAGAAGAAACAGCGATTCTCATGTGTGGGTTTCAGCAGCAGCCAATCAGCAAGTAGTCTTTGCCAAAATGCTTCACATGCTGCCCTTTGGTTCTTGATTCAATTTGGCATATTTTGCTTTATGCACGTATATAAAAATCTCTCATCGTTAGCACTATACTGACACTGAGGGGTAAAGCAATGGGCTTGACACTGCTTTCTTCCTGCATTTCCTCCCCTCTGATAAAGCACCTTTTTGGATATTAACAGTAGCAGTTCTTGGAGTGTCAAGCACAGAAAGGCTACCCACTACTTAGCCTGGACGAACAATGTAAGGCGGAAAGAGCCGGGCACGGCAGCATGGGGAATAATACGATCATCAGCTTGCTGCTGGTGTGATGTGATCAACTGACTTCAAAGTGGAGAAGAGATCAGATGATGGAAATGGCAGAGATATGGAAAGTGTCCTGGAAGCCTTCAGGGTATTAAAAAAAAAAAGTAAGATGACATGGACTTTGTCTAGTTCAAGCTGTGGCGGTTCTGCATCTGGTCACAGAGGTTTGGTCTTGACGGATGGAGCATCAGGCTGGGGGGGAAAGCCTTTCCAGCTTGTCAGTCATTTCAGTCTGGCAACAGCTCTGTAGATAGCAAAACCCAAAACTGCAACCACAGCCGAGCCCAAAGCCACTCTCAGCCAGAATGTTGTGTTGCTCATGTCTGAACCATTCAGGTGCCTGGAGATTGAAAGGGAAAAAGAGCAATCACAGAGGGTCAGCAATAAAAAAAGACATGAACAAGCATTAATATTACAAACATCTAGCTTATTTTACACCTTCACCTAGCACCTTTTATTCATTCAGCTTTATATTTTCTACAGTTTTAATGAAACTTTCTCCTGAACACACCCCTAGAAACTCTGTATATCAAAATGACATTTTTTAATGATAATAAAATGTGGTAGATATAACTCTACACTTTATTTAGTATGTGCAGAGCCATAAATATGCAATTAACCCCTGCCTCGACTTTCTGCTGCCTGCCTGCCATCATCTCCCTCTGCACGTGCAATCCAAAGTGATTGTCAGAATCTGTGTGTATGATGTTTATGAAACTGTCATTGGTACTATACAGTTACAGGTAACAAGTGTTATCTAATGTCTGACAGCACTTAGGATATTTTTAATCTGTGCACAGTAAAAATGAAGGTTTTGCATTATTAAAGGAGATTTAGTTTACCTAAAACAATATAGGGTTCCTATAGGTGTATATAGAATATATAGAGACATTTCTCTAACATATACTTCTCTATTAATGAATCTAACATGGGCTCAACCTGGGATGTTCTCCCTGTACCAAAGAACCTAAATGGTGACTGAAAACAGGAGGTGGTGACTGAGTGCAGCAGG
This sequence comes from Pelmatolapia mariae, assembly GCF_036321145.2. Classification (NCBI taxonomy): domain Eukaryota; kingdom Metazoa; phylum Chordata; class Actinopteri; order Cichliformes; family Cichlidae; genus Pelmatolapia; species Pelmatolapia mariae. Next base: position 19,224,005 of record NC_086234.1, on the reverse strand, counting down.
CTGTCTAACTGAAACATACGGGTACATGGCTGCCCAGGCAAGTCTTGTGTAGATGTTCTTGCTGGTGGAGTCAAGGGACAGCGTGGAGAAGGGCATCGGTGGAGGCAGTCTGTGCTTATAACAGAACTCTGCTGGGGTCATCCCGTGGAACTGCTTCACTTCAGGAAGGTCCACCTTGGAGGCGACCAGCACGCATGGGATGTTGCTTTCCATGTAATGTTGCTAAATAAAAAAAATTAAAAAGTTCAAACAGTGAAAAGCTGAGTTGAGAGAGAAGTAAATTTATATAAAAGGGTGTCCTAATCTAATTCAGATAACACATAACTTTGGGGTTGTTAACTAATTACAGCCAGTGGGTCCGAATACAAGCAAATTAAATCACAGTTTATGTTTATGTGTTGCTTAGTAACTGCAGAGTAATTGTAACTGAATCTTTCTTTAGTCAAACAAATATTAAAAAACTAATAATGATGCTGGAAGGATGTCTGTCTCAAGTCTATTTAATATGTTGGACCGTCTAACCTCTGCAATTTTCAGCTCTCCAAAATTATCTTTCTGTAATTACATATATGAACGGTAAAGACTGGGAGAGGCTGCAAAGTGAGCTGTGCTGGATTATCAGATAGGGTAACTGTGGGCAAACAGCAGCAAAACACACAGTAAAAGTAGAACTGATCTCGAAATTAAAAATAAATAGAAATTGACACTTTGTCCTTCAAATGGTCCAGTAACTGACCTTGTATATGCTGGCACAATAGTTGAAGGAATGGGGGTCACTGATGTCGTACATGAGACAAGCAACATCACAGGAGGCGTCTGACTTCTTCAAGAACTCTGTCTCCACGTCTACCTCATTAAGCTGCAGAGAAGAGAAGGTTGCTCAGGTTATAGTCAGGGTCAGATAGAGAGAGACAGTGATTTAAAAAAAATCCCCATGGGAGCTACTTACGATAAGGTACTTTTCCTGGTTACTGACTTGTACAGTATTTATGACATAAGGGGAGAAGGCACTGCTGGAATCGCCTTTATTCTATTAAAGCAAAAAAAGACACTTTAGCATGATCAGAGTTAATAGTAAAGAGTAGTATTTGTCTATCACAACCTAAGAATGCAACATATGGCATTCAGCTCCAGACTAGGTGATGGGGACATACCACAATGTGGCGATCCAAAAAGGCCTGGAGGAAGGCCGACTTGCCTGTCCCTCTTGGTCCAATCACTTTGCAGAGAAATACTGATCTCTGTGTCTGTCGCTTTTCTAGGTCCACCTTTTTCTCTCGTGTCACTTCACATATGAACATTTAAACAAACAAACAAATAAATCACAAAACGGGCCAAAACACTGATATGCTATTTTTTCCTATGAAGCTGGTTAGAATTCAACTGGCTTAGCTGTAAGAGCACCACCGATGCTCATCAAAAGAAAAAAGTTAAACATTTCAGATGTTAAAATTCTGGAAAAAAAAATGTGTTCTTCATTTTTCAGATAATTGAAAACACAGAGGTACAAGGCGACAACTGATATTGGAAAGCTCTTAGCAGAAAATGTTACTACACAAGTTGATGGAAATAAGACTGAAACATGAGCGTTTGTTTCAATTCAGTTCTGTTGTGTTTTTAACTGTTTTTGTTTTGATCACCAAAACATAAGATGCCAAAAGATCAGCCTGTAAAAACAGTGTAGAAGTTACTCAAAGATAAACTGGTCAACACATGTACTTGCTATTGCCCTCATCTGATAATCCACTCTAGTTGTCTTAAAATGTTTTGCCATATTTCACATTTGACAAGAAAGTTGCTGGTGAACATAAACCTTGAGTAAAGTGACCTCTAGTGGTTGTCAATACCTGTACACCTAAACACTGCATTTGTTTTTAATGAAGTGTAAAACTTAAAGTTTGTGCTCAAAGCAACCAATAGAAATAGAGCTAAGACTTTAAACTTTAAAATAAATTTATCAGGAAAGATAAAGAGAAGAGCAAAACAATGGCTTCTAATCACTGATGTTACTTAAGTGCAATCTTTAGCCTGAATGTAGTTCTCAATGACACTAAAATTAAGAAGTTTTATCCTGCGCAAAGTACCAGGGCCACTCAGCAAACTCACATTTGATACAACTATTCATTACACTAAACTGCAGTTTGTCATCCGTAACAGCTGTGGCACTATATATATATATATATATATATATATATATATATATATATATATATATATATATATATATATATATATATATATAAAAATCACCAATGGTGTGCCCAAGGCACACAAGCCACACAAAAACCCCTGATGACATGCAGTTATTAAGCAGACTTCCCCTGAATGATTCTGCTAACATGGCTAAAACCAAAGTACACAAAGAGGTTACTTTATTTATTTAAAAAAATTCCAGATTTCCCTCCTAAAAAAACCCCAAACAAAGTAAGTTCAGGTTTTCTTGCACAAAAAAGGCTGACTCACCAATGGACATCAAACTACCTAAAATAAAACTAAAACCAGCACGCACATACACAAAAAGTCTCTTTGCAAAAATGAAAGATTTTTTATGTTTTCCTGACAAATATGTGTAACATTACATCACACTTCCTTATAAAACTGTTCTCAAACTGCCCACAGTGTGTCTGCAGATATCTTTAAGTCACATCCTGTCATATACTGTCAATCACAAAATACAAACTTCATCACTCATTGAGTTAATGCCCAGTTACTTTGCCATGCGGAGAGTGCACTGTGCTTCAACCCATGCATCCATAAATGTATTGAAACACATGCAATTTATAAACTTCCATTTCAAAGTGAACTATTAGATCAGATCAACGTGCACAAGCTAAACTTATTCAACAGCATTAAGACTGATCTTCCTATAGAGCTTAACATATGAGAATTACATTTAAGAAGTACTGATATCTCCCATGTGTCACAGTAATAATGCCTTTTATTCACCATCCATGTTAAACACACACACACACACACACACACACACACACACACACACACACACACACACACACACACACACACACACACACACACACACACACACACCTGTGACTGCAGCAGTCTGTGAGTCCTGTTCAGTGAGAATAGGGTAGCCTAGATATCCTAGGTGCTCCAGGCAACGGTGGATGTCAAGGTATGCAGAAAGCCTGTGAAGGTCATACGTGTGCAGACAATAAACTCCTGGACGTGCATTAAAGTGTAAACCCAGAGCTTACTTAACACATAAAGTCAATAATTTACAAAGAAACTTACGTCCACTGACAGAGGTAGCCGTGATTTGAGATGTAGCCCTCATTTGTGGTTGGGACAGTCATGTAGACTTCAGGACCCCATGGCATGTAAGGACATACGCAAAACAGGTTTCTAAGCTCTTTCGGTGACAAGGCGGAGTCCTTATCCTAAGAGGGAAAGCAATGCACTTCTTCAAAACCAGAATATCAGTAACATAACAGCTCATCTGGCTCACAATCCATCACAGTTCACTGTTTATTATGACAAATGTTGTGAGACCCTATAGATGATCACTGAGTGTAACTTTGATTAAATTCTTATCAATACCGTAGGAGTAGTGAATCCTGTGAATTGCGGATGGATGGATGGATGGACTCGCCATGGTATGAGCTACTATTTAACAGGGAGATCATGTTTACACTAATTTTACTGTGCAGCATGAAACGAGACCCTTTCAAACACTCACTGCATTCTATTAATCGATCTGGCTTCATGTGTTAGTGGCACCCTGTTTATTTTTCATAACAAAGCTGAGACAGCAGTCATTACAAAAATCTTATGTACCTCCTTTAACACAGAACTGAATCCATACTGTCACATTAACAGCACACATAAAATTACAAGCAGAGAGAACAAGAGCCAGTTTGTGCACTTTTTGTTGTCAGAGGCATATAAACATTCAATTTACTAAACCTAAGTGTGTACGGACACTTTCCCTTGACTACATACATCAAATCTTGCGCATAATAGACAAAATTGCACAAGTACTGAGGTACCTTGAAGCATCAAGGTCAAAGAGGAATCTGAATTAAAGTCAATGTTACATACCCCATGTCTGAATAGAGCTCATGACTCAGACAACTGAACTTGCTACTTACTTCATCATACTTCTCAAACAACTGCTGGATGAACTGGTGACCCTGATGATTGAGCTCTGTGGTGCAGCCAACAGGAACTCTGAGTCTGACAACAGAAGAACATTTAGATATTTCAATATTTCTCTGACTAATGCAGAAAAGCAAACAAAGTCAAAACCACCTGGATGAACAGGATGACTGAGATTACTGTAACTGTACAGGAGCAATGATGTTTTCAGTGTAATTATATGCCCCACTGGTTTACTGTGGCCTTCAGCAATGTTATGTTTTTGGACTGAGACAGGATGCAGGCACTACACGTACTCAGGGTAAAGGTAATCATCAGTCAGCTCAAGGTTGTCATCGTAGCCAAACTTCCTGAGGATAGTCCACGTGGTTTCATGTCGACCCCTCTGAATAAATAATGTATTAAGGAACAAGAAACCTGAAAAAAAGAAGAAGAAAAAGAAAAGTGACACCATTAGTTGAATACGGCCCTCGAACAACCTGGTTTAAGGTTACACGCTGACATTCATAACTTTTTATTTAATTATTTTTTAACCATTTAGGGTCAGGCCATTGTCCTGGACTCCATCGCAGGTGTTCTTCCAAACTACAGTCTTTACATCTTCTAAGGCTTGTGGTGCCAGAGGATTCCCAAAACAGGATTTCTACATGAAGACATGTGTTTTTAGTAAACAAATCAGATGTTTTTTCTGAAGTAAAAGCTGAGAAAACATCTGATTTGTTTAAAATGAGCACCTGAAAGCTGTTGAGTTCAGCATCACTGAGGATGCGGTCGTTGTCCTGGTCGGAAATGTAGAATATTCTGGTGAGGGCTCGGACACACGACGGTTTTAGCTAGAGATAAACATTAGATATAAAATTAATTAATTTGAATGTATGCACGCATACATGTGAAGTGTGACAGACAGGAAGAACCACACCTGGCATGCAGCTCCAAAATAAATAAATAAATAAATAAAAAATAATGGCTGACCTGTTTGTCCTCGGGGTCATAAAGAGGAGCAGTGGGGTGTAGAACTGCCTTCTGTGCATAATAAAACAGCTCTGAAATGTTTTTTAGGTTCTTTGCAGAGCACTTGGAAAAAAGAGACAAAGTGCAAAGAGTGGTTCAGATATCATTGTCACAGAAATCCCAAAGGCAGATAAGGTGTTCATGTGTAAATATTTTTATGAATCCAGGCGAGTCCGGGTAAAATAAGCAGGTGTGTACAGACAGGAGAGATTAGATCTGTGTGTGTGAGTTAAGTTTCACCTCAACACATGTCTCAATCTCAGAGAACTGGTTCATGATGGGAAGAATGGTTTCCATGGAACTCCCACAGCGCAGATCAGATTTGTTTCCCACGAGGATGATGGGAACCCTGATGTAGCAAACAGAGACAGAACAACTTTCAGCACAACACCGTCGGGACTTATTAAACACATACATCACAACCCAAGCTCCTGGTCACTTGTGGGATTCAAATACCAATACTCGCTCCACATTTTGGGAATTTCACTGATGCGCTCAGTTCCACTTTATAAAATGTCACAAGAAGCTCCAGTTCCCAGATTACAATGTTTGCCAACATCATATGCAAACAAACACTGTAAAAGAGTGCAAAGTTCAACAGATTATAGGACACCTAGCCGCAGACACACACGCACACACACACAGCCTCTAATACCTACTTGTTTCCCTTCTCTGCATCTCCGTTGACTAAAGGTATCCATTTGGTTTTAATCTGAAAAAAGAAAAGGCGGCATGTAACACATGTGCGTGGGATCACTGTACAGTATGACACAATATAAGACAAACAGTCGTTTACTACCTTGTCTATTGTGTCCTCATTGGTGACATCATACACTACACACACCACATTAGCCTGTAGGGGTGTAAAAAGAAAGTTGGATCTTAATCCCAAAAACTGAGAGCAGACTCAGTTCAAACGGTTTAAATGATTGCTACTTTACACTCATCATTTCAAAGACAAACAAAACAAAAACTAGAACAACAACAACAACAACAAAAAAAAACTTTAAGTACTGATTACATTGTGCAAGAGTGCATATATGTACCTGGAGCCAGAGAAAGGAAAACGATCAGTCTGAAGTTTTATGCCCCCAGCTTTCATATTTTTATTCAAGGCTGCTTGATTTGTTCAAAAATATTCCAACTCTTTTCAACCTCTGAATTTAATTTTTCCATCAAGTTTGCAAAGGTGCACTACAGCTGGAAATAATCACATTTATTATGTTCTCTTGCTGCTTGCTGCATTTACCTTGATGATCTCATCTCTAAGGACCTCGTCACTCTGCTCTTTTTCTGTTGAAGTTGAAGATAAACATTCATCTCAAAGTCATGCCATTCAGACACATGTGCACAATCTGCAACTTCAACAAACTGCACACAGTGTACAACAAGAACAAATCAATAGTGTAATAATGATGTGCTACCTGAGTAGTCCACTATGTGTGTGGGAACCTTCTCTGGAGTCACATCAGCAGGGATGGTTATCTCTTCAGCTCTGGGGGGAACCTGTTAGAAATTAAACATCATTAACTGAATTAATAATCACAAACTACTGTTGGATGCAGTCATAATAAGACTCTGGTCATAAAAAGATGGATATGGTCAGCAACAATAAGTAGGCCGTGGTGTTTAACCCATGCTCAATTTGTGTCAAGCAGTACGTCAGTAAAATACGCCCCACATCATTACACCACTGCTAACCTGAGCTGTTGCTACAGGGCAGGCTGGTTACATGCTTTCATGTTGCTTACACAAAAATGCGACTGCCATCCAAATGTCACAGCAGAAGTCGTGACTCAGAAAACTGCAATTATCCAGTTGCTGTTAGTCTGTGCTAACTATAACTTCATGTTACTGTTCTTAAATGACAGGAGTGGTATCTACTTTAGTGTTCTACAAAATGTGCTTTTAGCTTTACTTTTCTGCATACCTTGGTAGTAAAAAGAGGTTATTGGAGTAACTGTTGCTTTTCTATCAGCTTGAACCCATCTAGCCATTGTCTTCTGAACTCTGGCATGAACAGGATGCCTAATCTGAGAGCTGCTGCTCAGTGGATATTTTTTGGTTTTCAGACCAAGTCCCAGAGATGCTTGCGTGGGAAGATCAGATCAGTGGTTTCTAAAGTACTCAGACCAGCCTGTCTGGCACCAACCATAATGCCACGTTCAAAGTCACTTTAATCACGTCTTTTGGCCATTGTGATGCTCGGTTTGAACTTCAGCTTGTCATCTAGAACATGTCTACATGCCTAAATGCACTGAGTTGCTGCCATTTGATTGGCTGCTTAGATATTTGTGTTAGTAGGCAGTTGAACAGGTGCACCTAAAAAAGTGTACATAGGAAGAAAAGGCAAATGTTTTGATGCTTAGAAAGGCACAGCAGAGGTGAGCTGTGCTTACAGTTACCTGTTCAGGGAACTCCTCTCCAACCAGAGACATGATGAGAGATGTCTTCCCCACTTTGGCTGTCAGAGAAGAAAATGAGAGGATGAAAGGCGCTAATCTAGCTCGTATTTTGATAGCACCTAGTTATAAAGTAGTTATTATGCAGAGTGACCGCTTCATAAAGTTCACTTAATTGAAACGTGTTCACTTAGAAGAAAGCATGATTATATAAAAGACATACTATTGTTTGGCAGCTAACTGTTACTCTGTTTTACCTTTAGTTAGTTTATATGGCTCCTGTATCGACCGTTAGAGAGTACTCATGTGTTAGCTTACCTAACTCAAAGCAAACTTTCCAAAATAACAATAAACGACCAATAAAATATATTTATGTTTTGCGCAGTGTGGCTTAAAACTGTTCATTCAGTCAATAAGATAAAAATACATAAAATAATAACGTTATTGCGATTACTCCGTGCTAGAAACCAGCAGCGCATTATTAACTGTAACTTTCCAGTCAAATATTCCAAGCTAGCGAAATATAAACGACAGACGGGAAGTATATTGTACCAGCATAAAACATATATTTTTGTATGAGTAACTGCTTTCCTTTTAAAGACACTTATCGCCTCTTGGCATCAGCAGTAACCCAGAACATATTCAACCAGAAGTCAAAAAGTTAGTTAGCAACGGGAGCTAATGGCTGCTAGTTGCTTAGCTTGTGCTCGGCTGTCAGTGTGAATGACTTACGTTCCCCCAGTAAAAGTATCCTGACATCTTGCTTCATGTTTCCTCTCTCTCTGGAGAACAGTCAGACACGTCGCGGCACTAAAGTGACATCCACCATTCATTTGAATGTCAAATTTCTAGCTTAAAACAAACGTGTGTCTCTCCACAGCGATATGCAGCCAAGGTGAAATCATATCTTTCCGGTTCACAGAGGAGACTGTGAAACCACGCCCTCTGCTGGGCACAGGCCAGGCGTTACTCACTGCACTGTTGTCTTTGGATTTACTGCACTGGATCAGGGTTTGTTTGCTCAACTACACACTGAAATCACAGGGAATACACAACACGTGCAAACAAGAAAAAAATAATATCAAACATGATATGTGGTTTCACATCAATCTGTGTTCATCACTCCCAGTTTAGCATTTTTAATCACATTTCATCCTCGCAAATATAAATACATGCAGCACATCATCGGGGTCTATATTTTAATATTTGTCCCATTTGTTGTCAGTCAATACTATAATTACAGAGTTTGCTTTTCATTCATTAGAATCTTATTTTTGTAAACAGAATAATTTGGGTGTAAAGATGATTGGCTTTTTTTCAGACCAAACTGATGAAAAGCCCCTGACAGAAGTGGTGACTAGTATTGGTAATTGGTGAGGCTGTCATTGACTGGGAAGCCAGACTTCAAGTCTTTGTCACAGAATATCACTTGTGTGTGTCCTTTTATAGAAGGAACACGGGGACAATGAGTACAAAATATTCTGAGGAGGGCACCTGTCCACCTGTCATTCTGGTCCACAGCCTTAGTAAAAACATGTTGTAATTTTACATTTGCCTTTTATTTTCACACCAATGGAAAAATAGTAAATGCCAAGAGCTGTTTATCACTCATTTACACTAACACACATTCTTACACTCAGTACAAAAACTCACAATATATACATCTCTATATATAGAAATAACTAGACACATACTAAAAATCTTGAATAAAAAATATTATATTTCAAAAACATACATATAAAAATGATTCAGTCGATAAACTTATGTGACAAATCTTCCAACAAGTCTTCCACAAACAACACCAGTTCTACCAAAAATATTCAACTGATGGAACGATCTAAGAAACAGTAGGGTTACATAAAAAAATAAAACCTAGGTGAAAAATAATGAGCCTGCACAGATCAGGTCAGAGGCCTCGCACTTCCCACAGCAGGATCTCATTATAAGCCACAGAGAAAAGAAGTGTCCCAGAGGGAGAGAACTGGCACGTCTGCAGTGAGTCGCTGTGCTGCAAGAAGTTCTGAAACCTGCCACTTGTTGACTTGATCAGCTTCAGCACTCGCTCTGATAAGACACGAGACACACAGCGAACAATTCATCACTGGACAGAAGCCAACCAATGCAGCTTTAATGTTTTTACTGGAACCATGTGACACATTTAAAATATAAGCAAACAAATAAACAAGAAAAAAACCCCTCAGCATTTACCATGTGATCCCACAGCTACAAGATGACTCTTAGAAGACAGGCTAATGCATGTGGCCCAGTGGGGCAAGGAAATCTTCTTGATTATCTGCAAATAAGAATAAAAACAGGCTTCACACACAGTCTGTCTGCAACATTTGCTTTGTATATGTTCATAAAAAATAAGAATAAAAAAAAAGAATCATACCAAGCACTAATGCAGTGAAGCAAAGAGAAAATGTACAGTGATACCTGTTTTTTAATGAGGCTATAAAAAGACAGCTCTTTCTCTACTCCATATCCGGTGTAAACCACCAGGCTGTGGTCTGCTGGGCAGAAGGAAGCCATGCTGGGTGGCAGGCTGTCACCCTACAACATATGGAAGGAGCAAAAATATTAGATGGAGACGGGTAAAAAAAAACAAAAAAAAACGATTGAGCTTTGTTTTTCTTTTTATTCAAAATGAAAAATGTTTATTAATTAACAAGAGAACTTAAACTCATCATATAAATATGCCTGATGTAGCCACACAGACTCATTTTCATCTGCAGTCGTTGGCTGGTTGATAGCATATTAAATTCATCAACAAAACCAAACAAACAGAGCCATGTGAGCAGAATTAAAGACAGAAACACATGTAACATAAAACACATACCCAATATTAAAGATCAGATACTAAAATCTCTTGATGAGTTCAGTGACATTATTTAATATCATATATCATATTTATCCAAAAATCACGGTTTTACAGATTTAGAGAAAGAGTTTTCTTGAGGCATATTTTACAGTCACCTCTGGAAAGCGCTCTGGTTGTGTGTTTAATGTACTCATTAAGAGGAGGAGGAGGGGCAGAAGAATCCTGCTTCTTGGTTTTAACATATAGATACATCATCGTATCATCAGCATATTATCAGCTCATCATTGTGTCATCTGGCACATTACAGTAGGAGGGCAGTTAATTTTTTTAAAACTTTTTTTCTAATATTTTTTCCCTTCCACTGTACAGAGCAACGCAATCTTTTGTTTACAGCGCACTACTCACTAATGCATACCGTGAAATGGGCGGGAGCAGGAAATGACAGCCAGTCTAGCAGATTGCACTTGTCCTTCATCCAGTCGGCAGCCCACACACTGACACGCCTGTCAGCGCTCGTGGCCAACCACAGGTCATTTCCTTCCAGCCCAAAATTTTTACACTGGGGACGAGAAGATAAAAGTGTGAGAAAGGTACTGATGAAAGAAAAATGGTTTTAAGTATCACAAAAGTTAGAGCTTGCTTTTAAATAGTTTCACACAGGATCATTAACTCTGTAGCTAATACATTTCAGAAGCGGGGATTATTGTGCATAATGAGTTTTCAGTGTCAGCAATGAAACGATGTTCGACACTTGGGACCAAAAAGAAAGAAAGAAAGAAAAAAAAAACAACGAGTGGGGGTTCACTGATGAATTTTAGTGTTTCTGTCACTGATTAATACTGACTATAGAGTTTATTACCAGTTCACATTTATATCTTCAGCTTCATTTTCACACATGCAGTGGGATTTGCAGACATTACCCAGAGGAGTGACAATGCACATGCCCAAATGAATCAGACCTCACTTAGCACAAACTCTATGTGATGTCCAGTTAAGCCCATGTGTCAACAGCAAGTGTGTGGGTTATGTGTCCTGCCTGCACGTTGTACCTAGATCAGTGTCGCGGCAGGTGTGAGAACGTGTGCTGTGGGGTCTACGAGCAACATGTGAGACTAAGTCTCTGAGGAACTTTAAACTTAAGGATGAATATATCCAAAAAGGAATGATTCAGAACACTGTTTTGATTCTGTGACTGGTTCTATCGAAACGACCTCAGCTGCAGGTTGTTTATATATCATTTTCATATATATTTTTTAATCTCTTGTGGTTGTTCTGACTTCAGCAAACTGACCTGTTCATTCACACACTGGATTGTTGTGATCATCGCTCCTTTGTGGTCCTTTATGACTCGAATAGTTGCTCCATTTACCGGGCTGCTGACTGCTACCAGACCATTCTTCCCGGCTGAAAGGATCACATGACCTGTAGAGGGGGGGGGGGACAAAAAAAAGTTCCAAAGCTAAAACTGGATGAAACATTAAATTTTACTGCCAGAACAGTAATGCACAAATGAGCCTTGAGATTCAAGAGCAAGTCCTTCCTGTGAGTATTTTCACTGAACAAAGTGACGTAGCCGAAATATATTATCACACTCTTATTCCTGCAAAGCAGATAAAATGTAAATACACTACATTCAGCTCTCCTCTCTCACCATTAGCTGAGTACTGGATGGCAGAGATAGCCACGTGATGGGGATGCAGCTTCATCTCCATCTCTGTTGAGGCGAGCCGAAAGATCCTTACAGTCCCGTCACTGTATCCCGCAGCCACGTACGTGCTGTCTGCACTGGAAAAAGGGCTCCAGCACACACAGTCACAAGCCTGATGAAGACATGAAACAAATGCATGAGCTGCTTATTAATTTTCAGCTTCAATAATTCTGTGATATTACTGAGATTAGCATTGATATCAATGTGTTCATTACAGTTTTGCTTTGATGCGTGAAAATAAGTTGGTATAGAAAGTATCCAACACAATGCTTGTGGCAAAATCCCCTTTGAGTGTACTCACTCACCTGGTTGAGCACCTGGAACTGCACCACCAGCTCATAGCTCAAGGTTGACCACACCCTCACGCTGCCGTCCTCGCTGCAGGTAGCAAAGTGGCTCTCGTCAAAGCTAAACACTACGTCATTCACCTGGAGAGCAGAGAACACACAGAGACGCAAGTGTTTTCTCTAGCCTGAAGATAACATTCAACAAGCAAACAGAGCATCCTCAGAGATCTTATTAAGACATTTCTGGAATTTTCTTCCTACAGGTTCTGCATATTTTTCACAACAGCCCGTTCTGTTGTATCAGGCGCAGATTATTATTGTGATTAATGCCTGCTGTGTATCTCTCTTAAGACAGAAAAAAGGCTTACAGAAATACCCCCCAAAATAAACAAGAGAACAGCTGTGGGAGGTCATTAAACCAGTGAGGCAGATAAACAGACAAATCAATATGTAAATTGAACGTGAATAACCAAAAGCAATGTCAAAGAATCATAGCGAAAAAAGAAGTATTAAATAAAAACTGATCTGATAATGTCAGGCTTTTCAGTCTACTCTTTGTGCTGCGGACAGATTGCACTTACTTAATGACAGGCAGCCTTTGAATTTCACAAAGAAACCAATTAACTAATGATTAAAGCCTTTAATAATTTAATATTTTCTGTTCCTCTGAACTCCAGGGAGTCATTTTTATGTTTTTGTCTTAGAACTACCAGAATCTCCAAGTCTCTAATGCTTTATAATCATTTAAGTGTTAATTTTGTTGATGCCTGTTATTTCTTTACTTTATCATTTTCCCCTGTTCAAACAGGATTATGGACTCTATCTATTAGCAGGAGAGGCAGAGTGGCAGTAAGGTTTTCTGCTGAGTATAAAAGAGATGATGGTGGGCTAATTTATTTGAAATGAAGTGGAAATGATTAATAGTCTTCAACATCTGAGCTTGAAGCACTTTAGATTCTTATCATACATGGACTGGATCTGTGAGGGGTAAAATCAGCTGGTTGGATTGATTATACCTGCAGCTATACAATTATAAAGAAACATTTTCTAAATGAAAAAGGAAAAGGTTGTCAAGTCAAGTCAGCCCACAAGAACATTATTATTTCTGTGTCATGAGCTAATGATTCCTAAATGTCACACTGGTACCTTAGTTTTGTGGCCGCTGACCAGTCGGATGTTGCTGTTATCTGACCAGTTGATGTACCAGAGGGTTCCTGCCGTGGTTCCAACGATGCCCATGTCCATTGTGTTATCGAACGATGCACTCACTGTTGCCCCATCCAGCATTATCTCTTGCTCCAACACTACTGCTGTCCCACTGAAGCACAGACAGAGGTGCTCATAAGCACTGATCCACCATTAAAATAGAGACAAGTCTGTTTTATTCTTTACCTGGTTCTTAATGTTTAAAAAAACACGACAGAGCACTATGCACAGAAAGAGGTCAGCTTATAAGTGAACCAAGAAGTGAAAAAGAAATCTGCATAAATCCTTTCTCATTTTTTTGTTCTTATTCATAACACAAATAACACTGCTCACTATTAGAGACAGACAGCCAATGACAACCGCTTTATTAAGCACATTTTAAGACAACCGCCCAGATAACTTATTTTCATGAAGACAGAGGACAGAAAACAGACCTAAAGTGAAAAGGGGTGGGGGGCGAGTTGGCCCATGGTGAAGGAGAAGTAGTCATAAAATGTTCTGCAAATGTGGAAAATATTTCAAGACTCTATCCGATGATGACAACAAGCTGGCTGAGAGAATGGCAAGTATGTGCAAAACAAATCGAATGTCAGCCAACTTGAAGAACACTAAATTTTAAACATGGTTAATTTACAAGTTTCTCTTACTTGCACATTTCCACATGGGTTATTTTACCGTGCTCACACCTTCAGTATTCTTCTCTTGACTTACAATATTGAATCGGAGGAAAACTGGCAAAAACTGTCCATAACCTGTGAACTTTTTACCTTTTACTTGGTTGTTTTGCACACACTTGACAAACATCTTCTCTTTCTAACGCTTTCCCCCTCTTCTAGAATTAAAGAGACCTCTGGGATGAGAGATGAAAGATCTTCAGGAATCAAAGATGACCATTTCTCTTCTTTTCTAGAGTTCAAGTCGACCACGACCTGACACAGACTTATGCTCTTCTACCCATTATTTACAAGTCAGTAATATAAAAATATCAAAATACAGAATTGCCTGTAAATACACGCTATGATTATGTGATTGCTCCTGCAACATACACCCAGACAGTGCAATGGATGAAAGCAGTAAAACAGTTAAACATTATTTACCTTTTGCAATGTATTCTCGTTAGTAAACTGACTGAGGATTGTATATTTGTATTAATGAGATGATATAATGAGACAGGAGGGATCATTCAAAATTGAGCAACAGACCTGTCTTCCACACCTCTGCCCTTTTCCTCAGCCTTCAAGCTCTGAACCGCTTCTACCTCCCACAGTCGCAGCCAGCGGGTGTTGCTGCCTGTGAGGAGGCGGTTCCCTCGACACAGCAGCACACCTACACCAAGAAAACACATCAATTCAGTTTCCTGTGGCAGAAGCTGTATATCCAAGATATCTCTATCTAAGCTGCACTAGTGATGTTGTTGTGTTTTTTTTCCTGTGTGGTTAAATGTCATGCTATCATGAACACATGGGGGATTTTGCCTATTTGTACCAATTTCTCCTTCGTCGGCTTCCCAGGTCATTAAGCAGCACTGCGTTCTAACATCCCAGGTGCAAACATGTCCTCGGTTTGTGCCGGTGAACAGGAAGTTATCCATGTGGTAGCAGAGAGCCGTCAGCTCCACATCACCCACCTCTGCTGGTGTGTTCACCCTCTGGACCTACATGGGTAAAGAAAAAGTCAATCTTCATGTAAATAAAGTAAAATCTTCACCCACTCCAAAACTAAATGCATTTCTTTTACATTTAAATATATGCTTAACACATTTTAAACCAATATATGCCTATAGCTAGACTAAAGTTTCTTGGCAAATTAGCAAATTCTAATGACGGCTATATTATGTGGCCCAAAGCTCCTGATCAGGTAAGAAAATCTCATTTTGTGTTTGTTTGTGAATTTTTTTGTGGTCATTAACCTTGAGGTCTGCATCCTGGCCCTGTGTGTGGATAAAGCAGAAGTATACCCCATCGGTGCCCACGCAGGCCATTTGACTGGCTGCTGACGGGCTGAAAGCAGCATCGTGGATTGGTCCTGATACCCTTACACTTGACAGCATCTGGAAGTTCCTACTGCTCCACAGAGCCACTTCCGGGTCAGAGAAGTCTCCTGTGTAATGGTGAATAATCACAAGCCAGTAGCAGTTATACGATTTGCAGCTGATGAGACGATTGCTGTCAGCTACTTTATCAAGTATAATACGGTACAAACACAAAGAAAAGAAAACTTCAACTGCAATCGGATACAACACTGACCAACAGAGAGAAAGAAACGATCATCCCTGGAAAACGCAAGACACTGGACGGCGCCGCTGTGGTAGGAGACACTGCGACGACACGTTCCACTCTGGACGTCCCAAATGGAGATAAGGCTCCTGCTGGAGTTAGTGCCACCAGCCGATGCTATAGTCTGAGAAAGAGATAAAGACACAAACAACGCAATACACAGTTGATTCATATTGCTGACAGTTACATCATATAGCTCTCAGTGATGGTAGTATTACACTCTATGGAAAAAAACAAATGACTCTCACATTGTTGTGGAGGAATTTTGACCTACTTTACAACATTGCTTCAGTTGATTGAGGTTTGTGGGCATTTGTTTGTGCACAGCTCTCCAAAGGTCCTACTTGAGGTCAGGTTGAGGTCTGGACTGACCGTGCTATCGTGACGCTCTGATTACTTTCTATTTTAGTCATTCTGTTGTAGATTTGATGCTGTGCTTGGGATCATTTCAGCCAGGCTGTAGCTGCTGTCCCCACATTTGACCCTAGAATAATTTGATAAAGTTCATGGTCGACTCAATGACTGCAGGGTACCCAGGTTCCTCTGGCTTTTGTCAGGCCAAACAACAGTTGCCTTCTTGGATACAAAGCAAAAAAGTGTAATCTTTTAGAAACTTTTCATATAATACAACTCTAGTTCCTTATATGTGCATTCATTTTTAATTAAATATAATTATCAATCACCATTTGGTTGTGGTCACTTTCCCTCTCGTTTCTCTTTGATTTTACTAGAGAAGTCTTTTTATAATGACCAGGAGTGTTTAGTTTCAGCACACAACTAAAAAATGTGGTTATTTTGTACCTTGATCATAGCAGACCACACCTGATGCTCCACCAGTCATTTCATATCAGATAATATTTCAGATATCATACCTGTAGAGTTTGAGTACTGAGTTTCGAACTAAAAAAAAACTACCTGTGCATCATTTGTAACCGCAAGGCACGAGATCTCTTCTCTGTGGCCCTGCAAGTGTCTCTGACTTCCTGTATGAAGATCCTCCACGACCACCACACATCCGCAAGAGTATGCAAATAAACCTGCAATGGAAAATAACTGCTGGGTTTAAGCAATACTCAGTGGCTTGTTTTAAAAGCTGGTATGAGTAGAAAAGTGTTTAGTGCATTCATGTCAAAGTTGGAGTTTTACTTAAGTTTTAATAGTAGTACTCAGTGTGCTTTAGGTTGCTTTTATTTGTTTAATCAAGCTTAAGTTCATACCATAACTCTGATTTCACACAATATATTCAGCTTTTCTTTATGTTTTTCTTTCAGAATATCATCTTAACCTTGGTCGGGGCTCCACACCATGTTGCCACGCCCATTGCCATTGTAGCCAATCACTGCTTTGAGCTTTATGCCTTCTTCTTGTGCTTCTGGAGCTACAACAGACTAGAAGAGAGAAGACAATAAGACAGGACAGCAAATCTACAGAAGCATATTTTGGCTGCAGTCTCTGTTTACCTGATCAAGTGATGATGTCTTGAAACGTGGGATAAAGTGCTTGTAACAATCTGGACGTACTGGCTTCTTTTGTTTCAACTCAGCTGAAAGGCAAAATGGCACCAATTTAAAAACAAAACAAACAAGCAAAAAAGCAGAAAAAGTTCAACAACAACAGAATTTATAATACCAAAAAAACACCACAAAAACATTGCATTTACAAGTGTCCATATAACTGCTATTTAGGGGAGAACCATTGATCAGGTCTGTCACTTTGAGGAAGGAGACAGCAGGTCTGGGATCAGAGGAAAAACCTGAACCAGTCTCTGGTGCTGTTGCAGTTGCGATTGTCTTTGCTGGGGTGTTACCACAAGAAGACGAGGACCCCAAAGCTGAGTGAGACAGAAAAAAACTGGTGCTTTAAAAGCAAACTTGACTGTATTAAATTCACAGATTATATGACAAAGACTATTAATGGCAGTAACTCTAACAACTAAAAATATACAAACAGATTGGCTTATCAGTTTCTCAAAGCAAACCATCAGCATATATTCCAAGTTTGATCAGCTAATCATACAGTCCACCACAGACAGGATCTACAAGCGAAAGCAAACAAACAAAAACAAATTTACCTCGGTGGCCAACCCGGTCAATGCTGCTGATGTCCAGTCGCGGTGGTGGTGAGGAGGGGAGCGGCGCCGTCTTTCGAGGCATACCGTTGGAAAATTGTATATCATCAACTTCAGCGTCTGTTAAGTTGTTACATAAAATTGCAAGACCAACTATTTATTTCAAATTCGTAAAAGCAAAAGGATGAGATGCATTTTGCATCATTAAAGCAAGACTGAACTGGAGCAAACTAAATATGTCACCTGGTTTCGGAGCTGAAGCGTAGCTTATTTTGAAAGGCGAGCTGTGAGTGAAGACAGAGACAAATAAATATGAACCAATATAGGTTATGAACATTTGTTAAGAAGACTCAGAGTGATTATTACCAACTGTGAGCTGAAGAGTTTACAGGATTTGCCAGGAAGTCCCAAAGAAATATGGCGTCCCCGACTGAGATCACTCCCAGTTGGTCAGGGGTGAAGCTAAGCTGGCGAATAGGATGACTGTGGCCTATGAACATCTGGTAGAAATAAACACATTTTAACTTCACAACATTAACTCCTAAAACATCAGCCTCCTACTACTGTCTGTTATCTACAGCTGACATACTTTCTACAATCCTCATCAATAATAACGCAATGTGAAACATTACTGTACAACTGTAACCACTCAATACTTGCACAAGTATAACTACATTATAGTATGTAGTATAGTATAATATTTATATAAGTATAAATATTTGGTTGCTTCCTGTACAAAACTGTCTCTTACTCTAGTGTCTCATTAATAGGTAGAAATTATATTGTAATTTAAAATAAAATACATTTAAATTTCATGTAATTATACTGATCATTATCATATATAATCATATTGAAACTACACCTTTTGTCATGAGCTGTATTGTAAAGTTTTACCAAGAGTCTAAGTTAGTCTTTTGTTGACTACCTGTGAGTTAATATCAAGCTGCATGTTATAATCCCACACTTTCACAGCGTTGTGTCCGGCTGTCAGCAGGAATCGACCATCGTCACTCACAGCCAGGGACGAGCAGTGGTGTTTATGCACTTTAGACAGCTGTCAGGACAGAAAAACAACACTCAGAAACAAACAGATATAAACTGTGTTCATAAAACTATAGAATAATATCTTAGTTACTATATTATGACATTTTTACAGACTTCTAAGCTTCTTTCTTGTAGCACCATATAGCTCCTAAGAGAACGCCAACCCTGGGCATCTCTTTGTTATTAGAAACATGTTTTTGTGGACTGTGCATGATCTCAATAACTGGTAAAAGGTAAAACTATACCTCTTTGCAATCCTTACACTTTAAGATTACTACTACTGAGTGAACAGGGCTACCTTTCAAATAGAAAAACTCTGTTTTTATGTTTTTTGACTAGTCTTTCTATCTCCTATGTTTCTGTCTTAAGCAAATACTCAGTCTTGGAACCACTCAACAAGTAATTTTTGGATTTCACGACAAAGCTCGGCAGTTACCTCTCGGAGGAGGCGGCCTGTCTTGGTGCAAACCCAGAGGATCTTGTTACCAGATGTGGCAACCAACAAGTGTTTGGTGGAGGCCGGAGGGAAGCAGACCTTCAGGGCAGAATCCAGACGGGGACTCTCTACATCCAAAATACTCACATCTACATGTAGCAGCTACAGAAGAAGTTATGTGTCAGTGTGGACAGCGTAAGACAGAAGAACCCAGACACTAACGCTCAAGGCGAAAAGTGCAGATTGTACAGTGTGAGAGTTGACCTCATCAAGAGTCCGTGCGTCAGCAACGGTGACAGTGTACTCCGAGGGACCGACAAAAGCCAGGCAGCGACTGTCGCTGCTTACTGTTAGCGCGTCTGGAGCACGCTCAGTGCCTCGAGCCACCACATTACCTAACCGAAAAGGTATAGAGTGTCAAGCCAACTTATATTTGTAATTTAAAATAGTCTAAGTAATTGACCATGTTCAAGCAAATAAAAAACAATATCTACATAACACAGTTGTTCCTAGTAGAAGTGCAATGAATGAAAATCAGCACTTAAACAAATAAACAAATGTTGGAGAAAAAACTAATCCAAAGGAAAAGCAAAGAGAAAAAAAACAGAGAAACACTTGACAAAAAATAACAGCTTTTAAGCTTTGTGGGCAGAAAAATCCAACATGTGGCTCTGCAGCAGCCTGCAGCAGAGGGTAGATAGACATAAGAGTTCAGTTTAACTACACTTTTTCTAAAACTAATAACCAAACTAAAAGTCTGGTTTAAGCATTATCTCATAGGCTTTTAAAATTAAACAGTACATGTTATGGCACAGTGAGTTATTCACATTTGATGCAGGAAAGTTCTACTTATGAGTAACATATGGTGTACTAAGAATAACTTAAAGTGGTTGTTTGTATACATACACACAACTTTGATGACACTGTGCTCTTCCTCAGAGGAGTTATAAAGTGCCAGAGACCCCTGTGAGTCGGCGCTGTACATGAACTCGCCGTCTGGAGAAAAGGCAAGACCCACCACTTCACCTCTATGCTGCCTGTGTAAAAATAAATAAATATAAATTGAAAAAGCTTCTTCACTGCCACCGGTGCCGACTCCGGGCTAGTTAAAACGTACTTATGATCAGCCAGCAGCTTGGCACTGGAGATTGCAAAGACTCTGACCATGCCAGAGCTGAAACCACAGGAGAAGATCTGCTCCCCCGGATGGAAGGCTACAGAGCAGGGGCTGTCTTCCGACACAAAATCATACAGCTGAACACAAGACAAGAGAAACATTGATCTGATTAATAAATGTGCTACTGGTAATGGGGACAGTTTCTGTATATTCGTTTTCCTTTTTAGTTGGACCTGGTGGAGGGAATCCATATTCCAGATTCGCACTGTGCCATCAGAAGAGGCTGTTGTGAGATGCTGATGAATGCCGTCGACGCTGAAGCCGAGCACAGTGTCTGTATGTGACCTCATCAGTGTGTTGTAACCACGGCTGCTCACATCAAGGAAGCCCAGGTTACCGGTAGAGGTGGCAGCTAGGACGCGAAGGCTGTCAAATGAGATTAGCGCCATGCTCACAGGTCCCTCGTGCTCTGGAAAAAATACAAATAATGTACATAGCCGGCTATTTTTAAACAGCCCAGGATCACCAACAGTTAGCCACACTAACAGCAGAAAATGCCGTAGCTGCTGTACTCCTTGATGGAGAGCCTGTAGAGGTGAGCTGTGGCTGCCTGGGTCCACAACTTCAAATCCGCTCATACACCAAAACTCCTGAAGATGGAAACTGAGTGTATCGGGTTCACAGATTTCTCATATCAGGCAAATACTGCGCATACTCTTAAGTTAAACAGCACTGAAACAGAGAGTACACTTACAGCTTAGCTTAACCTCATCCATCCATCTACAATGTCATAAAAGTAGTGAGAATGTTTTAATATAGTTATCTAATGTGTGTCTATAACATTAGTTAAGTCAGAAAGGCCTGAGAAACAAAAACAAAAATAAATCTTACCCATACAAGCTCTAAATATTCATCACCTAAAGATTAAATCGCTGTCTCTGGTAACTGTTAGCTACAGGTGAATGTTAGGCCATCTCATGACTGTGCCTACCAGCTTCCAGGAAGACTGTAGAAAAATCAAAGGGCCAGAGCCGCAGGAAGCCATCTTCAGAGCCTGTGGCGCAGAATGATGAGGACACACTGATGCTGTTGATGGCAATGCCTGGACCTGGGATGGGACGAACACAGTCACATTATGGTCGTTTGACTTATTTAATCATGTAAATTATCAAATGTTAAATTGAAGACATAAGTTAAGTTTAGATAATATCACCTGAAGAGAAACACGACTGTAAATTCTAACAACCCACCTGTATTAAAAGTCCATTTCTCTCTGCGGTCAGCATGTTGCGTCAGTGCAGGTAACAGCCTCCTCACGTTTTTAATAACAACGGTGCTGTAGTCTATTTCAAAGATATGCCCACTCCGAGTGCTGGCGTATCTATGGTGAAGAAGTTACAGAGCAAACATGTTCAGTGGAGTCAGATTAGTTTCACACTTTTCCTGAAGTTAAGAAGTGCTGCGTGCTGATTTGTTCGCTCACAGTGTTCGATCATCAAGATGCTGCTCGTCAGAGTTTCCCTCCTCAAAGGCCACATCTGTGAAATCCAGTGTTTGGTATTCATCCAGGTTGACTGGACAGGAACGCAGTGTGCCATTCCGCACTCGCCACAGACGAATATTTCCCCGACCACATGACACCATCCTAAAAGCAGCACACTTGCAGATTATCCCATTGTCTCCATTCTCGACTACACTGCGATACACTTAATTTTTCACACATTGCTTCTGCATTTTTATTTGTTTTTAATAAATAATTAATGGCAGAGTGTACTGTTGGTCATCTGAGGTTGAATTGTTATAAATGATGAGTCGATATGAAAAACCTTAGCACTGACAGAGGGTGTACTTTCTGTTTGGTTGAAACTGTCCTTGCAGAATATCTCACTCCACAATGAAGTCTTCATTCTTTGGCTCTTCCTCACAATCTTTGCACGCCTGCATTTAAATCTGATAAACCTTCACCTGTTTGCAGCTTATGAAGAGCTTCACAAGATCCACATGATGTCAGCTCTAGAGATCAAACTGATCAACCTTCAGAGGGCAGTGTCCTCAAAGCTTCCAACAGCTGAGAGAGTGCCAATCCATTCGTTGCAGACTAATAGCATGATGCCATACAGTATGGTAGAATGTGTGATTTAACATTTACACAAGTACAAATGGTAAAACACACATATGCAGTACGGAGGGTACCTTGTATCGTCAAAGAAGGCGACCTTCATGGTGTGAATGTCCACATCTGTGTGCGTTTTGGCCAAGATGGACACCTCTCCACCTTTGCTAACATTCAGTGTGTTCCACACCACCACCATCTGTAAAACAACACACAGGAGCAATCACCCGACAGCTTTGCAGAATCAGACTCCAACAAGAAGAGCCATTTATAGCCTGATAAAAATAAAGTGGGTCAGTTTGGGTTAATAATATCAAAAGCTTCTTAGAATTGTTTTATCTTGATCTAACGACCTCTGTGACTCTACATCTAGAGATAATTCTTTTCATATAAGGCCTTGGATTTTCATAAGATTTGAATTAATGGAACTCACTGTTTTATTGTGCTTATCTTTACCAACTCCACAGAGAATGCCACCGCCGTAGGAGAAGCTTCAAAATAGGAAGAGATGAATAGAAGAAAACTCTAATTTAGCAAAACAAGGTTTTTAACAAACGTACACGTTATTGTTCTGTGTGATTGCAGTCTGTTACCTAAGACAGGATAATGAATGTGCATGAGTCCTGAACATGGCCACACAGTTTGCTTTGTGATAGTTCCACACCCGAACTACACTGTTGTTGCCAGTTTGCGCTGAGGCCAGGAGGGTTGTGTTGCCATTAAAAGCCAGCGCAGACACCTACAAAGACACCAAGTGTAATACTGAATTTTAAGTATCTTATTTTGGATGTTTCACATTGCTGAGTTGGAGCAGCACACCGGATCACATTTACTTTATCGGTGTGGCCGATGAAGAATCTCTGCTGGTTAGAGGATATCTTCATAGAGATGATAATTGCATGGCACGGATACACCACTTCATCGCCTGATTTGGACCACAGGGCCTACGGTGCAATGAAGTGCAGCTATTAATATTTTTTTCAGGATTGATGGTTATGTGTTTTATTTAGGGGTTTAATTCCAGAGGACCATACACATTTAAAAGTAGCTCCTCCAAAGCCGATGATTCGATTGAGCCTGAGAATCGGATCTGGCAGCAGCTTCTAAAAGAAAGAGCAGGTAAAAAACAAAAACAAATGCTAAGATTTTAGAAACAAACCACATCCTGGCGGCTGTTTTCGTTTTCATCTTCACCCTTTTACCTGCTGTTTGGCTTCTCTGGACAGTGACAGACCCACGGGCTGAGAAACAGGAGTGCACACAAACTGGAACATAACAAGGTCGACATGTTTTCTCAAGCTCACACACAACTGTACAAAGAGCACCGAAGGCCAAATACAGAAAAAAGTACAAAGAATGGAATGTGCTATATAACAGGGCATCTTAAGCTTGCACATTTATTTTAACAGGAGGACTGAAGCATCACCTCTTCTTCACTTTCTTCCCCGTGTTTGCTCAGGCCTTCATCAGCGTGCACATACACATGAACTCCACCATCATCAGGCTCAGAAGGCGGCCTGGACGCGAATTTGTGTGAACCGGAGGATCCCAACAGGTCATTCTGGTGAGTGGAGACTACACCCAGCTCAGGTATGCTGGCCACCACAGGGGTGTTATTTCTTGATAGCTAAGAAGAAAATAACATATATAAAAAAATGTATACTAAAACACAAATCATAAGCCACCTAATTATATACTTGGAGTGAAAACTGGTCCAATTGAAAGCTCTCTGCTTGGACTAATTTCTTCTTACTTGTGTGTCTATATGTGTAAAAATGACAACCAGTACAGCAAATGCTCTCACAGTATTTTTACTAATGACCGTCTGAAGTGAGAAATAAGGAAAAAGGGGCTTTTAAAAGTGGTCTGGTTACATCTGGTTACAATACAGGTGTTTAAATCTGTTTTAAAGGGGTGAGAAAACAGTTCATTTGGTCAGAGTGACTGGTTGTGATGTTGCACTGTTACTGCACATGATTCAGATGTTTGCCCGTACTGACTGTCAGCTGTATTTTTTTCCTTCACGTGTTAAATGTAATATTTATTGTAATTTATGCCGCCCTCTTGGCCTGGTCTCTCTTTAAAAAAGGATTCTTAATCTCAAAGATACATATTTCCTTTATTTATCCAGGTAAAAGTATCTGTACTAGGCAAGGCAAGGCAAGTTTATTTATATAGCACAATTCAACAACAAGGTGATTCAAAGTGCTTTACAGAGACATTAAAAACAAAAACAAATAAAAAGCACGATTACTAGTCACTATTACTATTACGATTACTAGTCACCATGGAAGGAAAAACGTGCTAAATATTATCAGTCTTACTAATTTTGGGTTGGTGAGCTGGTGGATGAGGGACACACGATCTTGAACTGGTTTGCTGAGGCTGGGAGTAGACCCTGAAGAATACAATGGAAAATGGAAACCAGTCATCTACAATACATTACTACTGATATTATTACCTTGATGACCAAAAACTCCTCAGATTCCATGAATCAGGCATGTAATATTGAGCCAGTAGTTTCATTTTCTTTGAGTTAAGACTTAATTTAACACCAGAAAGAAAGAACTGATTTAAGCATAATTGTGTTTTGAGGTGAGGCGAGTGTCCTTTTCATTACTTACGACGCTCTGACTGTGGGTTGCCTTTCTGAATGGAGTCAAATGGTAACTTTGTTCCTTCAGAGGGAAACCTGTTGGGTTAGGAAAAGACTTTGTAGCAGTGGTAAAGGCAGATAACCATCTGTATTAAATCAATAATAATTTAGGCTGCAGATAGGCTGTAAATACTTCTGAAATCATAGCAAAAGGAAAAATCCACCCTTAAGACAGTATTCAAGTACATGTCCACATATTGAGAGCCTAAATGACTTTGCAAACAAAGAAGTTGTTGATATGGATTACAAATATTCAGCTTGGCTATGAGACTAATCTTTAGCACTGTGCACCAAAATTTCAGTTTTTGTATCAAGAAAAGTGTTTTTTCTGGACTTTGTCTTAAACTGAATATCTATAGCTGTACCTGATGTAATCATACAGGTCATGCCAGGAGCCTCCCTTGGGCACAGGAAATGACATCTCTCTGGGTATGGCACCTGTTCCCTGAGACGAGGTCAGACCCATTAACTTAGCTTGACTGAAGGAAACTCCTGTTAAAAGATAATAACAATGAATGTGCAATGATTGGGTTAAAGATTTTAAAAGCTTCAACATGTGTGTCTATGTGCAGCTGTATTTCATCATCTTTGCTTGTTGAATTGACTGGTTTTGCATTTTTCTGTTCAGAAACACAGAAAAACACTGTCCAGCTTTCTTTTTCATAACTTGATCTGGCCTTTAATTATAACAATTAAAAAAAATATATAGGTACATTTTAGCCTTTTGCTCGTTAGCCATTTTAAACGAAAAACAACCAACAACTCTCTAATACAGAAACTAACTGCACATATAAAGTATACACATACACAATAAGACGTCCATTGTTTGAAAGTCTTTGCCCTCACCTGGGTCTAGCAGTAAGTCACTGGTAAACATGTTTTTCACTGTCATGTTGGCACATAACTTGATGTTCTTCAGGTGACTGTAGGAGCGGCTGATGTAGTCAGAAAGCGTGAGCTGCAGGTCCAGCATCAGACACGTCCAGCGCACTGATGTAGGAGCTGGACCCACCAAACCTATATCAAATAAAAATGTGTGATTTTTACAAAGTAACAGTCCCTCTGTATTAAATATGAATACTTTTATAGGATTTCTAAGAGTCCACAAGCTCATTAAAAAAGCGTCTGAGGGCATAGCTCAAGTAAGCAGTAGGGTTGTTTTCTCATAGACTTTGATACAAAAGCAGAGATGGGGCTTCTTTATGCAACCAAACTGACACCCCTCTAAGTCAGCCCTTAGAAATAATGCTGATTTTAGGCATTTCTGCATTTGCTTAACTTTTTAGATCCTTCTTATACAATCTGTGCACATACTGGAAATGGATTAAGTATACCAGGCACCATGGGTGTGCATAGTTTTTACCCCGTCTTGCAGATTTAGCTGTGTTTTCATAAACTGAATCCTTTGCAGCTCCACACAGGAAAGGAAACTGAAGCCATGTAGCTGTGGACTTGAACTCTTTGAACATGTTGGAAAAGGAGATACGGACTACCTGGCCCTCCTATAAAACACAGAATGTAAGAAAGAGGGAAAGCAGTCTTGATTTCTCTGAGCAAAAATGAATGATATGAATAATGGATCATGCAGCCAAATAAGGGATGATACCCCTGCAGCGACATCCAGGTGGACCACAAAGTATTTGCCGGGGGTCGGCCTGAAGAGGAGGTAGAAGAAGCGTCCTGTCAGCCCCAGGGACTGGCTGCTGTTTTTGGGAAGCAGGATGTAGCTGTTGGCAGGAACAGGTCCCCTGATCCTGAACACCGGACACTTCAGTGTCTTATCCTGAGAGACGCAATGTTGGGCAAAACATTTCAACAATTACAATTCTATTGATCTTTAGAAAAACTAATTCTCAACCTGTGTGAGGAGACAAACTAGTCTCTACTGATTTCATAAGGGTAATTCAGGCAGTGTAGTGCGTACAAAGTTACCGTGTATGCTGACACATCCCCCTCTTTTGCCGACCTCTTCCACTCTTCAACTCGGACATATTTGAATATGTTAACGTAGGGATGCTGCCAATCTGCACAATTAGAAAAGCTGGAGTTAGGTTTAACTAGTTATTAACAACGTTTAACTCTCGTTTAAAATCACGGTTTCAGTCTCTCGGTCTTTGTTGTTGTATTTTATATGGATTTCATTCAAACCTTTAAAGTGCACTTTACCTTTGTAGGCCATTGATAAATGCAGCAAACAGAAAATCCACCTGTTGATATCCCAGTCTGGAAGTTAGCTAGCAAGCAGACAGTTAACTAAATAACCGGGAAAGTTCCTTCTGCCTTCTCCGGAGCTCAAAGCAAAACATAACCTTTTATTGTTCACATCATAAGATGCGGGGTTTTCCAGTTTTCCCGGTACCGTGTAAACAGCAGCTCGTTCAACTGTACATATCAAAGCTGTTATTTGCTTCCCGCTCCAGCCTCCGCCGTTGCCAACGACAGCACGACGGCCATGACGTCATGACGCATGCAAGCGGGTTGCTTCCTTCTTCTTCTTCCCTCGGTTTCACATGGCAGTATGCACATGTGATCCCCCTTTCGGTACAGAGTTATGTCCAGCAATGCACAATCTATATCCAAAGTAAAGATACTGCATGCTCTATGAGTCTTTTTGATATCTATCGATCGCATTAATTTTTTAACAATTACTGCAACAAATTTAGCACATTTGCCTTCTTCCCATAAAGCAAAGCTGGGTTTTTCAATCCCTGTACTCCTGGGCGATAACGTTTATAGAAGAAAATTAATAATGAAAAAAGCAAATTATATCACAGGACATCTTGCAAAGACGACTCTACATCGAGTTTTCGTATAGAACTGCTTTTTCTTTTAGGTTTGCGATCTAGTTTGTGACTTGACTTGATCGAACTGTTCTTGTTTTTACTTGACAGTTTATTTTACTCATTGGTCATATTTTTGTATAAATACCTGGGGTCAGCCATCCAAAGCAAACGTGAAGAAGTGAAGTAGAGAGGTGATGAAGAGAGTGCAGGCAGGGAAAAGCAGGTGGAGATGAGTGTCACACGTGTAAAGAGTGAAAGGGAAGATTTGCAAGATGGTAATGAGACCTGAGTGAGAGCTATGATATATGATTTGAAGATGGTGGTACTTCCAAAAAGGCATGAGACAAAATTAGAGAGGCAAGGCTGAGATGGTCTGGACATGCACAAAGGATGCTGAAGATGGAGATGAAGATGAAGACCACAGACAAGGCTTATAGATGGAGTGAAGGAGGACATGCAGAAGGTTGGTGTGACAGAGGAGGATGGTAAGGACAGGGTGAGATGAAGGCTGATGATCTGCTGTGGCGACAACTAAAGCAACCAAAAGAAGAAGAAAGGTCACATCAACCCATAAATCTATTTGCTTGGCTGATGTATAAACTTTTTAGTAGAGCTGCTTTATTCACACATTAAAAGAGTCAATAAAAACAAATACTCATTCAATCCTTATTCTGCTTATTACGCTCATTTCTCATGTACTATCTCATGTTTTAACTCGTCGCTGTCACCTGTTTTTACAAAGTGCATCCTCATATTCACAGTTTTAAACATTCAAACTACACTAAGTAGTGTCCAGCTGGGACTCAGGAGGTTTAGTGGATTATCCTACAGTAGGTGGTTCAATCGCTGGCTCCTCGAGTGCACAAAGTGTCCTTGGGCAAAATACCGAACACCACATTGCTCCTGATGCAGCCATCCAAGTGTAATGTAATGTAATGTAATGTGTGTATGTGATATTTAGAACGTGCTGTATGAATGTGCCAGTGAGTGGGTGAATGAAGCTTATAATAATTACTGTTCAGTGGAAAAGTGTTATATAAGTACCAGTTCATTTACTATTCACCGAAAATGAAATGTACAATGAACCCAAGGCTGTATTCAGTCTGAATCTGTATTCACAACATGTGGGAGTAGCTCCACAGGGTCTTTAAGATGAATGAGGAAGGACACCTGCATTCCCTGTGACTTGTCCAATCCACTCGCATCCTGATCCACATGGCTTTGGATGTTGTCTTTCTCTAACTCTGATGGAAAGTGCTGTAAAGAAGTGTGTGGTTGTGGAGAGGTTGGTGGCTGCTGATGCCTCAAAATGTGTGAACTACCAGGACTCAGGGAACAATCAGCCACCGGTCGACTTGCTGACACAAAGGATCCATTGCGCTGTGGCACTGTGGCAATGGAAAAATTGTCTTCTCGAGGATCCAGCACAGCTAGTCACTGTCCACAGCATACAGTCTCTGTCCCCATTCTCCAGCTGCCCACCTTCCTCTTCAGCTCTGCCTGCACCTGCACCCAAAGAGGACGATAACTTATTTAAGAATTAATGTTCTTTTTCATAAAGCTTCCTGCAGTTTAGATGTAAACTTAAAGCTCATTTGTTGTGATGTCATTAAAATTAAGGATTAAGGATGCAAATCCTGCAACAGAACATTTAGAGTAAAAAAAATACAGAAACAATACTGCCTGTTTTTTTTAAATTGTGACGCTGTTGCACCTTGACAACTCCAAATGTCCCATCGGCCCTAAGAACAACGTCTCAACATTTAAATATACTTTTACACCCATGGTTTAAGTATTTTGTCTGTTATTTACAAAATCACTTATGGCTAACAGTTATTAGCACCTTCTGAGAAAGAAATGAAACAACAAACCTCTTTATTGCCAAAGCAGTAGAGCACAGCCACGAGAAATCCCTGGAGAGACCAGTTCATAAAAATAGTCCAGTTTAGTTTGAGCAAGATGTTCTTTACTTAATGAATCAATTAGATCACATCTAGGCAGCTTTTCTGTTCTTTTTTTCCAGTGACAAACATAAATTGCTCAGCCACAACATTAAAGTCTCTGACATGTGTTTAGAATTACAATGATCACATTGTCACAGCTTTGTCACAGCACAAACTTTGGCCCCACACCACCAGTGTACTCCCTGACTTCTCATGTAATGCTGTGTGGCAGAGAGAGGACTCAAAATGCAGGACTTTGCAGACAGGGTTAACTCAAAACTCAGCTTTAACACAGAGCAGAGCTGGAGTAAACTAACTGAACCACTAATGCTCCTTTCTGACTAACTAACAGACAGTCACGCACACGCAACATGAAACGCAGTATGAGGACAACATGACAAGAAAGTGAGGGAGACTGAGGGCTTAAATAAACACAGAATAAAGAAAGGATGGGCAACAGGTGGAAACACCGCTGGAACAAATCCGACTAATGAAGCGGGAAGCAAAACTGAACATAATGCACATGAGACGAGGAACTGTCAAAGTAAAACAGGAAGTGACACACACAGTGAGACTCACAAGGACGTGAGCTTGATAATAGGACAGGGGATGGAAATACATGACAGACCTGGGAGACAAAACACAGATTGGACATGAAAAGGGGAACATACATGAAATAAAGCAATAGCCAAAACTAGAAGATAACTAAAACTCAAAGAACATCAACAAACATAACAACTAAACATAACCATCTCAAAAGTCCAAACAAACTCAAAAACCTGGGCCAAAGACTCAGACCACGACACTGAGGTGCCTCCCTGAGGTGAACAAAGCGTCCTGTCACACCATAAAAAAAACTCCACACAAGCATCCAGGGAAGTCTGATCATCAGAGGGGGAAGTATCACGCACTTGGTTTTAACGTCATGGCTGATCAGTGTGCCTGCAAAACCAGCGGTCACTCACAAGTTCTTGCGTACCTGAAAGGAACTGATAAAAAGTGTGAAGAACACTTTGATGTAGCGCAGAACGCCTGTCGTCTGCTCATCTGTAGCAAAGACGAAAATCACCTCATGAATTCCAAACAGAGGAATGAGGGTAAGAGTTGCCTTGGCGAGCCTAAAAAAATGAAAATTAAACAGATAGGTAACTTGTCCTATTGCACAAACTATTATCTGTCTCTCTCTGATCCAGCTCACTAAACAAATGTTGAGAAAACTTGCCGAAGTTTGTAATCGGGGTAATGAGTTGGGTTGCTGGCTCGCAATTTGGAAAATATGACCTTCAGGATCTTCATGAAAATCAGAAAATTTATCTGTTGATCAGAAAATCATAATATCTATTGTTATTTATTCAGATGTATATCATGCAAAGTACTATGAGCCATGCAATATAAATGCAGACTTCTGGGACTATTTGCAGAAATCATCTTACAAGTGAAGCTAAAAGAACCGGGAAACGAATAATCCACCAGTAGTTCATGTTCTCATTGACAGCCCAACACCTAAGAAAAAAAGGTAAATTGTTGTCACCACCCCTTCTCCATAGTGCTCTGTCACATGAGGACACGTCTACACAATCACTTACTCTTTGTTTTCTTTCAACATCTTCGCCACCACCCAGGGAACAACGAACAACAGTGGAGTTCCTAATGTGAAAGCATCAGAGATCACCAGGTGCAGTACTGCAGGTTTCAAGAATAAGTTTAAGAATGAAATAGCATGCTGTGTGTATGTTTCCATGGTATCCATATTATAAAAGCTCTCCTGCTGATGCAGAGCGTGCTTTGTCCTTTGAGTGCTCAGGTAAAGGCAGCGCTAAAGAGGAGCAGTGGCGTAGTGGTGACAAATTTCTACTATTCTGCAACATGTCAGCTTAAAGTACTGCCATGATAAAGTGCTCTTCGACAAAAAGCAGATTTAACCCCTTGAATGTATGATTCTTTTTTTTTACAAAGAGATGGAACTCACCCCAACCGAGATAGATGTAAAGTAGGTATTTGTTGCTGTCAATGAAGACTGAAGCAATAAGCACTGAGTACAGATAAATAGCCTCTCCGAAGAACCAATAATGATTGGCCAGGACACAGTACTGCATGATCACCTGTGCTATCCTGCAACCAACAGCAGCCTAAAAGAAATTGGAAAAAAAAACCCATAAAAAATACAAATTGCATATCAAAGGTCTTTGCATGGCACTTGTAAAATTCCTAAAACTTGCTATTTTTCATAAAATAGTTTGCAAATTAGCCACCCATTTCCATGGGAGTGGTCTTTAAACATGCTTTACATAGTTATCTGAATGCACTAGCATCAAAGCAGTACGCTCTACATATTGATCTATTGCCAAATAATCTAAGTAAATAATTAGCAGTAAATTTCGAGACGTACCTGATGACTGAGCATCTCACTCACATCAGTCGGCTTCATGATTTCTCTTCCCCAGTGATGTTCCAACATTGTGTCTTTAACAATGACCGCTACAGCTCGCAGGATGAAGGACAGGAAGAGGTTAGCGTGAATGTAGTTTCTGGTGCAATGCAGTTTCCTGCCAAGGAACACAGAGTAATACAATTTCAAATTGCCTGGATTTAAAAACATGTTGTGGATTCTGGCGCTTTTAAAAAAAATATCTGACTTACAAAGGAACATAATTTACAACTATTGTGCTTTTAGATTCTTGGATTAAGGATCTTAGCAGCGGTCACTGAGTTAGGAAATAAAAGTTTCAGCATGTTATGTGATGATCTGATGATCAGAATTGAGCAGACTTTTTACAAACTTTTTATGTTATGTGGAGTTTTGTTTGACAGTATAGTAAAAAACAAGATTTCCACATCTGTCAGAGAGCTTACTTACCTAAAGCTTAGAAGAATGATGAGAGCTGTTATAAGCGTGAAGAGGGACAAGGAATAGCCAACAGTGTACAGCATCCTGAAGCTCACCATTAACTGTTTGAACCACAGCTGTAAAGACAAATTTTCACTTTTATTAAGTCATAAAATTACTTAAAGTGAAGAGTGAATAAAAGCCAAATCAGGAAGGGCCTCTGCTTTGTTTGCAGATAATAACTTCTGGCATTATCAGATGATTGTCATTCACCATATCAGGACAAGTTGAATACACCAGTGCTCTTGGAAGCAAGCCGTCCTGGATTCTTTTCACTGCAGGCTTATAATTTTCTTAATTGAGCCATTTTGAAGGAATGAATGATTTGCCGGTTATATGGGAGCCATGGGAAGCTTTCACAGTGACTCAGACTCTTGCAGGGTGAAAGAAATGTGGCTGAAGTTGTAGTTTGAATGGGAGTGAAGGACTTGTGTACAAGCAGCTACTCTTCAAGCTTTATTGAAACTTTCAAAAGTACAAGACAAAATGGAAATGGAGACCGTTTGACTTCAAAGTAAACGTTTTGCCCTTTGAAACTCGTTGACTGCAGCACTGAGGGGCAACTTTAACTTTTAACCTTCTGTGTTGTATTTTTTAAAATTTTATTACTGCTTGGCTTGTAGTTAATGAGTATTTGTAGACAAGTGTGAAAAACTAGCGGGAGTCATTAGGAGGTTTTTGCTACAGTATCTTTTTTGCAGCCAGTTTCACTCAGCGAGATCCAGCAATCACCAGGATCCACTGGCGTCCAGGCAGGGAATAAACCCTAGTGACTGGTATCACATCCAGTAACATATCATACAGCTGAAGCCATATATGACATCATTTGAAAAAAAAAACTTCAATGGAACAACATTTGATATTTTACACCGTGTAGATATTTATTTCACAAACGCTAACCCGAAAAGCAGAAGCAATGTGTGAAAGATGAAGTACACAGAGTGATTGAGTAGCTTGTAGAACCACCTTTAGGAGCGATAAGTTGAAGTATTTGTTTCCTGTCTGACTTTATCAGCCCATCTACAAAGTTGCTCCAGTTCACTGAGTTTTTGGCAAAACTGTGAAAAGGCAAATATGCTGAAGCTTGGCTTAGCTTTTGATAAACAACGATATGTTGTAGTGTGTCATGTTTAGCAGGTCGTCATAGGTTGCATTTACCCAAGTTTTAAAAATAAATTCTTTAGATTTTTAGATTTTTTCACATTTTAGTTTTTTCCAGGACTGAATGTTTTTTTATATTCCTGTTTGTTCAGTGGTTAATGTGCATTTTGTATATGTATTTATGACTTTGATGTATTCTTGTTTGTACAAAGAACTTGTGTAACCCCTTACGCTCTTGTACACAACTGTGTTATTATTAATATTATTAATAAAACAAGCCTAGAGGTGACTATTGCTGTGATTTAGTGCCATACAAATTGATACTTTATTGTTCCACAAGTCAAATTGTCAGGAATGAGTTGAGTTGTTTACTCATGGAGACCTGTGTCTGATAAGAAATGACCACAGTTTTAACACACACTGAGCACTAAACAAAAGAAACTATGTTTCCCCACAGAGGAAAAAAAAAAAAGGAAAAAAAACCTACTTTGTTGCCATACCTCCTGAGACGCAACCTCTTTTTCCTCCTCACATTGTGTCATATCCCTCCACACCTGTCCGTTGCCCTCTCTCTCCCAGTGGCCATCATATCCACATCGCCTACGCACAACACCCTGGGACACTGGATGAAACACAGTTAGTCCTTCAGTCACCACCTGCCTAGTACCAGTTAAGGGAAACTGGGGGCTCAAGCATGCAGAGGCAAGCTAAATCACTGCTCACAGAAAAGAAACATAAAGATGCATAATGTTCATGATTGATGAACACAGGAAAAAAACCTGACTTAAAGCTACTGTATAAAAACCCATAGTTTATTCTGTCCTGGAAGTCACTGCAACTCTTCCAGAAAGAAGAAGAAGAAGAAGAAGAAGAAGAAGA
Source organism: Pelmatolapia mariae (assembly GCF_036321145.2). Taxonomy (NCBI): domain Eukaryota; kingdom Metazoa; phylum Chordata; class Actinopteri; order Cichliformes; family Cichlidae; genus Pelmatolapia; species Pelmatolapia mariae. Next base: position 19,189,148 of record NC_086234.1, on the reverse strand, counting down.
AGAAGAAGAAGAAGAAGAAGAAGAAGAAGAAGAAGAAGAAGAAGAAGAAGAAGAAGAAGAAGAACCACCACCCAGATATGACCATGATCCAGAAACACTGCTGTCTTCTCTGGGCCAAAGTGCATTTAAAATGGAAAGCAGCAAAGTGTAAAACTGTTCTGTGGTCAAATGAATTGAAATTTAAAAAACCTGAAATTCTTTTTCATTGATGCAATTCATTTGGACTAAAGGAAAATATTTTTCTCCCAGTAACTGGTCTCCACAGTCCTCAGACGTTTATGGATTGAATGAGGATCGTATGAATGACAAATGAAAATAAATATGGGCCCAGCCCAACTTTTTTTTTAGATTGTAGAATATTTTCTTGGTTTAAACATTTTAATTTTTTCCTGTGTTCTATGTGGAAAACGTGGATTTATGAGATATGTAAATCCTTTTGCATATCTCATAAATATTTGCTTTTTACACAGCATCCAAACATTTGGTTTGTAGATGATCAGCATAACTTCTATTTGCAGTTGGCTTAGCTCTGACAGAATGTGCACCATCTCCTGTTTTCTAGTTAAGCTCTCACTGCCAACACTTAGTGTATGCTTTACTTTCATTTTGAAAGGGAAAAAGGACAAACTGACAGATATTTCAGTTTTTTGTTGTTACCTTTGTCATACCAGGGCAGGTAGAAAGGGCATGAGATGTTGATCATAACACCAGCAGGAGTATCTGGCCAGCAGGCATACCTGTCAAACGTCCGGTTACAGAACAAGCCCGCTGGAAGGCCAAACAAAAAGAAACTTAGGAGAAAACTCCAGGTTTGATTTAACATTTCAATAACTCCTTTGCTATTTCCATCACATATTGCCATATTTCCTCTACCACGCAGTTGCTTACTTTGAGGCAGTGACTCATTTCTTATCGTGTTGAAACAGTCGTCTTTGTACTGAACCCACTTTCGATAAGTCTCCTCCAGAACTTTACCGGTCACCTTTTCAACCTGTAATGAAATTTCAACATATAAAAACACTATTCAGAACATGATGTCAAAGAGGAGATCTCGCTCTATCATGATTTACTCGCTCTCAGGCTCAGACCTTCACTTTAAACCTTTTGTTTATGAAGGGCAACCAATCAGAACAAAAACTATTAAAACAGGTGATAACCAGAAAAGCTAAACTGGCTTGTTTCATGAAGAGGATTAATTGAAGAGATGTAGCCGTAGATATCTTTTTTGTCTATTTTCACTGGCTAACCTTTAGAGGTTGGAGGAACAGCAGGCAGGTCAGCACTATAAAGTTGTGAGTAACGTCCATCGCTGCAGACTTGTTCTTCTTTATCTGCAAGATTGAGAGGAGTCAGTGAAGTACAATAATTGTGACGGATGGAAGTAAGTTGTTAGAAAGTGGTTATGGTCATAGCGTAAGAACATTTGAGAGAGTGATTTTTCATCCATGAATTGAACTTCAATGGCCATATCTTTTCCAAAGCACTCCAGTAACTTCAAAATGGATCTGAGCTATTACAGCTCCAAAAGCACCGACCATCGGCACCTTTTGTCCTGTAGTCCTGGATATTTTTAATTTATTCAGTTTAATTCAACCAATTTTGCTTAAGTTTAATCGTTTCTGATGGTACTAAAATATATAAATGGGGTGGCACATGGGGGGTCTGGCAAGACGTCAAAGGGGAAATCATAAAATTACATCACAAACAAAAATCAAACAAAAGCACTTGAGAATGGCTTGAAAGTTGAGTGAAGTGTAATGACTTTAATGTGCACAGACCTCCGCCTCCATCAGCACACAGGAGTAACTTACCCTTAATAATACAACCACGGCATTGAAGCTCAAGTTAACAGTAAGGTAAAACACTTTTAAAACACATTCAGTCATGGTCCTGGGCTTTGAACCCAGGGTTTTCGGTTTGTGGACTGGTGGATTATTTTCTATTATATAATGTTTAATTTAGCTCTTAGTTTATTTATTAATTACTGCAATGCCAAAATTTGGCAGTATCTTGAGTCTCAGTTCTTTATTCAACTTCATGGTTATTTCTGTTATCTGTATTTATTCTGTTTAGGGTTGTTTTTGTACTGAACTCTTATATCTTATCATTTACAGGAGGTAAATCTGTTAATGGGGAATTAGCCTCAACAAACTAATAAAAGATCAAAATGACTCAATGGCAACATCCTGTTTTTGGTGCATTTTCGCTGTGTTGGCTAGGCTAATCATTTGTCTCTGTGGTTTTCAGGATGCCACCATTTGGGTTTGCAAAGGATCACCACTCTCTCCCACTCTTCCATCACTTCGATCTTTTCGTGTACAAGTGGTTTCTGGACTTCCAACAATTTGCTTCTTTGTATTTTTTTACATTTCCTTCTTTGTCAAATGAATTCCTATTTTGCTCCTTTCAAGTGTTTTTGCATAATTTGCATCCTTTTTGCACTCAGCTCATTGAATTCCTCTTTTTGGGCCCTCCGATTTGCTGAGTTTCCCTATTGTCACCTTGTTCTTGTCTAGTTTGATGCACATATCTGCTCTTTCAACTAGCAGGCTTTGCAAGGTTTGCTTCGCTCTTTATGCATCCTGTTTAACTAAAAATTCTCAGCCCGTTTCACTTTAAGGGCCTCTCGCAGCTCAGTCAGCTCATGATTCATAGTTTGTGGATCAGTGCTCAACAATCTTGTTGTAGCTCTTTGATAGTTAATTTTGGCCTTTTCACCGGGAAATGAAGCTACCTCAGAAGTTCAAATCAGTCAATACTTTTGTCCTCTGAAGTTGCCTACAGCAAAATGAGGTTTTGTTGCGAATGCAAATACTTGTTCACAAATGTGTCGGGCAGATTTGTTCTGGTAGTCTGAAAAATGGTGAACTAAGAAAGATCAGAGCTCTAACAAACATTTTAGCAGGTAATAAAAATGAAAAAAAAAAAAAAAAACTCAATCACAAGATTACGTGCACATACTCATTTAAAATCTGACTTATTTAACCCTGGAGAACCCATGGGGTCAGAGCCGACCCCATTGGTTTTCTAGTGAAACCATGGGGTCAAATTTGACCCCATGGTTTCTCCAGGGATATATACTTTTATACTGTATGTATTTTTTGTTTTGCTTTTAAATCTCATTATCAGTCTTTGACCAGACAGCAATTTAACTTTTACGTTTGACTTTCTTAAATACAATAATGCTGACTGGCGACCTGTCCAGAGTATACCCCGCCTCTCTACCCCTGTGCTGTGTCACATGGCTAAAGGTTAACCCACTGGTGCTACTGCACAGGAACTCCATTATTAGCAAAAGCCTCTCAGGGGGCTCGGTGTCCCAACCATCTGTGGGAGGTCCACCTTAGGCTGAGTGCAGCCCGCCATTGTGTACCAATAAGCTGCCAAAACACTGATTTCTGTCTCCTGGCAGGCGGCATTTCTGAATCATCCCCTGCAGCAGTGTGAAGCATCACATGGGGCTTGGTTTCTTTCTAACCTGCCCCATGTGGAGCTTCCTCTAGCCTGTCACTCACGTAGTGATAAAAAAAAAATCCAAAGAAAACTACAACTTAAAGACAGAAATGTGATTCTTGTAAACAACTGGAGCCAGGGACTTGCTAAGTGTGGCCATGGTTACCTCAGGCTTGACTCACGACACCCCTCTGGCCACCCCACTCAACCAATGGTAAAGGCGATTAGAGAGTTAGCACATACTCATTGAACTGGGGTCATGTGTAGTAAAATAGCAGTGTTGTATTTCTTTCTTTCTTTGGTTAGTTAAAATATCTTTCAGTGGTGTTTGTTTGGCAGTTTAACTGTAATAATCCTGTGAGATGTGCTGGCTATTCATCAAGTATAACTTAGGCAAACTGTGCATCTGCATGAGAGTCATGGCTTCAAAAGCAAATGAGAAGATTAACAGAAAAAAAAATATTTGAACTAAACAGTGGAGGGAGAAAAAAAAAGCATTTAGGGGACATAGCTGTCCTTGCTGCCCTGATATCAGCAATCATCTCAGACAGAGTCCACTATTAAAAAAAACCCTGTCTGCTTCCAGCACTGCAAAGATAAACACAGCACAGCATTTCCCTCACAAATGTTTCTTTCCAAGTGTGGGATCTCTACATGCTCATTCCAGCTTTTTAAACCCCAATCCAAAATAAGTTTATCCTAAACTGCTCATTAAACCAGATGAAAACTAACCTCCTAATATTGTGTAGTTTCACTGAAAGGACTGCTGTGAAGGGATACACAGCAGCTGTGCGTCTTCCCATTAAGATTAATGCATTTTAACAGGAACACAAAGATGAATGAAACTATTAGAGCAAGAAACTCAAAGCAAACAGGAGGAGCATGAAGGTATGAAGTCTTAAAAACATAACAGTTTTTATACTTGCAAAGGCAATGCTTTTAAGCTGCACCAAATAAAATATGAAGCTATAATTTTTCAAGAAAGCATGAACTTTTTTTTCTTTTAAATATGTCGATTTTCAACCTCGGAAATTCCCTTAAAAATGCGACGCTACGTTAGTAAATAAAAATGGTTAATCGAGTCCTGCAGCATATTTATGCAGAGTTCTAACACTTTCCTTTTATATAAAGAAATAACAACAGTATTTGGGGACATCTGTGGAACAGCTCTAACAGGTTATGGAAAACAAAGAAAACATGTATTTACTTACAGCTTTTACGTCCTTTGGAAATGAACTGCTGCTGCTCTCAGATGCTGTGTGGAGATGGTTGGTCCTGAGCGTGTGTGGAAGAAACTGCACCTTGAAGCTCCACGGATGAATCCATGATGCCCTGCCCACCATCTGCCTTTGAATGTACCGATTTCTCCTTTGGTGTTATTTTTAGACTATAACTCTATGTTATTTTTCTCTTGTTTGAAAAATTTTAGTTTTCTTGCTGTCAAAGCATCCATTGATTAAATGTACATTAAGTGACACTATCAAATCTTTTTGAGTAGTATATTGTCTTAGTCATACGTAATTACAATTCTGTGTCTGTATTTTGCTCCATGATTAAAATCGAAGCATGGAGCAGGGGTGTGTCAAGAGTAGTGGCAGGGGTGGCAGTGGCCCCAATGATGCCTCCCCTACTTGTACAATACCACCCCTCACCAACAAACCAGAAGCTGAGATTTATTTATTTATGTCAGAAAATAAACATTTTTTCCATAGTGACTTACAACTGCTGAGGGTGTCACTGACCGTGTCTCGGACTGGATGAACAAATATTGAAATATTGCCATGTTATGCTGCTTTCTGCTTCTGCTACACTTTATTTTTGCAAACAAATATTGAGCTTTTGCCCAACCATTTATTTAAAAGCTTTAGTTATTTAATTAAATTCTAACACAAGCCAAATTACATTACATAGTAGTAACCAATACTTAAAAAAATGTGCTTTTTTCAAAATGAGCTATTAGCTAATGTGATTAGCTATCACAATAGCAAAAAAAAGCATTACTTGTTTGTTAACCACCAGTTTGCTTAGTATTAATAAGTTTCATCCCCCTAAAATCTGTTATAATTGTCCCTTTGTTGGCCTCATCAGAATGATTAGTTTCAACCTTGTAATTAAAAACATGTTTTTAGTCCAGCATGGAGCAGAAGAGACTTACAAACCTTCCCCTAATGAATACCTTCACAGACATTTTGAGCATTTTGAGTGCACTTTGTTTATTGAGAATTCATTTATTACCTAAACCTCTGAACACAGAGTCACATTTGGGGTATTATATTTGTGCACCCAGATGAATGTAACCCTTCATGCCTTTGTGAGCTGCTGCTGAGCGGTTTAACATTATTATTAAGCAGAAATTTCACAATGCTATCTTTGCTACAAAACTGACTGTTGAATGCTGTGCGAATTTGGTTTTTTAAACCTGGTAAAAATATGCATATGCATTTGAATAGGCTCTAGTCTTCTGTATGTACATAGGGTTATTGTATGCTTCTCTATGGTTTCATAATAAATTTCCTCACCTGTGTGTGTGCCTGACATGTGCTCCCTGCCACAATGGAGAGGTTTATTGTTTATTGTGACATTTATTATTATTCTTGCCTGCTGTGGGCAGCGGGCTCTGGTAATCACAATACTGACATACTTTGCAGAGCTATGCTAGAATGTGACAAGACAAATGAAATGCTAACACTTTATAGCTTTTTGTTGTTGTTTTTTTAACATCACTGCTTAATATGTTATCATTGCGCAGGTTGTATAATGAATTTACCAAAGCTTTCTATTGCCATATAACTACACAGACTTATCCTTAAAGCTTACTTTGAACCCACATACGGCATGCTGCACAGTAACCATGATGGTTGTCTCTTTCAGTGAAGGTCAGTGCCTTATTGGACTCAGAATGCTGGCAGATGTTGAACTTTCTGACAAATTGAACCAGGGCCAGTTTTAGGCATGGATAAGCTCTGTGGTCACCAAGGGTGGTAAGGTCCCTAGTGAGGGTATGAGTAATTCTGTATGAGCATGTGTTCTGAGCTGTCGTCACATATCAGTGAGTAAGTAAGTTTACAACTTATATATAATATATATAATCAGTTTTACACTTTGTACTTCTAAATGTTAGAGTAACATTTAAATAAGGGTTTCTAGTTTCTTGTCAGATCATGAGTCTCACAAATCATTCAAGTCTGTGTATATTAATTGTATTATGTGTTATATAAATACATTGTCAGATATAGGAAGCCTTCATTTCAAAGCCTGACTGTTAGACCTGTCCCTAACTGGAAAAGGGTTGTAGTTTGTTGTTATCTATCATCCACCTGCCCTTACTCAGAGTTTTCATCTGATTTCTCAGTCTTTTTTATCTGGTTTATTGCTCAGTTCAGATAAAATAATAGTAGCTGATAATTATAACATTATATACTTATACGTCTTTTTGAAATCTGGGCTAAACAAGCGTTGAGAGATTAGTTTTTTTTTAATTCTTATTTAGACGCCTCATCTTGTGTATTGCTGAGTTATGAAGATACAGTTTTGATGATGGTACAAAACATGCACTCTTCTAATTATGAAAATTAATATTAAATAACATACTGAGTCATAAATAGCCATAAGTAAGAGTTTTAGAAACACAGGTGGATAGCGATGTGCATGATGCACACAAACTCTAACACACACAAGAAGAAAACAAACCAGCCATTCTATTGAGACCGATGATGAGACCATGACAGCTATGAGCTTTCATGACTGTTCTCTGTTAAAAAAAAGAAAAAAAAAGAAGAAGAAGAAATGATTACACTGACGTGATCCCAAGAGATAAACAACACTAAAGGTTGCCTGAGCACGACCTCTCTGAGAACATTTTGGCATCTTTTCATATCTTTGATTCTGCTGCCTGTTTTTCCCCCTTTTGATGTAATTTCGAAATGCCTGTCTGAATTGTTTCTTTGTGTTGAGGAAAGATGAAAAGAGAGTAGGCTGTTCAGTTAGAATACCGATAATAATTTTGCACTTTTCAATGCCGAACATGTGCGGAGCTCCGGGGACAAAAGGAAAACGTTGCCTCTTGTGGGGTTCAGCTTTATAATCTGAGTAGAAGACGAAAACTGACCTTTAAAAAAACTCTCCTTTACTCAGACTCAAGAATTTGACTCATGAGCTCTTTAATGGAGCTAGATTGCATTGTGCTGGCTTTGCAACTAGGATTCCATTGATGCAGTGGGTATAATTGTTCACAAGAACATTCGAACAGCTTGAAATTGTGATCAGTGCAGATAAATGCTTTTGTATTGCACCTGCAGTGTACAAGGCTACTTCTGTAACTGGAAAATATTCAAGTATTGACTGACTCCACACCTGTCACTGTGGGAGGTCTGGATAATGGGAGACTAGTACAGTTTAGATAAATCTGCACTCATTTACACTTGGCAGTATTTAAACTGGCACAGACTTTTGTCTTTTTACTCATTGTGTTTTTCCTCTGTTATACCATTTTTCCTGCAATTGACACTTCAGTCGATTCTTACTCTTCTTCCTGTTGGAAACTGTTGCCCCTGCTTTTCTACACGGTCATTTATTCACTATCCACAGCTTTTTCTTCGAAGGCTCTTTAGATCTTGGCACCATGACAGTACATACTCACTTCAGTATCACATCAGACCTGAGATGTCAGAGCTCCACCTGCAGCTCCCTAAGGAACCCGTGTTTGTCAATTGTTGATCTGAGAATCTGGTGTACATATGTAATTTTTTCATTTAAATGACCACAGACTGTCAAGTTTATTCTTCATGTATATAACACATTTATTAACAGGTACTGTTTCAATTAAGTCCATATATTTACATTCCACATATGTCACAAAAACTGTACACATTACATGTCCTCTTATTATTACTGGAAAACATATACATATATATATATATATATATATTTATGCATGCTGTTATTGGCACACTGAGGTGCTAGCTTAACACGCCAGGACAAATAATGAACTGGATTGCTGTTACCATAATGGTCCACAAAGCAAACTGAATATGGGTCAAAGGACACAGATCGTTTTCTTCTTACAATTTTAAATACATGTTCTCCTTCTCAGTTCATTGTCTCCAGAGGCTCCAAACATCATAATAACTGCATCTATAACATGCAGGCTTAAAAAAGCCAAAAGCCTCATTTCCAATAAGGTCGACTGCAACAAAAATCGTTGGAATAAATAAAAAGTTTTACTCAGTTCTGCTCAGTTGGAGTGTATTTGTGTCATGTCAGTATTTCTGGTATTTAACACTTGTAAGACAAGCATAATAAACCAAACAGAACAACAAAGGTTATAAAACCAGTTTGGTCCTCCTGAAATAACTTTTTTTTGCCACATTTAATTGTGCAAACAGAGCAAATGTACAAAATGGCATCTTAATGGAGGAATTCTGCTTTACTTTAACTTTCTGAGCTTAATGTGTGTTTATTACATTACATATTGTGCTTCTCAAGTGTTTGTCTAAAGCTGAACTGCAACTTCAAAACAGCTGTTTAGTCACCTAATAAATATTACAGAATCTATATAAAAATGCAACGCACCAAATAACTTGTCAGAACTATTATACAGAATGAGTTAAATTACATAGTTTACATTTGCTTTGTATAACAAAGGCAGCTGTTATCCCCGTGCTGGTAGTATGACCCTCCTCAGTGAAGGCTGCTCTCCCTGGTGGGCTAGATATCCACCACGCAGCCGGAAGCACTGGCTCTTATAGCATCAGATATGACTTTAGCTCCAGATTCTCCAATGCCGTTTCCCTGCAAACTGAAGGAACAGTTTTAATACGACAAATCAATAAACGGATAAATAATTATAAATAAACGGTAAAAGAAAACTTACTTGATGTATGTCAGTTGGTGGTTTCCCTTCAAGGCTGTTGCAATGAATATGGCTCCATCCATGCCCAGAGAGTTCTCCTGCAGACTGATGAATCACACACAGAAGATTTATTTTTTGATCAAATGTAGCGATATCTGTGAGTAACTCTATAGATTTCAAATGTAAAGGTCTGGATATTGATGAATATTGGATTCCAGAAGAAAAACAAAAACAGGGAGTTCAGCACACATGCATCTCTGTAACTGGGGTTATTTGCAGCTAACCAAATAATGGATGAACAGCGGAGGAGAGTGTGGGAGAATAAACTTAAGCCCTGATTAAACAGATAAATCAGGCAGCATGTCAATCTGCAGTAAGGAACCCTGGAGGAGGCTGCTGCTTTAAAGTGATTTTCTTTCTGAAGTCATAGCGTAAAATACAGGTTACATATTATAATTTTTTTTAAATCACTGGGTGAAGCTGCTCTGACGTGACAGAGTAAAAGCAATGAAATCAGCAGGTGCATTTACTTTTCTACCACAGGTTGAATATATACGAATGTAGTTTATGTCATGAAATGAAGTTCCAGTTGTGCTTACTTCAGTGACTTGAGGCTTCTGTTGGATTTCAAGGCGTTGGCCAGGGCCTTGGCTCCCTCCATTCCTACAGTGTTCCCACGCAGACTGAAAAACATAGTGGAAAATGAGCCTTCTATCATTTTTCTCACTTTTCTCTTCTGTCTTCCAATGACAGGTGAAATTGGTTGTTTACCAGGACTAAAAACGACAATTTGCAATGAGCTGCTGTGTGCACACTGCTCAGCAGAAGGAAAATGTAAATGGGAGTCACAGAGAGCTCACACACTAGAACGCTTCTTTTGTTTTCTTTCTGAAAATCTTTCAAACACTTTTCCGTCCATAGCTGGCGCATATTCCTCTTTGCTCCTGTTTTTCTTTAGCACGGTGTTGTTCTGTTCAGAGGCAATTGTATTTTAATTGTCTCTTTTGTTGCTTATAAAAAAAAATTAATTATCCTTTTAGTGAAGTTCCTGAAAAGTTATGACAAACCCATCAAGAAAATCTTGAGATAAAAAGTCACTAATGAAGAAAGTTTGTTTTGGTTAGCATATAAGAGGCAGTCCAACTCATTCTTAAATCTGCTGACCAATCTTTGTTCACTGCTGCAAAAAAAAGTTGTTTGAATAAACAAAGAGATTTTACATTTAAAATGTACAATAAGATCAACAAAAATGCCAAATTACTGATCAAAAACTAACTACATTGCATGTTTCAGTAGCTTGTAGAGTCACCTCTAGCAGGAATAATCATTTCTGCATGACTTTATCAGTGTCTCACATCACTGTGGAAGAATTTTGGTCCTCATATTTGATTCCAAAATTATTCCAGGTACAGAGGAGGTCATGGTTGACCTAAGGACTGCAAGGTGTCCAGATCCTGTGGCTGCAAAACAAGGCCAAATCACCATCCCTCCAACACAGTGATTGACAGTTGTTATGAAGTGTTTGTGCTGTGTTCAAATTTCCCCAAATGTTACTCTGTGCATTGTGGCCAAACATCTCCACTTTGGTCTTTTCTGTTTAAAAGACAATGAGCTTCATTTAATGTGCATGGAGTTCTTACTCTATTCAAACAAACAAGTGGCTATGCAAAATTACTCTTAGATTTAAGAAACATGTGCACCAGCTTGTTTTTATTCTTACCACAGTTTATATGTTGATAAATCAGACTCTTTCTAAACAAAGAGGCTTTTGCAATCTCCATAAAATCTGGATATTGTCACGTCTCCATGTCATTCAGACGTACTTCCTTGACTTGTAGTCAAGACCGCCTAAAACAAGACCAAGACAATACCAAGACCAGAGGGTATCGAGACCAAGACAAGACCAAGACCAAGACAGATCGAGTCAAGACCAGGACAAAGTCGAGACGAGACTTTGTCACTGTGTGAGAGCTGAGCAGTGAAAGGAAATTAAGTGAGGAGCTGGCTCTTGCTTAATGGGAGTCGACTCTTCTGATTCACTACAAAGCACTCTCTAAGCACGGCTCTTAGAGCTGATGCTTTTGCGCATGACACATTATCGAACGTTACGTTGTGTGTCATGGATACTGTTGACTCCAAATCTCCCGACCACTATGTTGATCTGAGACAGCAAGATCGAGACAGTGAAACCAAGACAAGACCGAGGGATCCGAGACCGAGACAAGACCAAGACCACGTAAAAGTGGTCTCGAGACCAAGACCGGTCTCAAGACATTCAACTCTAGTACTTCCAGGTAAAGCAGAGAAAGCAGTTACTATCTTGCAAGAGAGAACCGTGCACCACTAAAAGAGGAAAGCAGGAGAAAATCCAACTGAAGAAACTTAAACAATTGTCCAAAGAGGAAAAGGCACAGCTTTCCAAAGTGTTTTCAACAGTTTAAAAGAAAAATGAAAAGTGGGGCTCCTACTGATATCACATAGGGGATATCACATCCCCTGAGACTTGCTTGGAACTCAAAGTTGATATAAAAAAGTCTAACTGAATGAGAGAAAAAGAACAAAGAGGACCATATCTGTCAATCTGTGATAAGAAACTCACTGAATTCTATTTTTCAGCATCCATGAGAGAGGGCCAAGAAATTAGACTGTAAGTGATGACATCCAGCACTAATATCAAGGCTTTTTTTAAAATAAAAAATAACTGTAATTCTAAACATTGTGTAGAAATTTCCTACGACAGCCAGATTTTAATTTGTCTGTACACAAGGTCGGATTTTTGAGTGCACATTGTTAGTAAATGAGGTCCAAAGTCCCAGAAATCTTGTGTTTTGTTCAAATACAACTTTACTATCCTAACCTGTGCCACTTCTTAGAGAGAAGAGGTGTCGTCCTGGCAACCCTTTTGAACAAGCCACACTGGTTCAATCTTGTTATCATTGCACCATCATGAAATGTAATGCTTAACTGAGGCCTGTAGAGTCTGTGATGTAGCTCTTGGTTTGTTTTGCAGTTTCTCTGAGCACTGCATGGTCTGACCTCAGGGAAAATTGGTGGGCCGTTCACTCTTGGGAAGACTGTGACATTGCGTTAACACACCTGAATTCTCCAAACCAGCAAAATGCCAAAACCTTTGCTTTTACAGAGGTGCTCGCACTTGCTGATGATCAGTTAATCAAGTGTATTTGATTAGCAGCACCTGCCTTTTAAGTCTTATAGAAGCAGTTCGGTGTTTTTCACATTACTGGGATTATTGCATTTCTTTTTCACATGGCTGTATGCATTGTAATATTTTTATGGTATGTTTAAATTTAATTCTATAAAATCAGAGTGAATATAGACAAGTCATTACATGTGAAAAAAATAAAGAAAAATAAAGTTGCCATTAAAACACACCGAGTCATTTAATCATCAAGCAACAGGAGAGCTTAAATAGTCTCAAAGTGGATGAGGATTAGGTGCTGAATTTTCTCACATTATTCACAAAGAGAAGGTCTGGAGGTATTCTGATGAATCATCACTTTTATTGTTTAACATTTGGAAATAACGAACATTTCCAGGGAGGAAATTTAATCCGCACTCATCTGATCCAGTGATCGTAATCATGACTTGTCAGTGATCTGTTAGAGACAACTAACTGCCTTCTTAAAATAATATCTACCTCAAGCAGACACACCATTGCCAGACTGCAATCAGTAAATTTAAATTGCATGCTGGGATTCTCAAATGAAGATAAACAAAGTTCATAACAGGAACCAATCAAAAACTATTAATCTTTAGAAGCAGACAGATAAGAGACTAGAAGTTAATTTCAGATAGAAGTTAACGAGTGCTGCTTGGTTTCACTCTGCTGTTGATTAGGCCGGCTTTAACTGACAAAGCTAAACTGCCGAAGAGCGTGTCAATGATATGCGGCTAAAACAAAGGAAAGGTTGACACAAGGAAAAATTTGTACTCACTCTAATGTTTGCAGGGTCTGGTTGGTCATCAGAGCTTCTGCCATTTTAATGGCGCCACTCGTCCCTGCTGAGACTCCCTGAAGACTGAAGAGACGTAACACAGAAGGGTCACACATACAGGACATGTTTGTTCACAGTTCTATATTTATTCTATACGTATAAAAACAGACTTCTGTCCTCAGTTTTGATATTTTCAACCTAAACAACCACAAAAATGATTGATCTGTCATCGTATACGTTCGTTATGCCAACCATAAAGTGCGCAGTGACGAGTTGGTTTTCAGAGCCTCAGCGAGAAAAGTGACACCTTCATTCCCGATAGCATTTTCTTGAAGACTGTAGGATGGAGATAGAAACACACACAGAAACTGCTATGAATAACAGTAAAGCCTCGCGGATAAAGTTTTACATAATTGCATGGTTGCTGATGAAACATGTTCACTCAAAGCCTGGAGCGAGTCATTTTCTCAAAGTAATATCAGCGCAGGCTTTGATGACAGGAAAGAGTTTTGAAATTTTGGGTGAGATCGATATATTTACAAACAAAGGAGTGAAAAAGGTTTGTTGGTCTTACTCCAGGAGTTGCATTGTGGAATTGGAGAGGAGTGCATGGGCCAGAGCTTTAGTGGCCGTGGACTTGATGAAATTCCACTGCAGACTGTGAAAAGAGAGGATAAGAAGAGATCCACTATTAAGCAAATACACTTGAATTCATTAAAGATTTATTAATGATGATCAGAAGGTTGCTGGTTCAATCCCTGGATGCTCTAGTCTGCATGCCGAAGTATACTTGGAAAGATACCGAACCTTAAAGTTGCTCTCCAATGTGTCCATCAGCGTGTGAATCTTAGACAGAAAGAATTTAGGTGTCGAAAAAATATGGTTGAATGAGGCGTGTTGAATGAGGCGCTTTAAAAGCTCAAGTAGAGTAGAAAAGTGCTACATAAGAACCAAATCGTTTACTATTTTGATTTAGCTCAAATTTCTGCTCAACCACATTTCAGAATCAAAGACTCTAACCATTCATTCTCTTCCACTTGTCCTTATCGGGGTTATGGGTAGAGTGTGTGCTTAAAGATATAGGTATAAATATCCTGCTTTGTTTACTAGAACTTTATTACATCGCTGAGAATGCATCGGTTGCTGTGCAGTGCAGACCAGTTCTACTCTCAGACTTGTGTGCATCTGTTTGGATGTGTTTATTTCCGATTCAAGCTCCACTTACTGCAAGGAGGTCAGGCCTCGATTAAACTTGATTGCACCAGCGATAGCTTGAACTCCGTCATCATGTAAAAGGTTGGCTGTGAGACTGGAAAACACACAAATATGCAAACAAAAACACAAATATGAGCACTGTTGTATGTAATGCAAAGACTGTCAGAGCGTTTTCAACATGTCTGCTTTCACAGAAGCTTCAAGTTTTGAAAATAACACTGGAAAAAGGTGAATACAGGAAGTATTATAACGCTAGAATATGGCTGCTGCTGCCAGTGTTGCAGTATGTTGGAAATGTCCCCACATTACCTCAAAGAGCTACACAATACAAACAGTTATCTCGCAGTTTTTGTGCTTTTCATCATGCAGCAGTATTGTATGACACGGCATGATCTGGGGGAGTGACATTTACTGAACAGTCGGGTATTCCCGCAGTTCTGTGAGGGATGATACTGTACTACTATTAACGAGCTGACTCACTCGAGGTCCTGCAGAGTGTTGTTCTCGTGGAGGGCATGGGCCATGTTCTTTGCTCCCTCTACCCCAATGGAGTTCTCCCTCAGACTAAATAGACAGAAAAACACATGAAAAGTGACATAAGACACAAGCATGACAACTTTACAGCCACTAAAATGCCAAGATACTGTCAATTTGGCAAATCTTTTCCAAAGAGAGGCTTTTTCACTCCCTTTTTTGAGACACAAAATATGAATACTGATCACATGTGTCTAACAGATAAGATATACTGCACATAAGATACAGTTAGTTTTATAGGTTTTTGGACAGCGAGACAATCTTTGTCATTTTGCCTCAGCACACCACATCAGTGGATTTTATATCAAATAATCAAGTGTGAATGACGTGCAGACTTTCAGTTTTCTTTTAAGGTGTTTAACAAAAGTTGTGCCTTAAATGATCAGGAATTACAGCCATCTTAATGCAAAGCCCCCCTGCTCCGCAACAAAAAAAGAAAAACCACAGAAGAAAACTAAAGTGGATGATGACAGAATTATTTCTATGGTTAAAGGAAAAAACCCCCAAACACCTTTAAAACATCTAACCAAGTGAAAACTGTTTTTCAAGGAGGAAGGCGTATAAATATCAGTCTGCAGTCAACACATGCCTTCATGAATGGAAATAGAGAGGGTTTAAAATGAAGGTGCAAATAACTACACTCAAGAATAAGAAGGCTAACGTAGCCTTCGCCAGGAAACATCTAAAAGAAACTGCACAGTTCTGAAAAAGTAAGAATAAAAAGGGAGGAAACAGCATTTGGTGATGCCTGCAGGTACTCACTGACTGCAAATGACTTTCCTCCAAGTATTAAAAACAATCTTTTTATTTAATTTTTTTTATTAGTTAAGTCCAATTAATTTTGAGCTTCTTAAAATGGTAGACTATGTATAAAATGGCTATAATTCTTACATTGTTATTTTTTTAATTAAACCCCTTGAATTAAAGTCTAAACTGTAATCACATCTTGACCGATTTAAAATCCACTGTAGTGGTGTACAGA
This sequence comes from Pelmatolapia mariae, assembly GCF_036321145.2. Classification (NCBI taxonomy): domain Eukaryota; kingdom Metazoa; phylum Chordata; class Actinopteri; order Cichliformes; family Cichlidae; genus Pelmatolapia; species Pelmatolapia mariae. The sequence continues at coordinate 19,173,157 of NC_086234.1, read as the reverse complement.
GGCAGAATAATGGGGGAAAAAATTGTAATTGTCCAAAACATGCAGATGTAACTGTAAAAGCATTTAAACTTTATTCTGTTGAACCAAAGTCTGCAGCTAATTAGCCATACATAAAGAGTCGGAGGTGCAGAGGGAAACAACATGCTAACTTTCTTCAGTGCTAATAAAATTAATCTGCACAGAAAGAAAAGCTTGAGGAAAAGCTTGCATGGACTTCAAGATGCCTACTGAAGCTAAGTCAGACAAAGAACTGACCCAGATCACTGATTGGTCACCTAAAGCTCAAAATAACATCAGCTTTTTAAATCATTTCTTAGCTAAAGTAACTCTCTTCTGAGTTTAACTGACAGTTGCTTGTTGGAAAATCACGTTCTCCCAAAAAAGACAAAATATTCTTGGGTTAATGCACAAGCACAAACAGGGAAACAGAGTGAAACTTTAAGCTTGGTCCTTACTTCAAGGAGACAAGGCCATGGTTCAGCCTCAGTGCTTTGGTTAAGGCTGTCATTCCCTTGTTGCTGATCGAGTTACTCTGAAGTCTGTGAAAAGAGATGAAAAGTTAAATGCAGCTGTAATGAATAGCATTCAAAGCAAACACCATTTCCCCTTCTGTGGTGCGTGAACTGAAATGTCACTTCCCACACTATTAAAATGCATTTGCATTGCACTCATGGGCAGAAGATACTAACTGGAGTGAGAGAAGAGTGTGGTTGACCGCCAAAGCCTCGGCCAGAGCTACCGTCCCTTTATCCCCAAGCTGATTACCACAAAGACTGCAGGCAAGAACACAAATACACCCGACACATTAGGAGAAAGAAAGCCATTAATCTGAGTTATCAGTATGTGAACCAGGTTCAGGTGTGGTGGTAAACAAGATCAAATGAAGCCTAGTAACAAGCTAGTGTGTCATTGAGCTATCATAACTGTACACCTCATCAATCTGCAAAAATGTGAAGAAGTCATGATCAACTTTTAGTCTTTAAATGTTGTGGCCTCCCATATGGAAAAGATATATATAAATCTTATAAAGTTTGTATCTGTCTTGTGTGAAACTTGTATGAAAAGCATACAAGAGTGAAAACAGATATAAGATCCCTTGAAAAATTATATAATGAAACTTGTATGTTTTGGATACTTACTAAAACAATATATGAAAGTAATGAGAAAGTGGCCACTTTCATGAGTAAATCATATAAGTTTTTACTATTTCTTTTCCATATGGGCTAGAAGTTCAGTACATTATCTCCAAGATCACTGAATGAATATTAATTCTGCATTACATCAACTTTGTGAGAGTCCGGTTGGTCTTCAGTGCTTCTGCAATCCTTTTGGCTCCACCTGCTGCGATTGCATTCTTCCGTATACTAAAAAAAAAAAGATGCACATTAATCTACGGGACATTCATTAAAACAACATCTGTAAACAAGACCAAACTCACTTCAGAGACACCAGTTTGCGGTTGCACTGCAGCACTTCTGCAAGCGATTGAGCACCCTCCTCCTCGATGGCGTTGTTCTGAAAGCTGATGAGAAGTCGGAGAAATTGAGCAAATACACCAACTAGAATAAATAAACTGGAATTCTGTGTGTGTCAGTTAAGCTGTAGAGCAATTATACTCAACTTGATTGATGTCAGGACTTGGTTCATTTTCAGAGCCTCTGCTAGGAACTTTGCGCCTTTGGAGCCGATGTTGTTATTCCGAAGACTAAAACAACATAAACAGGTCATTAGATGATTTACTAAAACTCTACTTAGCAATAATAAGATGTAAATTATAAGATGCAGGTTTAGCATTATTATTAATAAGTATTATGATCAACTCTTGAATGACTATACTACATCAAAACTAAAAGCCTTTGCCCCATTTCAGGTTACTCATTTTTATTACAAGGTTCTGTTTTTGGAAAACATTATATACTGTATATAAAAGATGGAAGTAGCCCCCATGTTGTCATGGTTACTCATCTTTTAAAGCCTTAGTGTGAGCAATTTATCCACTGCCATCTTAGTTTTTGAATCTAGACACAAGAGAAACTGAGACCCTGCACACTAACAGCTAGCCAAGCTCTAGAGCAGTGATTCCCAAGAAATTGAGTTTGAAATGACTCAAAAATAATGTACAGTTACTTATTTATATTAATTGATTTAAATAAAAAGTGAATTAAAACTGGTACTTGGAGGTGGTTATTAGTGATATTACTCTGACCTAAATTCACTGCTCTTTTATTGAAGCTTGTGTCCCAGTGGCAGGTGGTTCACCTATTGGCCTTAATACTCCCACTCCTGTATTTTGATTAGAGTGAAGATTTAAGATTGGGAGGGCACCATGAGATTTCCTGTTTTATTAAATGGGTCACAGCACTCTTGACTGGGAATAGCTCCTCTAGAGCATACTTGAAGACCTTCTATGACTCTGTGGTGGCCTCAGCCATCTTTTCTGGTGTGGTCTGCCGGGGCAGCAGCATCTCTGCTGGGGACAGGAAGAGACTGAACAGGCTGATCCGAAGGGCCAGCTCTGTTCTAGGATGCCCTCTGGACCCAGTGGAGGTGGTGAGTGACAGGAGAATGGTGGCTAAGCTGTCATCCCTGTTGGACAACATCTCCCACCCCATGCATGAGACTGTGACAGCACTGAGCAGCTCCTTCAGTGGGAGACTGCGGCACCCACGGTGTGGGACGGAGAGATTTCGCAGGTCTTTCCTGTGCAATAACACTAATGTGCAATAATCTTTTCTGGCATCGTTGTATTTTTACTCAGTTGTATATAGCATTTGTATTCTATTTTTATCTTATTGTATATTTTATTCTATTTTATTCTACTGTATATAGTATTTTATTTTATTCTATTCTGTACAGTTGTGTACTGTATTTATTCTTATTTTATTTTATTCTAATTTTTGCTTCATAACTTTTGCACTGTCCACTTCCTGCTGTGACAAAACAAATTTCCCACGTGTGGGACTAATAAAGGTTATCTTATCTTATCTTACTTGGCTTTGAGCATCTGTAATAAATGAATTAAAACTAGCTACTGACACCATAAAATATACTTTCCAGACCTGGGGGCAGCAGCTATCCTTTATATACAGATAATTGGAAATACTTTATTTGTTCATTCTATTCAGACATCAAACAGTGCAGATCTCACTTGAGAGAA